>NC_068976.1:13226662-13876412 GCF_016808095.1 Vigna angularis | reverse complement strand
AAAATTTAAATTTTTTATTAAAGTGGAGACAAATTTAAATAATATCAATTAATTTATCATCGCTAATTCACGATACAAAATTATGCAGAATTATCTTTTTTTTCTGGTTCACGTTACAAAGAGTAAATAAATAATTTCTGCAATAAAGAAATCTAGATTTTTTAAATCTAACTTAAATATGCATTAAACCTTATTTCAGAGAGTAGCAGGAAATTATATATTTAAGGCCTAATTTTTATACAGTTTGTAATATTTAAAAAGGGAAAATAGAAAATAACAGATGAAGACAAAAATTATAAGAAAATATAAATTAAAAGTGAAAAATAATAAAATTAAGTCTACAATTTATTATATGTTATTATTTTTCTACCTCACATTTATATTTAATGAATCTTTTAGTTTTAATTTTATATGAAAAAAATATTGATAAAGTGAAAATTAATCAAAATGAAGTGTTCTTTCAAGATTAAATAATGTCACATGATTCAGATGTTGTTTTTTAAAAAAAAATTAATATGTTTTCTTGGTTGAAATATAATCTTCTTAGTTGAAATACCATTTTTCCTACATGAGACATTGAATATGTAAAACCTCCTAAAATGATATTTTAGGAGTGGTGTAATCTAAAAATAATGAGACTCGATTATTTTAATGTTAAATTATTTTATTATAAATAGTTTTGTTATAAACGAATTTTGTTATTTTAAAACGTATCATCTATTTAGAAATCACTTTTCTATAGAATTCTCTACCTTCTCTCTAAGAGTTCTAACTTCTGAGTCATCTCTTTGACGATCAGGATGTGCCTAATCGACCATGATGACAAGGTCTACATTCCTTCTGATCAGTTTCTACAATAGAGCAAGTAAGTTTCAGCTCCTTTTTGCTCTTTGCTCTTTAATCGAGTCAATGCATGAAAGTTTTCATTGTGTTGTTCTTTGGGCTTCTTGGTAAATCCAAGGTCCTAAGGACTTTTTCCTTTTTCAATTTGGTGATTAGTAGGTGTTTCTATAAATTCCTTGTGTGAAAAGTAATTTGGGTGTTCTTAGAGCTTTGTATCGTCGGTGTAAGGTAAGAGAAGTTAGTGACTTTTCTTGATGTTATTTTAATTAGGTTGTGTTGAATGTGATTAAAAATAAAAATTTATTTTCCTTTGTATGAACTGGGATTGAATGCTTTAAAATAGTTAATTGATGCTTAGTGAAATGATGTATGTTTTAGAATATGATGAATCTGTTTGGATGTGTTCTTGATTTTATGTCTTGGTGTTTGTTTATTGTATTCTTTGAGATAGGAAAGTTTTAAAAGTGGGTATTCTTATATTCTACCAGCTATTCAACTCATATGATATGAATATAACTCATATTAGAGGAATGGAGTGAGAAGATAATAATAGGAGGTCTTTAACTAGACTTTATTGTTAGATATGAAAAGATTAATCTCGTGAATAATAAGGTGATAATCTTGTGTTTAGAACTTTACAGAGTATAAACATTACTACAATTGCAAACCTATATTGAGTACGTATGTCAAAGCATGGATCCAGATAATTGAATCTAGAGTTAATTGTATGTATGTTTGTTTATTATTATACACGTTGAACTAATATGACATGTTTTAATTGTTTTATGATGTTTCTTTCTGAACAATAACTTATCTTACCTTCTTTTCTCTTCTATGTTGTTTATTTTTTTGTAATGATCATCCATTGATACGAGTAGAAGATGACTTAGGTACCGACATGTCTTTGGTGTAGGCCGATGATGTTGTTGAGTGATCTTGATGTTTTATTTTCTTTATCTAATTTTTTATTATAGATGTTTTATATTTTTATTTTTAGTAAAACTTGTTTAGTTCGTATGATCATCTATGTATAAAATATTAGATTGATTATTACTTTGGATAATTGTTTTTTTATCTATTTTTTTAATATCATAATTTGTAATATCTTATTTAGTAGTTTAAATTATTAAATGAGATGTTACAATAAACAAATAACTTTTTATTGTTTTTAAATATATTAAATATTATTTTTATTTTAATTGATTATATTACTTCTTATAGGTTAATTAATTTTTTACTCAAATTTTATTTGGATAAAATACAAAAGTTCTTATAATTTATTTTTAAAAAAATAAAATTAATAATACGAATTAAAACACTACATTTTCCAATTCTTACATTTAATAAAGCAATGACACTTTAAATAAAAAATATAATTATTTAAAAGTAAGAATGCTACGAACGGTTGATATTTACGTATCTTCATTTCTAAATTGAGGAACTCTGAAGAAACTGTTGAGGGACTTAACAGGTACATTATAAAAAAGAATAAAAAAAAGTTGGTTTAAGTCTAATCTATTGAAAACTTTCAATTTAAGACTTAATAGATTGAGATATATCAAAACATTATCTTAACTTTACTCATGATAACTAGGGACAAAAATGTCTTAAAAATATGATCACTTATATCATGATATCATAAGATTTGAGAAATAAGTGACAAAATCAGTACCTCACGTTTCAATTTAGGATCTTCTTAGATAATTACCAACCATTGATTAAATAGGTGCAAGAAAAAGAGAGCCTTATGATATTCGAAAAAAAGAATTTACCGAAAAGATACATCAATAATTAAATTTTATATTTTAATTCATATAAAAGATTAACACTAAGTCTAATTTAAAATTTTGAAACAAAAATTATTTCTCAATAAAAAATATTTCTTTTATACTATCATTTATATGTATTTATATAAATTGATCAAAACTAATCATCACTTCTAATATTTTCAATGAGTTTTTTTTTTTATAGAAATAATTAATCAGAAAACACAATAACAATAAAAACTGAACCCAAAATCTTAAAATAGTTTATAAATTTTGATAAAATATTTAACTTTCTTGTATCAAACTTAAATACCAACAGCCCACCTACATGATGTGTTGATAGAATCATTAGATTAAAAGTTCCAGACGAGGAAGAAAAACACTGCTTAAAATCATTTAAAAATAGGTTGAATTATTAAGAAGCAAAACTTTAAACCTAACTTAATCGTATAGTTTATAAGATAAATTGATTTTATATCTAATAATCCACGACGTGTGACTTTCAACGTGAATGTAACTCAGTGATTGGTTATAAATGGTTATATTTTGGTGTTGAATTCCAAATCACGAATAAAAACAAAACATTGATGATGTTATGTCAGAGAGGCTCATCATGTGAAACTTGTTTGAAACATATTGTGTTGGGGCCACAGCGCAATATCTATCACCTCCAAGAGAAGATAATCATGAGAGAGCCACACCAGAGTGATCCAAAAAACTCAGAAAGAATGCTTAAAACTGAGAACCATTCATGCCCTTCTCATCACCATGAGTTCCATTTCTAGTCCAGCCATAGACACACCAACAACAAAACACATCATGACCTCGGATTCCCATGTAAGTTTTTCATCTAATCACCAAGGTTGGTCCATGTTTTGGAATCGTTAATGATATATCTTAATGTATTTTCTCTTTAAGTTGTCTGAAAAATCTTGTTCTAAATACATTATTTCATTCGTTTTCATTTTGTATATGAGTCACCATTTTCATGGTGGTTGTAACTTGGAATAGGGTTTGTCAGATTCAAGGACAATAGGGGAACGTGTGTGTGCAGCGTTGACGCCATTGATGGTGGCTGTCGCAGGTTGTTTGGGTTATTGCTCAAACAGCGTTGTGCAGGAGAACAAACGTTGTCCCTACACTGATGAGGATTTCGCAACGCTTGCTGCTTCAACAAGATGTAAATAATTAACCTTTATTTGTATGGCTTTACTAAAAGTTTATCTAAATAGATCGTTCATCGAAAATAGAAAACGTTTTTATTTTAAAAATAATATTTTCACCTGATAATTAATCAATTAGCTAAATGATTAGTACACTCATACATTGAATTGTGCTTTAGGTTACTCTCTCAAACTAATTTCTCTATTTAAATTCCACTGTATTGGTACATATATTTGTATGAAGGTTTCCCTCAAAGTTTCAATCACCATTTCATCCCTAATTTTTCTTTTTTAATTATGATACATAACTTTAAACTATATAATTAGTGTTTATTTACTGCATGCATCATGATAGGTTTTCCAACAGAAAAAAAAGGTGAAATAACTTTAAATTTTTTAATTTAAAATCAATTTAGATATGCTAATTTTTGAAGAAATAATTAAATAAAATACTTGTCGTAATAATGTTGATAATGCAGTCACAATTAAGGAAGTGGAGGCATTGCATGTGTTGTTTAAAAGGTTAAGTAGCACCCTAATCGATGATGGTTTTATTCACAAGGTAACTTTCATTTTCTATTTTCTTGCTTCTTCTTTCTAATATTTTGCTTCTTTTTCAATAATGTTTCTATTTGAGATACACTGTATTTCATTTATTTTTAACATCAATTTTGCATGGACTTCTTGTGTTTTTGGTATTACTTTGTAGATGGAATGGAGGAAAATTTATCAATGTATTTTTCCAATGATTTTTAAGATAAATAATAAAATTCTAAAATATAATGTGAAAAACCTTAGATTATTGTAATTGTACCCCTCCCCAATGGGAACCAAAATTATAATAAATTTATTTCTACAAAAAATCATTAAATAGGAGGGAGGATATTGCATAAACTATCATCTACCAAACATTTATGTTGAGGATTTCATTTTGGTCAATGATGCAATAATATTGATCTTAGTATGATTTTTCTATTGTAGGAGGAGCTTCAATTGGCATTGTTTCACACACCAAATGGAAAATATTTTTTCCTTGATCGAGTAAGCAATATCTGTGTTAACAAAAATATGTTTAATCTTATACTTAAATTCTTAACAAAAATAAACATAAGAGAATACTTACATTACTATCGAAACCTCATGCTTAATACTAAAATAAAATATTAACATAATCCAGTTATTGTAACCATGAAATTGTACAATTTAAAATCTTAAATTATGTAATCTGAAATATTACATTACATAATTTTGAATAAAAATTCATTTTTCAGGTTTTTGATGTTTTTGACCAAAAAAGAAATGGTGTAATTGAGTTTGACGAATTTGTCCTTGCTCTCAGTGTTTTCCATCCATATGCCCCCATAGGTGAAAAGATTGATTGTATGTTCAAACTGAAGAGATTTTTTTCATTAAATGAAATTAAATTTTTCTTCACATCTAATCTTTGTCCCTTCATGACTTCTTGTAGTTGCATTTAAGCTCTATGACCTCAACCAAACTGGATTTATCGGAAGAGAGGAAGTAAGTGTACTTTTGTGGTATAAGTTTTATTGTTCATGCATTTCCTTAATTAATATGGTGATCTTTAATTAGAACAAAAAAGAATTTTCTACATAATTTTCCTTGATAAATTTGTTTTTATTAAGAGTAGATTATATTTCTGTCTTTTTTTTTCTTTTTTTATATTATTCACATATTTTTTTAAGGGTGTTAGGTTGAATTCAGTTTTATTTTTTTAGTGAGTTAGAAATTTTGTAATCCAATTTAACCCATCATATGTTATGAATTGACTCACTTGAAAATGTTTTGTTCATTTAATTTATTTTATATATTTATCACAATATAATCATAGTGTATTAACTTGATTTATTTTATTATATCAGTACACGTATTTTACCAAATATTATTATAAAGATAATGGTTGAAAAATTAAAGTGTCAACCTACGTAATTTGTAAATAAAAAAATTAAAAGTTTAACTACTATTTTGGTCTCTATATTGTGGGCTTTGATTCATTTTGGTCTCAGTATTTGTTTTTTTTCAAGTCTCATTATGTGTTAAATCAACTTAATGTGATCATGTGTTAGTCTAATAAAAAATTTAGTTAATAATTTTGTTCCTATATTCTTTTTTGGACTCAATTGAGTTCTTATATTATTTAAATATAGACAATGTGGTCCCATTTTCTTCATTTTCATCCTTAACAAAATTTGGGAATAAATTCAAAAGCCATAATTAGATTCATGTGTCTATCTTCAACGATGTAGTGGACAAAAATAAAGATATTAGATATAAAATAGTCGATCTTAGATCTAAAGGAGATGATTTTAGTGAGATTGTGTCACTAGAGAAGGAGTTAAAAAGAGAACAAAGAATTTGGACTTATACATGATTACCTCCTAACAACGTTAATGTTAATTTCACAAAAGAGGTCACATTGTCTCCTTTTACTATTTAACCTACAAATTAAGTAAATCAAGATTCAATTTGACCCACATTTAAATTTTTTTGAAATTTTTACTACTTAGCACGATTTAAATCTTGTCGGTTGAAACCCATTTTGGAGACTTAAAAAAATTCTTTTATTATTTTGACATCACCCCTTTATAAACTATATTAACCTCTCTTAATTACTTTCAAAAATATTATAATGGTAATTATTATAAACAAGTGTAATCCAAAACCATATACTTTATTAATTATTTATGGTTAGAAATAACTATTGTAACATCTTATAGGAGGTCTTTAACAAATACAAGGTGAGATTAACATATACTACTATTATTATAACTATAACTGAAAACTACATGAAATATAATCAAGGAACTACGTATTGATTGGTTATTTGGTTATATGGTTTCCTTGGTTTTTAGGTGAAGCAAATGGTTGTAGCCATTTTGATTGAATCAGACATGAATCTTCCTGATGATCTTCTTGATGCTATTGTGGACAAGGTTATTACTTTCTAACCAAACATGAAAAGGTAGCTTCAATATGAAACATGCTCATTATAGGACATTCACAACTCTCTTTTTTTCAGACAATTGCTGATGTGGATAAGGACAGTGATGGTAAAATCAGTAAAGAAGATTGGAAAGCTTTTGTGAGTGAAAATCCATCCCTCTTGATGAACATGACACTTCCTTACTTGAAGTATGATTTATAAAACATTGTGATCCTTCTTTTTTTGTGATTACTCTCACCTAATTCTTTGGATGTTTTTTGAAAGTGTAACTAACTATGTCACTTTGTTATTTGTCAGGGATATCACCATTGTGTTTCCAAGTTTTCTTTTCAAATAAAGGAGGCAGAAATTTAAAGGCCATGCTTTTGTTATCTTGGCATCAATGTGTTAATAAATGTGTATTAGAAATAAATTCTACAATAGAAACTGTATGTGGATATTTATATGTATTAGTTATGTATTAGAAAGTGGTTTTTGTATTATAATGTATAGGGAATAAGTTAGTGAAGTAATGTGTTCACACTATAATATGATTTTTAAAAGATACAATAGATATTATAATTATTTAAAAGTGTGATGAAAGATTTTAGAAATTTTCTTGTAATAATTATTTTAGTGTTAGACTTCATTTTACATTGAGACTGACATATCATGATAAGTTCAGAAATATAACTCGGTACAACTTAACAGTATAGCTTGACAAAGTTTGGTATACAACTCGGCAAAACTTGACAACACAATTCGACTACATATCACTCAGAGCTTTTATAGTCGTTATCCTTGTTTTCTATATTTTCTTCTTGTTCTATATAAGTTTACATAGAATTAGATACTGTATACAATATACCCTTTTAGTTTTTTTCAATAATATTCAAGTTTTTTTCTTTCTTCTCCCTTTGTTTCTTTTTTTCCTTCTTCACCTTTCGTTTTACCATGGTAGCCTGATACTTCATAATGGACTTAGAGTTCTTATAGAAGAGCTTTGTTACGCTTGCTCTATTTGTTTCTTTTCTTCTTGTCTTCTTTTTCTTGATCATTGTTCTTTTTCTTTCTTTGTCTTAATATCATGGCTATGGAACAAACATAAGCAACTAAAGCTATTGCACCAAGTTACCTACATTTACATCCCAATGAAAACCCAATTATTTCTCTTGTTTCTCATGTTCTTGATACAAGTAACTACCACTCTTGGAGTTGTTCCATAGTCATCGCACTCTCAGCAAAGAATAAGGTTGAATTCATTCTTGACATGACATCCCAACATGACAAAACACATGTTCTTTTTCCTGCTTGGTATTGCTGCAATAGCATGGTGATTTGCTGATTCATTCTGTCTCACCTTTGATATGTGAAAGCATTGTATGGATGGACCAAACTCTCAATATATGGAATGACCTCAAGAACAAATTTTCATAGAGAGATCTTGTAAGAATTTTAGACCTTCAGATGGCGACTACCACTCTTTCTTAAGGAGATCTCTTGGTTACATATTACTTCACTCGTTTACAGGGTTTATAAGATGAGATGAACAATTTTTGCCTAGATCCTACGTGTGTATGCAAAAAATGTACATGTAATACTTCCTCAATTGTCACACAATGCAAATGTGAAGATAGAGTTATGCAATTATTAAAAGGATTGAATTATCAATTCTCAAATATTAAGTCTCATGTTCTTCTTCTAAAGCCTATCCACCTATTTCAAAGATTTTTTTTCTCTTATTCTTCAACAAGAACGTCAACTCATGGCAGGACACATCTTGACTATTATTTAGCATAATAGTTCTTCCACTCATACAAATAATACCATTACTTGTCCTATTACAATCATGTTGGTCACTCTGAAAATACATGCATTAAAAAGGATGAGTTTTCTAACCAAGAAAACAAATATTTGAAAAGCAACAACACACCTTCTTCCTCACATAAAATTTGCACCTATTGATACAAGATGTTCAAACCAAAGAGAGGATTGGTTTGATTAAACCTCAAGGCGACTTATACATATTGTTTTGCATGTTTTATTATATTTGTCAATACTTGCAACAATAATTCTTGTAAATTAATAACATATGACATTTTGGCCTAGGACATCCCTCTAGCACTAGATTACACATTTTGCAATCTAAATACTCGTACATTACAACTCATCATGTTGATGTTTGTGATGCTTACCATCGTGCAAAACAAAAAAAAAACTACCATATTCTTTCAGTACATTTAATTCTAAACAACCTCTTGAATTGCTTCATATAGACATATGAGACATTGTGTTCCTTCTTTGAATGGTTCAAAATATATCTCAAGTATAATTGATGATTTCATTCATTTTACTTGGATGATCCCTGTGCCTAACAAAGCCATAGTTAAGAAACATCTCATAATTAACAATGTTGAAAATCAATTTGATTCTAGTATCAAAATCATACATACTGATAATGGTGTTGAATTCTTAACCTCACAACATGTAAAATTGATGTTTCTTGTAAAATAGTTTTCCATGAACATAATTTCCAATATAAATAAAAACATGATACCAATAACTCTCTATCTCTTCCTGTACCAACTCATTATAACCATAATTATGATGACATTTTTCACCCTTCTAACATCACTGATAACCCTCCTTTGCATGACACATCTAATACTACTGCTATTTGTCCTCATGAACAACTTACCTTTAATAATTTGTCAATTAACCCACCTATTGACATTTATAGTGATAACAATTCAAATCCTTTTGTTGATTTACTAGACAATTTAAAACACCTACACACTTTCATGATTTTCACACAAATGTTATTTCTCGATACCCAATAACAAATTATATATCATATGATAATCTTTTGATCCCTTCAAACATACTATCATGAATATTTCTTCTATCATGGAACCACAAACCTATATTGAAGCATTTATACACCCTAAATAGGTTGCTACTTTGAAAGCCAAGCTTAATGCTTTACATGCCAGCAAAACTTGGATTTTAACAACTCTTTTAGACAACAAGGTTGTTCTAGGATGTCGTTGGATCTATAAAGTTATCATGCTGATGGTTCACTTGACCGATACAAAGCAAGGCACGTAGCCAAAGGCTACAACCAACTTGAAGGAATCAAATTTCATGACACCTTTGCCTAAGTTACTAAACTCACCAATATGTGTTTACTTTTAGCTCTTATTACCTCTCAAAATTGGTTCCTTAAGCAACTAGATGTAAATAACACCTTCTTGCATGGCAATCTTGCCAATGACATATACATGAAACTTCCTCCTGGCATGCGTGCTACTTCACCTAACCAAATTTTCAAGTTAGTGATCTCTCTACGACCTTAAACAAGCAGGACTTCAATGGTACACCAAACTACACCTTTTTGCTTTCTCATAATTATAAATGTTCTTCTATTGATCATTCTCTTTTCCTAAAACATGATGGTCATCTAATTACCACATTTCTCATCTATGTTGATAATATCATTGTTACGAGCAACAATATTAAGGAACTTCAATGCATCATTACTCTTCTATATTTCGCCTTTCGCATAAAGAATCTTGGCGACTTAATTAACGTACTTCCTCGGCCTCAAAGTTGCTTGAAACTTAAATGGTATACACCTAAGTCAAGGAAAGTATGTTCTAGACTTGCTTCATGACACTGACATGCTCGATAGTTCTCTTATTAATACTCCTATAGTTCTAAAACCATCATCGTCTTCAACTAACCAACCTTTTGATGATACTGCCTCCATTCCATATCATCGACTCATCGGGAAATTAATTTATCTCACTACTATTTGTCCTGACATCATCTTCATCATTCACTATCTTAGCCAGTTCATCTCAGATCCAACCACCTTTCATCAACAAGCAGCACACCAAATTTTACGTTATCTAAACAGTTGTCCTGGCTCTAACATTTTCTTTCACAGTAAATCAGTTCTTCAGTTTAAAACTTTCAGTGATTTTGACTGGGCAACATGCCCCGACACTCGCAAATCTATTACAAGTTTTTTTTTGTGACTCTCTTATCTCCAAGAGATCAAAGAAGCAACAAATTATTTCCCAAAGTTCATCTAAGGCTAAATATCGAGCCCTCACAACCACCACCTACGAGCTTCAATGACTGGTCTTTCTTCTTCAAGATTTTTTAGTTTCTCTTCAAACTCTTGCTCTTCTCTAGTGTGACAATCAATCAACCTTCAAATAGCCTCAAGCTTGGTATTCCACGAACGCATTAAGCATAATAAGATAGATTGTCTCATTGTACGTGATAAAGTCATCAATGGCTTCCTCAAATTACTTCTCATATCATCCACCCTTCAAATTGCCAACATCTTTACAAAACCTCTCCACCATACCACTTTTCACGGTCTTCGTTTCAAACTGGGTATGTAATATATATATATATATATATATATATATATATATATATATATATATATATATATATATATATATATATATATATATATATATATATATATATATATATGCCCAACTTGAGGAGGCTGATAAGCTCAGAAACACATATCATCAACATAGTCTAACAAATAGTTACGCAAAGCTAGATGCACAACTCAACAAAGCTCGACAGCACAACCCGACACAGCTCGACAGCACAACCCGACACAGCTTGGCAATACAACCTGACTACATACTGCTCAAAACTTTTATAATTGTTACCCTCATTTTCCCATTTATGTTTTTTCTTCCTATTCTATGTAAGTTCACATAAAATTAGATATACATGCACACTTTTAATTCTTTTCAAATATTAAAGTTTTTGGCTTTCTCTTTTTCTTTTCTTTTCTCTTCGGTTTTTTTACCATGATAACATGGTACTCATGATACCATTTCATTGTATCAATTTAATAATAAAAAAAATCTCTCAAATAAATTGACATTTTTCAAGTTTGACATTAGAGTTTTGTATATTTTGAAAGATTTGTTTAAGCATTTCTTCATTCTTGTCTTAGTTGTGGTTTTTCATAATTTTAGAATTTTCTTAGGGTGGTCAAAAGTGTACCCAAACTTGCGATTTATAATCATTGTCATAAAACGTTAGCTTAAGATGAAAATATTATTTATAACATATTTCCTACAACATAGTATATAAAATATTTTACTACCATAAAATTATTAAATAAATAAAAAATTAGAGACACTCCTTATATAATAATATAGAGACACCCCTTGCACAATACTCCTTATATAAAAAATGTAGTGAATATTTTCGTATAAAAGTTTTATGCCTTATTTTTTTATAATAAAAAATAAATATATAATAATATAGAGACACTCCTTGCAATACTCATTCCTCATTTCACTTTATTCTCTCTGTGCATCTGATTCCAAAAATTGTGAAGAACTGAGAAGCAGGAGAAACGATGGCAGACAAGCCAAGTCGATCGCTGGTCTTATTCGGCGATGGATTTGCTCGTTTCGTTGATTCATCGCACTCCCACCTTCACTCTCTCGCTTCTGTATCTTCCTGCGGTTTCTTGAGTCTCCCGAATTCTCCACCATCAGGTTCCCTTATTCTCAATCCACACCCTCCATGTGTTTGTTATAATGCCCAACATACTTTTCAATTTCTTTTCTCCCCTTTTTCCTCCTGCCACATTCAAATTCACTTGGATATGTAGTTTTCAGAAAGCGGGGATGAGAGGGCAGTTAGAGAATTTGCAGTGCTGCTGGATGCATGTCATACTTATTCTAATATGGTGAGACCCATTTGCTCAAGTTTCGGTTTTCTCTTTCATCGTTGTGATATTCTTTCATTCCTTTTTAGAAGGGGGAAATCAGTGATGGTGATAGCCATGAGGATCCACCAAAACAAACCTTGTCTGACAGGTATTTTCTTTATTTGTTTTCTATTTTCAATTTTTTGTTTGTAAATGTTAAATTAATCCATTTTTGTTCTGTGGATAAACTTCCCTATAGTATTTATAATTGCTTGGGTCATGTATGGATTTTTAAAAGAAGAAAATAACAAGGTATTTGAATTAAGCTTTTCCGGTAAGTTAGAATTAGTTCGTGAGCAAGTTAAAATGAGTTTTTGAAAAAAGTTAAATGAGATAGTTTCTATAAAAGATGAAGTTAATAAGATGGTTTTAGCTTATATGAGAAACTCAGCTTATTTTACCTTTTTTATTTTCTTCTTTTGCAAGTGTTTACTGAGAAGATATCCAAACAGGGTCTTGATCTATAGGTGACACTCATTTAAATATAAAAAAAAGGGTTAGAATTTTGTCCTTAGAAGTTAAGGACTAAAAATTTAGTTTTTAAGGGTCTAAGACGTAAGAAACATAAGAACAACAAGGAACCATTTATACTAAATAAGGGACTTGTATTACAGGTACTAAAACTTCAGTTTTTTCAGAGGGACTGATTCTTAAATGTGTCATCTCTAAGAATCAAATGATTGTTTTAAATAGATCAAATAAATGGTTTCTTTTTCCAAATACAGGTTTATGGGAATGAAAGCTGCTATTTTGACCAACAATTCAAGCTTGAAGTCTTTTAGTGCCAAACTTGGATTTAGTGTGCTCCAACTGAACGAGTTACTGGGAGGTCGTTCTGCTGAGGTTGTGGCCCTTGAGCTGCTCAAGTTGCTTGGCCTTGAAGAAGGGAAGGTGCTGGACAATGACCATTATGATCTTGTTTTCTTTCACGTTGGAGCTGGTGAACAGGAAGTGGTTGCTGCTGATGTGGGGTATTTGGATGCTTTGGTTGGAGGGATAATGAGTCAAGCACAGCCCGGATCTGACATCGGTTCACGTCTGCATTTGTCCGCTGTCATGAGCTATGGCAGTGTCTTGGAGGGTGACGATTCTAAGTTTCCTGTTTCAAAGAGGGTTGATGAGAAGAACTCTCATCTTTCCGTGCTTTATCCTCTACAAAGTTACGGTATGAAAGGAGGGATTCCTCGAAAGGATGTAAGGTAATTAAAGCAACGTTTAGCACATGGACAGAATGAAATAGATATTTCATTTTTCCTTGGTTCTATGCTTTTAGGTGGAACCAAAATGGATAAATTTTTTACCTTTACTGTGTTCTTTTATATTTTCAAAATATGCTAAACATAAATAGAACTCATCTTATGATATGCACATGTCAACCAAATACTACCTAAGTTATAGTAATTGAAGATTAGGAATATTTGCTTTCTCTTTGGATTGGTTTGATTATTATCTCATATGAAATGATACAGGTCATTTTCTCCCATGTTAATTGCCCAATGGCAATATGCTGTGACTCGCAAGGATAATGCAGAGAGATTTTCTTTTGAAGACTTTATGGAGGTGCGCTTAAAGATTTTTCTTCATGTTTTATTCACAATTGAGGAATGATTTTTCCCATTAATGTTTCTATTTTTGCTCTGCCTGTTCGTGATCTATTTCTTGATCTTAAAGATGTCCTGTCCTATCTACACAACCTAACAGACTTCAATCTTTAAAACTTTCGTATTTACTTGAGTGTTCCCTCTAGTATACCATAATTTTTTTTTATTCGGCAAGTGTTTACACTTTTTGTGAAGTATCATGGTTTGAGTTCTAACCATTATGGAATACACTTTTTGTGAAGTATCATGGTTTGAGTTCTATCCATTATGCAATTTTCGTAGGCTTGTCACTCGTTTAAGCTACCATGTAATTCATGTTACTCAATAATGTTTGCTTCACTATTTCTCTCTTTTCTTGCCATGCAGCGGGGTGGAAACCTTACAATACCGGCAGATAGGTTCTTGCATGAGATAGCCTTTAAGCTTTGGAAAGCTCCCAAGTATGGAGCTTGATTTCTTTTTTTGTGTTCCTTTCTAACTTTTTTGTTGCCCACTTGTCACAACAGTATAGCTATTTAAAAGTTCTGATTAACATGTATACTTCGGGCTCTAAAGTCCAGACTCTGTTGCGTGATGCAAAAACTAATAAGATCTCGATGATTGAACTATACACATATCCACTCATTATTTTGTTGTGTATGTTTCTTTTTAGTAAATATAAAAAGATTATTGTTGGCAATCTTTTTTTTTCTAATGAAATGTATTTTTAAACGTTTTACTGAATGATTTGAATATAAGAGGCAGTGACTTGAGTATAAGTACTGTAGAAGCACTGGTAGAGATGACAATGGATATTGTTTTGATTTGATAATATACAAATAGAATTGCCTTCTTATTGGTGTGATAAAATAGTAGAAAAATAGGTGACATACTGTGGTTTACAATTTTTCCTTCAACTGAATCATCACAAACTTCGCAAAATAATCTAAAAGATGATAATATAAATTTTCTAATGCACCCCTCCAATATTAGGTTGTAATTATTAATTAGGATTGTCAAGATGGTTCATATGAAGAATCTTTCACAATATAGGAGGTCTTGCGGGGTTTATGATATTTTTCATGATTTTCTTTCCTTCTCATTTTCTTGTAATGATAATAGTGAGTCTAATCAAGTTGATTAAACAATTAAATGTAACTTTCTTTTTTGAGTGAAATAATATAAATCTTTGACTATTTTTTTCTTCTCTTTACTATTCACTCTTTAAGTTTGGTTTATAATTATGTTTTGATAAAATGGAAGTGTAAAGAACAATATGTTGTTGACATTTTTTAAATTTTGAATATTTGGTTTTAGTTTTAATGTCTAATTGTGAAAAACTTTTGAAATTCAATTTACTATCTCTTGAAGTCAACCATTCTTTCCAACAAAGATGGCATTCTATATATAATAATATTAGGCATTAAGAATAATATCACTTTAGTAATGGATAAGTACATTAACATTAAGCACTAATGTATATATAGTTTCAACTAAATTTTTTTGTTCCTTTGTCATATTATTTGCTATGGTGTGAGAATAAGTAGATTGATATATAAAAATGTCATGTGAGCTTAATAAGGAAGAAAATTATTCTTTTAGTATTATCACTTCTAAATATTCTAAAATGGAGTTTTGATTTCATTAAGAAAATACATGAAAATAGATAAAAAAAGATTAATTTGATCGTTTATTGAATAAGTCCAAATACATCTAAAATATTCAATAATTAATGTAACAAAATGGTTGAACCTAAAAGATGAATACGACTTTAATCTCAAATATATAGTAACGAAGATATAACATGTTTTCTTAGTTCACATAATTTGCCTGGTAAGATTTGAAGTTTTTTAAGCTTGTAAACATTTTTTTTTCAAAATTTTGATAAATGTGAGTTTGTAACATCCCACTAAAATAAATATATACAAAATATTAATACATGTTAAGAATATTATTAAGGATAACTTTGATTAAATGATATAAACTAGATAAATAAATTAGAATGAGACAAATTAGAGGATTAGAATATGAGATAAATTATTTCTAAACAGACAAAAATATTAAAATTATATATTAGATGTGAAAAATCCAATTTGGAAGAGTAATGAGAGACGCAAATAAATAAGCAAAAGGTTATATTAGACTCAATTCTACATTTATATTTTTGACCTAAGAGAAAAGAAGATGATGGAAAAAAGAAAAAAATAATAAGGTATGGATAGGATCTAAGTAAATCTAACGACAATAATATGTTTTTCTTTCCTATTCCGTATATTCTATGAATTGTTTCTTCTAATATATTTATACGTCCGTTGAAATTAATAATGAATTCAAAATTTAGAGTGATTTTGGGTTTGGTCCTCCAAATTAAAAAGAATATTTTAGTCTGTTAAAATTGATAAAATATATTTTTAATCTCTAAATATTAAATTTGAGTGACTAAAATGAGTTTTTTTAAACTCTATCTTAAAAAAAATATTGTTTAGGAACTAAATCCATTTTTACTAAATTTGAATTATTAGAATGAACCATTTTTTAACTTGAGGAACAAAAAAGATTTATTTCAATTTTCAGAAACTAAAAAAATAATTATACCAAATAAATCTGTGCTAATTTTATAATTATTAATTGATGATTGATTCAGATGATAAATATGTCCTTTGATGATATGAATATGATATGTCTAATAGTTTGATTATTTTTAACCACATTTATCAAAAGAAACAAAGAAAAAAAAAAAGACCATGCCCAACTCACTCTTAAAACGGTAAATAAAAGAAAAAACCAGTTTATACTTTATAAAACGTCCCACAATATAGTTTTCATATAATAATTAACATAAAAAACCATTAAGGTTATTGTATGAATATTTTAAAACAATAACCCGTAAAATTAATAAACTTAATGCGCACAGTAATACATTATTAGATATTTGTGTTAAAATATTTTACACGAATAGAAGTTCACAATGTATAAATTATTTATGTATAAAATTTTAAACTATTTAATATCTCGTTAACATATTTTAAGATAAAGATAATATACTTTTTGTTTTTGTAAATAATAATATGTTTTCTATATCATTTAATTTTTATAGAATCAACACAAACAATTTGGATAATTTATATTTATAATTCAATTATTGAATTAATAAAAATTATGAATGAATTTCTTATAACTTTTATATTACCATCAATTATCCATCCTAATTGCATAAACATACTTACTCCTCTTTTCATTCTTTAGTTTTAATTTCTCAAACAAAAACAAATATTATTAAAATATACGGTTAACACTAAAATTGATCGCATGAAATTGAAATCTAATTTAATTTTATAAAATCGATTTTAAATGAGATTTACATTTATTTATATATTCTAAACTCACTTTATACTAATAGATGTAAAACTTTAATATAATTTTTTTCTCACAAAAGACATTCCATCTTGCTATAAACAATAAATCTGTGAATACTTAAAAGAGATGAGAATCCGAAACTTGAAACAGCATCCTCATAGGTTGCATAACAGCTTCACCATCTACACAAATATGATTGCACAATACAAACTCTAACAAACAGCAAATACGCTTTCAAAAACTACTTGATGAACTTTCCAAATTCTTATTCCAAAATCAGATCTAAAACTGTTACTTGGTGAAGAGAGAACAAGCAAATGATAACCATTTAACAGTGTGATAGGTTTCGAACAACGTAAGTGCCGACCACAAACCAGAACATCAAAAGCAGAGACACTGATAGTAGTCCAAGTAAGAAGGGCCATCCAATCATCACAACTCCTAAGAAAGCAACCATAAAAAAAGGCATGAAAGATCTTACAATTGCCCAGAAACCAACCCAGTGACCTTTCAACATAATCAAAGCTGCTACATTCACAATGTTCCAATCCATTGATCCGCCGTAACAAACACGATTCAGACAGTTAGCCACAAATGAGTGGCAGTTGCAAGTGAAAATATTGTGAGTTTTAGTCTCGTAATCCCGCAGACTGGCTTGTAATGCATCATCCCATGCTATTGCAGTGCCATAATCACCATGTCGGTAACGTTGCTTGCATTTGTGTGCAGATAGGTTAGGAGGGAAGCAACACTGCAACAACATTTGAGGTCACAAAGAATGTCAACTAAGAGTGCATTGTATCATAAACTCTGCCCATTAACCAACAAAAGATAGTTAACTGAATTTGGTATGATGTTATGTTGCAACACATGAATATATTTATAAATGAGAACAAACTGTGTAGAAAGAGGGCATCAAGGGAATTGGATATTGTATTTAAGAAACTACCTGTTGACGATCGAGTTGCAAGTATCTTGCCACCGAACCAAATGCAAAATTATCGACACGGACTTCATGTGATCCTGAAAAATCTATAATAACTCCATCCTCCCTACAAATGCCAACGTGACCAAAGAAGGGAGCCAACCATGAGACTACCGGAAATGGATTCCAAACCAAACAACATGGAAATTTTGCATTGGTTGGATCAATTTGATCTAGAGGCCACAACTCATGCTGTGTTCTTTCTTCAATTTGTGAAAGTTCAATGTCGTAACTTGTATTTAACTCCATAGTAAAAGTCTATAGCACAACAAACTAGTCCTCTGCACATCCCAATTCTGCACAGTGAAAAAAGGATAAAGTGAAACAACTCTTTTGTAGTTTGATATACTTAATCCTGTATCAGCAAACCTTATGACACAAATACCTAGATTATAATTGAGTGTATGACTAACTACCTGTTCAAATGTCAAAGGTAAATACAGGAGGGAATCACAAATTTAATTTAGGACTTGCATGTAAAATATTGCAACATCACAGCACAAAAACCAACCACATGTATCCTTGCACAGAATAAATGTTTAAGATTATTAACAAATGTCATATTGGAAACAATAAATTCTAAGTGAGAAAACTTTGAAACAGTAGAAATTTCACATCACATGGTAACCCCAAACAACCAAAATAGTCAGAAGTATTCACAAGGACAAAGTAAATTTGGCTAAACATTTGTAATGGTTAAGAAAAAACCTAAGTTAACTTCACAAAACCGGCTTGTAAGGTGAGGTTTGTACCAACTTATATATTATAAATTCGTTTTATCTCTAGTCAATGTGGGATCTCCAACACATCTCCCGAGGTATTTACATCTCAAGTCTGAAACTAGACATTAATGAATGGTTCAATAACGAGTGACACAATAGGTCCAACAAACAACAAATCTCGCTTAAATAGGTTTTAACTCATGACTCTTATACCATGCTAAGAAGTGGGCCTAACTCAATTATACAAAATTTGGTTTGTAAGTTGAGGTTTGCACCCACTAATATATTATAAACTCGCTTATCTCTAATTGATATAAGATATCCAACACAGTAACTTAGTCATTCCACCACATTGCACAAGTCACTTGGTTGATCTAGTTTCAACACTTCAACTATCTCCATCTATTTTACCAACCGATTTATCTACTTATTTGTTTATTTAAAGTCTGCAATGAGATGTGATTGCAATATTATATGGTACTACAATATTGCCGATTGCTTTTAGATCAATCAAATTTGCAAGAACCAAATTGCATGCTAGTTCACATGGATCAATTCCCTAATAAACAGCTGTCTACAGCAACCTTCTTATTATGGACCAACAGCCAAGTGAAAAGACAGATAAGATCTTTAAAAATACAGGTGCACTTTACCATATTATCAATTTTGTAATCACTTTACCTTAATAAGCTAAACAATTCTCATGCTTCATGCATTTTTAGGTTATCAGCAGCATATATGATGTCCATCAAATTTTGACACTTCATCTCTAAGATGCACCAAAAAATAATAAATTTGGTTTTCTCATAAATTTAATATTACAATCTTAAAAGAAAACTTTCATCCCTGCAGAATGCACATTCCTACATCTGGTTTAAACTTGTTCATATAACATGAAAAATTGACATAATTTTTAGTCCTATTACATAAACAAACCTTACTTGAATAGGTTTCTCTTTCCTTCCCACATTCGATCTAGCAACTCAAGAGTAGACAATGAGTATTGATAACACAGAAAAGTACACAGTTTTTAGAATAGTGCTTTTCTTACACCTATCATTCTCCTAAACAGCACAGAATAATAAACTATTACCATAACCGTAACCAAAGTGTAATTGAGATGAAATGTCTATATATATCAACAATAAAAAAAAACATTGGTGTAAATTCCGCCAAATGCTGGAAACCCCACCGAATGGAAAACACAAAACCAACAGTGTGCAATGTCAAACTAAAGACTCAAGCAGAAAGTCAATCATAACACCAACAGAAAAGACCATAGAAAAAGGCACAAAGTCAATCACCCATCTTTACCACAAAATCCCTCAACCATGAAAGCAATCAACTTTAACCCCTCAAAAACAACCCAGAAAAAGAAAACGAAACAGAAAAGCAAAAAAGAGCTTACCTTTCCCTGTGGGAATAGTTCTCCACTGTCCTCATTATATAGGCATGAATCCCCACATTGGAGATATCGATAAACACTTCAAACCGTTCATCAATGTGCATAACATGTCAGAAGAAGGAGAGAAGTTGAGAACAGAACATATGTGTAAGGAAATCACGGCTCAAAGGAAAATCACAAAGGGGTGTGATGAAATTGAGCAGGGGAAGTTGTTGGGAGTTATTGCACTTTGATATGCGATTTATGTATGTTGGAGATGAAACCAACCACTTATGAAAAAAATCACAACACAGATTCACAAAGTCCACAAGCTATTATTCTCTTTCTAGAAATATAAATTTTAATTTCGATTTAATTATTATTGTTTGTTTCATTTAGGAAAATGTTTCTCGGGTTGTTCTGAAACCGAAGCGAAAGACGATATATGGGAAAGGTGCATGAACCTTTCGTCACTTTTCAAATTTTCTATCTTTCATGGTGGGTCCCTGTGATGTCTACAGAGTTCTTGCGTTTTTCGTTTCAACCCCAAGTTGTAAAAACCGGAACTTTTAGTAGTAATAATTGTGTTTTTTCGATAAAGATGTGTTCTTTAATAACATGGTTAATTTGGTTTTAGTCTTTTAAGATCTTCAATTTTTGAAGTTAACCAGTATTAACCTTTCTTAAAAAATACCTTTCTTTCTGTCAAGTGTGTTACATTATAGCCTAATTTTAATGTTTCACATAAAACTTTATGGGATTAATTGAAGATAAACACTCGTGTGAGAGTTGAGAAATTTACTATCACATAAATAATTTTGAAATATAAAACAAATAAGACAGAAGGTAATATATATATATATATATATATATATATATATATATATTATTCAGTATTATTAAGTTTAGGAGATGATAGATGTGAAGTATTAGAAAATTGATCAAGAGTAGAAAATAATTTTATAAATGATACTCATAATTTATTATTAAAAAGTTAAAGTAATAAATAAATTTGTTTTGAAAGAGTACATTTTATAAAAATATTTATCATTTTAGAATTTTTTTTCTTTTTAAATATTTGTAAGTTTTCTTTCAAGTTTTAACTTCTTCTTCTATATCTTTGAAGATCCAAATACATTTTAGAATTCTTGATGTCAAGAACTACAAGTCTACATTATCAATGATTATCAAAATTGTAAGTTCTTTTTAAGTCCAATTCTTGTTTTGTTTGCATGTAACCTATCAAGGAATTGTGTGTGTTTTTAAATAGTTCTAGGTGTTTCCATACTTTTTTGTGGTCATAAAAATATTATTAAATCATTAATTTGAGCCTTCTATGTGTAGTTAAAGTTAACTTAGGATTTGTGTATTATGTGGAGCCTTTTTGAGCAAAGAGCTCTTTTTCTAAGGTAAAAGATAACTACTATTAATCTTCGTTTCTTATAATTGCTTGAATTTATTAATGACAAATGATCAAGTTATATGGTGGTTTTGTATGCGTTGTTGGGATTATATGTTTGATCTAATAGAGATTCACTGATTTTGAGGTATAGGAGACTTGTGTTGTCTTGAATATGTATGTTAAATTAGTTTGGAATTGCAAAATGATTGAATGAGAGTAATGAAGTTTGAACAATAAGTTTCTAATGGTA
Source organism: Vigna angularis (assembly GCF_016808095.1). Taxonomy (NCBI): domain Eukaryota; kingdom Viridiplantae; phylum Streptophyta; class Magnoliopsida; order Fabales; family Fabaceae; genus Vigna; species Vigna angularis. The sequence goes on along the minus strand of NC_068976.1, from coordinate 13,854,252 downwards.
TCCTTTGAAATGATTAGGCATCAAATGAAATTTAGAAAAGAGAGTAAAAAGTATTAATTAGAGCCAATTGTGAAAGCTAAGATGATGACATTCTTTACTTTTTTGAATTGACACTAATTATATAAGTCAAAGTCAGAGAGCTCTAAGCGCCAAGGTGTCGAGTGTCATGTTGCACTGTTGGGCGCTCACTTCATAGTGAGCTCTAGGGGTTTGTGTTGTTGGTCATTGTCTACGTGCCACTGGGTGTCATCTGCTAGGCACCATTGGGCACTCGCTTGATAGTGAGCCCTTGTGATGAGCATGTTGAGAACCCTTCTTCTACCATTGGGTGCCACCTTATATTGTATATCTTTTTTGTGCTTTTGATGTTTCTTGTATTTTTTTCTCACCGTTTTGGGTACTATTATTCTAAATGAAGATGTATATGACTTGAAAGATGAATTCTTAAGGAGGAACGCTACTATCTGATAGTTCTTTGTGAGGTGTATTGAGATTATCACAATTTTACTAGTTATTAGAATCATATAGACAACAATCATTAGTTGTGAGAGAGAGAACTTTTTATATAAAGTGTCGATAGTAATCAAACTCAAGAGGTATTGAAATTTATCTCGTCTTACTTTGTGGATGAGATTATCCATACACTTTATAGTTGGAGCTCATGTGCTGCATTTAGTGATGAAACATAGGTAGGTATAGGATTTCAAAATATTAGTCAATACATTACTCTTCCAAAAATCGAATATATAATTATTGATGTATGTTTATATTGAATGAGTTGAGTGTTGTAATGTTAATGGTATTATTGAATAGAATTCAATAATATTAAAGTTGCGAGTGTATTCTCCTTTTATTTAAAACTTATAAATTTTAAATCGATTTTATCTTACTCTATTTGTTCTATTTGTGATGTTATCTATTTGTAGTAATAATACATTTCACGTAAACATAAAATAACTTAAACATTGAAAGCGGTTTAATATTTCATATTTATAGTTTATAACATTAGAGCCACTCTTATAATTTCTTTTGAGATCTTTTAAATTTATTTTGAATAAAGGAAAACTCTATCTAATGAAATATATTTTATAATTTGTTCTTGATATAATAACATAAAGTCCTTTTAATAATATGCTTGGAGTGTTACAATTAAGATGTTACATCATATTTAATACTAACATTTTAAAACTGGATTTTTTCCTTTAATGAATTTTTCTGGTTCTTTGATAACATGCATTATGATTTGTTTCCAAACTAAAAAATAATCAGATAATTTTTTTTTTTCAAAATGGATCGAACTGCCTCAAAATAGAATGGATTAAATCTAATATGAATGATAATTTATTAACTGATTTAAAATGATTAAGGTTTGGCTGAAATTGTTTTAAAGTACACACACTTTTAAAATAAGAAATAAATTAATAAGTTTTCTTACAAATTAATAAGTAAATTTGTAGATTTTTTAAGATCAAAATTTGCATTACGTATAAATTAATTTTAACTATAAAAAAAATTGCTTTTCTAGTTTTATTTGAAAGTAACTATAATGCAAGTTTACACTGTTATATACTTTGTAAAAATTTAATTATTAATATTTTAAAAATAATTATTATAAAAATTAACGAAGTTGTGGCCATAATTTATGCCTAAAATACCAACAAAAATCATTTAATCATTACTGATTTAATATAATAAAATATGCATAGTCTTTCTGAGCAACATATATTCACTTATTGTATAGATTTTATTTATAAAAGTAAAAATATATCTGTTTTCATCAAGCATAAGTATGTAATATTAGAGATATTATTGGTGTTATTATTATTTAATTCATGTCAACATTCAATCTTTATTTTTATGGTTTAATTTGATAATAATTATTGAAATAAACTGATATTTTAACTGAAGATAATACCTAGAATATACTTTTATTATTGTTTTCATATTGTAATTTATTGTGAAAAGAACTTTTAATTTAGATTATGGGTAAAGTTGAAACGTCATGCACAGTGTTCATGGCTGGCTATGGCTCATTCCAACACGTTGAACTGTGGTCGGTGTGAATATACAATCACTTATTTTCTCCTTCATCCAACTTATATTTTTTCTGAATTTCTTTTGATATTTCATAAAAATAGCTTTCTTCCTAATTTTAATTCTGAATTAAATCATAATTTTATTTCTTGAACTAGTTATTTTCATAATTATTTAATTTTGAAATAGAAAAATGAAATTAATGTGATTTGGTGAGAGGTGAATGGTGGAGTGGAAAATGATGTTGCAACCTCAACTTTCAATAATCCATATTGGATCCAAACACAATCTACAATTAAGTTGACCAAAAGGTCGTATCTTGTGTCATTATTATAGTAATAATTATTATTTATTTTTATTGCTTTTATTATTATTATTATATATTTTATTATTTAGATATCTGATAAAGATCCCATGTGAGAAGTGAATTTGTATCAAAGATTTGTTAACACTTTTGTGTAGAGCCATCGTGAATATTTAATTGGAAAAAGAGATATTTCTTGATATGGTTGTTCTTCCTGAATCTTTGACCAACTATTTTTTTATATAGTTAAATATTAATTGCTCCATGAAATAATTATATCAATAATGCTATGAAATGATAAAGAGATAATGAAAAGAAAGAGAAATATGTAGTACAGTGTTAACTATTTTGTTACATTTTTTGGTGTAAATATGTATTTTCTTACAACCCATTTGACTGAAATGAAATGAGAATGGGAAGCTCATTTGTACTAAAATTATGTAGCATTTGATCTAATATATTAGACTCACTATGCTAAATTTCACTGGGTTGTATATAGTGTAATAAATTAAATTAAAAAGTTTAATTTAGGGTAGTTAGATATTCGATTTATAATTACTTGCATGAAATACTGATTAAGAAGAATTTATCTCTTAAATGAATCTAATCTTAACACATTTAAGAAATTTTATAGATTTATCTAATACAACCACAATTCTTTTTTTTTCTTTGTCAAATAGAGGGAGATAAAATCTCAAAAACTACTTCTAAAACAGAAAAATATTATTTCATGATACCTTTTGAGGTGTATACATTCTTTGAATAGAGAGATGTGAAGGGATGACAAATGTGAGAAATGCAATAGAGATTTAAAGAAAAAAGAAGAAGATAAATTAAAAAATAAATAGATGTAAAAAATAATATAAGGGAAACAAGAGAAAATTGAAAATATATAGTTATTTTAAAAAATATGACCAATATTATTTTCATTATTAGTATGGGTGACACCATATATGCTCATGTTCTAACTTTCTTGGGCAGCTTTGGAGGTGCTGAATGGCTGCCAATACCAGCAAGATTATATTGCAGGGGAAAACTTTAATTTTTCTTCATACCCTCTCCTTTCTTATTCTAATTTATTTTTCAAATTTTCAATTTAAGTCAATTTTCAACATGTGGTTAGGACTTTCTCTATTGTGAATTTCTTTCTCTAATAGTTGAAAGTTGTTCCAACTTAAATTTACCAATCACACTTCTCCATATATATACTTCTCTTCAATCAAATTAAAAAAACTCGAGCATTATGCATGCACAATATGTTTACTAGAATTAACTTCAACACAGAAATTATCTGTTCTGAAAAATACTTACGACAGAAAAAGGTTGAGGTTGTCATGAAAGACCATCTGGTATAGCATGATTTGGTAAAGCATACAATGAAAAATTAACATTATTTACTGAGGTAAATAATGATGACACAAGAAACTGAATATATAAAAATTAAATTGAAATTACATTGATCAAAAGGAAAAGAAAATATATAAAAATGATTACACGAGAAACTGAATATGTATATATGTTCATTTGTATCCAGATTTACAGTATACACATGGTGTGTAAAAGGCAACATAAGATATGTACACCTAACATAGAATTTGATACTAAATAAATGGAGAACTTATTCCTGCCAAATATCTACAATTCATGGAGGGTCCATTGTTGATGTTTTAGTGTATGGTTGGATACACTTTTCCATAAATACTTATATAAGCAAAAGTAAGTAAAAAGTTGAAATAAACTTTTTCATAATCTAAATTAACTTATGCATGAGTTTAAAATCTGATTTTGAGAACATGCTTATAAATTAACTTCTGCATAAATTAACTTTGGTTTTCTTGAAAAGATTTATTTCATTTTTACTTTTTATCTTTCTGATAAGTGTTTAAGGAAAAATTTATGCAACCATATACTCTTACTATAAATGATAATGTATTATTGAAGTTCAGATTCATCACGAAAAGCATCTGGTTCAAATAATCTTGCAGAATCATCGTTGTAAACTCCAGGTACAACTCGAACTCTAGGTTCTTTTGATGTCAGATTTTGGTTCCCATCAATGTTGATGAGGATAATAGCACATACAAGTAAAGAAGTTGCCAGACTTACAAGAGTAATTTTCAATCTGCTCAGCACAGGCTTCACCTTAAACAAAAAAAGTTCGTGGTTAAGTTAATTCATTAGGAAGATTACTTGAGTTTCAATGAAAGTTAAATGTTGTTATTTGCAAAAGGCACAAAAGTCAAGATAGATACATGTTGTCTTCCTATTTTCTAAAGTGACTTATACAAAGGAACAGCATAAGTTTTTTAGAATGTGACTTATAAAAAAGATGAGAAGGAGTGATCATAAAGCTTCAAACAAATTAAGCCCAGGTCATAAAAAGCCTACCTTTTTACAGCATAATAACTTGATTGGATAAACTTTAGATAAATACTTTACAAGAAAAGAATAAAAGAGAAAATAAGAACTTTTTCTGAGGAAAAATTAGTTGTGTAAAACTTAAAAACTATTTTTTAAATAAATTAAAGAAATAACTTCTAGAAATTGATTTATGTATTTAAATTATGAAAAAAATCATTTCACTTTCTTTCTTTAAGTCTGTCGTGGAAAAAATTGATCCAATCATATCCTTGAACATACCTAATTCACGAAGCTTGATAAAACAATCACTATCTGGCATGGCTGTTTAAGCTAGTCACTTAAACATTAAAAAACAATTGTAGTAGGTCCAAAAGAAGAGCAATAATAATGTACATAATATTATGACTAGGGTCAGAGGAATCTCTAGCAATAACACTGAAGTTATGTGTAAAAGTGGCAATGGTTTAGTAGAATGCTTACAGAAAATGATCCGAGGAGTCTATCACGGGCCAAAACTTCAGCAGTCTTCACCCATATCTGTTGAGAAACATGAAGCCTTAAGTGGTAGATGCAATATTTGTTCATACCACCCAAAACAAAAACAAAGGGAATCCTTGCACGAGACATTGCACCAATTCACATGACAAGGGAATCAGACCCATGTTTTGCAAGAGGAAGAGGCTTAACAGTTCATGTTTTGCACATTTTTTGCACATTTTTTGTAAGGATTATAAAAGGAGCTCAACAAAGAACACCCTAAAAGATCTATGGATCATACTTTAGTATTTAGCATGGATAACTTATTGGACCAAATGAATAGGCACACACAATCAAATCCATCAACTTTTTCATCCATGTATTTTTCACGCAAACATCATTTGCTATATATCACTGCTAATATGTGTTAGTTTCCTTTATGGTAGTGGTGGGTAACATCAATACACACAGTAGTGTATTCTACAAGAATTGTTAGGAGAGCTGGGAATAATACATTTTATGCTTTGAGTTCTTCACTGGGAGAGTAACAAACCACTAAAGAAACAAGCAATTGAGGACCCAAATAACAAAGACCAACAAAGACGACACACTAGAACATTCAAGCTAGCGATGATAATTCATGGAATAGGCACATACAACAAATTATACTGCACCAAGATTTTGCATAAATGAGGCTAAGCATTCAGGGAAAAAAGAGGAAGAACTGAAAAGAACATACCTGACCATCGTACCACCCTGTTTCCTCATCTGTAATGTTAAGAGAAGAATATGATTATGCATCCATTAGCAAAGTTTTCAACACTATTAATGGTTGAATCTTTAATTTAAGAGAAAACCGTAAGTAAAAAAATAAAGTAGCTTATGTTACAAATAATTTCCTAATTTTATAAAATTCAAATTTCTTGTAATTCTTATACTCCACTTTATTTTTTTAGAAAATATTGAATCTTTGAAAAGTATATATAATGTGAAGTAATTAAAATAAAATAAAAAATTAACTTGTTTCAGGAAATTTCAGGAAGAAAATGAGTTAATAATGTTACTACACAGATGTTGTGGGATGAATTAAGTATTGGGAGTGTAAAGTTCAGTATTTATAAACATTTTTATATTATTAAGTAATAAATAACTATTATAAAATTTAATTAATTTATTATATGTAACTGCATGATTAGATTACCATAAAATAATTTCGTATTATTAGGACATTTTAATTAAATTTAATAATACACAGTTTAACTTTTTTGGATTATCAGTGTAAAATCTATTATCCAAATCAAAAGAAACCATAGTATGTATATAATTATTGTAAAAAAAATAATGAACTTTCGTGTATGAAGATTTGTGGTAGCACAATCATTTTAAAAATTATATTTATAACTTTTTATTGGTTGTAAGGTAAATTTTGTTCCATTGAGAATATTTACATTGTAAAGTAGATTTTTTTATTATTTTAAATTTGTAAACTCTACAATCTTATATAAATTGAAAATTACATGCAAAAAAATCACTAAAACACTAAAGTTGTTATATTGAATGTTTGACTTAATCTACATAAATTTTGTGACACAAAATGTTTTTTCATTGGTATAAACCCTTTAAACAATGCTGCTTAATTAAACAAGCAGCTTACTTTGGCAATATACTTCAAAACATATGCTTTAATATGCTTTAATGATAAAAATTTGTTAAGCAACATTAGATAATTTATGTTAGTAAAACATTACATATGCTTCAACACTTAATTAGAGAAAAAAAAATGCTAAGGGTATAAAATCATAATCTAATCACGTTGGTATGACTTTTACTTTAGATTTAAAGCTAATTTCACAATTTTTATAATATTTAAGTAATAACTTATTTTATTTTAAATTAATTTATCTTTTAAATATTTATTGTAATAAAACAATTCAAATTTATTAAATATTAATTCTTACTTTCTTTAAATGAGATTTAAAATTCTTTAACTTTAAATAATTCAGTTATTCTCATAAAATTCAAGAACTTCAATGTAAAACATACATTTCTTTCATAAAAAATTTTAAGTTCTCTTTATTTTTCTTTCATAAAAAATTTTAAGTTCTCTTTATAAATGAATTGCCCACTTAAACACTATTAAAACTTATTTGGTTACACTAACGTACAATAATCAAAGTCTGTAAGGGCAAAATTATGTCATAAATACTTACAAGAGAAGAAAAATTACTAAATTGTTTTTATAAGATAAAATCAACTTATATGTTGGAAAAATTAATGTAAAAGAACTTATACGAGAATAAAATAATTTTATTTGATTAAAAAATGTATATTCTTAAATAAGACCCAACATTCAGAGTGTTTTATTACAGTTTTCTTACAGCAATGGCTGACTAAAAACTTACGATTCATGTTATGATAGTTTGGGACGGGATCACAGGGTTGCACACTATGCAAAGTGACCTTAATCTCTTATCATAGTCATAGGATAGTTAGATATGGCTGAAATTAACAAACCCTTCTATAAAATATGTTTCCTAAATGAATTATAATTCTTAATTTTTGGATGCTTGTTATGAAGTTTGAACAAAACATGAGCTAAAAATATTTCAAACCTATTCTAATTGGTTTTCCAGTATCAGAATTGAAAGAATTCACGTAGAGTTGAGAAGTTAAGAGAGTAGAGTGAGTGAGGATACATACATTCAACGGTGGCGCTGAGCAATCGGTTCCCGACGTAAGCCCAGCCCAGATACATCCTAACGACGGCGAGCGTGACAGCGAAGAGGCCACTGGAGGCGGCGCAGAGGAGGCGCTTGAGGGGCTCGGCCTGGGCGCCGGCGGAGCCGAACCAGGCGACGGGGAGGCCGATGAGGAGAGCGAAGGAGGTACCGGTGACGAGGAGGCGGGAGGCGTACTCGACGGCGTCGAGGGCGGCCCAGGAAAAGGGGAAGGAGGTGGAGAGAGAGTGGTACTCGTTGATGGGTTGCTGTTCGAGAGGAACGGGACAATCTGTTTGGGGAGCGTTGTTGTTGCTGTTGCTTGTGGAAGAGAAAGATATGAAGGAAGTGGTTAGGGTTGTGGTGGGAATACGAAACAGTGGGATTGGGGAAAGTGTGAGTCTGCTTCTTCTAGATGGTAATGGTGATATGCGCGTGGATGTTGCTGCCATTGCCATTGCTACTGCACTTTCCTCTGCTTCACTCTTTCTCTTCCTTTCCTTCTATCCATTATCCATTCAAATGGAAAAATATGCTTATTTTAATTTTAAATGCCTAAATTAAATTTTATCGTTATAAAATTAATAAAATAAGTAAATTTATATAATATATGATATTAGTCATTCTTTATATATATTTAATATTTTCTTATCCCTACATAATAAAAATTAAGTTCACATATGGTTAAAGTTTGAGTATTAGTTTTTTTTAAAAATATATATAAAAACTAAAAGTAAATTTAAAGAAAAGGTACGAGAATAAAAAAAAATGTATTTAACTCGTTTCCAAATTCGGTCTTGTTGTTTCTAAATATATACTATATTTTTGTCTTTCATTTATTTATTTTTTATTCACGAACAGTATAACGTTTTACTTTTGTAAATATTTTATTATAAAAAATTACTCTAAGAATGCATTTTTGAAAAAAAATCTAAAAGCAAATGTTTAAAAGCTACACTAAAATCCAAAGAAAAACAGAAGTCTACGTGACAAATACTACTAAAAGTAGTAGTGCTTTAAAAATGATCATGACTTAGCACCACATAAATAGTTACCAAATATATAAAACTCTCAGATTATATTATGCTTTCGCAATCTACACTTTTTCCTATATGATAATTTTTGAAAAATGAGTAAACTTATATGATTAATTAATCTCATAATATTTGGTTTTTTTTTTTTTATCGAATTTTATGGTTTGAAGCGTTCTCCATTAGATCTTAACTAAGTTTGTAGCAAATCATATATGACATAAAAATTTGACCAACTTCATTAGAAACTTCAATCGTTTTTATCCCTTGGCAAAAACCTCAAGGAATCATCTTCCAGTAAGCTCTCAACTCTCAAAAAGTATTTTCCTAACATGGAATTGGAATACGAAATCCTTCGTATGTACTATATATGTTAACATCGACCAAATAACACAGTAACGACTATTTTCAAAACGAAAAAGTGAAAACGTTACTGAAGTCCCATAGAAAACTTTGGCAATTTCGATGCTGTAGTCTGTGACAAATATCAAACAAGACATGATAGTCATAAGAGAGGTATACTTACTAAAGACAAACTCGAGCTGAGTAATGGAAAACACAATGTTTTTTTTTCCTTTTTTTTTCTTTTTTCTGTTCTTTTTCTTCTGTTTACATTTGCTTGAGAACCTGAGAGATCGCATGTTTACAATTCCAAATAAGACCTCTACAGACAAAGAATAATTTTGTACGTTTTTTTTTTTTTTTCATTTCAGTTTCTTGTTTTTCTTCCCTCTCGGGATCCTTCATTTGTACCTACCTACTCCAACTAAACCTCCACTGCACTTATGCAGATATTGGGGAGGGACCTGCTCTTTTCTGAAAGGGTCGTGTCCACTGCCAACTTTCAATGTACCTGACTTCCCAGGTCAACAATCTTTTGATGTCAAGATGGACGAAAAAAAAAAACTAGCTGTTCTGGTTCTTTGAACCAACAAACAACTTTTGGTATTATTACAGTAACTATGTTATAGACAACTTCGTTTAATGTGTTGAACCCGTTTTTGGGGCAACCATATGTTGAACACGGTAAAGACGAGACATCAGCTGTGAGAAAGATGGCCGCAAGTGTGGCTCCCTGCATCAAAAGCAACCCAAATAAAATCAAACAGCACAAACCAGTAGAATCAGTGTAACTTGAAATCAGATTTTTTTTTTCTTTTGTTTTGTTTTTTCTATGGTGAGGGAAGGGATGATCCTTGTTCTTATACTTTTCTAATTTTAAGAGCATCAATCCTTACGTTTTCTCTTTCAGGTTTTCTTTGTACTTTATTATTTTCTACTTATTTGGGTTCTGATGAATATGATTGCTTTTCACTGAAGATATAGACCCTCTAAGTATCAAATCAACTTATTCTCGTTTTTGTTCTCACGAACACCAATATAAGATGAAAATATGGAACCAAAGTTTTATTTAAACCATCAACAAATAACTAAAATCTAAAGTTTACTGATGCATATTAACATATCATTATATTTTAGTCAAAATCATAATTGTAAAAGAACATGAACATGGCGAAACTTTGACAATAACACCCACTGGAAATGCCCACAAATACACAGCTTTCCAAGAACGGTGGCTCTCATAATCCACATTGTAACAATCAGAAAAGATAAGTAGAGAAATGGAACTTACGTTTGCCAGCAATCACGTATAATCTGTGCTACTACTGGATTGGCATCTTCTGGAATTTCAAGCCGTTTGTTTTGGAATCCAACAGCTCCAACAACCTGCATTGGGTTCAAACCTTTCCAGGGAATTCTTGTAGTAATCAACTCCCACAAGATCACACCAAAACTATATACATCACACCTGCATGCAAACTTTAACTATCACTTTGCGAACTTAGACATCATATTTGAATGGAGAATACACAGATACAGATTAAACTTACTTCTCATTGGCTGGCTCATTTCTTAAGACTTCCGGTGCCATCCACTCAGGCTGCAGGCAAAAGATATATTTAGTTTTTTTGGTAAATATTATATATCCCATAAGAAACCAACTACGGTGATAAATTGATAACTTATATCAATTATGTTTGGTAAATATTATATATCCCATAAGAAACCAACTACGGTGATAAATTGATAATTTATATCAATTATGAATAACGAGAAATAACAAATTACCGTTCCAGCACAAGATTTTGATGACAAAAATGTATGGTGCTTCATTCTTGACAGACCAAAATCACAAACCTGTGAAATGACAAACAAAGAAAGAAATAATAATATATAATTTTAATAGATGTTAAAAAAAGGGCAGGGAAAAGGGTTTTAAGTTGTCATAAATGTGAAAGCCTGACAATTCAAAGAAGAAAAAATATCGCCTTTCATCAAGCTTTAATTCGAATTAGTATGAGCAGAGTTAATTTTCGTACAACAGCTCTATGTCTATCACTTCTGGAGTTAAAAAGTGAAAATAAATTATTTACTTAAAATTCTTTAACGATTTTTATACACCAAGCACAAGAATAATTTAGTATCAAATCTACTGACATATTTTCTATATCAGACATAATGTTGGATGCCGGTCTAAAGCCCTATTAATTAAGCACATTTTGAAATCGTTTTAAAATATGCCCGGCATAGCTAAGAAAACTGTCACATGATCACATACCCAAAATTTCCTGGATAATAATTAATTCAAAGTGCATAAAGATTAGTTAATACTTATATATGATTATATATCAAATGCAGAATAGTTATCAACAGTGCGCAATAGCAGTGCGAAGCAGCAATTCGAACCAACAAGGTTTGAATATTGCTTCAGTTTGGAATATATAATTTTGTAAGAATGATTTCTAAAAAAAGTATGTCGTGTTTACTTTTAAGTGGAAAAGTTATGTAGTTACTTTGAATTCAGAGGTTGTGTAAATAAATTCAAAAGTTATTTTTATTTGTCAGAAGATAACATTTTCTAATTAAAAAACGACACCAAAAATAGTTAAGGAAAGGTGTATCCCCTTTATATAATGGTATAGATAATGTAGTAGTAATTTAACGTGTGTATTAAGCATAAAAATAAATCATTCAAATAATACCAACTGTATCAATGACATTTTATGACCAATTAATTGGACATAAAATAAATTGATACTTATCACTAGGGGAAACCACCCTTAAAAACTAGTTGTTAAGGGGGGGACTACACACGGAAATACTTTATTGAGCATCTTATATTATTTGATGCAGGACACAGATACCTATAATACCCATATTTCTTCAATTTGCACATTAGTCAGAAGAATAAATTTGTTAATGCCGCAGAACAAAAAAACATCCATTACTCTCTACCAAGCAAGCATAATTGTAACTTTTCACTGAGTTCTGTTTCTCACATCAAGCAATCTATTGATATTTCTTTCCTTTTTTTCAGCTTTTTGAAGTAAACTCCCAAGACAGAATTCATATAAAAATACCTTAACAATCCAATGCCTGTCAACAAGAAGATTTGGAGACTTCAAATCTCGGTGTACAATGGGAGGATGGCTCGTGTGCAAGTAATTCATTCCCTTAGCCTGGTAAGTGCACGATAAATTCACATTAAGTAAAGGAAATAGAGAATGGGATGACTGTCGAACTCCTTATGGTTCAGTATAAAAGCTTTGACAATAATAAAGCTAAGATGTGTCAATAAATATGTTGTTTATACAAATATTGGATAGAGAGAGATGCTCACATCACATTTATAAGAAAATCTCAGAGCCTCTACACTTGCTCCGCGATAGAATTATATTCATGGACTCTATTTAGTGTTCAGCCCATGGCCAGTTGATTTTCTATATCTTAGCTGTTTCTAATAAATTCCTTATTTCTACAACCAAAAAGAAAGGGAAATTATTTTCAACTCTTACCACATCTAGAGCCATGCGCAACCTTTTCTTCTCATCAAGCCGAATATTGGGACGATGCAGTAGCCTATATAAACTGCCTCTGTATACCAAAAGACAAATATACTTTAACAAGCAAACAATAATATAGAAAAAATAATAATTAATTGTTTTTATGGGAGGCATAGTTGCAAGTAGACTAATTGCCAGAACAAAACATTAATAAATAAAAAAATAAATGTACAAAATCAATAAAAGAAAACATTTCATGTAAACATAATCAAAGAGACCATTCAAGAAAATCACAAAAAGAAGTCCTATCATTTGCATTCCTGATTCAATCTCCCTACTGATAATATTTAACTTAATGCATAAGACAAAACTAACCTTGGAAGAAATTCGGTCAAGATCGAGAAATGTGGGGGCCGAGTAATTGCTCCCATGAAGAGCACAACATTAGGATGTCGCAGCCTTAGCATGATCTCAACCTACAATAAGACATAAAAGGGCATGAGTATTATGTGCGTATGACTGCATTATACATGTCCATATAGAGAAAATGGCTTACTTCAGATTTGAACTGAGCTAGTGCATCACCAGAGAAATCTTGGTCCAGAAACTTCTTTACGGCAACTTCCTGTCATGCAAACCATTCATGCAAAATTACCAAAATCAGTGCACAAAATTACTATTAAGTACTATTAAGTACTTTTAAGTCAAAGCAACAATGTATAATGAGATCTTCGTCATTCCATCTATACAAGTAACAAAAGTTTCAAACAAAATCAAGATGACATAAACCAACTGGGAAGTGACATAACGGCCACATATGTCCATTTGCACAAGGAAAAAAAGTCTGCATATTCATATCCATGTTTCACAGGCTAATAAAAGCAATTTACTAAACATCTTGACAACCATATAGAAAGAAAGTGAAAGTTCAAAGACCTGCAACAAAGCCAACTTATCTAAGATAAGATTACTGCTAGACCCCATCTCACCCTGATCCCTCTTGGAATCTTAATATTGATAGATATTGATTTCAAGAATAGTTAACAGAAAAGAATTGGTAACTTGGCGGTGCCTTAGACAAGCACTTTCACTTCATAAAATACTATTGCATTTGTATACTTTTTGAATGCTTTTATGAGGATGTACACCCAGGTCAAGAGCATGGAATTACAACTTTCTGCACAGGTGAGACTTTCATGGACATTCTAGATTCTTTCTTCACAAAACTACTCAAAGAATAGACCCAATTGTAAGTAAGTGAAAACATTGCAAGTTAAAATATAACCATAATCCAAATGTGACATGAAACTAGACATGGGCACAACAAATATTAATGAGCATTTTATCAAGGAGCTAAATGAACATTTTCAGATTATGTAATTTTAAGAACTTATATAGACAAAAACATTAAAAAGGACTTTGTTGATGTACTCAAGGACACAAAAATGTGAGCAGACTTACAGTGCCATTGCAATCGGCACGATAAACTTCACCATACGAACCTACAAAGGCATGAGTGAACAGGGTTACGGACACAAGAATACATCTAAGATGAGCATATTTCCAATCAGCTTGTACTAGGTCTCCATTAATGAAATCTATCATATTAAATAATATATCATAAATTGCCAATTATCTTACTAATGGATGTTTTGTTTAAGCTTAAGAAATTGTTTCATGATGCAATTTGTTTCAGACCTATTTTCACAAAAATAATAGCTTTAGCAAGTAAAACAACTTTTTAAGAGGCATTTACCTTTTTTATGAAAAAAAATTACATAATTATTATGAGCATTTAAAAGATAGACCTTTTATCAATCAAAACATGCCAAAAGTGTTGTTTTATTTTAAAAAAAAGGTGAAAAAAGAGCCCATAAAAGATATATTTATACATGTAAACCCTTATGTCTTTATATAACAATTGTATCTAAAATATAACATTTGAAGCAAGGAAATACACTTACCAATACCAATACGCTCACCAATATCAAGATCCTCCCATTGAATTTCCCATTCTGAGCCTTCACCAAGCACTTGGTTAACTTCCTTGTTTCTACCATCATAGCATTCTCCATTAACCTCCATCTCATTTCTCTGAACAGCTGAATCTTTGCCCAACCCTCTGTTATTAAAAGAAACTCCTACATTCTTTCCATAGCCATTTTCATCATCTTCACAGAAACAACCAATCCCATTATCCACTTTACAGGAAAGAGCTGCCTTGGGCAAAGAAGATCCAGTACACTTTTCTTTACATAACTTATTATGTGAGTGTATAGAAGCCAAAACAACATTCATTGCGTTAGATTTCTCTAAATCAATATCCCTATCAGAAGCATGTAAAAACCCGTTCCTTATATTATCACTCTGTGAAGAATTGCAAAATTCAACATCTGTGTGCAATTCTTTTTGTTGTTCAGATAAGCAGTCAGCTGATTGACATAACCTAGTATCACTGGCAGAGCCCAACCCATGTGAGGGCATGTGAGATTTTTCATACCTTAACAATAATAATCTATTTGTGTCATCTTGAACAGAATCAACATTTTTTTCATTAACATTATCTACACCCCTATCCTGGGAATTTATATTTGAAAAAAGATCAGGAGGAGGTAAGGCACCACTCTCTAGTAGAACATTATGTAATTTTTGGGCAAATTCTGGGTCCTTTGCTGCACTGAGAACATACTTAGAGACATTTTTTACATGCATATTCTCTGCAGGTCCTGTATGTGATGAGCATTCGTATGCTTCTGTATGTTCAAATCTCCTTGTCTCATTTACTTTAACATGATTAATTTCATCAGGCTCTGTTTGACTGCCCATAACTAATAATTCTTCTGTCCGGACTCTCCCCACTGTTGAAATTCTACCACAATCAGAAAAGACTCCTGGCGCACCAGTTCCATCATCTACCATTGAACCTGTCTTCTCTGGTAATCCAACAATCTCTGCACAACCCCTAACAGAAAAACTGGTGCTTTCGAGCTGGCTGCTGGGTACCTCAGCAGGAATAAGAGTTCCAGGGGCACCCATCATATCAATGATGTACTCACTGCATCAGTACAAAAATTAATAACAGTACTTGAAATTGTTTTGACATAAAGTAAGATCTGTACTGTTTGTGTTATTAAAAGTTCATTGCCATATGTGAGGAGAATAATACTTTGTGACCCAATTCCTTGAAAAAAGTAAGTTCAAACACACTAGTTGAAGTATCTAAATCACAAAAGTAACAATAAACTGCAGTTACTGTACTTCAATGATCTACTAGTCTGCAACAAATTAAAAAACCACTCTTACAAACTCAAACACAGTCACTTCAATATTCTATGCTTCATTTAATAATGTTTCATACTAATTAATTACACAGGTGGTGCCTCTTCCTCATTACATAAGGGAGGTAGAGTTTTACAAAGCACCAAAAGTACAGAACGAAAAGAGTGAAATAAAATTGTTTTTGGAAACCTGCCTCTGGTGTCTGGACTGCCCTAACAAAAAGTAAACATGCAATATAGAGTTTCTAAATAAAACATACAATGGTCATCATTTACATCAGAGGATAACTTAATGTGTCATGGAACTAAACTACCTTAAAAGCAATATAATAAAAAGTGAAACAACTTTCTACCATATGGTAAATACCTTCCATCATCAGCTTTAATCATATTCACAGCCCCATCATCAGTTCCTGTATAATAGCTCCCTTTTACCAGCATGCAGGGAATGTTAATCCTATCAGCAAGTACCTAAGAGCACGAGAAGTCAAGTTAGCGTTAGTTGAAATCAAATAAATTGATGTGCTTTCCTGACTTTGAAATTGAAAGTAATATAACTAAATCTTTCCGCTAAAGAGAGTCAAAAGTAACTCACTTTAATTTTGCAGATATTACTTTTTTAATAAACAGAATAACAAGGGCCGTATAACTCCACAATAGAGAAAAAAAATGCCTTTCCACATACTGTTGGATGATGAATAAAAATTGCACGAAAGCATTTAGTCGGATAAAATCTAAATTGTTCAAATTTGAAAGTCTCACACAGATCTCTTCAATCAATAAATGGAGAAAAATCTCACCTTAAAAAGTAGGGCTCGGTGACGTGAAAGTCCAACATCAAGACAGCCAAGGGGAAGAACAATGGTTTGCATAGAATCCCGTAACTCACGACTCCTCATAGCCCAACTCTTAGTAAGTTTCTCAGCATTAGTAACAGGTCCACCCATTCTATTAACAACAACATCCGCGAGCTTCTGAAGCAAGCCACTCAAAATCAGCCCCAGTTCAGAAACACAACACTCCTCAACCAAACTACACGCCTTCCTCTCAAGCTGATTAAGCTCAAGATCTACAACATGGTTCACCAAAATCACCTCACAATCGACATCTCCTGAGACAGGAGCCGTCTGCAGATCCACCAACAATGGCATCTTCCCTCGATCAACCAAATTCGAGGTAACCCCAAACACATCATAAAACCCATCCATCACTTTCTCATCATAACCAATCACATTGTAGTTCTGCCAGAGTAACAACACCACAACAAACTCTCAAAAACCACACTTTCAAAAAATATTCATCCTACAGTTTCATTTTATTTTTCCTTTAACACTTATCAATAAGTTCAAAATGTCTATCTATAAATAGCAACAACAAACCAAACTTACTCCAATTATACAAAAAAAATGCAAAATTAATAATTTAAAAAAAAAAACTACCATTTACAGGCACCTAATTGGCTAATACCAGTTACGAGAAATAGAAAACGAGAAAATGCCTCGAATGGAAACGCTACTAGAAATAATTATAATCACCGTAATAATAATAACTAAAATATTACCCAATAACGAAGCGATTGAAACTGAACTAGGGCATGAGTGTCAGTGAACGAAGCAGAGTAACCGAGGCTGATCTGTTTTGCGGCGTCGATCTGCGCAGATTCCGCGGTGTCACGGCGATCGGAATCGGAAGCGCTGATTGCGAGCGCTAGTTGCATCTGAAACTCCTCCTCCTGCAACAAGTTGAACTCCACCACGTCGTTCTGCGCCTCCACAACGGGGCTCCGAGTCGGCGTCGGATCCGAAACTATGGTGGGCGAAGAGAGCGTGGAAGTGGAGGGAGCGTGATGCTCGTGCGAGGACAATGCGTTATGATTGTGATTGTGATTGATGGTGGCAGCGCCACCACCGATGTGAAGCTTTCTGAGAAGGTGCTTCATCTTTGGCATGGATCATCGACCGTAACAGCAGATAACGACGATGAAGAAAACGATGACTATGCAGATTGAGATTCGCTTAACCGCTTCTATCCACCCTTTCGCGTTTGCGTTTGCGTTTGCGTTTCGCGTTTTACCCTTAAACCGTTCCTTATTCAGGGTTTCATTCCCTCCACTTTCTCTTTACTTTCTCTTCCTCTTCTCTGTTTTCTTTTCTCTCTCTCTTTTTAATTTCGAAATTAATTATTATTTATCATTAATACTTAATAATTAATAATTGGTGATAGTTTAAATCCAATTAAATTCTGGCCTTGTAACTCCCACCACCCTCTGATGGGTTTTATAATTACAGTTGTAGTTGCTTCTGCGTTGGAGGTGTGATTGGCTGCGACAGCTCTCAGCCGTTGGATTCATTGACCGAGAAAGTGTTTCACATCGTACGGCTGTAAGAGAAAAAAAAGTCAAAGCGTGTGATCACCGGCAGAAACTATAGCCACGAAATGAGTATTCGGATTGAAATTTTGAGACTTCGATTCAATCGTCTTATCCAATCGTGTGAAAATACGGAAATATATAAATGTTTAATTTAAGATTAAGGATTTTAATTTTATTTAATGTTTTCTTCATAAAAAGTATAAGAGGAAATATATCACTAGTCACGAGTTTAATCATCATGCATTAACAATACAAAGTACTTTTATACTACAAGTTAATTAAAAATCATCATGGTAAGTTGTTTGGCTCTACAATAATTAAATCAAAAGTCAAAGCTTATTCACTCTATAATGATTATCTTAAGGAGTGTTTGATATAAAATAAAATTTTAGTTTCATAAAAATAAAAAAAAAATTCAAATATGTTATATAAAAAAAATAATAAAATGATTAAAATATATTTAGTTCATTATTATTTTAATTTAACATCGTTTTTACATGACTCAATAGACCTATTAAATATATTATAACTAATCTCATCAATTTAGCATTATAATTATTATTTATCATTATGTTATTATTTATTACTTTATGAGATAAGAATTACTCTCATAGAAATATAAACTCATGATACATGTTAGATTCAATAAATACCATTATATTTTCTGAGGAATATTTATAGATCTTAATTATTTTTACTACCTTAAGGTGAATTTTCTCTTTCCAATAACAAGGAATCTCTTTCTATATGTTCAAAACCACTGTTAGAATATTCTCATTTATCCATCAATTCACGCTCAAAATCCTGGTAACATAAAACATCATTTTATAATTTTATTAAAAAAAAGATGAGCAAGGTAAAATGGTGTTAAAAAATGAAGTGTAATTTATCCTAATGTTCGATGAGGTGAGAAGCTACTAAATGACTTTTGGACATAGAAATTGTCCTTTGACGAGCTTTAATAGCAAGTAATTGGAGAGATGGGTTAAAAAAAAGAAAAGAAAATTATGATTTCAAAAAATTCTATTATAAAACATTTTTATATTATTCATTTATCTCTTTCTGTTGGTTTTTTTCTCATTCATTTATCTACCAAAAGAGCATATTCTTTCCATGTTATTCTTAGCATCGCGTCAAAGGTGTCTCTAGTAATTAAATATATGTTTTGACCATGCGAGTTCTTTATTATTTGTAAAAATTGTCTGATATGACTAAGGAATGAGTCATTTTTATTCTTTTGCTCACTGCATTGTATATAAAAGTTCATGTCTCAATTCAATGCACCACGGAACTTTGCAGTTTACCAGGGTGCAGTGGTTAATATAATTATTTAATTATTTTGTAAGGTTAACATCTCTATAATTATAAGATAAACTTTTGACAAGCTTGAAAAGTGAAAATTATCTTCTTGTCTAAGTCATTAAACGTCTGCGTTAAAATCTAATTTTTAATTCTAACTCTGGTATAAGCTAATTTTAGCTTATAATTATGGAATAGTTTCTTCCAACCAGCTCTCACTTATATAATTCAATAACACAACATAATTTGATGTTGATGTTGCTATGCAAATTCTAGCAACAACTGATATTTTTAGAAAGGGACCTGGTTTGTACATATAACAAAATGTTGGCTATTTTTGACTACCAAAATGTGATGCAAACTCAGACCAAACCAATCTGATTGCAGCTATGAACATGTTAGTATATGGCTTACTGAGATGGTAAGCTAAACCCCATCATCACCATTCACTCCATCTTATGTTTTGTTAAGAAGAGAAGCCAGATTGCGAAGCTCCTCAAATGCATGCATTGTTTCTGCATCAAATCCTCCAGCAAACTGCATTCACAAAATTTACTAACATGTTACTAAATGCAGTTATATTTAGAAAAAGAGAATAATGATTCTAGAAAGAGTGTTGTTACTTTAGTTACAAATTACAGTACAGTAATATATATATATATATATATAGCTTCAGAAGGATGTACTGAGATACTGAAATAGATTGGACTACAAACCTGATGGATTCGAAAAGCAAATCTCACTCCTTGGAGAAGCATGTAATCCATTGCAGGATCTTTTTCTAATGCTGACTTTACCTGAAGTTCCATAGCTACCCTTTTCATATACTTTTTAGCCAATTTAACTGAGCTTAGCTTTATCTGCAAAAGTTGATTGTAGAATTAAATGTTATGTGGACTTGTATAAAAAAACTCTAAAAGAAAGAAGCAATGTCAGATAGAACTTTACAATAATCTTGGTAGAAGGTTGTTGAAAAAGACCTATTTGCCAGCCTAATCCTTAATTTATGGCTCACACATCAATTCCTTGTATGCTTAATTTCATATTAATAAAATGGATACTGGCACATTGTTTTTTCTGTTCTGCAGAACCAATTGCTCAAGAATACTAATATATCTTGAGCTCTTGTATGTTATAAATTTTTTACATTTTGCAAGATTGATGCACATTGCAGAGTACGTGTACCTTGCCAATAGTTCCATTGTCAAGCATCCATTCTATGGGAATTTGAAACTCCTTGCAGTGACGCATTAGTGACTCTCTTGTGCGAAGAAGGTTATGAACTGTACGCTCCATCCTGACAATGTAACACAAATGCGTGTGTTATTGCAAAGACAACTAAATTTAGGACTTCAAACACTTTTTTCTCTTTTTGCAGGGGTGATGCAGAATGCTTTTGTGATATTTAAGTAGCTTACTTTTCAGACAATGCAACCATTTTCTTTAGAGCAATATCACAAGGTAGACGAGGATCATCCTTGTAGGAGTAAACTTCAGATTCTAATTTCTTCAAATCTTGATACCCAAATGCTGCTTCTCTTAATGTGTCGGCTTTCTTCTCTGGCCAATCAAAATGCTTAAGGACTGCTCTCTCATCCACCTTTGAAAGCACACAATCATATTTCTATCAGATGGCAAATTTAAGCATAAAATTCAGAAATAGATTAATTCTGTGATGAACAATAATAACAATCACAAATTTCAATTCTGTGATGGATAATTGGGACCTGTTTACAAGGCATAATTTCAAGATGCACAGGTCATAAGAAAAAAGAAACTTACAAGGAAACACAGTTCATCATCTAGCCACTTCACAAATGCCACCACATCTTCTATGTTCTGATAAACTGCGTTCTTCACCTCTCTAATCAATGAATTCACAAATTCTCCCTGAGTCTCAATATCTGCCTTTATCTGCATATCAAGGGAAAGTTATAAGTCATGTTGATGTGAGGCAAAAAATTCAATTAATTATGATAAAAGAATTTCTCATGTAAGCAGTCTAAATTATGTGCATAAAGTGGAAAGGTACTCACAGCAAGCAAGTGTGATGAACGGTTTTCAATTTCTCCAATCATGCTGCTACGAACATCAGCAACATCCGGTGCATCAGATAGTCCTCCATTTGAAGAATCCTTTCTAGAGTCTCTCTTCATAAGTGAATGATACAATTCCACCACTTGTGGGGCTCTTTTCACAGTTGCTGTGTTACTTTTTGATGCAAAATTCATAGGAGGTGGGGGAGGAGGTGGAGGTGGGGGAGGTAGAACTTGAGCAGAACTTTCTTCTTTTATTTTGCTTGAAATAGAACATGAAGGTCTTGGAGGAGGATTAGGAATGCGTAGGGCCCTTTTCTCAACATCTGAAGAAACCAAAAGCTTGTTAGTTTCTTGGCAATTTCCAAAATATTGTGGTCTTTGGACAACCTCCACACCAGATTGTTGAAAAGACAATGACACTGATTCCTTTTCCATTTCCTTTGAACATACAAAATAATCAGACTGTCTTCTCTTACTCAAAACAACCTCTTCCTCTGAGTAGTTTGATCCACTGATAGAGTGCCTTCTTCTGGGGCTTCCCCCTGCAACATCTGATTCAATACAATTTTTCTCAATGAGACTGCCTTGAAACTCTTCTTGTGATGTTATGGGCCACTTTTTTGGCTTCTTCATCATGTTGAACCTATTTGCACTGCCACAATTTAAGTACCTATTGGCTTGATCAGAGAAAGAACTTACACAATCTCCACTACTGCTCACAACCGTGTGAGGACTAGATGGCTTATCAGAATCCAATGCTGAGCATGTGTTCTTCAACTCGTTTCTTAAACATGAATTCACCCACCTCAAGTAGGCAAGCTCTTCAACCTCATTCAATCTGCTTATCTGCAAACCTTCCACTTGTTTGCATAGGTCTTCATTCGTGACCCTCAGCAATGATGCCTCGGCTTTAATTTTGGCAACAACGTCACTCTGCTCACAAAAAAGAAAAGGGCAATCAGCAAAACTCAAGCAAGTTCACCAAGCAGCATTATATGTACAACTTTAACTTAGTTGAAGTTGGATGTTATGGCCTAGCATCCAGCTATTCACGTCTAACTATGATAATGTTTTGTTAACAGTGTCTAGCTTAAATAAGTTATCGTAATGTTGGTTTATATATATATATATATATATAGATTTTGCTGCTTGTCGTTTTTGAAATGTATTTGAGCCAAAATGGTTGCCAAAACATACGAATACCCTCTCCAAAGCTCTAATACTAGGTAGAGGATCCTATTAAATAAACATGCATAATAATTTATGCTTTGTTTGTTGGAATGTTGCATAATATTAATCTAGCTTTGTTTGTTAAGAAAACTACCAATGCTTCTACTGAAAAAGCCCTCTACTCGTAAGTCTCCTAATAATAAATAGATATTGTCTTTTATACATCAACCGTTAGATTTTCCTTTTTCTTTTATGTATGTTAGTTTTTTTGGGGTAAGATTACATTTATAGCTTTAACTTAGCTAAAGTTTGATGTTGTACCTAGCATGTGATCTTGTGTTGTTGTGGTCACCATTCATGTCTACGACAATGCTTTGGAAACAATGACTCGCTGTATTAAGCTATTGTAAGTTTAGTTTAGGTTTTGCGATAGATTTTTGAAACTAAAGTTACATGGTTGTTTAGGGTGCTAACATGTTAATTGACAAAGTTTGGGCTTTTTAATGTACTTGAGCCAAAACGGTTGCAAAACATAGCAATACTCTCTAAATATCTAAATATCACAACCGAAGAAATATCTGATGCCCTATACTAGGTAAAGGATCCTATTTTATAAGCATGCATAATAATTTATGCTTTTTATTGGTGGTATAAGTCATTGGCCTCTTCATCAATTAGATATAAAAAAAAATGTTTTCTTTCGTGATGATCTAGAAGAGGAGATTTATATGGTTGGTTTGTAAGTTATATCAGTCTTTCTATGGTCTAAAGCAATTTCTTCGTGTTTGGTTTGGAAAAATTCATTCACATTGTTCAAACTTTTGTAAGTGGGGGAAATCATTCAGTTTTGTATTGCCATAGTCGTTACAGGAAATGATGCTACTAGAATCTCTCAGCTACACTTATGTAATCACTTCTAAACCAAAGATCTTGGAAACCTCAATACATTTTAGGCATTGAAATGGCTCAGTGAAAGGAATGTATTGTGGTTTCTCCAAGGAAATATGCTTTAGACATCTTGAAAGAAACTGGCATGACTAACTACATAACAGTAGATAGCATATGGATCCAAATAAAAAATTAACATTAATCTAGATGAACCTCTCTTATTCAGAAATAGAGAGATATAGAACTTGTTCGGAACTTATTTATCTCACTATTACTAGCTCTAGTATCATCTAAAAAAGTGAACTTTAAGTTTAACTCAAATGTACAGAAATGACATGTATGGTGCATGCTATAAATTTGTTGTATATCTAGTCCTAGGCTTGAGACGTATATATCTTAACTTGAGATAAAACAAATTTGCAATATATAAATGGATGAGTTAAATGCAAGACACTAGGGAAAGATATACCACATCTTAGTAGCTCGTATTCAAAGTAGAGAAAAATATGCAAAACAAATCAATGAGCAACTGAAATTTGATTAATGAAATACTTCAAAATTTCCATCATTTTGTAGCGAATATGAGTGAATTAGCTAATGAAGCGTTGATTGTATAATTTAAATTCAAATTAATTGTTTCAGACTAAAGGT
This sequence comes from Vigna angularis, assembly GCF_016808095.1. Classification (NCBI taxonomy): domain Eukaryota; kingdom Viridiplantae; phylum Streptophyta; class Magnoliopsida; order Fabales; family Fabaceae; genus Vigna; species Vigna angularis. The sequence continues at coordinate 13,829,787 of NC_068976.1, read as the reverse complement.
CTTATTATTTCAATAAAAAATTTCAGAAAAATAACATATCACTCCAGAAACACTCATAAGGGGTAAGATTCCCTCACAAATTGAATTTAACTTATGTACTTTAATTTTAATTGAAATTCTTTCATCTAACTTCAAAACTTGAGTTGTGTTTAATCCATTTTTGGTGAATGTTAATTCATTTTACCTTCTTCTCATCACAAGTGAAAATTTATCCTAGCATGACCACACTCACAAGTAATGAAGCACCATGTCTTCTAACAGTTCCTACCCAACAATTCACCAAATGAAACATAAAACATATAAGATGTTTTAGTATCTTATAAATTTCAAATGAGTGAAATTGAGAAATGAACCTCAGAAGATTTATCAGGACAATGTGATTGAGCCTCAATAGAAGAAAGCCTGCAAGTGAGGTTCCGTTTCTGCATCTGCAGCTCCTTATTCAGCCTCCTCAACTCCACAACTTCCAGCTCAAGATTCTGCACTTTCACTTCCTTGTGCTGTTCTACTTCCCCTTTCACTTCCTCACAAGTCAATGCAGCCAATTGCTCAGTGAGAGTGACCTTCTCCTGTTCCAACAACCCAACCCTCTTCACAATCTCATCCACCTCACTCACCCTCTTCCTACACTCTGCCAGCTCAGCATTCAGCTTGCACTCCCTCTCCTTAGACTCTTGCAACAACCCCCTCATGTGGTCCAACTCAGTGAACAAATCAGTGGAAGACTGTCTCCTGTGAGTTGGGAATGCATGTGGATGAACCTGAGCAGGGTTGATTGAACATGACAAGTCACCTATGAGAGACCTCTTCACTCTGGAATGAGAAGGTACAAAAGGGTTGCTGCCGTTGCTCTTCTGGTTTGCAACAACGACATTCTCCGAGGTTGCTGTTGAAGATGTTAGTGTTTGTTTTTTGGTGGCAAAGGGCTTTGCTTTTTTGTCAGCAGAGAAACCCTTCACAATGTGAGCACCCCACAACCTGGTTTTGGAGCCGTTGTTGTTGGGGTTGGTTCCCTTGGTGGTTTGAGGCTTTGGGGGTTGGTTTTGATCAGATAATTTTGAAACTTTGGACCTGTTCTCTGAAGGGTTTTCTTTTTCTTCCCTCATGATTTCTACAAAAGAGTGCACAACCAACAACAACACAACAACAAATTTATTTGAGCTAATAGAAAGAACGTATATCACCGAAGATGCTTTGGTTTATTAGAAGCAAGTGAAAGGCGATGCATTTGCATAGAGCTAATAGAAAGAACATGATAACATACATAACAATGGGGTAAGGATGTAATAATAATGTTTATAAGAAAGGCGAAGCTTTGTTCAGTGATTTTGAAAGTTTGAATTTTGAAATGTGTAAGAGAGAGAGAGAGAGAGAGAGAGAGAGAGAGAGAGTACAACATTGGAGTGTGTGAGAACTACGAGGACGGAGCCTGAGAACAGGGAAATCTAACGGTCGATTTTTGGCTTCTTTGGCCCCACATTGTTTGGCCTTTTGCCTGTGTACGCTTCACATTTTGTACGTGCAATAAAAGTTGACTTTCTTTTAAAAGAAAGTTACCACTTAATTAAGAATAGGAGTATTTAATTATACGTTTTAATTGTAATTATTATTATAATTACGGCTGTGGAGATAAGTTTTGAATTTAATTGAAGTGTATTTATTGTAGTCAAACAAATTATTATCTATAATCTATAATAATATAACACATATAACACCCAACATTTAAACTTTTACTTTTTATCATATGCATACCATAAGTGCTAATTTTATTGCATTTATTTTATTCAATTTTGATTTTTCTTAAATTGAAGAAATAGAGAAGTCAAATTAAAATTAAAATTTATTTTAAAATATTCATTTTTATAACATTTTAATTACAATATTTAATAATAAGATTTAAAAAGTTTGAAGTCATTTATTTTGATATCTTGTGCTCTTAATTTTTATAGTTTTGTAGTTTAATTTTTTTACTTATTCTTATCATCTGGTCATCTTACATATTTCTCTCTTAAGATTAATAAATGTGAAAGATTTTATGATTAATATAAAATTATTTACATGTCATATCTTGCTCATTTATAAAATTTGAATATTATTGACGAATAATCATTATTTTTTTAGTTTAAATTATTGAAAAGTTTTTTATCAGTCATATCTTAGTATTTATCGTTCTTAACTAATTTTTACCGTATTTAGATTAATTTTTTCATAAATTTACACATATGGATCACATTTTAAATTTATTACCAAAAGAGTTAAGTGGTATATCGTGTTGGACTTTATTGTGAAGAAATTGTGAAATGCATACACTATTTTTTTAATAATATTGAAATCGTGCTTATTTTTTACAACTTTAATGAAATTAAATTTAATTAATTTAAAATGTGACCTAGATATTTAATTTGTTTTTTAAGAACCTTCTTAAATTGTCTTTTTGTGATAATCAATCAAATCTCTTTATTTTTTAAAACTCGATTTTTCAGTAAAAAAACAAAACATTTCATAATTAATTGACAAATAAGATTATTAATAAAAATATCAAATTAACTTGGATTTTAACTCTTAAATGATTAAGCGACTTTTTACTAAGACTATTGGTACATTACATTTTTTTCTTAATGATCAAATTAGACTGTTTAATAAAATATTATTGAAAATATCTATATAATTTTTGAATCAAAGGGTAACATGTTATTTTTAACAAAAGTTTTAATTTAGTATCGCATTATATAATTTAAGAAGAATAATATGTATTTTTTATTAATTTTTATTATAGCTCTGAGAAGTTGGATTCTCATATCCCATGACAATGTTTTTGTGAAAAGCTTTGACTAAAAATTATTCTAGATAAACATGGTTTATTAAGAATGTTATCTTTTAAAAAAAATCAAATGTGAAAAACGTACTCTTTTAATATTAAATTACTGAGAAACTATTTTTTCACTATAGGAAGTGTTCATAAAAATAACTTTTAAATAACAGAAAAAAGCTAGACAAACAGTAATGTTACTAACATTTAACAAATGTAAAAGTGATAAGTAAAACTAAATTTTATTATACTCATTGTATAATGTGTAACAGGTAACAAATTTAATTTTACTTATTACCTGTTACATTTGTAAAATATTAATGAAAGCAGACTTAAAATTTCTTAAAAACATAAATAGTGAAATAAAATTGATACCATCTAAGATAAATTGTTAAAGCAAATTTATAATCTCCTACTTATGCATATGTACCGAAGATAAATTGTTAAAGTAATTTTATAATCTCCTACTTATGCTTATATGAGTTGTATAGTAATTTAAGGTTAAATTTGTTTTTATTTTTATAGAAAAATCTTAAATAAGTCTTTGTATTTTTATTTGTCTTAATTTGATTTTTAAATTAGAAAAATTGATATAATCAGATTATTATCGTTAAATTGGTTCGAATAGTGATTATGTTTAGTAATGGAGAGTTTTAAAATTCTGTGGTTTAATAAAGAAATTTGTGACGTTTAATTTTGATTTTTTTTAAAATAGAAAATGGCGACTATTTAATAAAACATATTTTGTGGTCAAATTAGAGATTTAAGTCGTGGATCCATTTATCAAGTTTGGAGATTGAAAAAGCAATTAGCATAACTAGGGTTTAGAGAGTCATACATGTACCTTGTCAATCTAAGTTATCTTTTAGATGAATCGGTCGGTTTAATGAACTGAGAGTTTCGAGAGTTGGAGGGCACATTGAACCTGACAAGCTTCATTTGTATCCCAAGTATTCTCAGCTTCGGAAGAACTAACTATCTAGCTTGTGAAGCTACCTAACATGAACACGCTTTCGACTAGTCCCACAACATAAAGAAGAGGTCCTTAGGGAACAAGGAAGCGAGACTTCTTCCACACCAACAATAATAGGTGCCAATTACAGCTTTACCCTAAAATAAGCAAGGAAAAATGCTAAAATGGTTCAAGGGGAGAGATTGGATATGAGAAGCACCTAACTTTCTTTGTGGGTCACATAGAATTGTCATCCAACATAGCTTTTGGTGGTAAATACATTTGTGGCTTACTAAAGGCAAGGTGAAAACAATTCTTTACTCAAGGAACAAGTGAATTAAAGGGTTTAAAAGATGGACTTTTTATTTTTCTTCTTATTGTAAGCTTAATCTTCATTTTGACTTGTGAATCATTCCCTCCCTCGTACTCAAATGCAATCATTCCCTCCCTGACATGTATTTGCAACAAATTTTAACTAAGACCAGTAATCTCCAACCATTCTCGACATCTTCACTAATACTCCTTCTTTTTACCCAAAAATCTAGGACTTCAACAAAAGAGGAGAATTATTTGACACCTATTGACATGTTTGTTGAATTGTATTTCAAAATCAAATTTGATGTATTCATTATGGATGTCTACCCCATTATCTCCAAACATCGTTTGAGCTAATTTAACAGCAAGAATCTAATTTTATCAATTTTTTTCAAATTAAAGACTAAATTAAACCATAAAAATACGAAGACCAATTTAATATTTTTCTAAAAAATAAGAACAAAGAGAATGATTTAACCTAATTTCAAAAAGTAATATTATCCCTTATTGGTTAAAATTGTTTGAATTCACCGTAATTATCACTTGGTTGGTTAAAAATCATTTATAGTTATGATCTCCCCATTTAGATAGTTAAAATTGTATTGAGATTTTATCTAGAAAGTAATTTTTTTTATTGATTGTTCAGTATAATTGATTTAAAAAATCTATTAAACATTTAGATTTTGATGTTTATAATTTTTGTTTTCCAAATTCTAACACCCCTTATTATTTATTTCCAAAGTGCATCAAGCGAGCAATAATCACAGAAATATATTTTACTATAATAATAGATAATTTTTTTTGACGTTTATTTTTTTATACTTATTTTCATTTTGTTAAATCACTTCCCCTTTAGCTTTCTTTTCTTTAGAACATAGTAGTGAAAAGTATTTTTTGTCTTCTCTCATATCGAGAAAAGTTGTCCAAAGAAAATGACAATTTGAGTGGGAAAGTGACCCAATTTTTTTAATTGGGCCCAACACCAAGAATGTTATTTGACAGCAAATTTAATGTAAGGGATTGATTTATCATCGATATTAATATCATTACAAATGTTATTTAATTTTCTAATTAAAAATAGAATAATAATATTTCACAACATCTTAACATCATTTACATATCATTACGTGATTAGTACAAAATTAATTCACAATCAATAATAATAATCATAAACACCAACATGGACCAATCAGAGATTAATATGTAGATAGTGTTAAAATATTGTTAAAAAAATATTTTCAAAATATCATTACCAAGATCTTGATGTGACGTCAAACTCATAATCTCCTTGAACAAAATAAGATGAGAAAAACTTAATTATATTAGGAAACTCTTCACTAAATATATTCAACAATGAAAACTATCCAGCTATAAAATTGTTGGTTAAGAGGAGGACAACAGAATACAGGATTTTTTTTTATTGATTTCAGATTTTGGGCATTTGATTTTTATTCATTTAATTTTGCATTAATTCACAATTCAGGTTATAATTGAAACAAGTCAACTTAAAAAAACTCAAGAAACGGGGTAAAGATGCCTTCAATACCTCTACATAATATATAAGAAAAAAAAACATTTTAGAGTTTTGCCAATAATCTAATAAAAAAAGGAATAATTCACACTAGAAGAAACAAGATAAAAAGTACATCATTTTACTTTTATCTCTAAACCAAGAACTCCAGATTCAGACATTTTTCTACCCAGTGCAATTAAAATTAGTGTACAATTAGTCACATTTGCAACAATGGCAAGAATAACATGCAAACACCATACTTACTCAATGGCTATGATGCCTGGATACATTACCTCTATCAGACATGATGCATAGATGATAAGGTAATACATTTATTTTAAAAATAATAGAATACAATATATAATATGCATATTAAGAAATATACACAAATTCTTAAAAATATGATAAATATATAATTTTAATTGAATAAATACAAACTAAAATCACATGCATTATTATAAATTATTATCATAAAAATATAAGTATATAAATTAGATGCTTCATTGATACATACATGCTATGGATTCGTGACACCAATTGAAGTATTGGTTGTATTGATGCATCGTATCTCAGTAAGTTTCAGAATGGCTTTTGAGGTACCTAGCAAAAATTCTGCAGCACTCAGTGAATTGCTTCATATCTGGATTTCAAATGACACAATAAATATTTCTTCTCCAATAAATAAAAAATAGTAACCTTAACTACAAGAGCCGATGATCCCCGGTGAGTGGTGATTGATCTACACAGTCTACAATGAATTTAGTATCACCAATAGCTGATAATTGCAATCAATGTTTTGAATGCAGCAACATTTGTTTAAGACTAAATAGAAGTATTGTAGTTCAAAAACTGATACTACAAACAATACAAGTGCAAATCTCCTCAACAATTTGAAAAAGGATTAACAAACTATAAAGTTTGTAAAACACCTAAGTTTTATTATCACCACTGTGTTTCCTTTTCATTTTCTTCTTACTCAAACCCCCACTTGGATGTTCTGGTTTGTCTCCCACATCATCACTTTTCCTATTCTTGCTCCGTTCCAACTTTCCCTCTTCAGCATATAATGTATTCTCCTTTCCTTTCTCATATTTCTTTTTTTTCTTGATTTGTGAGTCCTGGGAGCCACCGAGCCCTCCATTTTCTCTATCTATACCGTTGGATAGTTTTTCTTCTATATCTTTCTGTTGCTCTATTCCTTTTTCATTCTCAACCTCATCCTCATAACTTGCCTTGTCCTTCTTCTTTGCACTTTTCTGTTTTCTTCCCTCTTCCATCTCTGGTTTAAAATCACCATCATTGCCCTGTTCTCTGCCTGACGCAATTGCAAGTTGCGCCCCATTAGGCAGCTTGCTATCATCTATCCCATCTTCAAATTTAACAGCGCTATCTCCGTTTTGCAGGGACTCAACTTCCAGCTTCTTCTTTTTCTTCTTCTTAAGCATCTCACTCCCACCCAAATTTTCTGTCTCATACCCAACAGAACCATTAAGTTCTTGATTACTTTTAACCATTGTCTGATTTGATTTGTCATCATCTAGATCAGTATTCTCATTGCCAGTCTGCTGTCTTCTCAATTCAATAGATTTTACATGTTCAAGGCTGAGCTCCTGGTTAATATTAACACTCCGAACGGAATTTTCCACTACCCTCCCGCTGTCAGTACCAGTCTCAGTTCTGTGCTTTTTGTGCTTCTTACGAGAGTGTGAGGGATCAAGCTCCTTGTGGATCTGGTTGAGCTCGCTGAAAGAAGCACATGCTCGATGGAGATATGCACTGATGATATGTGAAGCACCATTATCAGCAGAGACAAACTTTGTCAGAATTTTCGCCGCTTTGGATAGTGATACGTCTTTCACCGAGGCACAATGCCCAGAAATTGTCCTCATCTTCCTCCCCTTTAGTCTTTACGCATATATCTAAATTTCGAAAGGAATGCAACGGGGATTAGAGGGGCACATTTCAAAAAAACACTCAAAATCTCAACTTCAAAATTCACTCACGGCATTTAGGAAAACCTAACAAAAAGAATCAACTCATTCACATCACAATTCAAAGGAAGCACAAAATGATTGATTGTAATCCGTACCACACATTTACGAAAAACACCACGTAAAACTGTAGAATATGAAATCGTAAGCTAACTGTAATTGCCAAAGATTAACGTTAACAACCAAATAGCATTAAAAGAGACGCGGATTTGTGGAAGCTACAGAGCCTATGCTTAGAAAGAAACAAAACTCACTCTAATCGTATTAAATATCAATCTAAAGCGAAATTTTTTGCAACGGTAATCACATTTCCCAATTGAAAGGAGGCAAATTGAATCACTTCAATAATCATAAGTATACTATGAAAGTAGATTGAGAAAGAAGAAATACAAGAAAGAAAACCCTAATACCTTTAAGCCTTGTCTGGGTTTTGGAATTTGGATGAAGGTGACAACCATGATAATGGAGTTTGCCGCCACTACTTTTCTCAGTGAAACTAGGTTTTTGTTACCAATGGAATTGGGTTTGATTGGGCTTGACCCAATCACAATGGGCCCACTTCAGAATTCGCATGTGGTTTATATTTGCTGCACCCCATCATTGTTAAGTGCAGTCCATATAAATTTCAAAAAGGCTAAAATATCCTTTATTAGGGCACAACACTCCAGCTGCCTCCCACAACCACGAAGAAGAGAGAACATAATACAATGTAAAAAAAAAAGTTAAATATATTTTTAGTTTTTTAATTTGGATATGAAATTAAAATGTCATTTTTTAAATTAGTCATCCTATATAAAGTTAAATCGTTACTTTTAAATTAGATCGAATATGTATTTGATCCTCTAAAATTAAAATTTTGATAATTTACTTTTAATTCTTGAAAAAAGTTATATATTTTTTGTCTCTGCAAAGCTAAAATATACTAAATTTGTTTCCTACATCTTTTATTTTAAATATTTGCACTTCCAACTTTATTTGTGACACGTAGGTGTTGAATAAAAAATTAATTTTGATGCATTATTTCTGTAAAAATAAAAATATATTAAAAATTCTGGACAGAGGAAAAGCACATTACTAATTTTAGAGAAATCAATCGTTTTTTTCATATTGTTTAATTAAAAATGTCGTTACAGAGTAATTTAATCTATATTTATATTCATATTTACATTTATATTTTTTCATATTTTCTTTTTTTCCCCATTTACCCTTTGAATATTTTTTTAAAATTAAATAACTATTTTATTAATTTTATGATTTCTTTAAATTTAACCGTTTTTCCTCATTTTATAAAATTTAACAAATTTTTAATTATAAAATTATCTGAACTATATAAAAAGTATTTACAATAAAATTATAAAATTTATTTATATTTCATTTCATAATAATAATGATCATTTTATTATTTTTTAATATCATAATTGGAACTACAAGATTATCTTTAAATGAATGTTTTAGGTGTCTATATTTAATTTTGTTTCTACATCTTCAATTTAATTTAAATTATCATTTTACTAAAAGATATTTAACTTGTAGAGTTCACTAATTGTTTTAATCTTTATTCACTCTAAAGTGTTTTAATCTTTATGATATAGTGTAGATATATTATGTAAAGACTTAAAAAATGATATTTTAAAAGTGACAGTAGTTTAAAAATAATTAGATTTGACTATTTTAATATTAAACAATTTTGTTATGAATGAGTTCACTAAGCATACCATACCATCCTTTTAGAAATCACCTTTTAAAGTTCTCTTCTTTTTAGGACTTTTCATTCCCATTCATCTAATTGAAGAACTGAGACAATAAGATTGATCCTGGTAGCGAACTTTTCAATTTGGATCCACCAGTTTCTTAGATAGAGTAAGTTGGTTTTTTGCTCCTCTTTTTGGTTTGTTTTCACTACAAAAAAGAAGGGCATTACCGAAGGTCAGAAGCCCTCGGAAACAGCCCAAAACCGTCGGTAAAAGGTAATTACCGAAGGCTTATCGACGGCCAAAGAGCCCTCGGTAAATCCCTTGTCGCTAACATTTACCGAGGGCTTTTGCCCTTCGGTAATTACCGAGGGCCAAAAGCCTTCGGTGATTTCCGAAGGGCGAATTTTCTGCTGTCCAGTAACCAATTATGGTGTAGTTTATGATCTGCTTTGGTGCTAATTTCGTGTGATTTTTTATTACTCTCCTGCATTGTGGTGCAGTTTATGAAATTTTTCATGACATCAAGTCAAACTAACCACTGATATTTCTATTGGAGAAGGATAATTGAAAAGGAGATATCAAATTATATTGCATAATATGTTTGTAGTCTTTTACATAAGATACTTGTTGCTACAACACTACAACACTACAAGTTTTCACATCTCAGTACATAGGAAAAACATTTAAATTCTAAGAGCAAATGTAAACGAGAACTAATAATAAAGACTATAAAGACTATCCAAGTTCAAGCGGCATGATGAAGCAAACTTTGATCAAGGTGCCACATACCTGCAAACCATAAAGTATAAATGTAAGTAGAAGTCATAGGTATTGGGAGAAAATTACCATATTGCTGGAAATGTACATCAAAAGTATATTTTTTCAACCAATATGAAAAATAATGGTATAAATATTAGCAATATATCTATAATATGATATTATATAAAAAGTTATTAAGTCGAGAAATACAAAATTGTCAAAAAAAATGTTTATATTTTTAAAGACAATATAATTTAAAAACACTATAATTTAAACATGATGGGAGATTTATAAAAGTGATTGAATCAAAAGTTTAATTTCACTTGGTATATAGGGACCCAGACGAAGAAATGCTTCAAGCATAAATTTATTTATGCAACAGTTCTTCAAGGTATGCATCAACAAAGTGTGTGTGTGTGAACCAGCGCAAGAAGAGCAAATTTTGTTTATCCTACTACAATACCTACTTTTTACAAAGATACCACTATTGAGTTATCACTTCTTTTACTTGTATAAATTAAAACAGGAAAAACTTGTCATGGTTTCTTACACCGACAATGCATAGAAATTAAACACTTGTTTGGATTGAATGGTATATGCGTTAACAATCTAGAATTAGTCAATCACAAACCATCATTTATAATGAGTTTGTTAACTATAATAACATGACAATGCTTAGAAATTAAACTCATTTGGTTCATGCTTGCGGAACAGGAAGAGATAGCAAAAGGCAAGCCCTCTGGAGAGGCACGCACATGGAAAGACCTTTCAAAGATGAAGTACACATGGAGAGTAGCAATGGAAACTATTAGGATGTTTCCTCCTATTTTTGGTGGCTTCAGAAAGGCTACTGATTCAGTTGGAAGCTATGTTCAGACAATTTCTTTAGTAGGGATCCAAAGCCAGTACCATCTCAAGGGCTACTAATTCAAATTTGGCCAAGGAGACTTTCTTAATGGTCATTTCAGTAACAGATGGTCTTATAATACAATGTACCAAAAATAAGTCAATGTTAATAATCAAGGAGTAATTATTACCTTATTTTGTATTCACACTTGAAAATAACTGAGTTACAATCTTACTGGAACCAAAAAGAAGAATAAGCAAACACTTAAACTACACTATTTAAAATCATTTCTCATGTATCTCCTAATTTGCATATTCCATCATTTGACAGAATTGTAAAAGTTCCGTTTTCAGATCCAATTTCTTTTGGATTATAATTAGATTTTTAAAAGTGTTTCTAAATTAGAAGTAATGGAGAGATGATTAACCCAATTTCTTTTAGAGGAAGATACAAAAAAGGTTGAAAAGCAATAGAGAGATGATTAACCCAGATTGAGAAATTTAGAGAATAAGTTTATGATAAGTTCAATTAAAGCAATCTGGAGTAGCTAAAAACTGCACCAAAAACTGATATAATAAGACAAATATTACAATTAAATGCTCCATGCTGAAATACATAATGCATTTAAAATCAAAGCTGAAATGTCTACTTTCTACTTCAAAACTTAGTTCAAAACTAAGTTCAAAACCAAGTTCATATTAGAATTTACAGGTTTATAATGATATAACAGAGCATCTAATAAAAACTTCCAGTTAAACAATGCAACACGGTCCAATTTAGGGGCAAAAACATACGCTCTCACACACACAAATTAGTCAACAAAATTGGTGCAGTTGATAATAAAAGAATTCGAATTTCGGTAAAGATATGATCTTGCTGGATCCAAGAACCACCCAGTTCATGTAAACTTCTTTTTTATAAACAAAATAAAAGAAAAAAAGATCTACATTTTACCTTGGTTACAGGATTCTAAAAAACAACCTCAAAACACGAACAAAAAAAGAAGAAAAAGTAAAACAATTCCAAAACACTCCGTAAAGTTTTGAACAGTACTAAGCAATCAACCAGGAACAATAAACATGGTGGGAATTAACAAAAGAAAAAAGACAAATGCCTGGACCTTTTTCCTTGGAGTAAAAGCGAAAATTAAAATTTAAAACTTTAATTTGGTAAGAGAGAAAAAATGAGTTACCTGCAGCAAACGGTGTTGAGGAGTGGTTGTTGAATGAGAGGACGATGAATCGTAAATAGGCTGCGATAACTCAATCTGCTGAATAGCTCGAAGAGGAAGAAATTGGAAGAGGACTATGGAGGAATCGTGCCGGTGGTGATGAGGTTGTCGGCGGGATCCAAAGGGAAGACGACAAAGAAAAAGAGAAGTGCAAAGAGGAGAAGAAGAAGGACAACTTACCAGTGGCCGCAAACGATGGCGGAATAAACGACCAAGCACAATGGTCGGTAAGAGGCTCTCTGATGGGTGATGAGAACTGAACAAATGAAGCAGACGGCACAAGGGAGCCTCTGTGAAGGAAGAAAGGTGCTCAATAGGGATACAGAGAAAAACGCTCACAAAGGAATGTTTCATTCGAAGAGGGAAACTAAACCCCAAAAATGTTTAATCCAATTTCTTGAGCCCTTTACCGGCGGCCCACATCCTTCGGAAGATCCTTCGATAAAAAAAGATTATTGATGGCCTATAGGCCTTCGGTAAATATCCGCCGGTAATTTTAACATTTCTTGTAGTGTTTTGTCTTTCTTTGCATGCGAGCTATTTGGGATTGCATGTGGCGTTTGAGTCTTCTATAAAACTCTCTTGATAAGTGGTCCTAATGGTGTTTCCTGATTGTGTTTCCGTTGTTCGTAGGAGTATATATGACCTCTTGTGCGTTTGGATCTATTTTAGGCTTTCTAGAACGATTTGATTATCTATCATGTAAGGGAAGCTAATTACATTGATTTTAACTAATAGGCAACTTATAATTGTTGTTTGTATGCTTATATGATAGTTGGTTTGTGTAATTGAGTTGTCTAATGAAATATGACATGTTAAATTAAGTTAGGGGTTTTGAATTGTCTTTAGTAATTCTATGTTGAAATGTTGATATATGTGTATTTGAGATTGCATTTTAGATAAATTGAGTTATTGAATTATGTATAATTTAATGGTTGGTTGATTTGTCATCTAAGGTTAGTGCTAAATTGATTTTGCTAGGTTGGAATGACATAAATCTGCATAATTCTGTTATGCAAAATTATGCAGACTCGTTGGAGGAGCATATACTTGTTGGGCAAAGTCAAAGTCAGAGAGTTATTGACTTAGCATTAGGCGAGGCCAAAATCATAGAGTTCACTGACTTGAAAGTCGTCAAACGAGAATATACTCGCTGGACGACTTTTAAGAGAATTTAAATCTGTAAGTTTTAGTGGTATTCTCGCTAAGCGAGCTATTTGGTCGTTGAGCGAATGTGCAGTCAAACACTACGCTGAGCGAGCAGATCTGGTGGCTGAGCGAGTGTGCAGTCAAACACAACGCTGAACAAACAGATCTGGTGGTTGAGCGAGTGTGCAGTCAAATACTACTTGTTGAACAGCATATCTAGTGGCTGAGCAAGTGCACTGTCAAACACTTCTCGTTGACCGAGTGTACTGTCAAACACTAAATTTTCTTATGAAAATATAAGGATTTTAACTAAATTTTCTTATGTCTCTTATGATGTGTTTAATGTGTGTGTTTATGTGAATGTTAATGTGATGGTTAGTTTGTGATGTTCATATGAGAATAGTTGGAACTGATCCAAGGAGGAATAGGTTGTGGTTTTGTTTAAGTGTACGCTTTAACATACGAGAGTTCTGAAAATTGGTATCTAGCCATTCAAATCATATAAAGATAAATAGGGTGGAGGAGAGAATGACAAAAGGTATTTTCTCTAGACTTTAGTTTAGGCATGAAAATATTAACCTCGTGAGTAGTAGAGTGATAACAACTGTGTTTAGGATTCTGTAGAATATAAATACTACTAGGAGTGCACACCTACATTAAATACATATGTTAAAGGCATGCATCCAGATAATTGAGTCTAGTGTCAATTGTTTGTGTGTTGATACGAGTTATTATATTTTATAAATGTTTAGTTTAGATTTGATATGGTTTAATTGTTTTAGAAAACCTTTTTGTACATTACCTTACCCTGTCGTTTTCTTTTGGTAATTCCTTGTGTCTTTGTATTTTTATTTATTTTTCAATGATCATCTAATTAGTGTGAGTAGATGAAAGGTATGTGTTAAAACATATGTGGAGGAAGACAGTGATCCAACCGAACTTTCTTTTGGGGACATCTAGTAGTTTTTCATAGTAATTTTAGATATATATTTTTATAACAAATATTTAATTTGATAACTGTATTAATAATTTATATTTATTTGTTGAGATAATCGTTTTATTTATCAATTTTATGAAATCTTATTTTATTAATTAAACCGACTAAAATTGGAGATGCTACATATTTAAGCTTATTCTAATTCTAATCATTTAACTAAGATAGATAATTAAAATATATAATTGTATATTATACAAATAAAATAAAAAAAAAACTGAGGGAAATTAAATAAATGAGACCTTACTTGGTATGAATAGAAGAAGGAGATAATTTTTATACGGAAAAGATTTTCATTTTCTTTATCTGACCCATGTCAAATTAGAAATAACTATTTTTTCTATGTTTTTTTTTCTTCTCGTTATTTATGAAGATATTCATAATGAAAAACAATACAAAGTAGGAATTTAAACTGGTACTCAGTCAATATACCATGACATATCGAATTAAAAATTAACCAAAGGAAGATTGAGACTATCCATTCCTATTTATCACATGCAACATATTGAACTTTAAAGTCTAAACTATTAAATAATTTATGAGAAGTTCTAGAAAAATATAATAAATATATTTTGATATTTTAAAATAAAAATTGTTAAAAAGATAAATTCTACGTGGTCGATCCTGCTAACTGCATTCTTTGAGTTATTTAAAACAATGACATGATACTGTATACCGGATACTGTTGTCGGATATACTTAGCCGACCATCGAATACTGGGTATATCTACTTTGATAACAATGCCGCTCATTAAATCAGGGTGCCACTTACGGGTATCTTCTCATGTCTATCGAGGACACTCTCTCTTATGAGGTAACTTAGCCAAAAATCACTTCAATTTTTTACAGGTAAGTTGGCAATTGGGGCAAATGAAATAACACAACAGTATAAAATCTATATGAACAGATTACGGCAAATGCATTTTTTATTAAAAGGAACTACTACTGATTTTTTTTTCCTTTTTTACACTTGTGTTATATGAATGAAATTTATTTTTCACATTACTGTGATACATAGGCCTAAAATACATTTCTAAAACCTAATAGCAGCAGAAATTATGTGAATGATTTTTCTTTTCAACTTAAGAGGAGATGATTATCATCATTATCACATATGATGAAGCAATATTCAAGAGGTGAAAGCACTGTATGAATAGGAAGAGTTTTATGTACAACATGAAATGGAAATAGTTGTCAATAGAGCAGTCTAGGCTGTGGCTGCAGCTTCTTCTTCAACAGCCTGTGATGCTGGGAGAAGGGTGCAAATGAGGTTGCGGTCACCATACACATTATCAACACGTCCTGATACACATGTTACATTTGTTAGTCTAAGCATTTACATTTGTTACATTCAGCTATTACATTCAGTAGCACAAAATATTAAACAGGGGATGATAATGGTGGTAAGGTTAATCATGAGAAGGATGTCATAAGAACATATTAAGAGGTAGATTTTAAATCTAACCTAACTCTACAAAATCAATCCATCTTAGAGACATATAAATCTCAAACGTGTGACTAGATATTTATGAGTATTTCGATAACAGAGCACGAGAAGTAGATTTTAAATCTAACCTAACTCTACAAAACCAGTCCATCTTACATCGAGACATATACATAAGCGTGTGACTAGATATTTATGAGTGTTTCGATAACAAAGCACGATAAGCCCAACAGAAAACAAATCTTATTATGATAGATATTTTTAAATGACTTTGATACGATCTAAAAAAGTGATTCTAAGTCTAACTTAATCCTATAAAACCAACTTTAAAGTGAAGTTTGTATTTATTTATATACTGTAAATTTGTCTTATCACTAGTTGAAGTGAGATTTCAAATAGAAAACATAGTTATATAAACAAACAACTGCATGATTACCTGTGGTAGGCCAGAACTTTGAAGCACGGAGCCATGGAGCTGGGAAGGCTGCATATTCCCTTGAGTAAGGTTTTGTCCATGCATCAGCCATGAGCAATGATGGTGGATGAGGAGCTCCCTGCAGAACATTTTAGATAATCAGTCAAAGTGCATGAAGTAAGTTGAAATTGTGAATGAAATGCACAGCCAATGACAAAGAAATTGTTACATGATCTTGGACCACCATGTGTCTATATGCTCTTGACTGGATCATGTAATAATCTCTCATTTTAAAGGGTATGTTACTAGCACTTTCCAACACACCCTCTGTGTTACTAGATTATGTAATAATTAGTATGCTACTAACACTTCTAACATGTCCTCTTTCATGAGGGAGTAAATAAGTGACTCTCAAAATTTTGTGATTTCCAACAAGTTTTAATCAGTAGTAGAGTGTTGAAAAGTGTTAGTTACAATTTAAAAGACAGCCTTGAAATTTCTTGTGTACTGTAAATAATCAAAACTGAAACAAGCATTCCTCTTTTTCTGTAACATCATATCAATGAAGAACAAATTTTTTACCTTAAGCACATTGTTGTTTATGTCAGCCTTTCCTTTCTCTATTTCAGCAATTTCTTCTCTAATTGAAATAAGAGTATCACAGAACCTGTCCAACTCGGCCTGCAACGATGATTAGTTGAATTAGAGAAGAAATTACTCAAAAAAATGGTTCAAAGGTCGAATTTTCCAAGGTTAGTATCAACCTTGCTTTCACTCTCTGTAGGCTCAATCATGAGTGTGCCAGGCACAGGCCACGACATTGTTGGTGCATGAAAACCATAGTCCATGAGGCGTTTTGCAACATCTTCAGGCTCAATTCCAGCAGTATTCTACAAGGGAAAGAGCTTACAAGTAGTCAGAGAAAGAATAATTCTAAATGATTGAAAAACATCTGCAATCATGGAATGGACTTACCTTGAAGCCTCTCAAGTCAATAATGAACTCATGAGCAACTGTTCCATTGACTCCGCGGAAAAGAACTGGGTAATAGTTCTGTAAGAATAAACGTATAAGTAAAACCAGGGATCATATACAGATTCATAATAATAGGAAACTAACTAGAAAAGGAAAGAATACATATAATCTATGAAAAGGGTCAAACCTCCAATCGTTTGGCCATGTAGTTTGCATTCAAAATGGCTATCTTTGATGCATCAGTGAGTCCTTTAGAACCCATCATAGCGATGTAAGTGTAAGAGATTGGCAATATGAGTGCTGATCCCCATGGTGCAGCAGAGATGGTACCAAGTGGTTGAGGATTTTCAGGGGCAGGAATTCCACCAGTTGATATCTTCATTTTGAAAACAGAAAATAAACAGCAAGAACAAAGTCACACAAATGATTTATCTTCACAGGAGTTTAAGTTCTACCTATGAAATAAAAAGGAACAATGCTATCCAATCTAGAAAATTAAACTAAAGACTAGTTGCTTTTTTCTGTGAAAGCAATGCACTTTCTAATCAATGTAATAAAAAACATAAATTCATAACTATACACAATACCATCCACAAGAATGAGAGAAGTGCTTACCACAGGGTGGGAAGGTAAAAATGGTGCCAAGTGTTTCTTTACACCAATAGGACCCATGCCAGGGCCACCTCCTCCATGAGGGATGCAGAATGTCTTGTGGAGATTGAGATGACAAACGTCTGCTCCTATCCAACCCGGGCTTGTGAGCCCCACCTGTAAACATGACCAAATATAATTTGATAATTGAACACATATTTTTGGAAAATTAAGCTCAAATTGATAAATTCTGGGTCACTATGAAATGAAGAATCTGACAACAGAACAATTTGTTGTGAAGAGTATGAAAAGACCTTACTAAGGATTTTGGATCTATTCACATTTTGGAGAAGACTAACAAATGGAGAGAAATTGGTTTCTTGAACTCTTAGGCTTTGTTCACTTGAATGGAATTGGGGGAGAGTAATTGAGTGGATTTGAGAGGATTTGAAGATAAATTTTTGTTGTTTATTTGAGTGAATTTGGAGGTAAGGGAGAGTGGATTTGGAAGTAAATTTTTTTAATCTGTCACATCAATCAAATCTTACACTAATTCTCACAAATTTGCTTCCAAATTCACTCTCATTTACCTCCAAATTCACTCAAATAAACAACCAAAAAATTTATCTCCAAATCCTCTCAAATCCACTCAATCACTCTCCCCCAAATCCATTCAAGTGAACAAAGGGCTAGTGAATTTCATCCTGAACATACACTTGGTCCAACACAAATTACATGAATGTAAAGATACATATATAAAAACAAACCTGTGCATTCATGTTGGCACCATCCATGTATACTTGGCCACCATTATCATGAATAATCTTGCAGATCTCATCAATACCTTCCTCATAGACACCGTGGGTTGAAGGATATGTTACCTGCAATTAAATCAAAATCAAACTACTGTAAACAATGCCCAGGTTTGACAATACCTCAATTAGCTTGTATAAAGTCAATATTGAGTAACATTCTAAAGGACTCAATTTGTACCATAAGTGCAGATAAGTTGTCCTTGTGTTTTTCAGCAGCCTTTCTCAACTCTTCTATATTAATGTTTCCCTTGGCATCAGTTCCAACTGAGACGATTTTCATTCCACACATTGCAGCGCTAGCAGGATTTGTACCATGTGCTGAGACAGGTATAATGCAAACATCGCGGTGATGGTCACCTCTTGCCTACAGTTTCGAATGGCCAAAAGATGTAAGAACCATCACAGGTATTTAAGAACATTTATTGGATATGATAATGTAGGAAAATCATTGCATCTCTTGTAGATACTTAGCAATAGAAAATGGCATATCTAAGACTATGTACAATTTGGCTGCAATGAAAATACAATGTTACATTCAATAGTAATCACAGAAATACTTATATATCCTAAGACTAAATCAGAAGAACCATAAATTTCTGATAAGTTATCATAATAATCCAAGTATGGTCCATACCAGATGATATGCACGGATAACCATAAGTCCAGCATATTCTCCAGCAGCACCGGCATTTGGTTGCAAGGAGAAGGAGTCAAACCCGGTGATGGTACACAACAAGTCACCCAAATTGTCGAACATTTCCTGATATCAAAATTGCTTGTTCAGACAGAAAAAACAATATTTATCTAATACATTCAAGGATGAAAAAGTATGTATATGAATTTCTTTGAGTGATTAGTGTTGTAAGATTATTTGAACATCGGATTACCTGATAACCTTCAGCCTGGTTAACTGGTGCAAAAGGGTGAATATCACTAAAGTTGGACCATGTCACAGGCATCATTTCTGTCGTTGCATTCAGCTTCATTGTACAGGATCCCAATGGAATCATACTGTGGCATAGTGAGAGATCTTTTGATTGTAGCCTATACATGTACCTAAGCAACTCATGCTCAGTTTGGTACCTGTGAAGAGAAAATAAAATTGATGTAAGCTTCCATAATATAATTGCATTAATTGCATGAATTCAAAGTTCATGAAAAGGGACATACGTGTTAAAGATAGGGTGTGTCAGATAAGGGCTATTCCTAGTTAATCCAGAAGGAATTGCACTTTGAACTTCTGATGCAATAGATGCAGCTGTGAAGGGGACCTGTATATAAATTAACATCAAAATCATGAGTAATGACAAAACTGTTAATTTTGAAATGAATATAATGTGTAATCATACTTACTGGCTTTCCACCAGCAAAGACTTTGAACAGCTTATCAACATCCTCTAATGTGGTTGTTTCATCAAAAGCAACAGTGATCTGAAAAGCCACAAAGCTCCATTATCCAAAGGCATGCAAACACAATTAACCAATTTTAGTGCAACAAAAAGCAATACTTACAGTGTTTCCATCTACAACTCGCAAATTTATTTCGCTTTTGATAGCTGCATCAGCAATTGCATGTGCATTGGAAGTCTTAACCTTCACAGTGTCAAAGAAAGGAAGGTCTTGAACTTCCACAGTTCCAAGTTTCTTTAATCCAAGAGCAAATGCCCCAGCAAGACCATGAACACGGTTTGCAATGTTCTTAAGGCCTTCAGGTCCATGATACACAGCATACATAGCAGCCATGTTTGCAAGAAGTGCCTAAACAAATCACCCCAGTATTTAATAATATCCTCAGCCAACTCAAACGAAATCACAACATACCTCCAGGAATACACTAACACAAGGCTTCATGATAATCCTTAACATAAAGTTCCCTCCCAAAAAAATAGGATTCGAAACATGAATATATATTTAAAAATATAGTTTGATTCTGATACGTAAGTCCGCACACAAATTTATACACTATAAACTAATAAGAAATCACTCTCAATATGACTTTTAAACCAGATATTTCAATAGTCACCCATGTTATCATACATTGCAAACTATGATTAAATGATAGTGTAAAAAACCTTTCCATAGATGGTGAATAAGTCAACAATTTTATGATATGGTAATCTATAATAAAAAGACAGCATTAAAACCATTTACACAGTCAGTAAGTTCTAATTGATTTCTAAAAACAACGTAGAAATAGTAAAACTATCAATAGCTTTGCAAATGAAAAATAACTAAAAATTATTGAAGGAACCAAATGAGCAAGTTACCTGGGCAGTGCAAATGTTGCTGGTAGCCTTGTCCCTCCTGATATGCTGCTCCCTAGTTTGCATTGCCATCCTCAGAGCAGTCTTTCCTGTAGAATCAACACTGACTCCAATGATTCTCCCTGGCATCATCCTCTTGTACTCTTGTGATGTGGCCAAGAAAGCTGCATGAGGACCTCCATAGCCCATTGGAACTCCAAACCTCTGAGCTGATCCAACAACAATATCTGCCCCCAACTCCCCAGGAGGCTTCAACACAGTCAGTGCCAACAGATCACTTGCCATAACAACCTTCACCTCATGAGCATGAGCCTTCTTGATGAACTCCCCATAGTCCAACACCTCACCCTCAGTCCCAGGGTACTGCACAAGCACACCACACACATCCCCAGATTTGTAATCAATATCCTTAAGATCTGCTGTCACAACCTTGAGATCAAATCCAGCAGCTCTTGTCTTGCAAATATCAATGGTCTGAGGGTGGCAGTTACTTGCGATGATGAAGGTCTTCTTCTTCCCCTTTTGGATGTTATTGCACATGGACATTGCCTCAGCTGCAGCAGTGCCCTCATCAAGCAATGAGGCATTGGACATGGGCAAGCCAGTGAGGTCAGTGATCATGGTCTGGTAATTCAGCAGTGACTCAAGCCTCCCCTGAGATATCTCAGCCTGGTAAGGAGTGTACTGAGTGTACCAAGCAGGGTTCTCCATTATGTTCCTCAAGATTACTGGTGGAACATGAGTGTTGTAGTACCCCATCCCAATGTAGGACTTGAAAACCTTGTTCTTTGAGGCCAAATCCTTCATGTGCTCAATCATCTGGCTCTCTGTTAAACCTCCATCGAATTTCCCGAACTTCATCTCCTTCAAGCGGATCGACTTAGGAACGGTGGCGTCCACCAGAGAATCGAGGCTCTCAAAGCCAATTGACTCTGCCATCTTGCTCTGTTCCTCTGGGGTGGCAGAGTTATGGCGCCTGGGGAAAGTGTCACTCCGTTGAAGCGCTTCAACAGAGATGGATCGGGTTGAACCGACACCAAGGAGGCCACCAACAACGCCGCGTGACATGGTGGCGATGTTCATGCTCCTTCCCAGAAGGGTCTCTGTTTTGAATCCTCTGTTTCTCACTGCAGCGGAGGAAACAGAGGACATGCACCTAGAGGAAGAGTACAGCAACATGGGGGTGGTGGAAGAGTGCAGTAAGGATTCATTCTTCTGGTGCTGCTTTGCCTCTGAAACCAGACGCTTCAGAATGGCGCGGTTCGCAAGCCTGCGAGCACGTTCCATGAGTGCTGCTACAGAGAGAAAGAGAGAGAAAACAGAGGGAACAGTGTCTTGTGTTGAAATTGTGAGGTTTCGGAGTTGTGAGGTGTTTTTGTTTTTCTCGTTATGATTCCATTGGAGTTTGTGAGTGAGGATGGGGTGTAAAGTAATGCTGATGATAATAGAGTCGTTTGAAGGCTATATAATTATATAAAATATCAACGTAAGTTCTACTTGCATATATATAAAATATAAAAAATAAAACGATGATAATACAATTGATGTGTAATTATGTCACTTAAAAACTTGATTTTGAATTTAATTATGGGTTTGTGTGCATGAAAAAGAGTCATTAAGAAAATTGGGTCCTTTAAATATGTCTTTTATGATAAAAAGATTGGTTTTTGACTTGTAATTGAAAATGGTATGAACATTAAAAAAACAGAGATTAAGATAGGAAAAGGTTCGATTTTTCCGAAATGAATGGGTAAAAATGGATGATTTTTTTGTGGGGGTGATAAAATATGGTTTTTGAGATCTGGTGGAAATGGTAGGTGGTTGGTGAGTGAGAGTCCACCAATGAAGGAAAATGACAGATTGAAGGTTATCACTGTCTCAGAAGAAAACACCACAAACTGTGGAAGGGAGGAATGGATGGAAGGCATTGAAGCTGGAAAGATTGAGTTTCAATGGAAGACATTTAAGGTTGTTTTACTTGGAGAGGGAAAAAAAGATGTTTTGTTTTTGTTTTTCTTTTTAATTTTGTGAGGTTTGAAAATGGTAAGATTCTGATGAGTAGTTTGTGGCAGATCCTTCACAGAATCAGCAGGCTTATCCTTTGTGTCTGACAAAGCAAAAATAAGTAAAGGGGTAATTTGGGGTTTTGAAAAATTTGGGGCTATGTTTTTGGTTGAGATAGATGTAGTGAATGGTGTGAAAAAGGACACATTGTGATGCTTAAAGGAACAATCACAATCTGAAGTGAGATTTTTGATTCAGGTTGGAACTTCCTTTATTTTAGGTGTGACACTCAAAGAATTTGATAAACGGGGTTGTTGAGGAAATTTAAGGATTCATTAGTCCATGAATCAAAGGTTGCAATGAATGAAACAATCTTTGCAGTTTTTCAGCAAATTCAGAAAATCTTGTCAGTAAAAACATGCATTGTTATAGAAAGTTGTTACAATAAATACTACACAGATAAGTTTACATTGTAATTGTACTTTTTGATTAATATTTACTTTTATCAAGAACTAATTTTTATAAAAAAAATGTTGATATAACTATTTTTATATTCACAAAATTCAAATATTGAATTTAAAAGAAAAGGAAAAGTTGCCAATTAGATAAAAAGAAATTATTGGGAAAATTCAGCAAAAGGGTGGTAGGTGAGGAGAAAAAATGCATGCTTTATAAGCACATTATTAAAGCATAATCAATGGTTTGGTTTGTAGTATTTATCAGTATTGTACTACCACCATGTGGCAATAATCAAGGGTTTAATTGGTTCAGGGTTTAATTATTTTATTTATTTTTTCTCTTCTAACTTTTCTAATGCAAAAAAAATTGATGGATCAAAAGGATTGAATGAGTGAAGACCAACTACAACTACAGATTCAACATAAGAACAACTTTTATTTCAAAGCACGTCATTTTTTTAATTCTTTTACTGTCAATATCTAAATATTAGGTATTAAACATTTAACTATTTTAATTTAAAGAGAATAAAATTGATAAAATTTATTTCAGTTATTGCATAAAAAGGTTTTATATTTTAAAATGAGATTTCTATAGTTGTTTTTAAGGCATGTAAGTTAGAAATATAATTAGATAGTGGGGATTACAGGAATGAAATGATAGATTGAGAGAATCGATGGTTTACGGACATGGAAAAGGGAATTATTTTATTTTAAAAAAAATTCATAATAATAAGATCTAGAAAATTATAAATTCTGTATCAATACTTGAAATCTCAAATTAAATTTTCTTTGATTATACTTTGACTAATTTTTACTGTATTTTTAAATTGTACTTGATGGGTGATGGCTTTGGTGGACTTCCAATTCAAAACATTATGAATTGAATATTAATATATTATTTGTATTTATATTTGAATTTAGAACGACAAGTTTATAGCTTATTAATTTAATTAGTCAGTCAAATTAACTTTTATTTAAGAGGTAGGAATTTATTTATTTTTTATTTACAAATAAAGAGACCAAACTCTAAAACTAAATTTGCATTTAAATATTTTGAAATTTAAAAATAACTATGAATTATTTTGACAGCACAGGAAAAATATTTCTCATGTTTTTTTTTACATATTGTGATCTTATAAATTTTCATTTTATTCTCGTATTATGTTTATGATATAAAATTGAATTAAATTTAAAATCTATTTTTTAATATATATCATTTATAAATAAAAAAGAGATCAAATTTAGTTTTATATAGTTTATATCATGCATGGTCTGTGAAATTGAGTCCAAAAACAATGAAAACAAAAATGAAGAACAAAATAGAAATTATAAAGTTATAAATTAACATTGTGTTATGGTTCAGAATTGAATTATTAGAAAACACATATAATCAGAAACTCAAAATTATTAGAAGTTAATTAAAATAGAAAATTACTTCATCACATACCTACTTCTAACTATGTTTATTTCAATATTTGAAATTAGTATAATCACTCTATTTCAAAAGTTGATATTAAGAAAAAAACTACATAGTTATATAATAAACTTTTACACAAAAATAACCGTAGTTCAAACTAGAGAAAATTTGTAAAAGCATAAAATAAGAATATATATATATATATATATATATATATATATATATATATATATATATATATATATGTATGTATGCAATTCCTTTCAATATATATCACTTTTTGAGCTATTTCAATAATAAAGACTATCTATGCTCTATAAAGATGTACAATTATAAGAAAAAGAAATACAATCACAAACTAGAGTAAGTTAGTATATTTAGAAAAAAATATTTTAAAGGATTAAAAACAAGTAATTACTCAAATAATTTCATTCAAATATTCATATTCATTTAGACAAATTATAACTACCACTTTCGAAAGATTTCACGTATTAAATAAGACATATAAGATTTTGCATCTATCATAAGTTTCACAAGAATCTCGATAGATTTTGGCTTATAATATCATGGTTCTACTCAACCCTCCTACATGTCAAGGTTAGCTCACTATGAAACATTAGAAAGATTGTCTTTGAAATTAAATTTTGTCATAGGATCTTACATCAACTTTTACTAACTAAATATCTACCTAGTAAAAATACTTGGTACAGTCTAGATAATCTTCTACCGAATCATTAGTCAATACACTTTACACAAGAGTGAAATATTTTCTCCCCTGAAAGTCATTCCACTTTCATCACATCACAACTTTTTCATCACATATGTCATCAACAAATTAATAATTAAACTATTATATATATATATATATATATATATATATATATATATAAATAAATAAATAAGTATTTTTAAATTTCATACCATTACTATATTATCATAGTTGAAAAGCCTTTTATCGCTGAGTGACAACATGGCTCGCCCAACAAGTGAATACTAGGAGAAAATCCTTCGATATTTGCTAAGAAAGTGTCTCACTCATTCAACGAATAGGACCACTAAGAGTAATTTGCATAATTAATTCGTCCATTAAGTCATATCTCACCCAACGAGTAAGACACTTTTGTTTCTCTAACTTTCAACTAATATGTTCTCGCTTAGTGAAGGTATTACTCACCTAACGAGTAGATCCTTTTTTGTTTCTCTAACTTTGCGAATTATACTTTCACCTATGAGTGAAATGCTTGTTCAATGAGTTTATATAATTTATAAGTCATATAAAAAATATAAATATATTATATTGGCCATAGTAGGTATTTTTCTTTTCTCTCAATCAAAACAGGTGATACTAGGTAAAATGTATCAATTGAGTTAGATTTATCGAGATCGTTGAAGTAAAAATTCATCAAACCATAATCATAAATATCCAAATCTACTAAAGCTATTAAGTAAACCAAATCACAATATCAGTATTGTACCGGTGAATTTCTTAAACAAGTTAATTCATCAATTTCAATAAATCCAAATCAATACCTCGTTCACAAATTGAAATCAACTTTTTAAATAACTAACTTCTTTTACTGTCTATGAACAAACCACTACAAAAACAATTGCATTTACCTATAACAAAAATCAATGGGAAATGAAAAAAATCTATGGATAATCACTAATGTATTTTTTTGTCTGTGGGAAATATCAATCTGTAGGTAATACAGATGGTCCCCATCCATAGGTATTTGAAAACTAAAAACCTTAGCAAATTTGAGAATGCTTACCCAACTCATTCAAGTCCCAAACTCAAAATCAAATCTCGCAGAAGGTTCAACTAGGGTTTTTTAGACCCATTTTTAGGGTTTTTGAGAATGAGACTCGAGGCTTTGAAATTGGTGTTGGATAGATTGATTGAATTTCAGAATGGCTAAAGTTCAACTCATTTTTGAAGTTTTGGGTGTGTTAGTGAATTTTAGAGAAACGCATGTTGATGAATTTGTGCATTTGGTGGATTTAGTACGTGGTTGTGGAGTTGGGAGAATGGGATATTAGGAACGAAAATACCATTTATTTTATTTTTTACTTTTTTTTTACTGATAAATTAAATAACTTTACCCATGGATTTTGTTTTCTCATGAAACATCTACCGTAAGTAAGTTTTCTATTCAATACACTTTCATCCAATTTGTTATCAGTGGATAAATCCCGTAGATAATAAATTTTACATATAGATTTTATTTCATGAGTAATTTTTCATGGGTAATTTAAGTTTTTCTTTTAGTGAACACACCACTTTTCTGCCTCTAGGTATTCATAATTACAAATCTTTACAAGAAAAGTTCAGATTAATAATCTGATCATACCTCAATAATCGTAATTAAAAATATTCATATAGAGTTTTGAGATGATACATATAACCCCTTAACCTCACACATGTAATACAAAAACCAAGAAGGCTTTAAAAAGAGAAAAAAAATATAATTTACTTTGTTCGACAAACTGAATGGATAGAAAGATAAACATTACCGTAAAAAAATTCTATAATATATTCCGATCTTCATACAGACGAAAGATAGAGTCATACATGTAGAAAAAAAGACAAAGAAAAAACTTAAAAAATACTTTTTAAAAAATAATGATTTTTATAAAATAAAAATCAAATTAATAAAAAGTTATATTTATAGTTTAACTCTAATTAGTAATAAAATAATTAAATACCATTCTTTTAAATTACTCTTAACTATTTTCTAAGTACTTAGATTTATAACTAAAAAATAGTTGATAAACTAAAATTTAATTTAAATAAAATCTGTATAAAAAATTGTAATATTTAAAGTGAGAACGAACTACAAGGAATTTACTTTATGAAACATTGGTGACAATTTTTTTTTTCCAATTGGTGACATTCTATTAGTTAGTAGTTTAATTCTAACAAGGTTCATAAGAAAATAGTTAAACTAACTCTTTTTAATTGTGATCTCATTTTCACTTTATTATTTATACAATATAATATAATCCTTGGTCGATATATAAAGACACTCTTCATTATTCAAATAGTGAAAGACATCTCACCAAACAAAAGTTATTTGCAAGACTTTGTATGAGAAAGTGGCTATTAAAATTGTCTAATCTTCTGTTTTACTATTTTAATATAAATTTTTTTATCAACATCATAACTAATCTCCAACTCAAAACGATAAACACAAGAGTTTAGTTCAAATTCTTGTGAAAACGCTCTCAGAATACAGTAATCAAGAAATTGTCTGTTTATTAACACTGCTAATTGCACTATTTATGATATATATTTTTAATTATATATCATAAATTTAGTTTAGATTATAAAAATATAAAACTAAAAACATATTTATATATCTATACAGATATTTAGATATAAAAATTATTAAGCTAAAGTGTAAGTATTAACAATTATAAAAAAAGTGAAAATAATTTATATTATAATCGATAAAAAAATTTAGTCAAAATCTTGATAATTAATAGTAATGATCAATTTAAAATTTAATTAATCATTAATTATAATTTTGATTTATAATAATGACTAATTTAAAAATTAATAATTTTTAATTTATAAATTAATATATAAAATAGTGGCTATTTTTTTTATCTCTAATCGCTATTTAATTTTTTTAATATAAGAATGAATGAACCAAATATTTAAGGTTTGCTGTAATTAAAAAAAAAATACTGATTAAAATATCTTTTCCTTGTACCATTGCTGCCTTTATCGAAGGAATGAAATGATTCTTATTGATTTCAATTATCGGAAGAAAAAAAAAATACAAACAATAAAAAGGAACAGAACGTTGAAAGATATATAGAGAAAAAAAAAGAGTAAATCTGAACATAAATATACTTTTAAATTAATATTTTGAATAGAAGATATTATTAAAAGGAGAAAAATTAAGAAATTGGACAAAAGTTGAAATGTTATATAAATTTTTATGAATTTAATCCTTTTTTTTTTGTTATGAAAAGGATTTTTGTGTAAGTTTAATACGAAATAATATTGGTCCATCTCATTCATGAGAATGAAACAGAAGCATGTTAACTTATTGGTTGTTTTTAGAAAGAAAAAAAAAACAAAAACTCTACAGACCCATTTGGCACATTTTCATCTCACAACCACGTGTGTGTGTGTGTGTATATTAAAGAAAGATAGAATTTTAAAATTAAGTTGTTTTGGAATTAATAAAGTTAGTTTGTAGTTTTAGTTTATGTTTGCTTGTTGAAATTTGTAAAAGGTTTTTTCTTAAAAGAAAAAAAAGTAGAATTTTGATATGTTTAATAGTTTAAGAATCGAAATCAAAAGACAGTTTTGATTATTTTTTTATTTTTTATTTTGGAAATATTTTTTAAAGATAAAATTGTAATAAAATTTTAGTTTTTAAAACAGATAATATATTATAAAATCATTCTTCAAAAATTATTCAAACAAAACTAATTTTTCTAGTAATTGAATATAACATTATACATAAATTATATTCAAAATGTGAATTTATGTATAAAGAAAAGGAAAAATAGATGACATGTTTATAAGAATATAATGCGTTAGTAAATTATGTAAATATAATAACATTTATGAGGAATGAAGTATTTATAGACAAATTGATAACAAAATCACATTTTCTTACATTTTTGTGTTGTCATAACTCTTGTTGAAAACGAACATTATTAAAATAAGTATTTAAAAACACTTGAAATCCAATAACGTTCATAAAATATAAATAATATTTTTTTTCTAATGTTCTTTCTCTATTTGTATTTTCTTGAAATTGATTCATTTGCACAGTAAAATGAGAAATATTTATATGAGAATGTTGAATTTGTTTCTTATATACTTTTTTTTTTAATTTTTGCTAATTGTTCTTTGTTTTTATTGATTTTGCTTTTCTTTTACTAATATAATGTAAGGATGTTAATTACTTTAAAATCTACCATTTGAAAATTGATTTTAATTTCTCTTTATACCTTTATCAATATAACAATTTTATTTCATTTGATATTTCATAGATCAATTGAAGTTTAACACAACTTTAAATCTTTTCTTAGATCTTTCTTGGATTCTTAATTGTTGGTACCTTTGTCAACATGCTAACTAAATTCTTATGTTCTTTCTTAAATCTTTCTTAATGTTAGAACTTTATTTTTCATCTTCTTACCATTGAATTTGTTTTAAGGGATTTAAAAGCACAATTTTTTTTAGTATGAATAATCTTCATGTTTACTTTCTACACCTAATTTACTAATTTTTGTTCTATTTGCTTACCCTCTCTCACTCTGTATATTGTGCGAATTATAATTGTTTATTTTGATTTTGAAAGAGGATTCACATGTATAAAAATTATGACTTTGTTTGAAAAAAATTGTAATACATTGAGTGATATTTATGTAACATATTAAATTTGTAGGGCAAATTTTTTGAACATGCAAAACCTATTATTACAAAAGATAAGGCTTTTCCATTGTTGGAGTTATTTATTTATTTTATTGGGGGCGATAAGTGACTTTGATTGAATCTTTCAATTTTTTTAGCCTATCATTGATGTAATTCTATTTGAAAGATTGCTAAAACTGACAATGACTAAAAACAGTGTTTGTACTTTTTTTTTTTGAAATAAATTTTCTTATTGTCTTTGATTTACTTATTTTTAATGGTTGAATAAATAGACAAACGTTAAGGCAATGATTGAGATGTTTGTATTCTCAAATAGTTAATTATTGATCTTTGAGGGGTTAATAGTCCAATTAAGCATGACTCACTATTTCCTCCAAAGCTTTTAAAACAATTTAAATCAGTCATGAATGAATGCTAATTCTGATATGTTATTTTATTTTGTAATTTTATTGAATTTCACAAAATTAAAGAGTGGATAAAATAATTAGTTATGATATATAAAATTAAAGATATATAAAATTACATTAAGTAGATATATAAAATTAAAGAAATCATGTTTAGGATTTCTAATAAAATTTACTTAACTTCTAAAGTTTAGATTGTAATTACTTTTAAGAGTTATATTTGTATGATGAGAATTAGAAGAAATTAATAAGTATAAGATTTTTTTTTACAAATGAAAGCCGGATGCATGGGTATTAAACTAGAAAGTGTTATATTTGATTGTACAAATTATTGGAATTGGTGAGACAATTATCTTCATTTAGAAAAATGATTTTTATAATAATACTTCTTGCAAGATATTTTGAAAACTCATCGTGTTTTGAGAAATTTATGTGAATGTGATTTTTCCCATGTACTATTCTTATCCTCTTCAAGATGGTTTAAAAGTGATTGATAAAACACTTCATAACATTAGAGAGGGTGTTAAATATGTTAAATCATCAAATTGAATTCTAAAATTTAAAGAACAAGTTAGTCATGGGAACATAAGTATAAGTATTGGTCTGTGATTGTTAGATATATTATCTTTATTTTATTTTTATTTTTTATCTTTAGTTAGTTTGTTGTTATTTCTTATTTGTATTTTGGAGTTACTGTTAGTCCAAAAACTTGTTGGGCTCGATTTCGGCAAGTGCACCGAATCGTTCAAGTAATAAACCGGTAAGACCGGGTATCGTTTTCCCAAGAGACTCGTAATACTAGAGAATTGTGCGATTAACAACTCATATAGACTCAATAACATAACATCAATATACAGAACAAGTGCAGAAATGTAAATTCATACATAATTACAAAGTTGGACTTTGGTATTGAAGGCACTTGGAAATGGAAAAGACTAGAAATGATATGAAATGACATTGCTAAGGCTAATTTTCACCAATGCACTCTTGTGTATAACCAATTTTATCTCCTCACTATCAATTTACTAAAGTCAATCCACTAAAACACTCTAGCCCTAATTCCTTAGGTGAAAGAGCCTAGGTTTTCCTTATCAAACCCCAATTCCTTGGCAATCTAACAAGCAAAACCCGCATTAAAGAGCTGGGATCTAAGACAACATGTGAATCATCTTCCATTCCTAGAATCAATGACCCACAAGGACTCTTATTTCAGTTCAAGATTTCATCTTACGTTCCCATAATCCATAAAACCCCAAAATCAAGTCATGAACGTTCCCATTACATGCAAGCTTTAAGATTGGAAACAAGAATACTAGCAATTGATAGAAAAGGCATATATATAATCAAATCATTCAACAATTACACAAGAATTCAAAGGCTACAACTAATCCCAACAAGATGGGTTTGGTTCTCCATTTCCATGGAGAACCCTAAAGCTTACAAGATGACCATGGAAGAAGATGAAGAACCCAAGAGGAAGAAGGGAGTGTTCCCACGAACCCTAGCAGTCCTCCAAGCTCTCCTCTGAGTGAAATCGCGCCTCCAAAATGACCAAAGACCTCAAACCCTTCGCGTTTCTGGGTTAAATAAGCTGTCTGCCACATCAGTAAAAATCGCGCCCGGGCGCCCCTCTGTTTTCGCGCCCGGGCGCGAGCCTCTCGCATTTGGACGAACGTCCTTCAAGCTGGCCGAGCGTCCTCTTGTTTGCTGGACGAACGTGCTGCACGAGCGTCCTCTCTGCTAGCTTGGACGAGCGTCCTCTGCCTGGCTGGACGAGCGTCCTCTGCCTCTCGCATTTGGACGAGCGTCCTCGGACGAGCGTCCTCCTGGACGAGCGTCCTCTTTCCTGGACGAACGTCCGCTCTCTTGGACGAGCGCCCACTTATCTCAGGACGAGCGTCCACTTGTTTCTTTGCTGGACGAACGTCCACTTCTCTGGCGAGCGTTCTCTCTTCTCTTTTGGACGAGCGTCCTTTCTTGTCTTTTTCTGGACGAGCGTCCCCTCTAAACGTCCTGGACGAGCGTACTCTTGCTGGCGACGAGCGTTTCTGCATGTTCTTGCTTTGGTTTGCTCTATAATTTGTTGGAGACTCTTCCAAGCTCATTTTTAGCTACAAAATAAGGGATTATTGATGAAAGTACATCAAAGTAGCCAAAAACACAATTATTTAGAAAACAAGGCAAAACAAGAGGATTAAGCAAGTTATAAATAAGAAAGGAGTTGATTTTGCCACTAAAATGATGCTTAAAATATGGTATAATTTAGCATTATCAGTTACCCCATATTTTTTTATAATAAATAGAGTACTCTAGGTGTATATTCAACACAAGAAAAATTAGACTCATACATAGTTTTCACTATATTCAACATGATATCAGAGCCTAAGGTTCTTTTGAGGAAAAAATTTATGTTGCCTCTGTCACTACACCCACCGCTGTTGGCGGTGACGCCATCTACCGCTGTCGGCGGTATCATCGTCTACTGTTGTTGTCTACTGTAGCCACTACATACCGGAGTTTTAGTTTCGACCGACGATCACACGGTTTTGATTGTCTCGGCCAAGCGACCATGATGTCGTCAACGATGCTTTCATTACGCGCGCCTTTTGAAGTTGTGGATCTTCTCATTTTTCCGTCATGCATGGTGGCACGTGTCGTCTTCTTTCAGGCAGCAATTTAGAGCGCCGATGTCACTCTTCTTCCTCTTTCAGGTTCGTCATGTGTGGTTGCACTCCATCTCCTCTCAAGCAGCTATTTAGCAACTCTTTTTCCTTTTTCAAGTACCTTGATTGAAAAATCTTGGATTCTTAAGGTTTCTCTCTTGTTCACCAATGACTTCTTCTGTTGCTATTTTTTCTGACCTCCCTTTTGTCACCATTGCATTTGACCCGTCCATATATGCATTTTCTCCTGTGGCAAAGATGATTTTTTTAGTTTATTTATAGCCATGGTGACTCTTTTACAATGACCTTTTTACCCACTAGATGTCAACAATGCATTTCTCAACTTCAATTTGCAAGAAGAGATTTACATGGAGCAACATCCCAGATTTGTTGTTCATGGAGAGTCTTTTGGGTTGGTATTTCATCTTCTATGTTGTCTTCGCAAATCATTAACAATTTGGTATCACTCGAGTGAAAAATGAGATATTTTCACTAAGTTTTTATTGATTATATTAGTAACAAGCTTGCTACATACAATTTGTATGCATAAGCTTGAGGGAAAGTGTTAGATATATTATCTTTATCTTTTATCTTTATTTAGTTTGTTATTATTTCTTATTTGTATTTTAGACTTAGCCCATATTTCTTCTATTATAAATAAAATACTCTATGTGTATATTCAACACAAGAGAGATTTATCCCATACATAGTTTTCACTATATTTAACACTGATTATATGTGACTATAAAATGAATAACACTTCATAATATTAGAGAAAATGTTAAATATGCTAAATCATCAAATTGAAGAATTCTAAAATTTAAAGAAAAAGTTAATGATAGAGATATAAGTATGAGCATTGGTTTTTGATTATATTGGAGACATAAGTAGGAGCATTAGTTTTGTGATTATATGTGACTATAAAATGAATATTCTCAAAGTGATATATAAAGATTATAAAAGCCATCCATTTTCCAAGCAATAATATGGGAGAGAAAATGTGTCAATTCCTATAATCATTTGGTGAGATCACTAACATGATTTGTTTTATCTTATCTCACTTCAAACTTGTATTTTATGCAATTTTAAAAAATTTAGGTTATCATAATAGATAATTTGTTGAATGAATATGTCATTTTAAAAGAAATGACTTGAAATACTAAAAATAAGTTTAAAAAATATTAGAAAGAGTATAGTATTTGATTAGCTTAGTCTTAACCCACATTTAAATGTGATTTTATGAAGTATTGGTATAAAAAATGGATCTTTTGATATATAAAGATAAATTAGAGAGTGATAAAAAAATTAAAGAGTTTGTTTGGGAAATATGTAAACAAATTTTTAATCCCTAATGTTTTATTTTCCAATTACTTAATAAATTCATCTTGATGTCTCAATCAAGTACAAAGTGATTGTTGTCATTATTTATTATTGTGTTTTGATAATTAATATAAAATGTGTTGCAAAATTTTAAAATGTATGGAATATTCAAAATTTGTTGTTGACAAATAGATGTTTATTATTCAATATTTGACATCATAGTTAATTTTTTGTGTTACTTTTCAAATATAGAAGTCTATTATTTTTCGATGGTGTGAAAATGTTAGTTTGTACTCAAAATTAGTTATATAAATTTTTCCAAAATTCAAATGATAACATTTCTTATATAATAAATTTTAAAAGACTTACATGAAGTTGTACATTATATCTTTTGTCATGTACATTATAAAGGTTTCCAATTGAATTTTTGTTTTTTTTAAATTATTTTTTATTACTATTATTTTTTTTCATTGATGGGCTTGATTTATGATTATTTTCTTCATTCCTTATAAAAATATAAATTTTCTTCTTTTTTATATTGAAACTTGTAATCTAATTATGTTGAACTATATATAATGTGAATATTAACCATTTATATATCACGTGATCAATGACTAAAAGTTAATACCTTTTTCATGTTAATTAAAAAAATGTAAAGTCAATATTTTTACTTAGAAAATAGCTCACAAATTTAGTTTAGCATGTGAGCATCTTTTTTGTGGATGTTATAGTTTTAATAATTATTAATATTAGGATAGTCGGTAAGCTGTATTGAAAATTCAAATAGTACGGTAGATTGTCTAAATAGCTTAGATAACACCTTATCAAGTTTTGTAAACTTTCGATTGAGCTTCACGTATCGGACTATCCTAATACCTTACTCGACTATTCAGATATCTTGCTGACTTGGAAAAACAATACATGTGTCTTACCGACCTTACTGGGTTGGAGACGTTGCACACCGTTTGCCACCGAGCTAACTTGCCAACCTTATCGGGTTGGAGACGTGGCACAACGTTTGTCACCAAACACTCTTGCAGACTTGGGACACAATACACGTGTCTTAAACGGGTTTGAGACGTGACAAACAATTTGCCACGTTGGAAAAAAACTAACAGCGTTGGTCATTGGAGACTAAATCAATGACTTTCTAAAAAGAGAGAAACAAAAATGGATCAAAGCTCGAAAGAAGGACGAAAATAAAAAACGCGTGATAATTTAAGGATAAAAAACATATTTAATCCATTTTTTTATGAATCCATATTTTCATATCATAAATATTCCTCATCTGATGCTAGTAGTGACATTTAAATACTATACCAGACATTCCTTTATGGTTTAAAACAAACTCGGTGTGAATGGTACACTAAACTATTTGATTTTCTTTACAAAATCAATATAAATGTTCTTTCACTGACACTTCTCTTTTCTTTAACATGATCATAACTTTACCATCCCTATCCTTGTTTATGTGTATGACATAATTCTGGCAGGGAGCAACAATATTGAGATACAACACATCACTAATCTTCTCGACATCAACTAAATCTGGTTGATCTCATATACTTTCTTGACATAGGTGGCTCGCAACAACATTGGTATCCACATTTGCCAATGAAACCATATTCATAAGTTCTTCCAAAGCTGAATACTGTGCTCTTTTCCTCCACCTTTGCTGCCCATGTTTTCCCTTTTCTGTTTTCTATATATTTCTCTTTGTATTTGTTTTTAGTGTGTATTTCTTTTCTTCGTTTTCTCTCTCTCAGTCTCTTTAGAGTTTTTCAGTCTTAGCTTTTGCATCTTCTTTGTGTTATGGATTAAGGATAATATAGTAGGATATTCTTATATTCATTTAGTATAAGTATAAATATCAGTATTACTTGATTATTTAAATTTGATTATGAATGTACGTAATTATCATGTCTCTGTGTTTCCTTATTCAATTCAATTTTTTCATTTTAAATTATTAAGTTATTAGATAATCTAATAAACTTATACTAACTTTTATTTTTTTTAACTTATTTTTAAGTACATATCTAATCTTTTCTATTTTTTTATATAATTATTTTATCTTCAATTGTTATTTATTTGATATTTATAGAATTATAATTTCGCTGTGATTTTTGTTTTTTACAAAAAAATATTAAATTAATATTTATAATAGTAAAAGAACACACAAACACAAATAAAATATATAATCACATAAAGATAAAAAATGTATACTCGTTAAATATAATAATAAAAATAAAAATCTTCAGAAATAAAATAACCAAACTCGTATCCGTCATCCTATTAGATAATCACTGGACACCATCCTCTTTGATGCAAATACTCTATGGCCAATTCCAACTGGGACTGACATTTTGTGAATCTTCGACATAAATAATAAGTGAGACCCATTTATACTTTGTATATATATAATTTACATAAATAAGAATCACACAGTTTTACTAAAAATGGAATATTCCATTACATTAAACTAATAACATTTTGTAGTAAATTTTAAAATTATATTGTTCAGTTAATATGCTGCGATTGCAATACCTGTCGTTTGTTTCTTTAACACGTGAATTCAAGCTACAATATCAAACCAAAGTATTTTTTATTTTTATTTTTGGATGCAGAGAATATCAAACTAGTTAACTACAAATATCTTATAAAACAAATTTATACATGTCTACCATTTTGTCGTTATTTCCCTATTTTAAATCCCACTTATCACATGCTTTTCTTTCTTCTCTTATTATCTTCTGTACATAAATTCTCATAAAAACTTTATCATATCAATAATACATATTTGTTTGTAGTATATTTTCAAAAGACACTAATTTGTTTTGAAATTATTTCTGGTTTGAGAAATCATTTTTTATTACGGTAATTTAATACATTAAAACGTATTAATCCTCTTTAAATCGTTTTTTTTTATTTTTTATCGCTTATTTTAATTACAACTGATTAATATATTTAAATTGTATTAAGTGGGTTGCTTCCAAACAGTTATCGTTTTATAGATATGTGATGAGAATTGTGTAAAATTTTACATATGTATATGGATGAGAAAAGATATTTTAATACAGTTTTTTAAAAATAATATTTAAACATAACATACGTATGTTTTTTATTGATTTATTATTTATTTGTTATTATGTTTTATAAATTTAATAAAAAAATAACACATAAAATTTGTTAATACACAATATGAAGAATTTTTTTTATCTGTGATTTTGTTTTCTACCAATAGTAGCACTAATCATATCACTAACACAAACTTTCACGGATCAATGATCACAGATGTAGTTAAGTAGCCGACAATACTTTGGTTCTGCTGCAAATGCACCAGCTCGATTTCACAGCTCAAAAGTCACAACCAGACAAAAGAAATTACGAGATGCTTCTATATAAAAGTGAAAAAACAAAACCAAATGGCAAAAATATCTAACTAGACATAGACATAGTTAATTATCAGTGGACAAAACCACAGGATAACTCCATCAGAAGCATTGCTGCCTCAGCTACTTCATCCCGTGGAAAAACTTTCTGTTGGAAAGATGAGTTTTTACTGCTCAAACTTATGGCAAAATCCTTGAAATATTCAATCTTTCTCAGCCCTTCAGATGAGCCTGCAGAAGCAGCAGTAGTAGTAGTAGTAGTGGACTTGTACTTGTTCTTGAACTGTGCAAAATGGTTTGCACGAGACTTTTTCTCCTTGTTGTACACTCTGGTCTTTGCACATACTGAGTTTATGGGAGTAACCAAACCATTTGAAGCTTCAGCCATTGCCCTTCTTGCCTTCCTCTGTCTAATTCCACAGGCATTGCAAAGCGACTGCACCACCAAAATCTTGCATGTTAATATAAATTCTAGTTGCTTCTGAATGAATGAACTTTACAATCATCATTCATTTGTTTATCTTGATGATATATATACACTTTGTCCAATAGAATTTAAACTCAGTTTTAATGCTTAACACAGACAAAGTTCATGTGTAATAGGGTAGTACTGTTTAAGGTTTTTTGCAGTGTTATACTATTGAAAGAAAAGAGGGTTTGTTAGAAAGGAAAAGATTAACCTTAGGACCCTTAGGGCCACTCCTCCAAAGTGGGGTAGTGCTTGTGTTACAGTCCGAACAAACCCTAGTGGTGCTACTGCTGGTGTTACGAGGGCTTCTTTGGCTGTATCTGCTTTCTTGCCCTTGTGGATTCAATCTGTCAGAGGTTGGACTCATGCTCCTTCTCATCATCTTTTTCATTAACCTCATCTTTGAAGACATCCATTTCTCAGACCCATCACTGTGTTTTATGTCTTCTTCGTCCATTTTGTACGACCCTAAATTACCCTCATTTCTGCTGCTAATTGGATCAACCGTAACTGGCTCAGGTGAATTCAGATTATTGCTTGATGATCCATCGTGCAATATTACCATCTTCTCATCCTAACAGTCAAGATCAACATATATGTTAGATCTATACCCAGGTGAAAAAATAAGCTTAGAAATGATACTAATGTTTTTTTCACTTTCCAGAGCTAAGTGAAAGAAAAAGAGAGACACAAAGATGATAGATAATATGATAGCTATGAAGAAAAAAATGAAAAGAGAAAGAAAACTGAAAATGAATCAATGGAATGCATGAGAGTGAAATCAAAACTCTACTGTTTCTGTAATCAGATTATCAACAAGAAGAATAAATTTGACCTAGTGTAAAGAGAGACAAATGATTAATCAATCAAGATGATGAAATTAATCAAGGCAAACATATATGCAGTAAAATTAGGTTAAGTAACCTACTAAGAATTTTTTTTCTTAAGGCAAAAGTAATATTAGTTTTTCCTGTTAATTAATTAAAGACATAAGTGTTGCTTAGCAAGCTAATATTTCTCTGATGGATAGATATATATGATAAAGCTAAAACATCCAAGAAGGGGGAAGGGTGTGATTTAATGGTAAAGAAGTTAAAGTAATGAAAAATCTTGATGAAATAAATATGCAGAACATATCAAAAGGGATTGAATATGAATATGATATGTTATACCTGTTGATAACTTTGTGTGAAGCCTCCAATTTGTATGGTTTTCCTTGGATCAAAGATGTTGAAGAAGGTAGGGCAATCCTGATTATTAGAAGAAATGAAGATTTGGGTTTGAGGTTGTAAGGAAGGAGGTGGTGGGTGGAGGGAATAAGGAGTCATGGATATGGAGAGAAAGAGAGAGAGAAAGTGTGATGTGAAGTATGAAAAAGTAATGGACAGTGGAGAGTACAGAGGGATAGGGAAGGAAGAAGAAGAAGTGAGAAATGAATGAGAAAGAGAGTTATCATAGGGTGGTAGGGTTCTTATAAACGGAAGGAGAGGCTAAAAAGAGAAGAGTTGTCTGCTGCAAGGCATTCACGTGATTACTTTCATATACAAAACAAAATACATTAACAAGAGACAAGACAGTGTTACTACTCCAGAATTCCTCCTCTAGTACGACAAATTCAACCATTTCTGCAGTTTTTCTGTCCTCCCGTCAAATTATATATTAATAAATATTATTTTATGCTTTTTTCAAGAAAAATTATCAAAAATAAGAAGCAACTGCAATTATGTGTTTTTCAACCAGATTAAATATGGAGATAATATATAGGAATGAAACATCACTCCAAATTAAGTGATTAATTAAGATTTTCTTTGATATCACTTCCATCCTATAAAACACTGATATAATAGATTTATGAATTTTGTTTAGTTATATTATTTTTAACTGTCTTTAGATGAATCCAAGTTCAAAATCTAATTATACAATCTGAGTCACTGTCGTTCCCACTTGCAATTTTGTTGTCTGACTTGCCTTTTAAGACCTTGGCCTTTCAGTGGTTATTCCATGAGTTATTCGTAGACCCTGTAAATCTCAAAATAAACATGCATGGTCCCTGCCACGATGATGATAATGAACGTAAAGTTTCAAATAATGTTGAGAATGATGAAGGGCTTTGAAATACTTCCAATTAATAATCACTCTTTTTCTCCTTTAATTACTTTCTTGTGGCCTCCCAAACCAACATCCACAACTTGTTTTACTGTTTAAAGCTTCCGAAAACCATTGTTAATGTTGTGATTCAGTGCTAATAACTAAGGTAAATATTCTCTCTTTTTTTTTCTTTCAACGAAGATGAATAGTTTCTTCTATAATCATCAACAAACTACTCAATATTCAACTTAGAGTCACGATTTTTTTTAATAAATTAGATGAACAACGTTTGAAAATTAGTAAAACATGTGTCATGCCAACTAAAATGTTATGACCTAAATTGATTTGGATAATTTTTTGTCGAGTTCTTTTGTCAAGATAGATTTGAAGAAAAAGTATAAATTTGAGGGGATTTAAAGACAAATTTTCTTAAAAGAGATTTGAAAATGAAAGTGGAAGAATTTAGGATAAAGTTTGTAAAAGTTTTGTGAGTTATTTGACTTATGATAAAATAATCATTTAATAGATTTAAATATAATATTACTATTTTATTCTTATAATTAAAATTAATATATTATTATAATAGTAATTATTATTATGATTACTTTTATAAAAGTAATTATTATTATTATTATTATTATATATTACTATTATTATTATTATTATTATTATTATTATTATATCACATCTATACATATAATGCATTATAAAAGTAAAAAGTCGATTCTCATAGTTTGGAATTTGTTTTCCATTCATGAAATTGGTTTCGGTCTTATGAAATAGATTCCGTCATCATAAAATCGATTCACATAAAACACAAAGCACTCCAAAAGCCCTGAGAGTTTAGTAATGTGATATTGCATACACAATAAATCAGCATGAATCTCTTCATTTAATCTCTAACTCATTTCTTCTTTCAAAAATATTCTTAAATCCGTTCAAGTGAACACACACAATTAACAAAAAATTATCCTCTAATCTTCTTTAATAGTATATCGTTCCATGAGTACACAGTTTAAATAAACTTAAGATAGACTAATAATTTTATAATTTAATAATTACATTTAAAAAAATAAAGTAATATTACTTTTAAAACATGTAATGTATTATAATTTATATATATTTATATATCAATGATTATATCTAAAATTCAAATTCAATAAAAATGACTTAAATTTGCATTACCTATTCCGGAAGTAAAGAAATATAATTTTAAGAACGAGTAAGAAACAATAAACAATTATAGTATCTACTTCACAAAAGTTTGGTATATCTCAAGAGTCAATTGTTATTCGCCACTTTATTTTGAATAAAGAACAAATTAGAATATTGCAATGATCACTGTGAGTATATTTAATACTAGTGTTAACATTAATCCATCTAAGAATCTCATTCTATATCTTAGAGTGAAACAATCACGTTTAGAAAAAGATTGAGAATCTATAATATTCATCCACTAAAAGTCAATTGTCAGAATCATTAAAAACGCACTCAAAAATTCTCTGAACGGACGCCAGATGTCAAGCGGAGGGGATCTGGAAATCAGATAGTGGAATACAGGTGTCAGTAGGTGAGCGAACGTTCGTTTGACGTGGGAAGCAAAATTGAGTTTTTGAAAATTTACGTCACACCCTCTGCATGCACTTTCTTCCTCAAACTCTGAAAATTCTCATTTCTCCTCCTTCTCACTAAAAACTCTCCCTTCTCTCTAAGAAATCTCACCCTTTCTCTTCTTCGACCACCGTTCAGGCACCGTAGAAGCACTTCCGGCGTCCAGAGCTTCAGTTTGAACCGATCGGTTTCGAATTCTGAACTGGTAAGTTCTTCTTGTCCTTAGCCGTTCGTTCTCTGGCACATGCAAACCAAGTTCCGATTGCATAAGTTCATAGTCTCATTCTGAACCATTTTGGTCTGTTGTTTGATTTTGGTTGAAGAGTTGTTGAGCGTTGAGGGTAGAAGGAATTGTAGTCAGGCGAACCGTATTCTGTCTATAGGAACGTTCGTTCACGCTCAGAGGTAAGAGAAGCTTATTTAATTTAATTTGTATGTTTACTGTGCTGTATGAACGTTCGTTGGATTGACTGAATGAATATGATGTATGATGGTTGATATGCTTGGATTGTACGAAGTATGAAAATTGATTATGATATGAATGTATAAAGTTATGAAACTATATGTTAAGAAATGAGTTGGAAGATAAATGATTCTGAATATGAAATTTCCCTATGATAGTGTACGTTCGTAACTGAACGGTCCTTGACCGTTCGGTTTTTCTAATAAACTTGGTTAGAATTGGATTCTTTCATTTGGGAAGAATCCTAGTTGAGGACGAGCGTCTTCGGTTCGTAATACTGTGCATGAGCGTTCGACCAAGCATAGTTGTTTTTTGGAATTCGGTTATAAACTTAAGTATATATATATGTATTTGTATATTTTTGTTTGTTCTTAAACACTACTCCAAATGGTATCTTATTATATTTATCAAACCTTCTAATATAAGTTTAGTAGTGCTCGGTTTTACACCCAGCGCTCGTACTGAGTAGTGCTCGGTCTTACACCAAGCGCTCGTATTGAGTAGTGCT
The DNA here is from genome assembly GCF_016808095.1 of Vigna angularis. Taxonomy (NCBI): domain Eukaryota; kingdom Viridiplantae; phylum Streptophyta; class Magnoliopsida; order Fabales; family Fabaceae; genus Vigna; species Vigna angularis. The sequence goes on along the minus strand of NC_068976.1, from coordinate 13,786,835 downwards.
CGGTCTTACACCAAGCGCTCGTACTCGTTTCTTTTATAATCTATCTTGATGAAAATAGCGTTCGTCCAACTTCAATAGAGTTTTCTCTCTACCGTGCTCGGTCATTGACTGACATTCGAATTATTTGAGGTAAACTCAAATAAGCTAAGGATTCATAAGTGTTCGGTTTCTTAATGTGAATTCTTCTAAGTATTATTCCATGAATGTCTTGAAGTGTCTACATCCATTGGTTCCGGCCTAGAGCCTTAGTACTTGACATGGTCTTTTCGGTGTTCGGTTGGAACCCTCAAGAGTCATTTTATCTAATTGGCTCACTTTTTAAGTAATGTTCGTTGTAGTCGTTCCTGTTTTATATGATTGTACTCGGTTTCTTTCTCAAACCGATAGTAATCCTCTTGGTCTTAATTCTGTTCTGCAACTGGAGATCTCTCGGTCTCGCTCCAAGTGTTCGGTCTCAAAACGTTCGGTAATTGAGATCCTTATGAATCTTTGTACGAGGTGGTTAAGTGAGATGATTATGAATGAAAGATGAAGAGAATGTGATGTGAATTGAAATGTTTGGATTTTGGACGAGCCTTCCGGGGAGGAACGACTCATGAATGAATATTGAAATTGGTAAAGTATGAATGTGGGCATGCTAAGCTGGCGGTTCATCCTGATGTTCCGTGAGTACTCGTCCTCACGTAGAGGAGGGTAGGTCATGTGTGGAAGCGGCAGGAGGTCCTAGTCCTTAGGGTTACTTTGGACATATAGGACTAACCTCGGGTGGCAGCTGTTGAGGGTATCCCAGTTACTACATCACCCGGGTGCACGAACGTCGTAGCTACACAGATTTCATACAGCCCGGACAGTCAGTCTAGAAATAGGTTTTGTATGATACGTATGTTGAAATTACCTTGTGTGTTTGATTGTTGGAATGTATGTTTATGCATGAATTAAATTATATAAGCTTACCCTGTGTTTTCCTGTCTTGTCTGTTTTGTACGTTCGTCTTTTTCATTGCAATGATCATCCGTGTGGATGTGAGCAGAAGGAGACGAGCTGCTGGAAGAGGCGCTGGAGGAAGAAAACCTAGTTGAGGTTGAAGTTAAGACCGAACAGTAGGACGTTCGGTCAGTAGTTTAGTTTTATAGTAAGGTGGTCGTTCGATCACCTTCCCTTTTTATTTTTGTATGATTGTTCGGTAGTTCCTTTTGTAAACCGTTCGGTCAGAAGTGTACCTTTGTATAGTTTTACTTTCTCATTTTGCTTTGTAAGGCCGTTCGGCCATAAGCGTACGTACTCTTTAGTGTAAAACTGATCTAAATTATTATTAAATATTAATATTCTATTATATAATTTTAGAATGTATTTTTCGGATGTTACATCAATGATGATATTTTTACAAAACTCTTGATGAAAGAAAGATTGATACATTTACGAAAGGCTATTGATTAGAAATTTATTAAAGAATTATTAATTATGATATGTCATCCCATGCATCATTATATAACATAGAGGGTCTAAGTGTAGACCATGTGGGAATGTATCATAATGATTGTCTTATAAAGAAGGTGGAAATTTTGTGAGCATTGAGATGCAATTTATAAAAGAATGAGATTATTAAATAGAAGAAGGTCAACTACAAAAAAAGTTACATATCAAGGTCGAGATTTTGAAACAAATATGAACCTTTTTCTATTATTGACAAAATGGGGAAGAATTTTAAAACTTTTGAATTTACTTTGATTCTACTTGTAGAAAACACACATTTCTCAAGAATACGACTAGATGATCTAAAGATTTATGACATAATTAAAGAAAAATGTTGAAAATTATTAATTGTATGTCTTGTAAAATTAATCATTAATGAAAACGGCATTACTTAATTAAACAATTCATTTTGAGTACAATATGTCCAAAATGCAAATATTTTCAAAATAAACTAATTATATTTAAATTAATATTTTTAACTACTATATTCACACGCATATGAAAATAATATATCTTATTAAATAGAATGTATACATCGCAAGAAGTAATAAAGAAAACGTACTATTTTAACTTATATTTTGTTTCCAATTTTTTTGTTGACAACAAGTATAAAAGAAATCTTTCCATAGTAATATCTAATTTTCTTTAATTGGATATGGAGCTGTAAATGAATATATATATATATATATATATATATATATATATATATATATATATATATATATATATATATATATATATATATATATATATATATATATATATATATATATATATGTTTCGGTAGATATTTTGTGTGATCGAGACACTAACCTTTCTGACGTGATTTTGTCGCTTTTGGATAACTTTGCCGCTCGCTCTCCCGCAATATAGACTGCATGCTCGTCCTTCGATGGGTCGCTCGCGCTCCTTCGGTTCACACCGTTCGATCTCCTTCACCAGCAGAGGGGGGAGTTACCTGCAAAAGGCACTCCGACGTCCAAGTTAGGCGTGTGATTGAAGAGCTTTGACTCTTAATTGAATGTTTAGTGAATGATTATCACTATTTGAGTATTTGAGAATATAGAGTGTGAGTAAAGCGTAAGTGGAACGTACCTGGCCTTTGGTCTTGTCAGTGTATTTATAAGTGTTTCATAGATCAAATAAAAACAACCTTACCTGGAGATTCGGTTAGTTACTCATAAACGACTTTATCAATACCTTCAACCAAATATTTTAGATTTAGTTTATCAAATATCTCTAACCAGATATCCTTCTTTATTCTATTATCTGCTGCATTATTAGTTCAACAACTTAAATGTTGGCCCAATTGTGGCCCAACACTTTTTAACCTGGTTTGACCTAGTTGACGAGCGTTGTGGCCCAACATCATTTAACCTGGTTTGTTGACGAGCTCTGCTATAGTAGAGTTGACGAGCGCTGCTACAGTAGAGTTGACGAGCGCTGCTATAGTAGATAGACCGATCGGTCATAAGTAGATGGATCGAACAGTGGATAGATCGATCGGCCTTATTCCATGATCGCTCGGTCTACATTACATACGATACATTATGCCCCCCAAGCCTGAGTTAAGCGTTCTGCTTTAGCCGTGATTAACTATAGGACTTATGAGTTTGAGGGAGGTTGTTTTTAGTCGTTGCTCACTGCTGCCGAAATGGTGGACTTTATAACTTCTCTTTTGAACTTTTCAATAGGCCGAGCGGCCATATTAAATTTCGCAAGGAGCGTTTGTCTCCATTCGGCTTTAACCTAGGAGTTCTTGGAAAACTTCCTAGTGAGAGGGCTTTACATCTCAGCTTTGAGCTAGGAGTTCTTCCTAGTGAACGGGCTTTACTGATCAGCTTTGTTACTTTGACCTAGGAGTTCTTCCTAGGAAAAGGCTTAACCGTTCGGCCGAGAGGGATATACCTCTCGCTCGAAAGGGATTTACCTCTCGCCCGAAAGAGATTTACCTCTCGATCTTTGTCTTCAACGAGAGGGATTTACCTCTCAGCCGTGAGGGATTTAACTCTCAGTTTTTGTCTTCAACGAGAGGGATTTACCTCTCGGTCTTTGTCTTCAACGAGAGGGATTTACCTCTCGATCTTTGCCTTCAACGAGAGGGTTTTACCTCTCGGTCGAGAGGGATTTACCTCTCGGTTCTTGCACTCCTCTTGGACGAGTGGTCTGCATGGTTCTGTCACCTGTACTGTGAAGGCCGAATGGCCGAGCTGTTGCATGGTTGAACACTTGATGCCAATTTTGGCTAAGTGGTGAGTGCATTAATAAATCTTGAACAATATTATAATATTGAATTAAGATATTTAAATTAAATCATATAAATTAAATAATAAAATGAATCTATACCAAAATAATTATCTGTAGAGTCGTAGAAGCTTGTTGACATTGATGGTGAGACTACATCCTTGTCCGGTTCCTTGTGGTTATAAGGGATGCCCCACGGTGGGCGCCAAAATGTTTCGGTAGATTTTTACGGGACCGAGAGACTAACCTGTTCCGACGTGTCTTCCTCGCCTCCGAACGCTTGGATCGCCTGAGTCGCTCGCCTTTCTTCAGTTTGGACCGCTCGCTCCTTTATGACTGCTCGGTCTCCTGCTTGACAGAGGGGGGAGGTACCTGCAAAAGATACTCCAACGCTCAAGTTAGGCATGTGATTTGAAGAGTCTCGGCTCTTGGTTGAGTATTTAGTGAATGGTTATTACTATTTGAGTATTTGAGAATATAAAGTGTGAGTAAAGCGTAAGTGGAACGTACCTGGCCTTTGACCCTGTCAGTGTATTTATAAGTGTTTCATAGATCAAATAAAAACAACCTTACCTGGAGATCCAGTTAGTTACTCACAAATGGCTTTATCAATATCTTCAACCAAATATTTTAGATTTAGTTTATCAAATATCTCTAACCAGATATCCTTCATTATTCTATTATCTGCTGGATTATTAGTCCAACAACTTAAATGATGGTCCAATTGTGACACAACACCTTTTAACCTGGTTTGACCTGGTTGACGAGCGTTGTGACCCAACATCATTTAACCTGGTTTGTTGACGAACGCTGCTACAGTAGAGTTGACGAGCGCTGTTATAGTAGATAGACCGATCGATCATAAGTAAATAGATCGAACAGTGGATAGACCGATCAACCTTATTCCATGACCGCCTCGATCTACATTAGATACAATACAATATATAAATTTGTTTTGTCCCATCTCTCTTTGTACCATCTCTCTTTGTACCAAATACCTCTTCTCGCACTCATTTCCATTTTCATTTAAATCACTAAAATATTAGGTATCCTTATTTAAAAAAAGAAACCAGATAAATATAAAATGAGGACTAAACCATTACTAATGTAAATTGTATATTAAAATCAATTAATTAAATAGGTAGCGATTATTTAACCCACACTAGCAATATTTTTTAAGAAAATAAAATATATACAAGCAGTAAACCGATGCTAGTGTAATATAAATTCATCATGTAAATATGTCGCAAGGACCTAGCTTACACAAATTATAATATTTTTTTTAAAATAAAACTTTAATGAGACTTAACCCTTGCAAGTAACTATTTTAAAAAAAGACCCTATATCTTAACAACTATTTTTAACAATTTTTTGACAATATATTATATGTCACTATTTCATTGGTTCGTATATTTAAAACGGACCAATAACAAACTATCACATAAATTGTTGTAAAAAAATTATAAAAAAAATTGTTAAAATAATATTTTCCTTAAAAAGAAATAAAACATTGGGAAGGACTTAACCCATTCAAGTAACAATCTTTCTTAAAAAATAGAACTTTAGCAACGACTTAACCCACACTACTATTGATATTTTTTAAAAGGAAAATATCTTTTTAACATATTTTTTTGAAAACTTTTTTACAACAGTTAATGTGGTAGCTTGTGATTGGTCTGTTTTAAATATACGGACCAAAAAAATAGTAACACATAGTCTATTGTCAAAAAATTGTTAAAAGAATTTGTTAACATATTATGGTATTTTTAAGAAACAAAAGACACTGGTGAATGTAGCCTGGGTCAAGTCGATACTAGGTGAGATTTTAGGACGAAATTTCTTGCAACATCTTTTTAACATTTTTTATTAATTTTTTATATGAAAATATTTAACTTTCAATTTAATAAAATCTTCATTTAATAAGTAATATAAGAAAAATTATTTTATTATTCTATATTTTTGTTTTATTTTAAAAACTCTATTATTTTGATAAAATAATTTTGAGTATATATAAAATGTTAGACTAATTTAATATCTCAAAATATTTTTTAGATTCTTAAAATATTTTTCATCTTATCACACTCTTAGTTATATTTGATTTTATTTATGTTATTTCATTTAATTATATATCAAATTGTTTTTAAGACACACAATTTATTATTTTTAATACTTTAATTTGTTGTTTGTTTTTATCACCCAGAATACTATTTTTATATTTTTTATATAACTATTTTTATTTTCTAATTCATTATCTTAAGTTTAATTTTATCAGTGTAATTATATAAAGAAATTTTATTTACTATAATATAATGATTTAATATTATTATCATGAAATTTGTTTATTATTATCCAACATATATTAAAGATCAAAAAATTTATCTTAAATTTAAATTTCAATTATTATTAGTTTAATCTTTCTTCTATATTGTTCAAATTGTGTATTTTAATTTTATTAGTGTATAAAAATTTTCATTTAAGAGTTTAAAGAATAAAACTAAAAAGATATTTAAAATATTTAAAAATTTGAATATCTCTTTTCTTGTTATAATTTTATAAATATAGTTTTAAATTTTATCAACTTTAATAAATGCTTTGGTTTTCATAAAAAAATATTTGGTGCTCTAATTTAAAATGTATATAATTACAAACATTTTTTTAAAAAAAATATTCTTTAACATCAAAAGACCAATTTACAACTCACTTTTAGGGATAAAATAATTAATAAAAAGATAAACTTTTGTATTTCAAAAGAAAGAGAAATTTAAAGGTAGAATAGTGTGTCAAGTGAGTGTAAAAAATTTATGAGTGTTAAGTAGGTACAAGCACGAATACGTTTATGTATACCTATTATTTGGTAGGGATGGAAATGAGACAAAAATTTTATACTGGTTAGATTTGGATACGGAGATGATTTTTTTTTATATATATTTTATAAATAAAGTCTTTCTGAGTATTGCAAAACCTATTTAAACAAACACGGTTCATCACCTTTGCAAATGTATTCCAGATTTTTCTTCGTAAGACTTGGAAACACTGTATCGAAAGCTTGATATCGAAAGCTTGGAACTCAATAATATTCTAAATATTAGTTAAGTTTAAACAAATAAGCTTATTCATCGTATTTACTTCGACACTAATTGGTGCACCATATATGATATAAGAGAAACAATGTTATATAAATATATATATATATATATATATATATATATATATATATATATTCTATGCTATCTAAATTTATTAAAAAAATTACCGGAATAAACTAAAAAAAATTATTAGCGATAAACACAATAAGTTATTTATATAAAAATTAATAATATTATTTTAATATAAAATCTTAAAACTTAATATTTATGTGTATTTGTGTAAGACTTGAATTTATATTTGAATTATGGAGAAACCATATTCTTATTTAGTTAGTAATGAAGAAGTGATGTTTTTGGAGGCATGGTAGAGACGAAGATTGTGCAGATCTAAAGAGATAGGTACTCTCGTATATATGCAACATATTGTGCAACAAAACATTCAACGTTGGCACTAAGCCACGTCTGTGACACCTTTGTCATCTATGTTTACCTGTCCCACCTTTTCACAATTTATCAACAACAAAACACCTAGATTTTTCCCACATTTATGTAGATTTTTAGTTAATTCCTCTCAACTTCCTTCGGTTACAACTTGTTCTCCCAGATTTTGACACCTTTTAATGTTGTGGATTATTCACATAATAAAGACATGGAACACTTGCAAGTAGTTCAACAAACACTCTTGTAATTAACTAGATTATAGTATTCAACAGTTTGCTTTCCTGCTGAATCGACTCAAATATAAAGTTAAACTTTTGGTCTCCAAAACCTAAAGTAGGATAATCAAGCATGCACTAAAATGAAAAGAAAAGTAAAAATAAGTGAAACAAATAAAACAAACAAAATCCATTATATATCATAAATCATGTCATTATAAGTTTATCTTGAATATTATTAAGTTATTTATCATATCATTGGCAAATGATCTAGTCTCGCCAGTAATGTTGAAATTGTTTTGATTTATTAAAAGAAAAATTGTATTGATTGATACGGTATAGATATGAATAAAATACACTTAAAACTGGAATTAAATGTTTTCATAAAACAAAAATAAATAATAAATAAAAATATTATAAAAAATAAAGATAATCAAATATGTCACTTAGTTTAATTTCATAAAATTAATAATATTCATTTAAACATAACAAAAGAATGTGTAATTAAGAAGAAAAAGTGAACAATAAATAAAAATATTATGAAAGAATTAAAACAATCAGTGTGACTTAAAAATTATTTGATAAAACAAAATTAAGAACACCTATTTGACCTAAAAATAATTTGACAAAATAAAATTAAGAACACGTATTTAAACATGATAAAAAAAAGCGTGTAATAAAATTGTGATAAGAAGAGAAAAAGTACTTGAAGAACAATTCAGAAAATATATAACTAAAGAAATAAAAAAAATTTACAAAACTAAAGACTACAAAAACATTATATATATATATATATATATATATATATATATATATATATATATATATATATATATATTAAATTATCTAATAAATTATAAATATTAATTTAAATGGGGACGAAAATAGATATTTAGGCAGATATGAAAATAAAAACGTATGATATATAAATATCAATTCCCATACTCAATTGAAAATATAGGATATTATTTATACTCATACTTATACTTAATTAATATGAAGATTTTTTATAAAAAAAAATTGAAAATATAGGATATTATTTATATCGATACTTGTACTTAATAAATACGAAGATTTAACGAGTTTAAATAAACCTACAAAGGGTTTTATTTGTTATCCTTACCCTGATAGCTTAGCAAAACAGTTGGTTTTTTGTTTGCGTTTTTTAAAACGTCTATATTGTCTTTTCTTTTCGATTAACAACATAAAATATTTAAAAAACGAAATGAATTATTTATTACAGGATTTGTTTGTCATTTCTATTTTATTATATAATTTTAATGTAGTTATATTTATTCTTTTATGTCAAACAACACCCAGAAGTGTATACGATAGACTAGTCATGAAGAAGCAATGATTACATTCTTCTTACCAAAAACACTGAAAATGACCTTCAATCTTATGCCCTACTCATCTCTTCAAATGTCTTAATTGATTGCAATACTCTAACAGATATATTTTCAAGTATCATCACATCAAAAAATTATGTTTTGTATATATACATTAATGTAAATTTTACTATAATTCATAAAAGAAAAAACAAAATAAAACTTTATAATTATGTTTAAGCTTGCAATCGCAAATAACTATAGACAAAATTATTAATAATAACAATATATATATATATATATATATATATATATATATATATATATATATATATAAAAGAAACGAATATTAAATAACAATAAAAAATAGGAAAGGTATATATTGTATATTTGATAATTATTATAATTAGGGAGATATTTTACTTGATGTTTCGGTTGTAGGGGCTGAGTCGTCCAATGCCTCCACGTCCTCCTCTTCTCTCGGCCGTCCGGTTCTCGCTCCTTACTCCCCGATTTCCTCTTCTCCGATGCCAAAGTCAGTTTGAGAGCAATGACGTTTTTTGATAGAATAGTAATAAATGTGTAGTAAATGCAACCTATCTACCACTCACGCTGGATTTGTATTTATAGTTTTTGCTATGGGCTTGGGATTAGTGAAAAGTTAATCACGGCCCAAATTCAACCCAATAGCTTTTAGCAACTGCTTACCTTAATCTGAATCCTAACCTGGTTAATTAGCGATGTGGCCGGCCGGTCTCCCGAAGTTTGGTCTTACGACCGGCCGGCCCATACAGGCAATCTGGTTAATTGAAGATATGACCGACCGGCCTCATATGAGTTGTTGTTCATCCGGATGACAAGCAGCAAGGTTGGGTAATTGGATAATCATGGACATACGGACGTCCGACCTATCACGTCCGATCCCTCCTGATGGGCGAGCGGCAAGGTAACATGATTGGACCATTATGGTTATGCGGACGTCCGGTCTGTTTGATGCCCAGTCCCTACTGGTACACTTGATATATTTTGTTTTTCTTTTTTTAAGACTGAGAACGATACCGAATAAAGGATATAAAGCATATTGTAGAGTTTATATTTATAGAAAAAGGACTCTTTAAGTTTGAAATTATTTCTATCTCATTAAAAATAAAGGAGATCATATATATACCCCTGAATAGTATAGAAGTTTTGAAACAGTTGGTTTTTAAACTAAATTTATTAACTTCCAACCACATCACCATTTTATTATTTAAAACAGCAGAGTTATTCTTCGTTTTAATTTAATTTTTAACTAATATAAAATGCTTTTGTTTAAAAATTTGTAAGTGTTTTAATCAAATTAATAGTAAAGCCATGTATTGTTTTAAAATTACCAAATGAAAACCAAACACGTATAAGAGAATATATCTCCTTATAATTACACACAAAAAATTAAAGTGAAACAAATATCTTAAGATTATTTTTTTAATATACTATATATTGTAAAATAAACAATACCATATAAATGTTGAATTGAATAATAAATAATAAGAGATAAGTCTCTTATATCCATAAAACAGAAATGGTGATTAAGGATTAGATTTTGGTAGCTTGAAATAAACCCACATGAACACTTTGAATCTTGTTTTCCTTCATTCATAGATTAATATTGTCATTTTGCAGAATATATGATAAGAGTGCCACTTTGCATTATCACCTCTTATCTCTTACACTCAGACAAACCCTTCACCATCATCACTTACAGATATATCTAATCTCAGTGACTCTTATCTCTCATACGTAGCTTCCTTCTTCATCATATATATTATATATCTTATGTTTATGTCTCCACATTACCCTCTATGCTCTTCATTTTTTCCCCAAATTTATAACCATTATCAACATCTTCAATCCCTAATCACTCCATTAAACAACAACCATACCTTCCTATTCTTCTTAGCTACATATCTCATCATATAATAAAAAACCCTCTTTATCTTTTACTCCTTCATTAATCATATATACTTCTTTTAGGAACTATAACTTTATTTTAAAAATATATTAATTTGGTTATAGTAGGTTTTAAATTTAGGACAAAACTTGTCTACAATACTTGTACACATGGTATTTATTATGTTGTTTTCAAATTATTTTAAAAATATATTAATCTTAATTGATTATCAACATCAACAATATTCTATTATACTTGAATGTAGGTTTTCCTTAATTATTTTGAATAAAATTTCTTTTTCTTTTTTAAAATTCATTTCATCCGTAAACTAAATTACAAAGTAGTTTATCTCTACGTTTTATAATTTTATAAAAGTAATATAAATCACTCTTTTTTCAAATATGTTATACTATTGGTTAATATAGAACTCTGTTTGTCACATAATACTCCATATATTGTCAGGGAAGATGTATTATATTACTTAAGATTAAATATTTAATATAATTTAAAGATAAAACATGTTTTTTTTATAATAATTTAAAGACGAAAAATATATTTAATTTTTTTATTTCCAATACTAAAATTATTTTTTTTTTCAACTTTGACTTAGTTTTTGATATATTGAGGAAATTTATGATTGATGAGAAACATTGGTGATAAGTGAGAGATGTATTGCTTCTTTGGCTTTATACGGCTTCGTCTTTCTTCATTGGTTTGAAAGAGTAGAAAGGAGAATACAAAGAAGCGTGTTAAGACCGTATACCTTTAAGACTGAAAACAATAATAAAGATAAAATCAGAAATAAAAAAGTAATACAGAAAGGAAAATTTGTGATTAATGATGTGAGTTTGTGATTCCAAATTAAAAAAAAAAATTATTCTTATATTATGTATCTGTATTTTCAACCCCTTTATACAGGTTAATAAATTATCTTAAATCAAATTAATTATAATAAAATGAAATCATGATGGATATTATAGAAAGATAACGGCGCTCGAATATTTTAACTGAAAAAGTGTAAATAGAAAAAAAAAAGTTTATGTAAACAAAATAGTATTTTGCATGTGTGTTCGTGTATAAATGTTTATGGTATGGTGAATTATTAAAAGTATCATTTGAATACACCTTCTAAATGAATTGGAATTAAGTATATTGTATATTAAATTAAATGAGTTAGATTTCTAAGATGGTATATGTCGAACTAGTTTATAATTTGTATATTAAACAGAAGTATATATTAAGTATAAGAATGCATTATTGAAAAAAGATATTGTTGGAACAATCGGTACCGTTATAGAGTCGCGCAGCGGAATTAAAACTTGAAAGAGAGCGGAAAGCGTGTTCGGTCACCTTTTTAAAATAAATTGGTCCGTTTTTAGAAAATCAATTTTCTTTCAGAAAATTTATCGAACAGTTGATATGCGTAAAAAATAAAGAGTATAGGGAATAGAAAATCACACGAGTAATTTTTATACTGGTTCGATTCAACAGAATCTACATCCAGTCATTAATCACTATAAAAAGTGATTAACAATTCCACTAAAAAGATGTTTCACAGATTACAACAAATAGTTAATAAAACAGATAAATAAACCTTCCTTCGACGAACGAACCGGAAGAAGAACACTCTACCAACTCAAAGAGAACCGCTCCGACTATCGACAAACGAAACGCGAGCTTCTCCTATTCACGAGACCAGGCAGAGCACCTTGCTAACTCGAAGAGAGCTTGCTCCGACAATCGACACACGACACACGAGCCTCTCCTGTTCACGAGACCAAGCAAGGGAACTTGAACTATAGCTTCTGAGAACTTCCTTTGACAAACAGTATTCTGCAAGAGCTTCTGTTCAACAACGTTGCATTGATCTTCACATAAACCCAATATATAGCTAGCTGTTCTAAATATCTAAGGTTAAGTCTCAACTGCCACGAATAATCGATTATTGTAAGTGATAATCGATTATTCAAGTCCGTTACAGGTTTTCAAAAATGTGATAATCGATTATATGAGGTGATAATCGATTATTCCTGAATGACTTGTGATAATCGATTATTGCCATTCCATAATCGATTATGGCAGTTAAAAATGCAAGTTTTACAAAGTTTACAAGACTTTCCTACTATATTTAATTTCTACAAATTGCTTTTAAATAATTCTAATATCTTCTTCAACTAAAACTTCTTGCAGCATCATCAAAACAATTTTCTTCAAGTACCAATACTCCTTATTGGTAACAATCTCCCCCTTTTTGATGATGATCAAAAAATTCAATTTTAAAAGCAATTTTGGCTAACCTGCAAAACATACAAGCTAACAGACAACAACAAAGATTCTTCTCCCCCTTTTTGATCAGAAGCAAAAAGATTTGATGTTAAAGGCTCCCCCTAAATATGATCTCCCCCTCAATTAAACAAAGTATGCATAAATTTGTAACAGTCAGTTCAAACTAGGCTTTGTAATTCCAAAAGAGTTTAACATGAAAGCATTACAGCTAGCACAATTAGTTTAAAACTAACTTTGACAGCACAATTTACAACTTCCTAGACAACAACTGTCATACATGCATTCTCATATCACAATCTGCTCAATCCCATAAATTTAGCTATGCATATCAAAACAACATATACAAAAATTCAACCACAAGAGCTGATTCAGGTTTTATCTTTCGACAGTTTTAAACAAAATAATTTACATCAAAATTATGCAAATTTGATCAATTCATTTTCTGCATCCAGGCTCTCAATGTATATTATCATAGCTCATTCGTTATGCATTTGAACTTAAAAACAAATCTCCACATAACCAACTTTGAAATAGAAATGACAATTTAATTTTCACATGTCTTAATCATCAAAAATTGCTAATGAAAATCTGTCAGCCAACTCATTTAAATGACTTTTTCATAGTTTTTGATGTTTGACAGAGATTACACCAAAGGTAACTTCAAAGTACTCATAAAATTGAATACTAAGCCAGTTAAACACAAATTCAATAGATAATTATCAACAAAGCACTGAAATAACAATGCACATGGCTTTACATGACATGAATGAAATTCAACACATGAATATCTTAAATAGATGAATTTCACTTGATCAAAATGTGTAAACAGACAAGAACACACCACAGGATGAATGAAATAGTGATGAACATATCATTTGTCTAACCAGAAATGAATATAACAGTAATTAAATAATGGAAGATCAAGTAAAAAAAAACAAGATGCAACATCACAGTTTAAACAACACTTAGCTCAAATACTTGGTGCTTGAACGAAGGCTTTTGGATACCACTTGATGGAGTTACATCCTGGCTTGTAGAATCAATTCAAAGAGCAGAATACCATAGAGCTCTCTTATCATTTTGAAAACTTAACCTGCAAAGTAAAAACAGTATAGTTTTTGTACCCATAATCTCATTTGGGTCCTTTGAGGTTAGAGACATATTACTTTATAACAGGAATCCAAGCATATTTCCCATTTGGAACATCAAAATGTTTAATTCTACATTTGTTTGAAGTATGTCCCTTTTTCATGCAATAAAAACAACAAACATCATGCACCTTGTTTTTCACAAAAGTCCCTTTCTCAACCCAAACTCTACGAGTTCTCTTAACTTTAGACTTTTTATGATGATGCATGTTTATATTTCTAACATTGCTCTTTCTAAAAACATTTTGAACATGTGAGATAGGCTTGATTCCTTTAGAAAGTAAATTTTCCAGTATGTCAATGTCAAACATGTGACTTTTACAAGATAAACACTCAACAGATTTTTCATTTGGATTAGATTCAAACAATTTTGTTTCAAGATTACTAACTTTGTTTCTTAATATGACTTCCTCATCTAATGCATTTTCATATTTCCATTTCAATTCTTTAAATTCCTTTTTCATATTTTTATGAGCAGCATTCAATGTTTCAGATTCATCAAGTAATTCAAGAAACGCCTTTTGTAAATCAAATTCACTAGATTCATAGCTAGAATTACTTACTTGGCTTCCAGCATCATCAAAATTAGTCGTCAAACACAAGTTTACTTCTTCAACAGAATCACTTGAACTAGAGGTGGTTGATGCATTATCCTCCCAAGCAATGTGAACCTTCTTCTTCTTGTGAATTTTCTTTTCTTTTCTTTCTTTACTTCTTTTGTTGCTTGAACAATAAGCTTTCACATGGCCTCTTTCACCACATCCATAACATTTGAAGCTTGAAGAGGAACCTTGATAGTCCTTCTTTTCCTTCAAGATTTTACTTTAAGATGATTTATCGTTGGCCATCAAGCACAGATTTTCTTCCTCATTAGAATCGCTTGAGCTTGAGGAGTTTGATGTAGAGCATGAGTTCGAACAAGTCAACTTAGCCACATTCGATACTTCATCATGAGTGACTCTTAAAAATTTCCACATTTCCTGAGCACTTTTATAAACACATACTTTGAAAAAATCATCAATGGTTAGTGCAGATAAAGTTATATTTCGAGCCTTAATATCAAATTGGGCTCTTCTATTTTCCTCAACAGTCCAATCAAAATATGATTTTTCTACTTCCACACCATCAACTGTATTTTTAGGAATATATGGACCATTTTGTACGGCTTCCCAGATGCCTCTGTCAATTGACTCTAAAAATATTTGCATTCTTATTTTCCAAAACGCATAATTTTCCCCCGTAAACAAAGGAGGTCTATCAATAGAAGCACCCTCAGCATAAACTTGATTTTGATGACCGGCCATTTTCGAAAAATTTGAAAAAATATCAAAGCAAGCTCTGATACCAATTGTTGGAACAATCGGTACCGTTATAGAGTCGCGCAGCGGAATTAAAACTTGAAAGAGAGCGGAAAGCGTGTTCGGTCACCTTTTTAAAATAAATTGGTCCGTTTTTAGAAAATCAATTTTCTTTCAGAAAATTTATCGAACAGTTGATATGCGTAAAAAATAAAGAGTATAGGGAATAGAAAATCACACGAGTAATTTTTATACTGGTTCGATTCAACAGAATCTACGTCCAGTCGTTAATCACTATAAAAAGTGATTAACAATTCCACTAAAAAGATGTTTCACAGATTACAACAAATAGTTAATAAAGCAGATAAATAAACCTTCCTTCGACGAACGAACCGGAAGAAGAACACTCTGCCAACTCGAAGAGAACCGCTCCAACTATCGACAAACGAAACGCGAACTTCTCCTATTCACGAGACCAGGCAGAACACCTTGCTAACTCGAAGAGAGCTTGCTCCGACAATCAACACACGACACGCGAGCCTCTCCTGTTCACGAGACCAAGCAAGGGAACTTGAACTATAGCTTCTGAGAACTTCCTCTGACAAACAGTATTCTGCAAGAGCTTCTGTTCAACAACGTTGCATTGATCTTCACATAAACCCAATATATAGCTAGCTGTTCTAAATATCTAAGGTTAAGTCTCAACTGCCACGAATAATCGATTATTGTAAGTGATAATCGATTATTCAAGTCCGTTACAGGTTTTCAAAAATGTGATAATCGATTATATGAGGTGATAATCGATTATTCCTGAATGACTTGTGATAATCGATTATTGCCATTCCATAATCGATTATGGCAGTTAAAAATGCAAGTTTTACAAAGTTTACAAGACTTTCCTACTATATTTAATTTCTACAAATTGCTTTTAAATAATTCTAATATCTTCTTCAACTAAAACTTCTTGCAGCATCATCAAAACAATTTTCTTCAAGTACCAATACTCCTTATTGGTAACAGATACCCTTGTTTTATTAATAATCAAAATCATATAAATTAAGACAACAAGATTTCTAATATTTCTCATTGTTACATATTTTTTGTGCAATCATTTGTGTAACAAAATTACCTTAAATTATGGAGTTGGGGTTTACATGTAAAATAAAAATACTTAGAATAAATTAAGTATTAGTATTTGGTAATACATATTTAATAAAAAGATCTAACATACTTGTATTTATTATGTATTGATTAGAGGTGCAGTAGCCATTTTGAGAATGCAGGAAGCAAACTTCGAAATAGATTACGCTATTAAGATACAGAAGGTTCTTCCTGCACCCCCATTTTTTCCAATTCTTTCTTCAATCTCTCTTTAAGGCTTCTTCTTCCGTTGACTAGAGAAGTCGTCAGTGACCAAGAGTATTCCCGTATTGTTGATCTCTTATATGTAATTCTACCGTTTACCTATCCTTTATTTTCGTTCCAATTCATGATTTCCTGTTCTCCTATTGATTTTTATTTTTCCTTTCTGCTTCTTCTTCTTGTATTAGTGTTGAAAGTTGAATACAAATGGAGGAACAAGTTGATCATGGAGGTTGTAGTGTTTTGTGTGTTTTATGCATCAAGTGAGTTGGAGGATGGAGAGGACTAAGGTGTAGGTGTTGTGTGTGTGAACAAGATTTATGTGAAAATATTCTTACTTGAATTGTTATTCATGTTATTATAGTTGAATAAGGTGACGATTAAAAACAAATAAATTGATTCACTACATATTAAATTATTATATAAGTGACTAATATTTAGCTACTCTCTTCTAAAGACTCGATACAATAATTGATTATTTATTTAAAAAACATTAAATATCTACTAACATTTTCTTTCTTAAATTAGATGTTGAAAGACATTTAGTTTACTTTTGATACTTTAATTATCCCTAACTTGCTCTTGAGATGTAGAAACTACTCAAATTTCAATGGTTTGGTCATGATATATGCAACTTGAGACTGTGAGTTGCAGTGCTTCAGTTCAATGTACCCATCTTCAATAAGATCTCTTAAAAAAATGAAACTTTACATTTATATGTTTATTTCTTCCATAGAAAATTGGATTTTTTGATAATTTGATGGTTGAATTGTTGTCACATAACACTAACATATGATCTTGATTATTAAAACCAAGATTCTCCATAATTCTCTTTATCCAAATGCATTGACATGCACCAGAGGCAACAACTATGTATTCAACTTATGTTGAAAATAGTGCTACTACTTGTTGTTTTTTAGATGAACATGGTATTGCACCATTTCCTAAGAAAAACACAAAGCCTGAAGTACTTTTCTTATCATCAATATCCCCTATAGCAAGTTTTATTGTTCCTTTTAAATATCTTAATATTCATTTGGTTGCAAACCAGTGTGTAGCCATAAATCTGCTAATTAAACTGACTCCATACATTAAATTTGGTCGTGTTATGGTCAAGTACATGAGGCTCTCAACAACTTGTTTGAATCGTGTGACATCCACTTTGGCCCCTACATCATCTCTTGATAAAAATTAGATTTTTTTATTGCATTTCAATCCTTCATACCAACCCGAGACAAAACATTCTTAGCATATTTCCTTTGACACATAAAGATTCCATGTGAATTCTGCAAGATTTCTATTCTAAGGAAATACTTCATCTACCTTAAATCTGACACATCAAATTCTAACATCATAGAGGTTTTAAAATCATCACACATGCTTTCATCATTTCTAGTGTATATTAAGTCATCAACATACAACCTCACAATTAGAATTTTACCTCCCTTTAATTTTGAAAACAATATGTGTTCACAAAAACATCTCTCAAAGCCATTGTGTAGAAAATATGTCCCTATTTTGTTATGTCATGCTCTTAGTGCTTGTTTGAGCTCAAACAATATCTTTTTTAATTTTGTAAACCTTTTCTTCTTCACCTATCTTCACAAAACCAATTGGTTGTTGTACATATACTTCCTCCTTGAGTTCACCATGCAGAAATGCAATTTTCACATCAAGTTGATAAATACTCCAACCGTGTCGAGCAAATATGGAGAGCAAAGTGCGTATAATGTCCATCTTAGCAATTGGTGCAAACACCTCAATATAGTCCACTCCATAGTGTTGTGCATATCCTTTTGCGACTAGTATTGCTTTAAATTTATCAATTTCTCCATTTTCTTTGAGTTTGGTTTTGTATATCCATTTGACTCCAACTGGTTTCATTCTTATTGGAAAACCTGTTAGCTCCCAAGTTTTGTTCTTCTCTATGGCTTTTATCTCCTTCTTCATTTATCTCTCCATGTCTTACTCTTGACAGCTTCCTCATAAGTCACAGGATCATTTCCTGTCACCATCATCACATTGTCTTCATTATATGGTTCCCTCCTGTACCTCTTAAGCCTTTCATTTATAGTAGCATGAGATGGAAGATAAGGCTCATTAGTATTGCCTACACTCAGAAAGTTTTTGAAATTGCTTTACAGCTTGTTGTTCCAAATTTTCTGCAGCATTTTGCTCATCTTCTGTGGCATCATGCTCATGTGCTTCATTGTCACCCTGGATCAAATTCTCCTGGTCACTTATTCCTTCAATTTTCTCCTCCAACATTTTCCTTCTTCATAAACGACATCTTTGCTAACAATTATCTAACTTTTAATAGGATCAAATAATCTATATGCCTTTGACTTATCACTAACTTCAAGGAGAACACACCTTTTGCTCTTATCATCTAGTTTCACTCATAATTGATTTAGTGTATGGACATAGGTACTTCACTCCATGCTTCTTTAGGAGTTTTATCCTACATTGTTGTTGTGGGACTTCTGTTAAGAATATGAACGCATTACCAGGTTGCTTCTGGTTAAAAGATTTTTGGAATGCATCTTCCTATCAACATGGACAGGACCATATTCATAATGGTTATGTTTTTCCTCTCAACAACTCCATTATGTTGAGGAGTGTAAGTTGTCGTCAATTGGCTTTGTATGCCATGGGTCTTACAAAGCTCTTCAAATGAATTGGAATTAAATTCTCCACCTATGTATGTAGTTAGATAGATGATACTTACTCATGTCTCCTTTTCCACGAGTGATTTGAAGTTTTTAAATATGGAAAAAGTCATTGCCTTGTCATATAGAGAGTATACCCAAGTTTTACTTGAAAAGTCATCAATAAAGCTTAGGAAATACTTCTTATTATCATTTGATGGAGGTTGAGTTGGTTCACACAAATCAGCATGAACAAGTTGTAGTTTTTCTGATGCTCTCCAAAGATTCTTCTTTGACATGGCATTTTGATGTTGTTTTCTAGCCAAGCAGTGTGCACACAAGTCTTGTGGAACTAAAATAGTAGGCAACCCATTTACCATTTGTTTATAAGGAAGTGTTTTAAGCCATTATAGCTTAAATGTCCTAAGCGATTATGTCATAGTTGCAAATCCTTCTCCAATTCAGCTTGGAAGCATTACAGGTCTAGTGGTTGTTAGGATAGACCATGTTGTACTTGTTATTTTGAAGTGTAATGATTAAGCCCTTTTCCTAAAGTTGTCATATACTCAAGAGATTATTTTAGTTCAAAAGAAAAATACACTTAGGGTATCACATGTGTGACACCATTTATCACCATTCGAACTCCCTTTTCCCAGAACAACAATGCGAGTATCATTTCCTAATTTCACCTTGTGATTAAAATTCTCATCCAAATATGAGAATCAATCTTTGTTACCACTCATGTGGTTGTTGCACCCAGAGTCTAAAAATCACTTGTCTTTTTCTTCGTTGAGATCTATGGATGCCATTAACAAGAGTTCACCCTCTTATTCCTCCTTAACTTCAACATAATTTGCATTATTCTCCCACATGGGACACTCATATTGAAAGTTCCCAAGCTTGTGACATTTATAACATTCAACTTCAGCTTTGTTGAATTATTGTCTTCATCTACCTCTACATTAGAAGGATTATCTACCCCTTCCTCTTCCTCTCTCACTTTTCTCATATGTCATGGTTTGCAAAATCTATTATTCCTCTACAACCATCAATATCCTTTGTTAGTGAACTAGTATACTACTATGGAGTTCATCTATGGTCATGACTTCCATGTTGTTAGATTCTTCAATTGAGCATACTACACAATTGAACTTTGTTGTCATAGACCGAAATTTGCAATAATGACATTTTCTAGCATGTTTTCACCATAAGCCTTCATCATACTTTTGGCTATCTTCAAGGTTCAAGCAAAATAGGAATTCATTGATTCTCCCATCTTTATTTGTAGTAATTCAAAGTCTTTGTGCAATGCTTATAGTTGTGTACGTTTAACTCGAGTTGATCCTTGGAATTTCTGCTTTATTGAGTTCCAAATATTTTTTGATGTATCATCATTCAGAATTGTATCTAAAATTTCTCTATCGATAACTTGATAGAGATAATTCTTTATTTTCATATCCCTTAACTTTTGATCTTCCATTAATTTGATTTATACTTTCGATACATTAACCTTTGTGGAAATGTCATGAATGTCGTGCTCCACCAAGTGTCAAAACTTCCTAGATCGAAGAAAGTTTTCCATTAGTTTTGTCCAATAGTCATAATGCCTATAGAATATGAGAATTGTTAGTTGCGTTTACTTACTAGTATTTGTCATGATTGTAGGGTAATTTCTTTGTACTCTCACTTACACTCTATACATGTTTATCTCTTACACACGTTGGTGTATGTCTGTTCTTAGTAGAGTCACTCTCACTTAATTTTCTAATGAGTGTTTTTTGTTAGACCACCTCTAGAGTAATATGTTATTATAAACCATTTATTGAAAAACAATAAATATCTACTAACTGTATGTTCTCACATTAGAAAAAGTGTGTGAAGACAAAATTTGAATGATAAATGAATAAATAAATAGAACAAAAAGTAAAAAAAAATGCTCACTATATTTAATCCGAAATTCCCGAATTACCAAATTCAATTTGAATTACCACATCCCGAAAAACTAACCAAATTACAAAATCTGGTACGAACAATTTTGGGATGTAGCTAAAAGAATATGCAGTGAACAATTTTGGAAGTGTAATTACTATATTTCAAAATTTGGTGTACATTTTTAGATTCGAAAAAACTTACTAAATTTCAAAATCTAGTTACATTTTCCCATATCCAAAAACTGGATTTTAAATTTTAAAATTCAGTAATTACACTCTCTAAGGTATTAGCTGGATTTTATGATCTATTTCACACTACATCTTCAGGATTTGAGTGTTCTTCCGAATTAGAAAATTTAGTTTATTATATGAATATGGTAAGCCAAACCAAATTATGTAATCTAGTAAACCAAAAATGTTACCTAAATTAAGTAATCCGGTTCATTTGCAACCAAAACCCATTTGGTTATTCAACGACAAAGGTTACGGTGAAAGAAGGAGGGTTACTCTTTACACCACCCCACAATACTCCCTGCATCACCATATTTTTTTTAAATTCCAAAACTATCCTTTATATTTTAAAATATCCTACACTCTCACCTCTTTTCTTCAATAGATGTCAACATCCGTTGAAGAAAAAATTCTTCAACGGATGTGTCACATTTGAGTTTTTTTTTTTAGTTTTTTAATTTATTGTATTTTAAATTAATATATAAATATTATTTAATTTTTTTAAAATTATTACTTAATTATCTATAAATTTATTTTATTTTATTTAATAAAACAATTATTATTAATTTAATTTATGTATTATTATTTAAATAATAATTAAAATGTTTTTTATAAATAAATGCATTAAAACGGATGGATGTGGCGACATCCGTTTAAGTTTTTTTTTTAGTTTTTAGTTTTTAGTTTTTTTATTTTAAATTAATATATAAATATTATTTAATTATTTTAAAATTATTACTTAATTATTTATGAATTAATTTTATTTTATTTAATAAAATAATTATTAATTTAATTTATGTATTATTATTTAAATAATAATTAAAATATTTTTATAAATCTATTAAAATGGATGTGTTACATCGGATGTGGCGACATCTGTTGAAGTTTTTTTTTTCTTTTAGTTTTTAATTTTTTAATTTTTTATATTTTAAATTAATATATAAATATTATTTAATATTTTTAAAATTATTAATTAATTATTTATAAATTAATTTTATTTTATTTAATAAAATAATTATTAATTTAATTTATGTATTATTATTTAAATAATAAATAAAATATTTTTTAAAATCCTATTAAATGGATGTACCACATCTGTTGAAATTTTTTTTTTTTTTAAATAAAAACAATAAACTAAAATATAAAATATGTAAAACGGATGTTGACATCTGTTTTATAGTAAAAGCAAATTATGTATGAGGTGATGCAGATAACAGTTGGTGGTGGTGGAGGGAGTAACTCTCTAATAGAAGAAGCGTTTGAGTTTCGGGGGATGAAGGAAGTTCAGTTTGGGAGAGAGAGGAAGAAAAAGACAGTTTTATTTAATATAATAAGAGGAGGGTAAAATGGAAATCACATGAAAAATTTGAAGGTGCAGGAAGAAACCCCATTGTTAGAAAACTTAAGCCCAATAACTACTACAGATTAAAAATACGAAAATTGGGTCATGAACCTTGGATCTACATAAGCGTCAAATAAATTGGTGTTACCCTATTTTAAAAAGTAAACAAATAATAGTTTTAAATTAATATATATATATATATATATATACATTTTAATTTAATTAATTTTAATTTTAGGTATAATTATTTCATATATAAATTATAATATATATTTAAAAAATATTTAAAAATATAATTATTACTTTATAAATAGATTAAATCTTAATCTTATTTATATATCGATTTTACTTAAATCTATTTAAAGCACAAATCAAACTATGATGGTCCCAGTTAAATTAAATCATAATCTATTTTCACCTATTTTGTTAACTTTTTAAAATCCAATTTAACTGTTATAAACTCTTTATAATTAAACTATGCAAATTTCTGAATTAACAAGTCTATATTTAATCAATATGGCGTGAATGAATGCACCTTGCGTGATTAAAGCATGATTTATCATCATATATCAATTTCTTTCCTCTCCATTGGCACTGCTTTTAATGGAGAATACTCCAAACTCTACACAAGAAGAAGTTAAAGCCAGAAAGCTTCAAGAGATTTCAGATGAACTTGACAAGGAAGAAGAACCTGAGAAGTTTTGTTTGGAAGAAGAGAAGGTAGAAGAGATGATGCAAGAGTTGTACAAAGAGATAACATTCAATCATGAAGCCAAGAATGAGAGCTGTGGAGAGTTGATTTCGGATTCAAAATCATCTACCATGGCAGGGATGAAGGTGGTTAGTTCCAGTAGAAAGTTTGCAGAAACAAGAAACAGGTTGGCTACAGTGGCTATGACTGAGAAAGGAGATAGCATCAAAACATTATTTAGAATTAGAGAAGAGAAGAATGAGAGGAGAAAAAAGTTGTTTAATGATGAGGATCATTTAGATTGTGAATGGGTAGGAAGAATCCTTCAAAACTGGTGGTTTTGATTGAATCTTGGGTTTAAGTATACAAAGTAATTTTTCTTCCTTCTCATATTTTATGAATAATGATAATACATTTTAATTAAGAAGAGAAATATTATAAATAATTTTTTTTTATCACTGTTATTAGGTGAAATTTAGTGAGTGCAATTGAAAATGATTAATTGATTTGTTTAGTGTGTAATTGAGGTCCAAAAGTAACTCGGAAGTTGAAGTTGATCGTGCAAATAAGTGAATAAAGACACTAATTATTTTTTAGACAAAGAAATTAAGGAATTGATTTCTTTTGTCAAATACATCCAACATTGACAATGTACGGGTAATCAACTGATTTGTAGTGAATTATTAGATTTTGGAAAGAAAAAAATTTTGAATTTTAAGGATTATTTTTTTTATACATATTGTTAATCAATTAAAGTCTAATATGGATATGACTTTTAAAATATTTTTATGTAAATTACAAATTTATCCATGATTTTTTTTACATTTTGCTAAAAAAGTCTTCAGATATTAAATATTTAGAATTCTGGGCCAATCCTTAAATTGCATATGATTTATTTCTTAATTGTACTACCGATGAATATGTTTAATTTAATTACAATAAAAGAAATAGTACGCATACAAAACCGAGAATTAGAACAGAATAATGAATTTTCTAAACTCTAGAGATTAAATGGTATAAAAAAATAAGACGACTAAAATCACAAAAAAACAAATTGAAAGTACCATGATTGCATTTAAATTTTGTTAATGTTCTATAAGAGATTATGAAACAAAAATATATATGAAAAGAATATTAACAATTTTTAGACAAGAAAGTAAACATATATCTTTGATGAATTTTGTTATGGTACACTCACGCATTGTTGGTGAGTGACACAAGAATAACTTTTTACAAGAACTTTTACCTTGCATCGGAACACTACTATAATTATTGCCTGCTAATACACTTTGCCAGAAGCAAAAAGGACATCAAACGAGATTAAGAAATAAATTTTAATTAATTAGTTAATGTAACAATACTATTTGATAAAATGGCATTAAATAAAATCGTAAATACTGACGTTCCAAATGTGAACTTAAAGCAAACAACTTTCATATTAAATAAATAGTATTGACCATACCTTATTCTGATGGAGGCCTGACATCAGTATTAAATAAGTGCAGTTGCATGCTTTAAATTAAAATTGTGACATACATTTTGAGTGGGGTCACAATTAGAACAACACATGATGTAATGTTACAATTGTCAACACACCCTTTTTAGCAATCTATATATTTTTCTTGAGATATAATTAGTTATAGATAGGTATATGAGAACAATAAAAACAATAAAGCTATACAAGGATATTACCTGAAAGATAATTTACAAGATTGAAAAGTATCAGATCATGCCCAAATTGCGAGGGAAGACATCAAGCCAGCTCCAAGGAAAAGCAAGCAGTAACATGTAATCTGAAGCCTAAAGTTGCAATGCATCTTCTTGCTAAGAAAATCTGCGGCTATTAAGTCCACTAAAGCCATGTACATTAAAATCCCAGCTGAGAAAGAGTCCAAGATGCCTTCAGTGATGAGTGCTCCTGGACTGTAAGGGTTAAAAACTGAAGCAATACTAGCCCCAATGGCAACACCTAGGGGCGTTGTTAGTGCAAAAAAACATGACATAATTGTTGCTGACAAGGTCTTGAATTGGGCTTGGGCGATGCATCCACCAAGTGCAAATCCTTCGAAGAACTGATGGAACGATAATGCAACAATTAGGGGTCTCATGGTACAAGGGCTTTGCGAAACTCCTAGAGATAGCCCAATTATCATCGAATGAGATACAATCCCAAGCTCCAATACCTAGATACAAGCTGGACGTCAGAAATTTGAATAATTTGTTAATTCTTATTATTATTAATCAACATCAAACTTAAGCAATTTTCATGCACCCTTTATTCCAGAAGTTTTAGAAAAACCATAGTATTTTACTAGCAGACACTACTACTTCTTTACATCGTTACAAACTACAAAACTTTTAAGTCAGGGTCATTAAATAAAAATAAAAAGTAAACCACAAAATTTTGTTGGGGTATTTTTTTAACAATTGAAGTTAATGATAGTGGGTATTAAGATAAAGTGAACATCGAGTATCTCTCATAATAAATTAAAAAGAATTAATGAAAATATAATTTATACTCTACATCCTACCATATTAGATAAAATTGTTTAATTTTGTAATAGTTATCTGAAAAGCCATATATTGGTTATTATTATTGTCTAATTGACAGCTTAAAAATTAAACTTTAGAGAAAAAATATTTTTTCAATTCTTTTTGATGTAAGGTTGGAGGTGGTAGGGAAGAGAGAACAATGGCATATGCAATGGGTGATACGAGAAAGAAAAGGATCATATAAAGAGAAGTGTTAGATGATTTCATAAGTGTAAAGAGTAAGGTATAAAAAAAAATATTATACTAAAAATATGAGCAGACATTATAAAGGGAAGTGTAAAACGGTTTAGACATCATAGTAAAACGGAGTGAAAAGGTAGATGAATGAGTTTATTTCAAACCTTCAAACCAAATTAGTTCAGCTAAACAATAATTGATTCCATTGTCAGGTCCACTCATCCATCCATTTTTGTACTCAAAAAGTAAACAAAAACTGGTGGACGTACTTTAGGACTCGATACACTTATAGACCAAGCAACCCAAAATGATTCTTCTACGCAATGTCCAACGAATGATTTGTAACCATTGAATTACTGTGCTTCAATTTTATTTTATTTTTGACGAAAATGTACGGAATATATTCTTTAAAACATTTTTAAGATATATTTTATTAGTTAAAATTTATTAAACTTACAACTTTTCTTTAGTCTAACTTTACTAAATATTCTTCAATTTTATAACAATAATCTTAACCAATAATAAATATTTCCTGGAAAAGTGTGTTTCTAGAACCTTATTTATAATTAAAAATAATTTCATGTGGTTTCACGGTGAATTTTTGGGTGAGTTTGTTTGATTTTTTTTATAAAATACAATTTTTTTTAATAGCAAAATCACTATTATATATTTAATATGTTTGTTTCAATTAAGAAAAAAATAGAAACAAAATATATTAAAAACATTTATTACATCACTTGAAGATATATTCAGATACACTAAAAGGAAAATTTAATTACAAAAACGTCTTTTATAATTGTAACCATACATAATAATCACTTATTAATAATAATTTCTTCTTAAAAAAAAATATTTTTAAGCTTAAAAGTGCCTGCGTTAACTGAAAATAAAAATCTAATTTCCTACCAGTGTGAAAATAAATTCTTAATATACAAATTTTAATTTATCACAAAAAGTATTTTATTTTTTCACTCCTTTCAAGTTTCTTTTTTACCAAAAACAATCAATTTAAAATTAAAACTTTTAAATCTAATTAAATCACATTGATAACATACTTTTTAATGAGTAGTATTAGCATCAATATTCTATAGCAGAGATTCATGACAGTGGCACACTCCTCTACAAAACAAATTTAATTTAAAATGATAAAATCAGGTGTAAGAACTACTAAATAAGAAGTTGTACTTACAATTTTAGTGATTCTCAATATATTTTTTCTGATAATAAATAGGGAAAAAGAAGGTATATAATATCTAATACTTATCTTTTTCTTAATCGTATTCAATTATATATAGTATGATGTATAAAAATATTATTAATACTATAATACTTAGTTGAGAGTGTTATCTAATATTTGTTCCGCTTTAAATATCTTTAAATTCGTAAAATAAATTTATTCAAAATCACGTTTACCATCCCCTAATTTAATTTTGAAGTACCAAGCTATTTTTGTGCTATAATAGTAATGAAGGAAAGCAAGTAAATTTCCAAAAGAAAAACAATTTGAAACAACAGTACATCATATGATCGGACAAGTAACAAATATTCAGAAAAAAACAAAACTGAAACACGACCAGTTAGTATTTTTAATTTTCCTGAAATCACACAAATTTAAAAGGCAAAACGTTACCACCATATTTTATAACACACGGCTTTTAAAATATACCCTCTATTACTACTTAAAATTTAATAAAAAATACATTTCTTTTGTAAATTGTATTTCTTATTTAAGAAATTTCTCATTATATTTAAGTTTTAGTAAATTTTAACCAATATTACTTAAGCAAACAAACAAGGAATACTAAATTACCTGTGAGACCACGACGTGCCGAACCGTACTTTCCACATCATCACGGTGATGCGAGTGGGAGTGTGTTCGCTGCACCGCGTGACTTCCCTCTCCTCCAACATCCTTAACCTCCACTATTCCCGTTTCCAACAGCGCCTCCTCGTAACTCCCACACTCAACAACCTTCGCACACTCCACGCGCCCACGTCGCTCCTTCCGCTCATAGTACGCAGTCGCCATAAAGTCAACGAGGAGAGTGCAGAGCGCGGAAACCATGGCGAAGAAACCGGTGAAAGGAAACTTCGCCCACGCGCTCCAGTACGTTCTCAGACACGGGTCTCCTAGCGCCTCCCACGAATCCCTTAGCATGTGCACAAACCCCGTGGCCAGAATCACCCCCGCCGCGAACGCCCTCGCCGCCGCGAAGACATCTCCATCCGGCCGAAGCAACCGCCGCGACTTCCCCGCCAGCGGAATCGCGACCCCTCCAAATCCGGCCAACAAAATCGACGCCATCGCCACGAATTTCAACACCAACGCCGCTGACTCGTCGCGACATTGCTCCAACTCCGTGCTTTTGCAACTGGAACTCGTAACCGACTCGCCTAGAGACTGCAAAACCGATTCTGCTTCAAGAAAAACAACACAAACAAATAGCCGAATTACAACCGCTAATTAGACTCGTTTTTTCTTTCAAAATCATATACATCTCCGCATAAGACAATAAAGTTCAAACGGATCAAAATTACAAAATAAGAGTATTCATCACACCATCCAACAATAAAAACAATATTTAACACACGTATACAAACAAAGTTCAAATTCAATTCAAAACTAAATTTACATCACAAAAATATTATTTATACGAACTAGTTCACTTTCAATTCAAAATTGAGAACAGTAATTAAATTAGAATAATCTCATATTATATATATACACACATATATATGCACTGGTTGATATGTGATATGTTCCTGCTTAATTCAGTCGTTAGTATCAGCGCATGAATCCATTTAATTTGTGAAATGAAGTAGCGGTTGATTTAATTGAGGCATTAGCAAGTAAAATCAGAGACGGTTATAGTTTTAGGTTAATTTATTAAAGATTTTGGTGCATTAAGAGGAGGAAAGTGTAATTTGTGGTTTTAATTGCAGGAATTGAAGCAGAATGAGCTGTGGTGAAAATTAAGGCGTGAAGAAGATGAAAATAGGTTGGAAGATTGACGGAAGAGGAATACCTGAGATGACGTGGTGGAGGCGCGGGAGGGAGAAGAGATCCTGAAAAAGAAGAAGGGAAGGACGATGGATAAGAAAAAAAAAACTGTTAGAAGTCGAAAAGAGAGAATGAAGAAGAAACCTGAATCAGAAACATGGAGAAAGGATAGCTTCTGTGAAATTTAATCTGTTATGTGAGTTTTCTTTTGGGGAAATTAGAAATAAGAAGATGATGACTTTGTTGGAGCCAGCGGGCACGTGCGGTGCGTGCGAACTGTGGTGGGAATACTGAAATTAAATGAAGTGAGAGTGAACGTCGTCGGCGTTGGGAAGAAACAGACTTCTCAACTGACTATCGTGCTAGCATTTCAACGGAATAAAGACATTCCTTTTAAACTCGAAATACAATTAACAAATTATAATAGGTATAATTTTATTTATATTTTAGTTTATAACTACTTTTTTTTACTTTATTTTGCTGTTACGTTAGTTTTGAACTTTTGACAGGGAATTTGGTTTTATTGAATTATTTAGGTAAAATTTGAATCTTAAGGAGTTATAATTTATTAATTAAATTCCAACATTAATTAAATCAAGATGATCTTATGTCCAGCCTTTTCAACTGTTTTGGATAATTAATTAAGAATAAAATAAATGGACCACAGTTTTGTAAACATTTTATACCTTTATAGAAGGGTTTTGTAGGCATGCATAATTTGTAGGCCCACAGGCTATGTAGGCATATTAATATGTAGCTTTAGGTTATACTTATATTATGTACCTGCTTGTCAAACCAACCGATATTATCACGTACGTGATATACTGGGATTTAAAAAAAAGTAGAATATATTTATAAAATAAATTTATATTAATAAAATAATAATTAAAATTTAATATAAATATTTTATTTTATAAATTTAAATAATAATATGTTTATTGTGAAATATATTTAAGTTGTTTATATATTCTTTTAATAAAAAATATTTTATCATATAACTGTTTTAGATAATAAATGATAACTGAATTAATAAAATATTTAGGTAAATTTAAATAAAGGGAAAATTCATAATTTGACATATTATTAAATATTTTATTTCAACACATAAAGATAAATTTGTTTTGCAAATTTAATAATAAATTAAAAAAGTGTAATTGTAACAGTTAAATGACTCTAATTGTGAGACCAAAAATAAAGTATTAGATGTAATTTAAATAATATTTCATTATTTTAATTTTAAAATATCAAAATAATATAAATGAATTTTCTATTAAAGAGTTTTATTATCTAAAATACTTCGTCTTTCTAAAACTCTTTTCTTTTCAAGATTATTTTTGTTTTATCTTCAAAAATTATAATTTCCTAGATAAGATTTTCAATTTTAGCCCATCAATTTAAGCTAAGTTTCTATTATTCTTTTTAAAATTAGGTGTTTTGCATGTAAGAGTTTTCTCTAGTTTGAGTTTTCTCTGTTAATCTGAAGTTTGAGTCTTCTTTGTTAATATGATGTTTGAGTCTTCTCTAAGATTATATGTTGATCAATAATATTAAGGTATGTTTGGATCAAATTGATGTGATTTGTAGAAGCAAATAGAGATTTGGGAGCTGTAAAAGAGATTCTAGAGTTGTATATGTCGAAGGTCAAACAAGTAAGGGAAACTAGTATTATTAATTTTTAACTAATAGACAAGTCTAAAATAATATTTGTATGATGGTATGGTAGTTGATTTGGTGAAATTTAATTGAATTGTGAAATTGGGTATGTTGGGTTGCTTGTATATGTGATATGTTAAACTAAAACTCATGAATGTTTGTGTGTAGATGGTTTGCTGATGTGAGAATTGATTTCTGATGAATTTGAGAATGTCTGATTGGTTATTCTGAGTTATAAATTTGTTGTAGAACCTTGATGTGATAAGAAAATAGAAAAATGGTGTGTTTTTTGTCTAAAGTGGGGGTTTTGATAGGTCAAATTCTAGAGAAATGGTTTTTGAGGTAAGTTCAAAGTTTGGAGACTGTTTTTAAGTCATTTAGGAGTTGGTTGACTTCTAAGTTTGTAGAAAAATTTAGCTTGCATATAGTGAAAATTGTTATATGAGTTTTTGGATAGTTGGTTTGGTTTAATGAACTCAATTCATGTTCAAATGAGCAAAATTCTATTCAATATGAGTTATAAACGTGTGTTACTAATCAATTTTGGTGCTAAGAATACCAATTTGGTTATTTGAACAGGTATAGAAGGCATCCAAATCAAGTTTTAGAGTTGTTGTCATTCGATATAGGGCCTTGTAGGGTGTTGAGCGCTATAAAATGTGAGAGCTACTGAGTCTTAAGACATTGAGCACCAAGAAGTTAGAGAGCTCTCTAACTGTATACGATGAGCGGTGGAATTGGGCTCTGAGCGCCACTTTTCCACTATAGCCCTGGACCTCTTTTTCCTTTTAATTCGCTAGGCGAGAGACCCTCTTGCTGAACGCAAAAGCTAGGTCGTTGGGCGCCAGAACATAGCGCTAGGCACTAACATTCTTCTGGTTTGTCATTTCATTTTAAAAGCTTCCTAATATATGTATTGTTTGAATTGGTTTAAAGTACATATATTTTGATATCTACTAATGCTTCTGAAATGGTATAATTATGTTATGAGAATGAAAGATATGTGTTATGAGAAGAATCTCAAGGAGAGAATCTATATTTAGGTAAGTTGTGATGAATGCTTGATAGTGAGATTTTTAAAAGGAGGTATCCTGATATTCTACTAATCATTCAACTCATGTAGAGATGAATGAGGTGACAGAATAATGGCAGGAGGTTTTTACCCTAAACTTTTGAATCTTAGGAGTAGAAGATTAACCTCATGAGTAGTAGATCAAGTTACCCTTGTTTATAACTCGCAAAGTATAAATACTACCTTGGGTGCACACATTCATTGAAGTCTATGTCAAAGCATCATATCTGAATAATTGAGTCTATAGATAAATATTGTATAATTATATGTTTCTATAAAATGGTGTGTATGTTGATTTAAGATTTGATATGTTAAGTTATAAGATGTTAATTTCTTTGTATATTTGTTTACCTTGCTTTGTTTTTTTTGTGTGTGTTTTATTTAAATCTTTTATAATGATCACCATTTGATGTAAACAGAGAATATTATAGGAGACAACATAACTTTGATAGAGCCATAAGATACAATTGAGTGACATACGAAACAACATTATTTTTATATATATTATATATATATATATATAAATTATATTATATTGATATAATTATTATTTTGGATAACTACAATAATATTTTATATATTTTTTCTTATCTATATCCGTTCTGTTTTATCATATTATATAATATTTTATTTAGTAAATTTATTTTATTATTAATTGTTATATTTTAAGGTTTTTTTAGAAAAAAAGAAAAATCTTAAATTATAATTGAATGGAGTACACATATTTTATGAAATTAATTTAATCTCGTTGCATTAATTAGAACCGATTAAAACAACTTGTGTATTTCACTTTGAAACATTAACAAAAATGTATATAAAATAAAAGTGATGTATCTTTTTTACTTTTACTTAAGAAATAGCTATAGGTGACCATGTGTGAAAAAAGAGAAAAGATAAAGTTTAATTTTAGAAAGTGATTGAAGTTAGATTTTATTCATTCTTATTGTAAAACACAAATACATAGAGATGTCTTATTTAAATCCTAAATAGGAAAGAATGAAATATATTTTTAGTTTACATATTTTGTCATTAGTGTCTTGCTTCTAATGATGATAGTATGAAAATAACATTTTTATTCAAATCATTGATTTTTTGTTCCATTACAAAAATCATTTCTTTTATCAATGTTGTGAAACATAATCTCAACTATTCACCTTAACTTTATTAACAATGTGTGTTTATTGAACTATAATCGATAATCTGGTGAAATATCATGTATAAAAAATTTATGAGAAAAAATTTATTGATATAATTATTTAATAAGATGTAATTATTTAATAATTTACTGATTATTACATCTATTTTCTAGGAAACATATGAACTTTGAAATTTTATAGTTTGTGTTTTTGGGAAAATATAATGTAGAAAAATACAGGTATTTTAATGATAATAATAGAAATAATATTTGAACAAAATACAATTAAATAAAATAAAGTAATGAAACTGATTCAAGTTATTTGATAAAATTAATTGATTAATTGATGAATTTTTAATAATTCATATAATTAATAGTTGTAAATGTGTGAACTTATTTTGTTTTAAATAATTTAAATTCATAAACTCCAATTGAAATTAAAAACGCATGGACTAAAAATATTCATTTATATTAAAGAAATTCAAAATAATTAATAGAATTAATTGATTAATAGATAAAATATCTTAAAAAAACAATTGATATGATTATTGATTAATCAACTTAAAAAACTTTAAACGATTTCAGTTAGAAAAGTTTAACAAAAAAATTTCCTATGCATGCAAACCCAACATACTTGAAATATTTTAAAGATTCTTTTTTTCCATAATTCATAAAAAAATCACATACAAATGTAAAGTTTCACCTTACATAATTTTAATAAGCTAAATCTTATAACATTTATCATTTAAAGCAAAACATTTTTTTGCACTATAAAGGTGTTACTTAATGAATAATATAGTGAGTTTTATAAAATATTAAGCATTGCTAAACATCACCATTGTTAAAATAAAGAATTTTAATTTTTCTTTCTAATTTATTTAGTACCTCAAAATTATATAATAAAGTGGCTTCTAATTAGACTACTTAACATTGGTAATAACAACATATCACATATCCATACTTCTGAAATAATTAAAGAAAAAATACCACATATTGTAATAGTTAAAGAAAAAATACCACATATTTTATAAAAAGATAAAAACATAACACTTAACTTAAAAAAAAATCACAAATATATCATTTACCAACGAAAGTACTATGTCTAAAAATAGCAATCATATTACACTAAAAATTAACTTTGTAATCTTCTTCTACAATAAAAAAGTAACTATGTGATACTTTTTTTAAAATTCAAAAACATGAAAAACTCAGTTTAAAAAAATTCATAGTACATGCGTTTGTTTTCTAATATAAAAGATTTTTTTATTAATATAGACATGAACTTTAATACTAGACTCCATAAACTAATAGTTTGAATTAAAAAACCAAAATCTAAAAGCCAATGTAATAATTTTCAAAATGTTTGTTTGATGTTAAACTAAAAACATGTTTAGACAAATTTCTCTAAAAAAAATTAAAAGATAAAAAAATCTCTATAAATTAAACTTGATTTTCATAAAAATTAATATATAAAAGTTTTTTCATATAATCTTTATTACATTTTAACTTTTAATTGGTACATAAACTAAAATTAATTTACAATAAAAAAAAATCAATTCATACTTTTATAGAAATTCTTATAAATCAGTTTGTCCACTCAACTTGGCATTATTCAAATGCAACTCAAACAACGACTAATCGATTGCATAGCTATAAAATCCAATGTATTTAAGAAATATACTCTAAAAAATCAATAACAAAAAAATAAAAAACATTGCATACAGACTATAACTTACGAGGTCAATACAAACGTGAAAACTTATTTCATTGTAATATTATCTGTTACTACATTAAGCCCAGAAAGCCTATACTTCACATCCCAAAACGTCTCAAACACAAATCATATAAGCTTTTACATTCCTTAAAATATCAAGGAATGTTTTCTGTGCTAAGAGTTCATAGATAAAATTAGATTTTGATTTACAAAGATCACCATAAATCAATATCTCCTAAGCTCCATTACTCAATAACATTAACCATCCATTATTTTCAATCAACTCCTCTATAATCTTCTTTAATGCCGGAGCACTAACAACACAATCTTTATTAGCAAAGCAGGATGTACCTTCTTCAGCTGCCTTACAAAGCTGTGGATCTAAAGGAACTTTACCAAGAAAGGGTACCCCCATTTCATTGCACATTTTCACTGCTCCCCCGCCCCTGCTATCAAATACTTCAGTGCAAGCAATCAAATTCAGCATTTCTGGTGCTTTTTCTTTCATATATTCCCAAACCCACTGTGTAACATCTTTCTGCTCCCCGTTATCAGACATTCTCATAAACTTGAAATCTGTGATGGGCTGGCACAGACTACTCATATTCTCTACAACCCCAAGAACTTTCACGCCAACTTTCTTGCAAAAATTCACTTCTTTTCTCACATCAATTAGAGAGACTTGTTGAGGTGTTGTCACTATGATTGCTCCATCTACTCCAGTGGCATCAAGGCATTGAACAATGGAAATGTGCTCATCTGAGGTTCCTGGTGGAGCATCCACGATTAGGAAATCAAGTTCACCCCAGTACACATCTTTTAGAAACTGCTTGATAAGTCCATTTTTGCGTGGGCCTCTCCATATAACAGCTTCATCGGGGTTGGGAAGCATGAACCCAATTGACATGACCCCAAGGTTGGACTCCACATACACAGGAGACCAGCCAAGGTTGCTCTGGTGTATCTCTTGACCTTCTAGGCCAAGCATCTTCGGAATACTTGGACCACAAATATCAACATCAAGAAGACCCACTTGAAAATCCCTTGCTGCTAAAGCAAATGCCAGCTGGGCAGAGAACGTGCTCTTACCAACTCCTCCCTTTCCCGACAAGACCAATATCTTGTGTTTCACAGTAGCCATTCTTTCTGCAATGGCAACCAGATCTGCAAAAACAGTGGTAGAAGGACCATTTTTTTCAAAAATGAAGGCAATTCAATTCCAAAACATTTTTAGTTATAAAATGTTTTTAAATGCCCTATCCAAACACAACCCAAGAGTACTACAGAAAATACAAAACAGCAAGGGAGCACATGTTCTAGCCATTAAGAAAAAATGCTTTATCACTGTAAACCATCAAATGAAGGGAAAATAAGAGCGAGAAAAAAATGCGGTATATAAAACCTGTTCAGCACTTTTTTTCTGTCCAGTCCGCTCAAGTTAATATCTTGTGAGGACCCAATGATATCAAAACCTGTTAAGCACTTTTTTTCTTCTCTGTTTGTGTTGCATTGTAAATTTTATTATTTTGCTTTTTAACTGTGACAGGCCTAATTGTGTTTGCTAAATAGCTAGCTTAACCATTTTGGTAGGGGTCTCGCATTCCATATGAAGCTTATTATCATGTCAATTAGTGTCCTTAATTAAGAATAATTTATGCCTAAACTTAAATGATATTCAACACATAAGGTTGATCAGAATATATGTTTTAGACTTCTACAAGATTATATGAAGGAACTGACTACTTAGTGCTATGTTAGCTTTTACAGTATAAAAAGTTACAGCTACAACAAGACACAACACTAAGAACTACAAATCCAGAAATTGAAAAATTGAATATGAAAAGGTTGGCACTGAAGCTCAAAAAGCATTTTATGTTGATAGGTCACATTGAAATAACAAACACTAACGCAGGTTTTAAAACGGACAAGACTGAACAAAGAGAATGAGATATCAACAAATTTCAGGAAACAATATTCTAAAATCCCTATGCATCAGAATCAAATCAATATTACGGAATGGACTCTATTAATTTGAATAAGACAATCAGAAAAGAAGTTTATTTGAAGCTAAACTATACTTAATTACTCCTAACTACATCCATAATTCGCATTTAAAACCTACAAAGAGTATAACCACAATCAATAGTCCACAGAGTTAACAACCAGTTAGATTAAACAATAAGTAAACTAAGCAAAACAATGACACCTCGAATGTTTCCCCAGTCCTTGTTTAAAATTTCTTCACATAACAATGGCATCCAAAAAAATCCTACATCCCTGACAAGGGTATGACTGAAGGAAGAGATTCAATCCATAAAGCAGTGATAACAAAGCCTAGGGGAAAATCATCTACTAGCCATGTAAACTAAACAAGATGAGTGATAACAAAACCTAGGGGGAAATCATATACAAGCAATGTATATACTAAAGAACCTAGAACATGCTTCCATAAATAAATCATGTCGTTGTTTAGAAATTGATAGTCGCTGGAAAGAAGTATAAAAGAATAAGATAAAGAAGAGTACCAGGGTCAGGTCCTTTGGGAGCAGTGGCACAAATTTGCTGATTTGGGCACCCTTCACATGCATCAGATTTTCCAGCAGATTCAGACTGAGGGCCTGGACAATCTGTAAATGACACAATACAAAATACAAAATAATGATGTTCATATGTATATATAAAATTACAAAAGTGAAAATCAAGAAACAAAAAGGAAATGCATATACATACGCTCGTTGGCATTCTCAGGGATGTCTCCGTTCTCCATTGAAACTCTTCACGTTAGTTGAAGAAAAAGGTATAACTATTTAAAGGAAGGAAAGTATGTCACAATTAAGATAAGTTCATGGTGTATGTGTTTTGTTGCAAACAACAAACTTGCAGTGAGGCAAAGAATAAGGTTGTAAAATAAAAAGGCAGATCAAAGTCAAACAAAACAAGTTTGTCAAACCAGAGTTTTGAAATAGTGAAACTGCCTCTGAATTAATTTGGCATTCTAGTCAAGTCAGGGGACCTTTTCGACTGTAGAGGCAATTCAGATGAGTTAGGACTAAGATTAGTCATCCCCAAAGCAGCAGAAAGGATGGGCTCTAGGATGATGTGATATTTCAATGCCATGTGCCTGTGCTTTAGGGTTATTCATTTGAAAATTCCGAGGAATTTAAAATACCAGCAAGCTGAATTGTTAAGAGATGAATACCTCTATTTGTAAGAAAATTCATTCACATAAATTATTTAGATTTATTTCATTACAAAATTTAACAAAGTAGCAAAGCTTCTATATGGATAGAAAATTTCAAAATTCCAAGGAATTTAAAATGCAGAAAAAAAGATAACATCTAGAAATGCAAGGGGCGAACACTATCCCCCAAGGCAAACGCCTAACAATGTTGTCACCTAATTTCCATTGACCCCTTTGCTACTCTCTCCCATGTCCTGTAAACACGTCCTCCATGGACAATGATCACAGTACATCTCCTCTCGGTTGAGATATATACTAAACGCACACGTATTTCGCAATTATTAGGTTTATGTTTATCCCAATGAAAGAAAACCCTAAAAACTACTGTTAAAGTGCATAAGGTTGCACCAACTGACTCCTGAATTAAACACAGTTTTCCGGTACTATTAGGGAAGGGGTGTCAGTGAAAGAACATTTTCTACAATGAATCTAGTAGTCCAATCAGTTGAAGAAACATTCTCTGGAAAGCTAAAGCAGAAACAGAGTGAAAAGGTATACAGTGAAATTGATAGATAAAACGGCGCACAAAGCAAAAAAACAAACATTCTGAGAAGTCTAGATTGGAAAACCTGATATCGCGGCACGTCGGGGGCGACAAAGAGTACGGCGGTGGAATATATTTGATTGCAAGTCTTCGGAAGGGTTTGGGATCGCAAGTTCCCTTTCGTAACAACACCAATATTTCTTGTTAGATTGGTTTAAAATATATTTGATTTTTTGTTCAATTCAAACTCAACTTGGAATCAAACACCACACAAAAATTTAAAATCACACAATTGTGTTTTGAATTTTTATTTCTTATAAAATAACTGATATTTAGTTTTTGCTCTGCACAAAATAAATGGGTAAATATTTAAAAATCATAGTAAATTAATAACTTTCAAGTATATATATATATATATAAATTTATATCTATGATTAATAATATTTTAAAATATAAATAATTTCTACATTAAATATGATATAATACTTTTTGTAATTATTTATGTATACAAGTGAAATTGAAAATAGAATTAAATATATTAAAATTTATTGAAAGAGATCAAATGCTACCAAAAATCCTAAAAGTATTATCATCGAAAAAGAGCTCCTATAAACGCGGGATGGAAATTACAAATATTTTTCTTAAGATATTTATTGTAATTTATATGTATATATAATGTAATGTATATACTAAAAGTTAAAAAGTAAGTTTAATAAATATATACATTACGAAAAACAAAAGGGTGAAAGTAAGCAAGAAAATATAAAAACGAAAAACTTTAAAAATGTCCCAAAAAATGTTCAATTTAAAAATAAAACTATAGAATGACTTACTATCACAAAAGTAACTTTTTATGTTTTTATGTTTATTGTTTAAAAATAAAAAATTAAAATATTATACATCTACGATTCAACATGATAATTAAGAGTTTTAAATATTATTATAAAAATTTTCATAATATGCAATTTTGATTTAAAATAAAGAAATTGGTCTATATGTGAAAAATATAAAATAACAAATAGTAAAAATATTGTGAGTATAAAAGTTGAAATAAGAGTTAAAATAAAAGAAGCTGAACCCAAAAGATATAAAACAATGGGTAAGATAGTAAAATACAGTGTAAAAGAAATAAAGGGAATTAGGCTTAATATAAGGATGGAAATGGGAGTGTAAAATAGTAGACTGGGGTGCTTCTTCTTGCATCCCTCGTTTTTCTTCCTGCACCCCAAAATTCTAAAATTCCTCCATTCTGTTAAGCTAATGGGCTTATATAGGAGTAAGAACATTTACATTTTACAGCGTGATTCTAGGATTTTAAAAATATGTATAAAAGAATCGCCACGTGAGAGAGAAGAGAATATAAAAATGGTATGAAGTTCCGAACTTATGTAACTCCTTTTCAAAAGGGAACAATT
This sequence comes from Vigna angularis, assembly GCF_016808095.1. Taxonomy (NCBI): domain Eukaryota; kingdom Viridiplantae; phylum Streptophyta; class Magnoliopsida; order Fabales; family Fabaceae; genus Vigna; species Vigna angularis. The sequence goes on along the minus strand of NC_068976.1, from coordinate 13,746,736 downwards.
TTAAATTTGCATTCAACAGGGTTAACTCTTGTCTACACATTGGATTATGAAGAAGAACTTCAGGAAAAACAAAATGGTGGTGATTCCAATACTTTATCTATATCTATTATTATAAGTGTTATTATTATCAATGTTGATTACCAAAACATTAGATCATGACCATGACTGTCAAGACGAACAAATTTATGGTAATCCATACAGCTTTACCCTATTGATTACATTATTTATGGTAATAACATATAAACAAAAGATAAAAGATAAAATATCCAGCCATTAGTTTCTTCTTATATTATTATTATAATTTAATTATTTAATATATAATTGTATATTTTTTAAATTATTTATTCAATCAATTTATGATTAAAATGACATTCACCTCTACAATTAAGATAATGTTCCTATGCCACCAACACGTGTTTGTTGACATTCGAATCTTCTTCCCCCTCAAAAATCAATTTCACATGCCTTGTTCATGCTGCATTCAATTCAATACACACAGAAAAAGAAAAAAGAAAGAGTTTTACTTTTTTGTAAAATGTAAGTTTTTTAAAATAACTATAATCATACACATTTTTCACTTGTAAATAACTTCCGTATCAATTTTAACCAAATAGAGGACAGTTTCTTCACGACAGATAGTCACAAGTTTGTTGCATTCATTTGTTTGACAAAACTTACATGCTTAATAGAATCAGAATATTGGAAAAGTTCTGCTATCTGGCATCATATTCTTAGAGAGTTTCACAGCGTAATTGGTATAAAGTGCCGCAAAACTCACTCTTTTCACCCAGCAGATCCATGGAAAGTATTTCCACTCAATGGATGACAGGTTTCAAGGGATGAGCTCTAAGTTTTGATAAATCCAGATTAGAATCCAGATCTTCGTCCAGTTCACCAACAACACTTCTGCAATGACCAAAGGGAAACCATCATACATAACTTACGGCATGTAAATAGTGCCACAACATGAAATCTATGTGATTAACAACTTGAAAAATGGAGTAAGGGTCATACATGTTGTCACCCCTGATGATGTATAAACCAAGAACAAGTTGTTGTACACCTTCCTGCAGTTAGAAACACGAACCATGATGACATCATGAAGACATACACAAGACTTAAAGTGTGACGTTCAAGAAATAATATTCAGCTGATACAACAATTTAAATGAAGAAAAGATTTAGGATCGGGAGATATTATAGCAAAATTAAAAAAAAAAATTGACTATTCCTGGTAGAGCAATCAATAGCTCAAAGCTAGGGATTGACTTTTCTAAAGTGAACAATCTCACTTTGGAGGAAGTAACCAGAACTTTACTGTCCCATGTTTTAACGGCTGAGAACAACACTTCAAATTGTAATGTTACTTTTGTTTCTTTTTTCTAATCTATAGACATATATATAGTTATGTATGTATGCATGTATATGAAGACTTTACCATTCCACCTGTTACGTAATTAGTAAAAAAACAATGGGGCTTCAGGAGACAAGCACGCAATAGACTTTGTGAACCCCCTAGAACAGAAGGCTTTACTTTGTTTTACTCATCATTTTTTTGCTAACAATCCCTCTTCCATTTCATCACTTCCGATACACACAAAATCACTTTTACTCAAGAATCCAGTTATGGAGAAAGATAGATGCAGCATATATAAAAAATAGAGAAGAGCACAACAAAACATAGAAGACAAAAAATGCAACAATCATTGTCGAGGCAGAGGCATAGATTGAGAGATAATTTTCAAAATAACATGATAGGGAGCCCAACATTGAGAAGAATTCAGGAATTCAAGAAATGCCAAGGAAGGTCCAAGCTTCATTGGGACAAAAGTCAACAGACTCAAGAGAAACATCTCCAAACCTGTGCATTTCAGAGACTAAATTGAAAGATACAGGAAGATCTAATTCCTAGAATATTAAATTTATTTTCTGAGTTTGTTATTTAAGATTTCTTAACAAGCTTCCAGTTTCATTCCATTATTACCAATTCTGCCATTCCCTTCATTGCGGCAGAAGGCTAATAGATGTATCGGAATTCTCTTCCTATTAAAACACTGAAATGAATGAATAAAAAGGCAGAGAAGTATTCCAGCATTTTATCTTTCTTTTAGAAGGTTCTTGTCCTCGAATTCAAGGGGGAAATTCCAATGCTCACAAACAACATAATAAAAGACAAATATCTATGAAACAGACAAAAATATCAGGGGAAACATTGATTACATGCAAAGAACGTAAATTTTCTTCAACCAAAAATGGAGAAAAATAACAAGTTGAATCATAGAAAGTAGTTAAATTTTTGGGAGTGAGAATTATAGAACCAAAGGAATTTTGCTTAAGTGTAAAAGTGAATATATATATTGCAATAATAAGGAACAGAGGAAAAATATTTGGTAAATCATAGATGCCAACAACAGACATTTTCAAAGAAGGTTATTAGAGACGGAAGAAGAAAGCATATCATATGATTCAGTTTTGTGAAAATGGGTAAAGGGAGCATAGAAGGACATTGAAGGAAATTACTCAAAGGAGTCTCCTGATGAATAGTATCCTTCAGAATTTGGTTTTTAACCAAACCCAATGGTGTAGTGTAATTCATGTAACAGACCTCTCCTAGTAAGATAAAAATACTGTGGTTGTTGTGAATGTTGGCATTACCAAACCAGTTTTGCAAGGTCTTTCTTAGTCGTGGAAAAATATCTCACTCTCAAGTATATCTAACATTTTGCATGGTGGACATGGATCTAGCCCTTTGCCTGATGCAGAATCTAATACCGCATAGCCTTGCTTGTCATCTAATAGAGAGAACAAGTGGGCAAGAGGGGTAAGTTTTATGTGTTTCATATTCAATAATTTAACAACATTTCAACGGAAAGGGTCAATCTTAGCCTTTTAAACATTGAATAGAAAAAATGGGCTTACTTTACCCTGAATAGTGAGCATGTCCACTTTTAAGGAACTAACTTTTGAAGCTTCGTATCAAAATTCACTAAAGTTATGGCTCATTAATCTTTGAAGGAATGTTTCTACAACTGCATAGTTTCACATACCTTTGTAGAATAAACTCGCTCATGGGACTCATCAAGAATTATGTTTGTGGCCTGGTCAAAGCCCTTCAGGACTCCCTGAACAAAAAGACATGTTTGTAGCCTGAGCAATGACACTTATTAAAAGACAACTGACAAAAAAACTGAATTTTGTTCATGTACAAAAGCATACCACTATATTCCGTCCATCATTTGTAATGACTGAAATTGTCTCTGTCAACAAACAAAAGATTCAGTAAAGGATAGCAACTACTATCATGTTTAGAGCATATCTCACAGATGACGGAAACAAAATTTGATGGAGAATTAGTTTACAATGTTTAATTAACTAAAATAATTGTCATTGATAAGCACAGTAAACATCATGGCAAAACATAATATTTATAGATGGCTTACGATCTACAAGGGACTCAAGTCCAGGCCCAGCTGACATGCTTTTTAGCTAGGTAACACTCTCACCCCTGTACAAGTTTCAACGTCAAAACATCAATTAAAGCAATGCAAATGTACATTCAGAACCAGCTACAATCAGGGTAGAGCAGAAATATGATGCCACACCTCCAAATCAAAAGTCTTAACTTCAACAGCAGGATTTACATGTTAACACCAAACTACTAGCGGTTATGACATCCAGGTTGCATACAAAAATAAGAACAATTATAAATAGTTCATGAAAGATTACTAACAATTTTACTATGCATAATTATGGAAAAAAAAATTAATCATACATTATATATTATGCAAGATATCCTACTGTGTTTATCAATCTCAGATCAAAATCAAGTTGACAATGATTTAGCACCCAGAGAAATGTCATTGGTCAATAAAACATATTAGCATGAATAAGTTCTCAATTCCAAGCATAAATTGTAGAAAAGCATTGATAAACAGCAGTGGAAATCTACCATCATAAGTGCAAAACAACCACATTTTTCCCTCCAGTTCTACATTTCAGTCATTCCACAGGGGTTGTGAATCACCTTAAAACAAGTTAAAAAAGTTTAGGCTTTCGTAATAGATGTCAAAGTCAACCAATAATGGCAGAAGAGTCAGAACCACAACCACAATGGCCAGCAAATGAAGGCCCTAAGAGGGCAGGTCAGGGATTCAACAGAATGGAGAAGATGATGGTTTATTTGAATGATTTCTATGCAAAAATAGAGGAAGAGTTGAGAAAGTGTCTAATTGGTTTAGTTTTCCCAGATTGGGATTGTGGAGGTAGAACAAATGAGAGAATTTCAGAGGCATCAAACATAATACAATAGAGTAAGAGGAGTAACTAAAAATGTTGTTTACTTCTAATATGTTGAATTTCTTTGATTCAAGATAGCATAGCACAGCAATATAACTCCAGCTTAAATCATATGAGCTAACAAAACCTAATGGAAACTGATAGTATATGAAAGGAAATAGATGATATTCTAAGAGAAGAAGTCCTTTACAGCAACAATATAACTCCACCTTAGAAAAAGAAATCAGTAAAACAGAAAATGGCAATGCAGAAAAGAAGACAGCAACTATTGTTGCAAGACGCAAACTCTGTCCCCAATGCAAATGTCTAGCCAATTCCTCATCACCCCCCAATGCAAATGTCTAGCCAATTTCTCACCGAATTTTTATTCTTCCCTTTGCTATTTCTCCCCTACCCCCCTACCCTATAAACTAGCCCTCCATGGACAATGATCACAGGATATCTCCTTTTTGTAGAGATACACATTAGCTGCTCCATATACCCACTTAATTTGTAATTATTGGATTAATGTTTATCTCAACGAAAAACCCTAAATAGTAAATGCTATGGTGCCTAAAGTGGCACCAACTGGCTCCTAAATCAAATACCATTTTCCATGACTATTAGAGATGAGGTCTCGATAAAAGAACATATTCTACACTGAACCTAATAACACCATCAGTTGAAGAAACATTCCCTGGAAAGCTAAAGAGAAACAGAGTGAAAAGTGAAAAGATATACAGTAAAATTGATACATACGCGCAAAACGCAAAAAACAAACACTCTGAGAAGAAGAAGTTAGATTGGAAAACCTGAAATCGCACGGCGTGGTGACCACAAAGAGAAGGCGGCAGACGGCGTCAGACGGTGGCAGGGTCTTAGGAAGGGTTTTGATTTTACAATTTCGACTTTCGCCTATGACAATAAGTATACATTTATATATATATAAAATGTCTACATTCACTTTATTCATCTATAATTATCTGTACATTTATTCTATACATATCTGTACATCTATTATTATTATTTGAATCAATAATTACATCTTATTTTAACTTATTAGTTTAATTATTACTTTTTAATTACAATTTTTTTATTAGAATTTATTGAAAACTGAAATTATTTGTTAGACTTTACTATTTTCATTTATGGAGTTTCTATATTAAATTATTTTTTCAAATACAGTTAAATCAAATTATTTTAACTAGAGAGGTTATATTTCAATTGGGACATTAAGTTCCTATCCATTCACATCTTCTCTCTTAAGTATTAATATAATAATTATTATTATTATTAGAATATTGTTTAATAATTATATTTTCTTTTAACACTTTTCTTTAAATATTAATGATATTATTATTTTTATTGTTATTATTGTAATCAACACATAAATTTTTTTAATTATTAATATTAATATTATTACTGTTTTAATCAATAATTATATGATATTCAAACTTTTTCTTTAATTATTAATTATTAATATTATTATTATTTAATCAATAATTTTATTTTATTTTAACATTATTCTAAATCAATAATTATATATTTTAATTTAACATTTTTGTTAAATTATTAATATTATTAGTATTACTATTTATAATATTATTATTTGAATCGATAATTTCCTTTATTAGGTTTGTTTCAATATTAAATTAATTCTTCAAATGGTAACGTCAAAATGTTATAATCACATAAAAGGTTATATTTCACCAAGAAAGTGAAGTTCAAAAGCTCAGGACCATTCACTTCAAAAATAAGTAAGCAAAATATTTTGTTAATACTTTATTTCTTTGGTGTACCCTAATTCTGTAGTCATATCATTTATCATATATGTTATTCTCAAATCTTTTTAACAACTATTTTTCTTTCCTTTTTTTACTTTTCAGTAGTAGTAGTTTTTAGTTATGTTTCATATGATACTTTGCGCCATTTGGTTTAGCTTTTACATCTCTTTATTTTAGTTTCCATCATTCTCATTAATATCGTAAATAGTATGTTTAGGTTTTAAATAAATAATTCACCAAAATTGAAAACATATTATGTTCTCTATTTAAATAACCTCTTCAAAATTAATTTTTAAATCATTAGGTTTTTAGCTTTTGCATCTTTTTATACTATCATTCTCCTTTTAATATCATAAATTATATTTTTGGAAATGGTTGAATATTTTTTTTAATATACATGTTGTAGTATTTTTTTAACTAAGGTAAATAGTTACCTCATCATCAAAATATGTTTTCAAGGTTTTACACAGTTCACATAATGTGGTTAAGTGATTGAATGTGTCTTCTTGATCTAATCCAGCAAATTGATTTGTTGTGATAAGAGAAAGTAAAGCAGGTTTCATCTCCACTTTTTTTTACGGTTTTACTATGTTTGAGAAGTGTTGTGACCCTCTTTGTTCAGCAACCATTTGATTTGAAGAGTCTATTTCCATATCAAGATTTGTCTCTAGATCAAAATGAGCGTTCACGACTTCAGTTTGCGGCTTGAGCAGTAGCGTAAAGATTTTTCCATGTTTTGCTCTTGTTGTTGTGCCTTCTAAATGTTTGTTCTACCTTTAAATCAAACAACAGAGACTGTTTTCTCTTTTTTGCATGCACAACAACTAAAAATAGTAGTGAACAACTTTACATCACCAAATTTATGCAAAAATAATGAAAATCAATAAAACAATAACCATAAAACAAAAAATAACAGAAAAAATAAAATAGGTTAGTTCTTTTTACAACAATATACATATTTATATGATGATTAATCTAATCTTAAAAAAAGATTTCTTGACTTAAATTCCCGACAACGATGTCAAAAACTTGTTCGATTGACTATTGCAAGGCCAGGAATATATCAGCAAGTATACTGGGTTAATGTAGTAAATAAGTGTCATATCTACAGAGATTTGGTTTAAATAACAATGTTATGATTAGTTTGATTTGATATGAGACTATTTTTATGTAAAAACTGTGAGAGTGAAAAGTGAGGGTGTTGTCACACTAATCTATAAATCATTTTAAGCAATCAAATGAGTGATTATAGTATTAAAACCGTGTTGGAGTTTGATTTCACAAATCCCTCTTCTCTTGCATTAGATCTTCCTTCAAGTTTGTAGTTTCACGTGATCAAGTCCTAGAGTCCTCTTTATGGTACTCCAAGCCCATCTCGGTGCCAAAAGACTAATAGTTTGCCTATTGTCCTGTATGAAACTTGTCAGTCACCAAATACAAGAGAGTTTGAATCTACTATATCATGCTCCAACATATGGAGATTTAGCTCCTTGTGAAGATAGAAAAAATTACAAGTAAGGAGGAAAACATCTCCTAATCCTCTAAGGATGTATATTTGAAGTTCAAGGATTATGAGTCTCTCTCTAAAATTATCCTAAGAGGGCTAAAACTGAAGTTTATTTCTATTTTTTGGATCTCTTTATTTTTTCTTACTTATCTCCAAGGTACTTGTATTTATAAACTTTCGTAACACGACTCAAGTGGTGACTTATAGCTCTCGCATTGAGGTTTCTTCCTTTGGTGGGTTCCCCTATTGCTTGAGCTGCTTGAGGTTGCTTAATAATGAAGCACTCTTCCATGGCTCAAGTTTAGTTAATGGGTTAAGGAAGCCTTCCTTGGTGGATTTTCTTCTATGGCTTAAGCCCTTAAGTGACGCTCCAAATGTGGCTTGTCAGATTCTTCCAAAATGATTGCAAATCTTCTTCTTTTCATCAAAATGCATGTTTAACTCCTTGAATTGGTGTGTTTCTACAAAACAAGTAAAATTGGATAGTTATCACAATTTTTATACATAATAAATAACTGTTAATTAAGCATTGAAATTCACTAACGTCAAGCACTCATTAATGTTCCTCCACTCTTCCAAGTCCAAATGAACCTTCAAGGCCCAAAACAAGCCCAAATGAGGCGTCAATCAAGTTTCAAAGCCTAAAAGTGGTGCTAATCTCCTCTACCTTGTGTTAAGCTACTTAATCAACATTATACAATGTTATTGGCCTAGATACAAAACCTAAAAGAAAGCTATATGTACATATTTACAAGGTTTTTAAGAGAAAGGAATAGACTAGTAATCCTCCATTGAAGAAGAGTTCTTTGAGGTTCAACTTCCTCTTTCATCCTCTTTGTCATTACTCTAGTGAGAAGTCCAATGTGGCTTCTAGATGTCCTCCATCAAAATATCATACATTTTTTAAAGGTATACGTTGAAAGACATGAGTAAAATAGATTATTTGTTGATCACCTTGCAACATTGTATAAGTCAAAAGTGACTTGTTAAGATAATATTTAATTGAGTCAGAAGTGACTTGAAAAAATAATACTTAAACGAGGATAGTTAAAAATGGTTGAAATTCAAAAGAATACTAGTAGAAAATATTTGTTTATATTTTATAGTGTGAGATTGTCTAGTAGAACTTAACTGGTTAGTCAATTACTGGTAAGAAAAAAATCATTTAACAAAAGGAGTTGACATTCAACCTAGTTTAATCGAATATAGTCCACTTATTGATACAATATAACCACTCTTTTTTTAACGTGGTTATTATTAATTAGATTTTTACATGTTTAAGTTTATATGTCTTATATATGTTACACTTTTTAAATGTATATGTATTTTCCAATTCACAATGTGAAATGATTTGCAATTAAAAATCTAAGTTATTTGATACATAATTTGTATAGTAATTATTGTACCATGCTTGGAATTATTTAGCCTGTAACTTCTTTTTCCTTCAAAATTACACTGGTTTTTGCTTTTTAGACGATTTCAAATTAATTGATTTTTGTATTAGTTTTAGTTTTAATTAGCATATGTTTGTATTAGTTGTAAATATAATTTAATCTCAAATATATTACTATTGCATCAGGAAGTCTATTATATGAATGTATATTTATTCTAGGAGTAATGTTATGGTTTTGTTTATATGTATACGAAAAACCTTTAACTGGAATAGTAAATTTAATTGAGATTAATTTTTCTTACCTCATAATTTTGGACATGTAAAAAGGTTAAGATTTAAAAAGTAAAGTTTTAATATTTAACTCAACTTCCAAAACTATCTTTGTAATATGATTTGTACACTCTCATATTTCATAATTTGGTCACATTTCTAAATAATGTGAGATATCTACAAGAATAAAGAGAGGAAATTGTTGCATAAGAGAATCTTCAACTATAAATTAGAAGATTTTTTCACATGGAGGAACAACTTGTTACATGAAGGCTTGTTTATTACAATAATGGATGAGAAGAGAGTGGAGTCATCAAACTTTGAATGTTTGTGTTGGAAGTTTCATGACTAAAGATAAGGCCAAATTATAATATATAAAGTGAGGTACTAATCTCACTATACAAACCAGTTTTATGGGTTGAGTTAGGTTTAAAAGTCCATTTCTAATATGGTATCAAAGTCGTGGTTGAAACCTATTCTAGCGAGATATATGTGTGCATTCTATTCTTCTATTACACCCGTTATCGGGTTGTTATCAGACCATCCCATTTCTATTATCACGCCCAAGATGTCTATACCTCGACGTGAAGGGGGTGTGTTGGAAATCCCACGATTAGAAATAAGGCCAAATTATAATATATAAAGTGAAGTGCAAACCTCACCATACAAATCGATTTTGTGGAGTTAAGTTAAACTTAAAAACCCACTTCTAATAGTTTGAAGTCAAGATGAAAGAATAGAAGAGTCATCAGATATGGAGAAAGCTGAAGCCAATAAGTCAATCATGCTTGAATTAGTTGTGCATGTGAAAGGGATACAAGAAAAGCTACCGTCAACCTTGCATCAATCCATAAATGCCTACTTTTAGTTAAAAACAAGAAGATAAGGTTGTGCATATATAAGGAGCATGATAAGAGGTTAAGGTTGTATCTATATTTATTTATTGTGGTTCAATTATCCCATGAGCTTCAAATACTTTTCTCTTGTGCAAAAGTGGTGTCTGTGATAGTAAACAGTACTTTCTGTATTCTTTTAATTTTTTTTTTCTATTTGTTGTTTTGCATTAAAGATTGGGATAAATCTTATTTATTTGGCTTACAAACTATAGGTCTTTTTAATAATTTGTTGTTGCAACCAATATTTTAATTTGGAATGTATTTGGGTTATACGTGAGTCAATTGAAGAATATATCTTTGGATTAGTGTGGTGACATCCAAAAATATCACTTTACAATCATAACTTCTTAATTAAAAAAAATGATGATGGTATTTTCCCTCTACTCAGACAGAATTCATTGTCAATTTTTTTCTGTTAAAAAATATGTTGTCAAGTGTTATTCGATTGACAAGATACAATTTTCCTTTAAGTAAAAGAAAAGACATGAATAAATAACAGTTAAAGAAATGTTTTGTACACCTCCAAATCTTGACCAAGAAAGAGAAGATTTCATATTTTATTTTAAATTTCAAAATTTAAATCTTCCCTCCACAATTTTTGTTTTTTAATAATTTGGTTAAAACACGTAAGGATATTAGCATTTAGGTTTCACTTAATAAATATGTACTGATAATTTAGTCTTTGAAATATATATATATATATATATATATATATATATATATATATATATAAAGTCTGTCATGTGATTAATCTAATAAACTGGTAAGAGATAGAAGCATTAAAAAGGTAGTAAGTATACTTGTATTCTAATGTTGTGACAACTAAGTGGTGGGAAGGAGAAAACAATATACAGACGCTAACTTAAGACATAAATTCATGAGTACGTAAATGAATTAAAAAATGAGAATTAATAGAAACGCACTACTGTGCCAACCCATTAATTAATACCAACATAGCTACATTATTCAACCGTTTCACACCTGTTAAGTCCACTATACAAGGAATTGCATGTGCAAAAATTAATACAATTGTCTATATTAATAAATCACACTTCCACTTTTATTGATTTTTGGCTTAATACCTCTTTTTGTCCCTCAAAAGAGGGAGAATATTCAGAATTGTCCTATCTTTTTTAAAATGTTCAAAACGGTCCCAAATTTTTAAAAAACTGGTCAACTTAATCCTTTTTGGTTACGGCGTCAAATTTTTAACAGTGCAGTTGTCACCCTGGACAAAAGTTATTGACGTGTACAGTTTTTCTGACTGCGTGACAACCCTAATTTCCAAACCCTAGCTTCCTTGTGTCGCCAACACCATTGGCAACCGTAGGCCGCCGTCAGCTACCCTGCCATCTTGCCGCAACCTTGCCTCACGTTTCAGGCTCCCTAAAGCCGTGATTTAGAAATCATGGTTGCGCGATCAGGATTACAATTTGGATATGGAATCTCTGTCTGGATTTCTTTTCTTGCAGGTGCTCGCGGTTTGCGAAGGTGGAGAAACCATGGTGTGCAGGTTGCGATATGGAGGTGCGGCGTGATGGTTCTACCGTGCGAAGAAGATGATGAACATTGGCCATGGTGGGTTTCTATCACAGTGGGAGATGGCGCGATTTAGGTCTGGTGGAGGCGCTGATGGCTAGCTCAAGGTTGGGCGAAACTCACGAGGAGATGAACTGAAGAGCTGTGGCGGTGATTTAGGTTTCGAAAGATTTTTGGAATTGGGGATTTCTCCGTTTGGGTTTCTACATGTGTGTGCGAGAGAGTGCTCTTGCAATGGTCATGGTGGATGGCGGTCCTTGCAGCTCTACGGTGACCTGAAAAGTGTCTCATGGTGGAGATGGAAGTCGAGGAAGATGCTGAAGATGATGATGGAGGACTCGCGACTTTGGCGTTCGCGTTCTGTATTGGTGACGGTGGTGGCTACCGGCAGCGACGCTGGTGTTGGGTGATGGCGAGGTTGCAGCAAGACGGCAGGGTGGCTGACGACGGCCTACGATTGCCCATGGTGCTGGCGGCACAAGGAAGCTAGGGTTTGGGAATTAGGGTTGCCACGCAGTCAGATAAACTGGACACGTCATTAACTTTTGTCCAGGGTGGCAGCTGTATGTTAGAAATTTAACGCCGTAATAAAAAAAGATTAAGTTGACCAAATTTTTTAAAAGTTGGGACCGTTTTGAACATTTTAAAAAAGGTAAGACGATTATGACCATTCCCCCTCTTTCGAGGGACCAAAAGAGGTATTAAGTCTTGATTTTTTTCTTCTAATTATACTAATCTTATCCGTGTTTTTAAAAATCCATGTTAACTTTCAATGTATTTTAAAAATGAATAAGTTATTAACCGTTTTTTTAAAAACATTATATTTGCATTGTTGTTGATCTAATATCTTTATGATTTTATTTTTAAAAAAAAATTATTAAATAATAAAAAAATATATTTAAATTATTTTAGACCTCATTCTTAAATCAATAGGACTATTAAATATGATTTAAAAAATCTATTTTTTTATAATTTGGTTTTTCTTTTTACTTTTATAAATGAGATAATGGAAAAACAAGAATTTGGAATGGAGAAGAAAAATATTGAGTTTGGTGTTAGGAGAGGTTTTGTTGATTTGGATTTGAAAAGCAGAAGACAGTATACTAAAAGTGTAACATGCATTTATCTACATTTGGTAAGTTCAGATCCTTATGCTCAAAATAGAAATTTCCAAACATCAAAGTTATATTTACATATGCATCTATTAACATTTAACCTATACTTGTATATAGAGTTTAATGGTAGATATCCAAGTATCAATATAACCGTTTCATATCTAATGGAAATGTTAATGATAAATATTATATAAAAGTTTATTCTTTTTTTAAGATAAGTGAAATTCATGAATGAAAATTTATTTTTATAACATTTTTTTATGAATAAACATGTTTTTAATTTTTATATAAAATTAAAATTTAGTATCTTTTAAATTTGAAATAGATTAAACGATAATATTTTTTTTATGTATTAAAAAACTTTTTATACTAATGTATAAGATATAGTTCAAACAAACACTATTTTATATATCAATATTTAACTCAATTAAATTAAAAAATATATATATAATTTAAAACAAAAACTAATGTCAATTTCATATATAATTTTCTTTTAAAAAGATAAGTGAAATTAATGAATTGAGTGGTTGGGGTGATAACCCATACCTCTAGATTCATAAAATGGGTTGAAATTAAATTGAGAAAAAAAAAATGTGTTGGTTTTGTGGGAGTGAAGGTCGAAATGAATATCCCAAAATTCAACGAAGAAGTGTCCCACGTTTCACAAATCTACCCTCTAATTTTGTCCTTTTGCTGCAGACCCATCATATGCCACCACGCTTTCCTCGATCTTCGAGTTCTCTCAACCAATCCTTTTATTTCACATGCTTTTTCTTTATACACCATTTAATACAAACAAAATAAATAAATAAAATTAACTTTTATCCTTACCAATATTCTCATATTATGTAAATTTAATTTCTTTCTATTTATTTATATATATATATATATATATATATATATATATATATATATATATATATATATATTTATTTATAGATAATTAATTGATGATTGAATAAAGCATATAAATTTAAGTGACCCTCACAACCGTACATATAATTTACCCTGTCGAGAACCTCAATAACATTAGCTAAATATCTAAACACTAAACAAGTACACACACTCTACATAACCAAATCAAACCCAACCAACCCACCAACAACCTCTTCTCTCTTCTTCAACCTCTGAACCTTCAAACCAGAATCATGCTTGAGGAAGCAGTCTCATCCTCCCCGACATTCTTGGCCACCCTTTACAGCTGGTTCACACCCACCGTCTTCTTCCTCCTCCTCCAACTAGTCATCGGAACCATCTTCATCATCTCCAACCTTGCCAGCTCCAAACACCACCACCACCACCAAGACCCTCATGCCCAACATCATCAAGCTAATGACTTTCCACAACCCCACCTCCCTAGATCCCCTTCCATCTTGCAGAGACTCAAATCCATCAACTTCTACTCCTCCCAAGACCCTCCATTCCCACATTTCCATGAATCTCAAACCCAAAACCATACCCATGAAAACGAAAGCTTCCAACTTGCTAGATCTCCTTCACTCCTTCAAAGACTCAAATCCATCAACTTCTACACTTACCTCCCCACCGAACCCTTCACTTCAAAACTCACTCTCCAAGCTCCACAAGCCGCCACACTTTCCCACGCGCCGGACAAATCCCACTTGCCGCCACCCCAGGTGGTCGAAACCGACGAGGAAAAAGAAGAAGACGATGACTTTCCTGTCGTGAGCGGCGGTCATGACTACAGTCTCGGAGACCGCGAAGAGGGTTCTTCGTTGGATGAGATTTACAGCAAATTGCAGCAGCAGGGGCAAGATGGTCATTTCACGAGGACGCACTCTGACACCAAGCCTTCTTCCGGAGAGGTTCCAGTGAAACTGCCTCGGAAGATGAAAAAGTCGGCAAGCAGCAAATCCGCGTTCGCGCACTTTAAGGAGGAGGACATTGTGGAGAATCGCCGCCCGGCCACGGTGAGGGAAGCGAAGGTGAACGGCGCTGTAGTAGACGACGAGGTGGACGCTAAGGCTGACGACTTCATCAACAAGTTCAAGCAGCAGCTGAAGCTGCAGAGGCTGGATTCCATCATGAGGTACAAGGAAATGATTGGCAGAGGGTCTGCCAAATAATTAACAATTATTAATTGTTACATTTTATTTAGTGTAATATTATTTTGTTAATTTTTAATTAGTTGTAAAATTAGTAAGTTTTCTTTCTCTTTTGAATCGGTTATGTTCCTTCTGGATGTTGAGAGTACTGCATTATGTTGATGAATGAATATGTGTTCTTATTGTTTCTATTTATCTTTGCGTATAAAGTAGTAATTTGTAATATGTTGTCATTGTTCCACTAGATTCGGGTTTGGTTGGGGTTTGAGTCCATCTTTGACTTTGCTGAATAATAGTTTATGGAAAATCCAGCTGAGACTAATAACATGATCATGTGGGAACCTAGAGAATCGATTTTGCCTCCGACAAACTTGGTTTTAGGACAAACACATGGTAGATGTTTGGATATTGATTACTTTTTAGACTTTTGGTTGATACAAGGAGCAAGAGCTACCATTATGTCAGGTTCCAAAAGCATATGTTCAATTTAGTGCAAAATTTAAATCAAATTGCATCTCTATCAAGTAAAATATATCTTGATATTATCAAGAGTTATTAATCTTACAAAAATTAGTGTATGTGGAAAACAAAGTTTGAATATACTTATATAATTTAAATTTGTCTTATTTCTATATTTTAGTTTCTACCAGATTTTTAATATATATAAAATAAGTTTTAGTTGTGATTATATATTAATAGATAGGTTAATAGGGAATAATACAATAAATGTAATAAATAATAAATTTTATTAACATAGATATTTTGATTTTATATTAAAAAGTAATTTTAAGTTTAATTTAATTTATAAAATTAGTTTATAATATGAAATTTATATGAAATAAATTTATTTTATTTTTAGCTAATATAATTTTTTAATGTATATAAATATTAAATAAATAATTGACTTGAAAATTACTATGGGTCTTGAAAATTAATTTTAATTTATAAAAATTAGACTCAAATCTTGTGAAAACCCATGATTACTTAACAATTAGAGATAGTTGAAATGTTATGGATGAAGAAATTTTTATTTTTTCTATTGTGGATTCATATATGATGAATTGTTTTCTTATGAACTTTTACATTACTAAAGGAGGAAAAATTTTCAAACTATGATGTTTCCTTATTTGCAAACCATTAGTACCTAGTTTCCTAGACTCACATGTACTTTTTAGATTTATCTTTTGTTTTGTAAGAGGAAAGCCAGAAGTCTAAAATAGACATTATTCAAAAACATAAGATTTTAAAATAAAGGGTCAAGTAACTTTTTCAACATTTTAATTATTCAACTTTTTTTAAATGTTTGTATATTAAATAATAGGGTATCCAACATTATGAAACCTGGTTGGTTATAATTTATAAAAAAAAAAGTTGCTATTTGTAAGGTACACAAATTTAATATATTAGACTCCCTTTCTTCATCCCTAGTCTTCATAATTTTGATATTAGTTTGAATCTATTAAATAACATGTATGATTTACAAGTTCGATGTTATCCCTACTTAATTCAATATTTCAACTACTAATTATTAAAAATAATAAGTAATTAAAAGAATAGAGACAAAGAAAAGATATAGAAGAGACAAAATTAAAAAAATATACATTGTTGTTCTTTATTACCTTTCATAAAAGGTAATATACATACACAAAAGATGACTTAACAGGATAAGAGAAAAAACAAAAAGGTTCTATATACAGTACTATTGTATGGTATATTATTTTGTTGTGCTATTTTCTGCTCTGCTTTCGCATGTGTTCTGTTGGCCAAATTGGACCTTGTTTCTATTACCAATCATAGTAATAATATGATTTTAAAAAACTTGTTAAAAATATAATTCCCATGTTTCAATCTAAGATGGGGTGAATTGGATTTTAAAACAACTTTCACAATTTCTTGAAAATATTGGTTCTTGAAATCAATACATAATGGTTTATGAACAATCAAAATAAGGTGCAAAAACAAGAACAAATCCCACACAAATTTTTATACTGGTTCAACTTTTAAATTGAGCCTACATCCAATCTTCCTTTAACAACCTCAGTTGAAGGGAATTCACTCAGCTTCAGAGTTAAGTATACAAAAGAATTCTCTCAATTTGTATTCTCACACACACTCCAATATAATAAACAATATCTAAGAGAGGTTCAAACTCACGCTCTCTCACACCTTGTCTACACAGCCAAGATGATTAAGAAAATTAACAATTAAATGAAATCTAAAAGCACCAACAAGGTTAATTAAACTCACACTCTCTCAATTTGTATTACCTTTCATAAAAGGTAATATATATATATACATATATATATATATATATATATATATATATACACACACACAAAAGATGACTTAACAGGACAAGGGAAAAAACAAAAAATGTTATATACAGTACTATTGTATGGTATATTCTTCTGTTGTGCTATTCTCTGCTCTGCTTTTGCATGTGTTCTGTTGCCAAATTGGACCTTGCTTCTATTAGTAATCATACTAATAACATGATTTTAAAAAACTTGTTAAAAATATAGCTCCTATATCTAAATCTAAGAGGGGGTGAATTGAATTTTAAAACAACTTTCACAATTTCTTGAAAATCTTGGTTCTTGAAATCAATACACAATGATTTATGAACAATCAAAATAAGGTGCAAAAACAAGAACAAATCCCACACAAATTTTATACTGGTTCAACTTTTAAATAGAGCTTACATCCAACTTTCCATTAACAACTTTAGTTGAAGGGAATTCACTCATCTTCAGAGTTAAGAATACAAAAGAATTCTCTCCATTTGTATCTTTACACACACACACCACTATAATAAACAACATCTAAGAGAGGTTCAAACTCACGCTCTCTCACACCTTGTCTACACAGCCAAGATGATTAAGAAAATTAACAATTAAATGAAATCTAAAAACACCAACAAGGTTAATTAAACTCACACTCTCTTAATTTGTATTACCTTTCATAAAAGGTAATATATATATATATATATATATATATATATATATATATATATATATATATATATATATATATATATACACACACACACACACAAAAGATGACTTAACAAGACAAGGGAAAAAACAAAAAGTGTTATATATAGTACTATTGTATGGTATATTCTTCTGTTGTGCTATTCTCTGCTCTGCTTTTGCATATGTTCTGTTGGCCAAATTGGACCTTGCTTCTATTAGTAATCATACTAATAACATGATTTTAAAAAACTTGTTAAAAATATAGCTCCTATATCTAAATCTAAGAGGGGGTGAATTGAATTTTAAAACAACTTTCACAATTTCTTGAAAATCTTGGTTCTTGAAATCAATACACAATGATTTATGAACAATCAAAATAAGGTGCAAAAACAAGAACAAATCCCACACAAATTTTATACTGGTTCAGCTTTTAAATAGAGCTTACATCCAACTTTCCATTAACAACCTTAGTTGAAGGGAATTCACTCATCTTCAGAGTTAAGAATACAAAAGAATTCTCTCAATTTGTATCTTTAACACACACACACCACTATAATAAACAATATCCAAGAGAGGTTCAAACTCACTCTCTCACACCTTGCCTACACAGCTAAGATGATTAAGGAAATTAACAATTCAATGAAATCCGAAAGCACCAACAAGGTAAATTAAACTCACACTCTCTCAATTTGTATTACCTTTCATAAAAGGTAATATATATACACAAAAGATGACTTAACAGGACAAGGGAAAAAACAAAAAAGTTCTGTATACAGTACTATTGTATGGTATATTCTTCATTTGTGTTATTTTCTGCTCTGCTTTCGCATGTGGTTTGTTGGCCAAATTGGACCTTGCTTCTATTAGAAATCATACTAATAACACAATTTTAAAAAACTTGTTAAAAATATACCTCCTATATCTAAATCTAAGAGGGGGTGAATTGAATTTTAAAAGAACTTTCACAATCTCTTGAAAATCTTGGTTCTTGAAATCAATACACAATGGTTTATGAACAATCAAAATAAGGTGCAAAAACAAGAATAAATCACACACAAATTTTTATACTGGTTCATCTCTTAAGTTAAGCCTACATCTAGTCTTCCTTTAACAACCTTAGTTGAAGGGAATTCACTCAACTTCAGAGTTAAGAATACAAAAGAATTCTCTTAATTTGTATCCTCACACACACTCCAATATAATAAACAATATCCAAGAGAGGTTCAAACTCACTCTCTCACACCTTGCCTACACAACTAAGATGATTAAGGAAATTAACAGTTAAATGAAACCTGAATGCACCAACAATTGTACAAATCTTACAATTCTTCTTGTTTTCTTGAAACCTTGGAGATTTCTTGAGCTTTATTCAAAAGTGTTGATTGATTTCTCCAAAAATGGTTTTGGACAACTTTTTGGCGTGTTCCTATTTTCAAATTTCGTTTTTGTCAAATGAATGTAATGAATTTCATAAAGAGACAGGTTGAATCACACACATGTATACGATATGAAATTCTGATGCTTTTTAATCAATTATGTAAAAATCTTAATTCTGATGCTTTTGAATCAATTATGTAAAAATCTTAATTGATTAGACTTTCGTTTCTGTTTAAATATATTAGATTTGTAAATTAATCAATTAAAATAAATAGTATAGCCCTATTTTGCTTCTTATGTGTTATGATATCCTTTAATTGATTATGGTTATAACTTAATCGATTAATATGATAATCGATTAATATGATTAAATTTGTGCAAATATGATCTGTTTTGCAATTTAAATTCTTTCATACATTAAATTTTTATCTAATGCCTTCCGTATATAATTCTAATTGTTGTTCTATCAATTTCATTACTCAAGAAAGAACATTGGATAATTCATCATAAAAAACACTCTTTACCAATAGTAGGAGAGTTCTCCTTTCAACAAAACTAAACAACCGAAAATTATTTAATTTAATTTTATTTGATATCACATTCAATTTAAGTCAAGCTAAACCCTAAACCTTACTTTTTCTATATATATAATTTCAAATACTTGTATTTTTTTTTTCAACAAAATACTAAGATTTTATCTTCAAACAGATTTTTTTTCCTCTTAAAAGACAGTCTTATTTTATATTTTAGTACGTACCATTCTCATTTTTTTAAGTATTTGATTTTGTCTTCAAATATTTTAAAAGTAACTTTGTATTACAATGTAACTTGTTTATTCTAAAGTTTAAATATGGTTAATATGTTTAAAACATTTTTTATTTTTTTCCTATTAAATTATAATGTATTTATATATTTTAAAATATATAGTGGCTATGCATTTTTATTATACAAAATACTAGTTTTTTAAATATATTTGTTAAGATAATTTTAATAAAAGAAAATATAACTAGCATAATGAATAATTTAAGGTTTTAATATATTTTTAGTCCTTTTGATGTGAAAATTTTTATGTGTTTGATGCTAATATTTGAGTTGTTTATAATTTTAGGCACATTTTTATTTTAATATAAACTGAAAATTGTGTTTGATATATTAAAAAAAATTAATGTAATTGAGTTAAAAATACATATCAATTGTTTTTAAAGTTTGAAAAAAAAAATCAAAATTTTGAATATAAATGAATTAAATTTTTGTATACAAACTCAATACATACAAACATATTTAACTAGATAATAATAGTACTTTCACATGTGATAGGATATAAAAGGGAAAAAAGAAACACATTCTGTTATTTTTATTTAGTAAACAAAAATTAGACAGGGAGAGATTGGTTTATTTAAAATTACTTTTTAACCATTCTTCAATAACTCAAAAAAGTGAAAATAAGTTCTTAAAATAATAATTTCTTATTCTTTTAGTTATGTATAGGAAAATAAGTTATACACTATTAAGAAGAAGAGATAAATTGGTATTTTAAAAAGTACATATGATTAAAAAGTTCATAGATTATTTTTTTGTATGTTTCTATTAAGAAAATATAGAATAGAAAAAAAAATACAAAAAAAAATGTTTTTTAACCCTAAATTTTGACTTGAAATTAGAATTTTTATTTCTTTAAAAATTTGATGAATTTTTGTTTTCAAATTTTAAAAATAAATAAATATAATTCTTCTAATTCAATTAATTATATTAAATTGTTAACAAGTTTGATATTAATATTTAAATTATTTACTTCGACTTACCTATTTCAATTTTAATACCGATTAGAAAACACTTTTGACATGTTATACAAATTTAATATAATTAGATTAAAAAATTTATATTCATTTATTTTTTAAAATTTTAAAAATCAACTAATTTCAATTTTAGAAAAAAATAGATATTATAAACACAGTTAATCCTATAAAAAAACTCGAAAGTAAAATAATGATTAGATTAGATTGTTTCACTGACTTAATATTGGATTACAACCATATTTTACATTAAAAATGTTAATTATTCATATATATACATATATATATATATATATATATATATATATATATATATATATATATCATATAATATATGTAAAAACTTATGACTACAACATCATGTAAAATTATATTACATAAACTCTCTAAATCTAAATGTAAAAGAAAAAAAAACTCAATATAGTTAAAAAAGCAAATTATTAAAGAAGGACGGCATTTGTATTAATGATTACTAAAAGAAAAAGAAATTATATAATATTTTTCACCAAACATTTATCAGGAATTGTCTTTTTTAGAGTTTTTGAAAGTGAAAACATGTTTGTAATTGTTCTGATTGATTATATTTTAAATATATAAGAAATCCTTTTATTCAAATTGATTTTTAATAAATCTAATAGATTATTGTGAGATATAATTGATTATATTATAAAACATAATTGATTGTGTCGCAAATCATAATTAACTATATTGTGTTTAGCAGATTATGAAAATTAAAGAACAATCTAATTAATTATTTGAGTGTGATAATCAATTATTAGTAAACATTTATATTTGAATTTAGAGGATCAATTAATACTTCGTAAATATTTATATTTAATAATTCTCACTAATTTTTGAAAATGTGCGATTACTGGTATTTGTTAAAAGGTAAGTTTTGAATTGATAAAATAGATTATATTTTCTAATTAATAAATTACCATTTTATCCCCAATTGAATACCCAATAACTATTTTTTCTCTCTATTCCACACAGTGAAACTTCAATAATAATAAAGGTTAAGAATGTGGCTGAAATAGCCTCCAATTACTATTATTTTATTCACAAATTAGAATTTTGTGAATATTATTGTTTTGATGGATTTGTTTTCACCGACTGAGGCCCAAAGAAGAACAGCTTTTGTCGAGGCCCAGTAGGATGTCTTTGATTTGGGAGCCCATTGATCAATTATTTATGAAATGTTTCTCAATTAATGTTTGCGTGACAGTGACTTTTCTACTATTATATTCAACCAATTAAAAATTGTTTTTAATATACTTATTATTATTATAAATAAATTGAGTTGTATGACAATATATCATCACAGAAGAGTAAAAAGCAAATAAAAACCCTATACATGCAAAAAGTTATTTTTATTTTTTTAAGCAACGAGTTATATACTTAAAAAAATTCATAAACGGCAGGGGCTTCTATGATACCGTTTATCAGTAAAATGAAAATTCAACATTCTATGGTGATAGATTCATGACCTTTAATATATTTCAAATAGTTAAAATAAATAATATTAATATTGTTAATAATAAATAGACCGATCCGTTGGAACACAAAAATAATAGTGACAAAGAATAGTAAATCACAAACAGAAAGAATAAAATCTTAAGATATAATACTATTTAATTTGAATTTTAATTTCTATTATTTAAAGAATGCATCATCACATAAGTGAGAAGCAATACAATAATACTTCATTGTTGAGGAAAACAAAACATCTTCATAATATTCCGGATCTAACTTTGAACCATAGAATGAATTAATAATAATAATAATAATTTACAGAAAAAAAACAATGAAGAGATGATGTTATTGACAATGACTTTTTGCCATGTATGATAGTTTATTGAAGTTAAAAGTGGATTGAACCTATGCTATGATGTTCCTTTCACTTGGATGTGTGATTGGTGGCTGGAGGTTTTGTGAAAAGGTTTATCACTTCTTTCTTATCATCACAAAAATGGGTATATGAATTTGGGTTCATGAATGTGTAAATATGATTTTTTTTTTTGTTTAATTTCGGGACTTAAATGCGTTAGATTATGGATTAATTACATTTTTTTTTCTTTTCAAACATGGTCTATCATAAATACTTTTATTTACTTGATTTTTTTTTATGATTCATAATTTATTGATTTAAGAAGTTAGAGTTATTGTACTTTTTATGCTTTATTTAAAGCTTGAGTGAGGTAAATGGAGTTTTGTCTTAGATTTTAATGTTTCATTTTTATTTATCAATATATCTTTTTTGAAAATTTAAATTATAGATAAAAATATATATAAACAATTTAATGGTTTTATAAGGACTATTTTATTGGTGTATTGATATTTTTTTTCAAAGCAATTTATTACATTAATAAAAAATCGAATCTAAAATTATAAAAACTCTTTAACAACAAAACATTATTTTTAACATGAAACCATGAATATAAATTCTAAAACCAAAGAAAGTTACTATTATAAGGAACTTAAATTTTTTTATAATGGTAGAATATACGTCACAATAACATTTTTTTTATTAATTATGAAATTTTGTAAGGAACTCGTTAGAGATACTCTAGTTGAAAATGAAACCTTATGTTGCAAAAATGTTTGTCTGTAATTGAAACAGAATTTAAATGATAGAATATTTTCCTCTGAATGTTGATTGCTTGTTTGAGAAAAATTTGGAATACACTATGATGCAACACTGAGACCAAAGATTATTAGCAGCACACTAGTCACATCTACATTTTTGAATGTGAATTCTAGTGTTCATAACAAAAAAGATCAAGGAATGAAAAAAAATGGACAAAGACATGAATAAAAGGCACAGATGACAGGGAAATTGAACTAGAAGATTATTTGCATTTTGTTGTTCACCCCTTTTATCTTTTACCATCTTTCTCGATCTTTTGTACGAAGTTTTTGAGGCATAAAGAGCGTAACCATTATCCCCAGCAGAAACCATGATAATCAGTGTCTTATAAGAGAAATTTTGGACTGTGAAAAACTTGCATATACAGAAAATGCTACACCATTCACAGAAAGCTCAAGTTTCAGTTCACCATCTCAGACCCTCAAGAACACCAATTCTTCACCGAAACTGTGCAACTATTTCTTCCGTTTCACCTATGTGAGATAGGACCATTTTTTATACTCAATATTGTAATCTTTATCAAACATTTTCACATCTAAATTGTACATCTCCCTAACCATTTATTGAACAATTTTCCTTCATTTTACCAGTTGATCAAAGCTGAACCTAACCAGAATAAATATTTTCTGACTTCTTTCTCGTAACATTAAACAGTCAACACTTAAAGATACATATTAAAATATCATATAGCTGAAGAACTCCATAAATGTAGTCGGTTCAGTCCCCAAAAAACTTCAGCTTAGATGTAGTAAAGGATAACTGAATCTGACCTTTACTGTGGCCAACAATAGCTGTAATTAAACATTTATGCTCGCGGAAGTATTGAACAACAGCTCCCGAGTCCTCAACCTCTGTAGTAGTTACCATACTGAAATGAAACTTCACTTTTCCTAGAAGACAACGACATGAGCTGTCAGCAAAAGTAATTACACTTCAAGAATTTTTTGTCTTTTAGTATTAGAACAATATGTACATAATATACCCTATGGTCACCAGCAAAGTAGAATTACTTTCACATTCGTGCTTATGATAGACTGATTCCTTCTGAATATGACTTCATATGTTTCGGTCTTGGTTTATTTTAGAAAAATAAAGCTATGAATGGAAGAAAATGTATCGTTTGTGTTATAGGAGATAAAAACAGTATTATGGCAAAGTGCATTATGTGCCACTATTTGGTGTATACGGTTGTGGGAAACACTTGATTCTTTAAGGAGGTTTCTGTGACGCACAAACTGATTTGTGGGATAAGGTTAGGCATATTCTGAAGCATGTGACCTATTTAAGACGATTTCTCCAACATATTATTTACAGAGAATGGAGAGAAACTTTGTATCACTACTAAGAAATTCTCCTGAAAAGACAGGAGAATTAAACAAGCAGGAAATGACATTCAGAAAATTTAACATAGAGTACATTACTTGCTCCAAATGACAATGAATTCCAAGGCATAACGCAGATGGTTATGTAGTAATAGAGAGATCATCGGGCACATAATGAAATAAAACTGCCAAAGACCAAAGCAAAATAAATAAATAAATAAACAGTGTTTACATCTCATTCTCAAGCATGAAGTGCTGAACATAACAAGAATGAGTACTATACTTAACCACGCATGACCAGTATCAGTCGTTTCTTTCTTAACGATTTCCAAAATGAGATTAGCCAAACCCGCTACCAAGACAACGAGTATCCGAAGCATCTAACCAATTTGCAAATCAATTATTCTCTTTTTAGATCCAAGGATTACCCACCAAACAAAATATAAATACAGTTTACCAAGTTCTTTTAGCACTGTTCTCCAATCAAAAATTGAAATTCTATTTCAGCAATCTATGCCAAACGTTAACGGAAACCATTGTTACGCAGATTACCAAAGTAAAACTCCAATTCTGAAGAGAAAACAACTCCAGAAGCCTCTATGAAACTGTATCGAAGCCTCGTCCTTATCTACCACCACACCTTCATCAACCAAACCATCAGCGACAGCAAAATCACACGAAGCTCCGCTGAAGTCGTCCCCATTCATCCATGGGTGTTAACAGCCTCCCAAACCAAATTCTTGGGAGCCGGCCCAGATCCATCCCTGGCCTGCAACGCCGCGTTTCGCAGTGTCTGAATAGTGAGCACATTGGCCTTCCAAAAGGACACACAATTGTAGGGAAGGTTATGCTTCTTGCACAGATCCTTAACCAAAGGCGCGATCTTCCTCAGATGGCAGCGCGGCAGCCGGGGAAACAAATGGTGCTCCACCTGAAACTGCAGGCCACCGTGAAACCAGTCCATCCAAGCAGAACAGCTGACATCAAGAGTCCCATTAGTCTGCTTCTCAAACCAATCACCACCACTTGGAGGACCAAGGTAAACTTTGGAAGAGAAATGGTTTAAGCAAAACTGCACATGCTGAATACCCGTCACAGAAAAGCTTACCACAACGAACAAAACCCTCTCCCACCAATTTGGCAAAAAAGAGACCAATAAAGGGTACCAAACCCAAAACGCAAGCAACCCTAAAACCTCAATTCCTCTGCTCTCCACTTTTCTGTTCGACAACAAAAGGAAAAAAGACTGAGCAAAAAGGTTAACCCTCGCGAAGCACATGACGGGGTAGTAAGTCCAATGCTGATAACTGACCAAAAACCTAGCGAGGGAATCGAAATTGAGCTTTCTATCGTAAAATTGGGAAGTCAGAGAGTTGAAAAACTTAGACGAGACCACGAAGAAGGGTAGGTGCTGAAGATCGGGGTCGAAGTCGAGGCTGTTGCACGCAATGTGGTGCGCGTTGTGGTTCCACTTCCACCAGGCAATGCTGATTCCGGCGAGAACGTTGCCGGAAAGGATCTGCGCTACGCGGTTAAAGCGGCGATTGAGCATGACGTTGTAGTGACCGGAGTCATGGCCAATCCAGCCGCTCTGAATCCAGAGGAAGCCGATCAAGGCGCCGGAGAGCAAGTGCACGAACGTGCTGTCGGAGAAGACGACGCCGCAGACGCAGAGAGGGAGGAGGGTGAGGATGAGGGAGAGCAAGATGAGGGTGGTGTGGCCCTTGCGTTCGAAGAGGTTGAGTTCGGAGAGCTTGGAGTGGAGCTTCCGGTAGTCGGAGGAGGCGGCAGAGACGGCGTAGTCAGAGAGGAGGAGGCCAGTGGAAAATGCGGGGAGGAGGGCGGCGGCGGAGGAGGGCGGGTGGAAGGCGAGGAAGGCGTCAGTGGCGTCTGTGCCGGCAACGGTGAGAAGCGGGAGGGCGCCGCCGGGATGGCGGTGGAGCCAGGAGGAGACGTCGTAGATTTTGCCATGGATTGAGATCCACGCGTCGTTGCGCGTGTTGTGTTTGCGGAGTTCGGAGGAGGAAATGTAGGTTGCGGGAGGGTCCATGGTGTGAGAGCAGAGTGAATGAGTGAAGAGAAGAGAGTGTTCGGTTTTTGTAACAGTTTCTTCTTCGTCCTGTCCCGGCAAGGAAAGTGCGCACTATCTTTAATTCAATTGAAATTTTCCCTAACGTAACGTAACCATTTTCTTTCTCATTTTTTTTTTAAAAAGTATTTAATATAATTTTCAATCTTAAACATTTTTGTATGTTTAATTAAGTAGATAAGAATTTTGTATTTTTCATATCAGTTAAAATAATTGTTGAAACAGTGTTGTAATTTTAGAGGAGTAAAGTAATTGTTGTTTATTATTTTTTGAAAAATTCTTAGTGCACCTCATTACAAGAATCAAAAGATGTTTTTATTTCAAAAAATATATACTAAATAAGCAATTTTAGTCTCTAAGCAATGAAATTTTATGGCTAACAATACCTTAAACAACAATTAATGCAGACAGAAAAACCTTTGGTTTTAATAAATTCTATACGTTAAGTTATTCACAAATTATAATTAACTATTTCATAAATAATAATTTTATTATCATTATAGTAATGAAATGACTATAGTAATTTTACCCCTTATAAAAAAAATACATATATATCCACTTTAGAAGGAAAAAGATTGAATTAGGCAAAGAGTTAAGAGTTCAATAATTTGAATAAAATAAATAATAATTGAATGTATAGTTAATGATATTTTCCATCATATCCTCTCTCACGAATCTTCCTTTTTCTTGTCTTATTTTATTAAGCGTTTTAGGAAAGATATTAAATTACTTTGTTCTCTTTTGTTTGTTATTTTACAGAATTGAATATTTTTCTAGTTTAAAAGAGAATGATAAATAAAATATAATTAGAGTGCTACTAGGATACAAGATACGAGACACATTTTCAACAGGGAATAAGTGTTTTAAAATCTAAAATATTAATTGTGTTTTTAGTTCTGTATTAAAACATTAAACGCCAAATATAATTGAATGAAAAGAACAAATGATGAAAATACATTTATTTAATAGTTTTGAGATATAAAAGACTTTACATATTTATCATATAGTTTTATTGTGTAGAGAGAGATATGATTTAAATATGTAAAAAATTTATTAAGACTTAATTAATAATTTAATTTTTTTAATTTTTATATATTTTTTATTGAATTGAATTCTAATTCTTTTAAAAAGAATTTAGTCGATTCTCAATTTTTGTAAGAAAAAATTAATCGTTTATTTCATTAAATTAACAATAATGATGTTTACAATTATCATGTATCAAAATCGAAGTATATTTATACGTTTTAAAATATGAGTAATTTTCTATTTTGAAGATTTCACATGTAAAAATTAAAGAATATTCAAATAAAAACTAAAATAAATAAAAATTTAAACATTTATACTAAATTACTAATTAAGTTAATTATTTTTTTAAAAATTGTTGTAGGATAATTTCGTACCATAAATTATAAGCATTTATTTTCCTATCACAATGAATTAAAAAAATATGAGAATACAAATTATTGTATAAATAATTAAATACTTTTAGCTTAGATGATTATGTGATACGGTAAAAATGGAAGAACCAAACTAGTTACTGTTTATAAAAGTCAACCAAAATAAATTTACCTAAAGGAAAAAATAATTAATTATATTAGTTTTATTTAGTAAACAAATAGTTTGCATAATTTTTCTTTAACTGGGGAGTTTTTAAATTTTTTTCCCTTAATGATAAAAAATAATTTTTTTTATTTATAATTTTACTTTCACATAATCTTATATTAATTCATATATGTGTAAATGATGTACAAATTAAAAGAGAAATGTTGTTTTTGTTGAAAATTTTCACTTTGAACAGAAACCTCACTTAAACCACTTATAAAATTAATATAATAAAATAAATGCTATAAGTTTTATTTAGACATACTCAATACATTTTGGAGAAGCTTAAAGAAGTCAAATATATCTAAAAATTGTTCATGATCATGTGGAACTGATTCTAATTTAATTTGGATAAATCAAATTCTTTATAGATAGATAATGTAATAATTAAAAAGCAATATTTTATTACATTTTTTAATTTAAAGAATAATTGAAGAAATTGCATTGGATGTGTGGTGAGTGATAGATAGATGATGAACGGTGGAGACCCATTCGATAAGGACGTGTTTGGCAGAGTGGGCTCTCTGCAGCTAAGAAAAATATTCTCTTCTCCAAAATCACACTCAGTCACGCCACAAATTAACACAACAAAATCAATACTTTTACACTTTATCATGTATTTTGCAATAAATAGGTCAATAAAAGTAAATTACATATATATTAATGGACAATAATAGAAATTCAAGTGTAATAGTGTTCTTATCATCTTAAAAATTTAAATTAAAAATATATTCACTACTAAAAATATTTATAAATAAAATTTATTACGAGTAGTAAATGGATATATTAAATAAAAACACTTTGTTGTCGTATTTATTTATAGTTCATTGAATTACACATGTCAAATTATATTAACTATAATAATTCGTTAAACTTTTAAATAATTTGTTTTAAAAGTCAGATTACAAATTTTTATTCGTTATATCATGTTCATAAAATATCATATTAATCAAAATAAACATTTAAACATGTCAACTTTTATTAACTACAATAATTCATTAAACTTTTAAATAGCTTGTTTTAAATTGTATATCATAAATTTTGCTTATTTGAACCACCCACGATTATATCTTAGAAACTAAAAGCACTGACAAGAAAAGAAAAGTAAAAATAGAATAGCAAAAAGAAGAATAAAAACAAAAAAGTATTATGTGTCGTTTTAAATTTAGTTTAAATAACAAAACCCAAGATTATGACAGACAATAATAAAATGTAGATAGTACACAAACTACAACTGTCAAAGGAGAAAACCATTAGCTGTAATAACAGGCTGTCCACTCAAAAATTATAAATTTTCACTGTCATATGAGCAATTAAACTATAATTTATTCAAGAAAAAAGAAAAAATGAATCTTTCATGATAAAGTCATAATTTTTTAAGGTTAAAACTCTGGATTTCCAAATCATAAGTTAATTTTACACACGTGAAGGAGTTTAAAAAGTTTTAAGGTTGGGATGCTAGAAGGCAAAGTCGATTTCAGATTTTTTTATTGAATTTTTAACATTGTTTATCTATTGAATCTTTAAAATATATTAATGTTTGTGTATTATTTTTTAATATGTTTTAAAACATTAAAATTAGTGTTTATTAATGTATTTTGAAAGCATGACAAAGAAATAATACCAAAAATTTCACAGAGAATCCAAATTCAATAGAATCTATTTAATACTATTTCTTTTGTGTATATTAAAAAAATAAAAATATGAAAAATAATATTTTTTAAAGTTAGAAAAGGAAAAATTTAACAATGAATGAAAGATTAATATTGTAAGAATTGAAGAAGGGTTGATTAGGTTTTGAAAGGTGTAGCTAAGAAGTTTGTTGAGTTGCAAAGGTAGCCCCAAAAAGGTGAATGATGAATGATGCAATGAATGAGTGAAGTATAGTATCCAACAAAACCTTTCAGAATATGCCACATGCAGATGCTTCTCTCCACCCAAAAATATCTTCATACATAATATGTCACACCTTCATTGGATGCTTTTTGTTTTGTTTTGTTTTCTTCTTCCTATCACTTTCCCTCCATGGAAGCCCAACAACATAGGATGCTTTGGTTTTAAATACCCCAAATAAATGACAACGTCGTTATTTAGTCTTAAATAGACCAACATTTTTATTTACTTCTTCAAACTGTAAAAACGTTTCATGGTTACCTTTTGTTGTGAGTTTCATGATTTAGTAAAAAAGTTATGTGAAATCTCTGAAATTTAATTTGGTGTTGTAAGTAAATGTTTTCATTACTCCCTCTAATTATGATTTATTACCAAATACATCTACTACATATAAAAGTAGGGCAAAGGAGTATTTTGGCATATTACTTGTATTCTTGTAGGAAAAAAAACATGGATCCTTATAGATGATACAAAGAAACTGAATTGTTGACATGTGAATAAAATTGGAGGAGGATCCATATGTAAATAATTCTTCAACATTCAAGTCAATAACATCATAAGAAAATGAGTATATAAAAATATATGAGATTGAAATTGAATACTCCTTATGAGAATGTGTCATATTTATAGTCAGGCGTGGATCGTTAAGATAATTAGTTAATAATATTATTGATTAACAAATTATGCCTTAGTAATATAAATTGATGGACAAATTATACTCTTTTTAATTTATTGGTTATATGTATATCAATTATCTGATTTATGACATATTGTGCTCATAATTGTATTTACTATGTTGTAATATTTTATGATATATTATAATTGTATTTATTATGAGAATAATATGTATATATTGTAGAATATTATGAGAATATTATATTTATTTAATATTTTTTTCCAGTTCTAATGGAGGAGAAGTACATAAGCCCACGAGCTTGGAGCTCTACAAGGTGAGCAAACAAGATTGTAAGTTTAGTTATGTACAATCAATTTTGAACGTGTTTGTACTTTTTTGAATTATCCTTGGTTGTTATGTTTAACTTTGTTCATTTTCAACAAGACACTCTATTGAGCATCTTATATGTTCAGGATTCTTGTTTATCATTATCATTTTAACATTGATAAAAATGTTTATGAGGGACGTTGATGACATTTCTAGAAACACTAAGGCAACTATTTATGTTGATAAGCCTATAATAAATGAAATGTTCACCCTTTTCTATTTTAGTGTGCTCACATCGTCAACGTTTCATTTGTATGCATGTTTATCTTTGTGGGAGGGATCATCTCATTAGATGAAGCTTCCTTTACCGAGGATGTGCTAAGTTGGGAAAAGTCTTCTTTGACTAGGCACTCCTTAGAAGGAATCATCGTGTTAGATAGAACTTCCTTTTCCGAGGATGTGCTAAGTAGGGATCATGAGATAAAAGTCTTCTTTGACCAGATACTTCTTGTAACACCCAAATATTTTAAAGGGTATTACTCATAGTAGAGATTAAATTAATTTGATATCTCATATAAACAATCAAACTTTATTTCAATTACTCCAAAGTACAATACCAAACTTACAAACTTTAAACAATATAGTCTTCATCATTGAAATTTCAACTTATAAGTTTTACACAACATAATCTTCCCAATACAAATTTATTCTTTTTACAAAAATCCCTGAAAGTTTTTCCCCGCATCTCTCTCATCTCTAAGCTTTTTCAACCGCATCTGCAACATTATCTAATCACATATAACATGAGTTATATGATCATAGAACAAACAAATAAGGGTAAGCCAACCATATCATATCAATCATTAAACTTGTAATAAGAATAGTTCAAACATGTATTTCTACAATTACTAAAATATCATTACCCCGATGTCATTAATTCATCATTATCAAAATCAACTTCCTCAATTTCATAAACCTTACAATTTTACCATGCTTACTCACGAAGCCTTATGGTCAGACCGCTCTCTGCCTGCTTCCTTAAGCCTCACCTGTATACTATGTATTACTCTCTGAAGCCTTATGGTCAGACCTCTCTCTGCCTGCTTCTATAAAACTTATGAACCACATATTTATGTCAAAGCCTTATGGTCAGACCACTTGCTGCCTGCTTTCATAAACCTCAGGTGTTACTTTGCTCATATCAAGCTCCCATGGTATAAACCGAACATACTACTTCCCGTAGGAAACATCATTTCATAAGCAATGATTTCTTATATCTACTCCAACATTTCATCAAATCAACATTTCATACCCTCTTATCCACTCCAACATTTCATCAAATCAACAATTCATAACCTCTTCTCCGCATAACTCAATCATGTTCATTCTCTAATCATAATTTGACAATAACCTATTTTGGTGTCAATAAATTAAACATATTACCAGATATCATACTTCATATTATAAACTCATTTTGACCATACCGAGTATAACGCAACATATTTTCACCAAACAAAGATCATGGATCAACCAAAATATATCAACATATCTTAGGAACCACATATTAAAGTCTGGGTTCAATGTAATGATAAATAAAATATATATGAAATTTTTACCATGATAATATTATGCATCTACCATCAACTTGTTTTATTTTATTTTCATCCTAGTAGAGATTTATCTTTACCCCAATTGGTCACCGGAGAGGACCCAGATGTCTGAACGCATCAAACTCACCTTCGACGCCAGCACATATGACTAGTCACAACTGACTGGACCAGGCCAGGGCTGCTCTATGATCAGGGATGTGCCAACTCAGGTTTTTAAGGTTCCTCTATCCTACCAACAAAGGGAGACCTTCAATAATTAACAATTTATTTATTTAATTTATCTGCCTTGTTTTCTTATGCTCTAAATCTTAAAATGCCTAATTTTATTTCCTCTCACAACAACCTTAAACATTGTATATATGTTTAATACTCATATACAAGCTATTATAGAACCCTTATTCCAAACCTTCCAACAAGATTAATTTCAGCCAACAAACTCATTCAATAAATTCATCACAATAAACATCCATAATAAAATTCATACAAGATAATTATAAACAATTAACAATAATAAAACATTACTATAAATGATCATAGAAGAATGCAATATTTGACAATCATAAAAATAATCTTAATATAAAAATTCATGGGGAAACAAGAAGTTGAATCTGACAGAGCCGGTTAGACAACTTCTAATTCATCCATCAATACAATATAATTAAATAACAAGAACAATACATGTCTGGGGAAATAAGAAGTTGAATCTGGCAGAGCCGGTTAGACAACTTCTAATCCTTCCAAAAATGCAATAAAATAAATAAGTAAAGAAATAAATAGTTTGGGGAAACAAGAAGTTGAATCTGGCAGAGCCGGTTAGACAACTTCTAATCCTTCCAAAAATGTAATACGGAAGGAAATAAAAAGTTTGGGGAATCAAGAAATTGAATCTGGCAGAGCCGGTTAGACAATTTCTAATCCTTCCAAAATACAATAAAAATAAATAAGGAAAACAATAAAATGTTTGGGGAAACAAGAAATTGAATCTGGCAGAGCCGGTTAGACAATTTCTAATCCTTCCAAAATACAAAAATAAACCACTAATAATATACAATTGGCATAACATAATCAACATCACATTTTACAACTATCACACTTGGATATTAACACAGAACATACTCTCATTTAAAATTCAAAATCATATAGAAACAAAATACTCCATATTCAAGATTTAAAATCAGACAAAAGAAAAATTATAGCATATTCAAGACTCAAGATAATACAAAAAGAAATACTCAAAGTTAGCTTCCCTTACCTCTATTCGAGACTTAGTTTCCTCTTCTCAAACCGTTCTTCGGAAACTTCCAGAATTTCCCCTCTTTAACTATAATTTCCTCCAACCCTCTTCTCTCACAATTTCTCTAGAATTTTGGTGCAAATTTTCAGCCTCCCCCCCTTGGCTATTTATAGCCAAAAAATTTTTTTTTTTACTATTCATTTTTACTATTCATTTTTACTATTCAAAAATTATTTTTTATTCATCATTCTTATCTCTGAATGATTAATTCTACGTGGAGTGTTCTCTTCCACAATTTATTTTAATATATATTTTTTTTAACTATTCACTATTCACTATTCACTATTTACTATTTACTATTTACTATTTATTATTCACTATTCACTTTTCTTAAAAAAAAATCCTAAATAAGTTATCAAAAATTTGAAGCTCTCCCTCTAGAATTACTATAACTTTATATCCAAAAATTTACATTTTTCTATCTATTACTAATAAAATGTTAAAATTTACAATTATAAATATATATATATATATTTTTATGGATCTTACATTTTAACTTACAAATATTTTCAAGGATCTTACACTTCTCAGGAGGAATCATTGCGTTATATGAAACTTATTTGCTTGAGGATGTACTAAGTAAGGATCATGAGGTAAAAGTCCTCCTTGGTCGAGTATTCCTTGACAGGGCTCACCTCATGAAACTTCCTTCATCTAAGCTTAAATTATAATAGCAAATAATGATTGAAATAATATGATATATTTGATTGATGCCTTGTTAAAACATTCTTGACCAAAACTCTTTTTATCTGGGTTGTTATGTAGAGTAGGATAATTACATATTTTGGTTTCTTCTTTCCTTTTGTATGGTTTCATATGAACAAAATATGTCTTCAAACTTGGCCTTAAAGGCCTCTTTATTATTTTGGTTCTGATCAGGATGATACTACATTACCTTGGTTCTTAGTCTCAACTAGGGATGACAACGGATCGTGTTGGGCAAGGATAGTGCATACCCACTACTTGACCCATAAAAAAAATACTCACCCGCTATCTGCCCATTTAAAAAATACCTACGAGTATTTTAAAACCCACGTATACCCGCACATATTTTAAAAATATATGTTATAATTTTTTAAATAAAATTTAAATAAAATTACAAAAATATATATATAATATAATATAAATTAAATTAAATATATATTAAAATTTAATTTTAATTAAATTTAATATGATAAAATATAAATTAATTTTAATTTTAATTAAATTTAACTTAATAAAATGTAAATTAAATTTTTATTTTTATTTTTTGTGGGTAGCAGATACCCGTTGGTACGAGTAGTATAATACCTACACTAGACTCATTTATAAGTGTGTATTAAAATATCCATTACCTGTAGGTAATAAATACTCGTAGATATCAATTATCCATCACGGATTTCATCCGCAGATACTCACAGGCACAAATATTTTTGTCATCCCTAGTCTCAACATTTGTAAGTGTTATTGTTCTGAATTTGAGATTTATAAAAAGGATCCATATAAAATTACATGAATGCAAACAACATGCTCTTACTATATTGTTATGTAGACAGTACATTAGTCAAGTATGATTTTCCTTAATAAATAATGTTCAATCAGCTATCAACCGATACCAAAATCACGTCCCTTTTTTATCAGGTAAGAAATATTGCTTCAAATGGGACATTACTTTAACCCTCCTATTATAGCATAAAATTGTTGGAAAGTCTTGAAGAATGAATATTTGACGAAGCTTGAAGATTGATGAAGGTTGAGAACCTATGTGTAAATCTAATTTAGGATAGAAGTCTTAATGTGTCTTCTAGTTACTTAATTTGTTAAAATAGTGTTTAATAAGTTAAATTACTTGTGCATATAGTTATGTGAATAACATATTAAATCAACTGAAATAACAATCAATTAGTTGATTTCACTTGAGTAAGTGAAATCAATCAATTGAGAATTACTTTTAATTGATTCAATATATCAATTTACAAATTATACAATTTTTCTTTTTTTATGAGATTGTTGTTTGTGATTGATCCTATAGGTGTTGGAGCTGTGATTTCTCCTTGTTGATGAGGTGTACAAAGGTTCTTGATTAACTAGGAGAGTCAATATTTAGGTTTGATCCTTCTTGTGTATTCACCTTGTTTGTATGTTGTTCCTGGTGTGATTCTAGGTCGGAAAGATGAACTTTTGTTGTTTCTTGTGTGATTTAAGAAACTTGTATTGTGGGCTTTTTGTTTTCAAAAATTTAATTGTAAGAATATTGTAATTTCTTGAGTTAGTGAAATGTCAAATTCAAGTTGTCTTGATTAACTAGATGTAGATTAATTTGAGTGAACTAGTATAAAAATTTCATGTGCATTAATTTAGTTTTTTTGTAGTTTATTGTTCTAAGTTGCTTTTATCAAGAAAACTAATTTGTTTGACCTTCAATAATAATCTTGGTGTGATTGTATAATAATTTGATAAATCAGTACATTTGTAATTGATCTTGGTTATTAAACTAATCAATTTTGAAATCTGATTGCTAAGTGATATTACTCTATCATAATTTTAACATGCTGATTTCAAAGTTTAATAAGTTAAAATGACCGATTCAAATTTGATGCATTGTTGAATCCCGTTATCAATCTAGTTCAAGATTTTTTTTTAAGATTTCAAAATAAATAGAATTTTTAAAAATGGTCAATTCAATCCCTTTTCTTAGCTTAAACTCCTTATTATTATTACAAAAAATTATTCATAAATTCTAGTTATAGACATTTTCTTCTTGTAAGCACGATTCTCACATTTTAGCAATAGAAAAGGTGATTTTCAAATAAAACGTGAAAGGAAATTACCTTAAGAATTATATTACTAAAAGTAAAGAATTTTAAATAGAATGTAATTTTGATAAGCTAAAAGTAAAGTACTATATTATTCTTGTAATAATAATCTTATATATATATATATTAAACATCCAATAATGATTATGTTTAACTTAGTGTATATCTATTTAAAGGTAAACCTTGTAGGTATATCATTTATGATATCTAGTTGAGAAAGTTAAAAATAAAGATAATAATAATATCCTCAAATCTTAGGACATTGGTGATAAAAGATGTTGGAAGATTTTTCTGATGAGATACTCACTATGAAACATGCCTATGACCTGGTCTGTGATCAATACTATCAAATGAATCTAAAATTTATATTAATTTTTAGTGAACTTATACCCCAATTCATCATGAAATAGAATGTAAAAACATATATGAATTTGTCATTAAAAATGATGTGGTTTGTCAACGAGTATATGATCTTCCAAATATAAAGAACCTTTTGTACTTTTATCTTGGATGGTTGGTAAGATTTTATATTTGTACCTTAATTGGTAGGGATTTATATTTCTACCGTTGTTGGTAAAAATTTATAGATATGAAGAACACAAAATAGAGCCCATGTAATATGTAATTTTGTACGAAATAATAATAGAGTATAAAAACATGTGATTAAACTTAATTATTTTGGTAGAATTTTTTTCCCAGAAATTAAACAAGCCTAATATAAAGGCAAATATTTGTACAACATGATAATTTGGAGAAAAATACTAACAAATATATATAAAGCCAAATGAGTAATAATCTTATTTTAAATTAAACTCATTTACTACAAGATCAAGGATCAAGTAAACTTTTTTTTTACTTTTTTTTATTTTAGATATTGTGTTAGCACTTCATATAATATAAGTAATAAAAAAACACATGATATTTCCAAATATATAAAATAAATAGTGTAATAATCTCATTCATTATAATTAGTCTTTTATTTGATACTTCAGAGGGCATGGTAAGAGTTTCATTGAATCCCACAGTGAATGTAAAATATTCTTATCAGAAAAAAAATGTGGGATCCTTTAAAGTAATATAGAGAGACTGAATCGTTGATACATGAATAAAGTCTAAGAAAGATTCACTTATAGAAGAAAAAAATATAAAAGTGTATATGAGATTGAAAATAAATACTACTGTAAAAATATGTTATAAGTTATTATTATTATTATTATTTATATGGAAATGATTTAGAAATTCTACTTTTATATGTTATCTTATTAACCATATAAATTAATGTTAGAATTGAAATTTTATAAATATTTTATGTTGGGAGGAAAGACCTAATTAATGGGGACTTTTTAAATGTATATTTAATACAAGAATCGTAAGAGAATCTTAAACTTCAAGTTGGAGTCTTAAAAGAAATTTATATTGAAATATTTTAACGTGATATAAAAAGTCCTAAATTTAAGATCCCAGAGTTATAAAAGTTCAAAAATATTTTCCATCTTACAAAATTTTTACTTTCATTTAGCTGTAACTAAAACATTATAAAAACATAAGTATTATAAAATCTTTGCGTTGGAATAAAACTTACAAAAAAAAGTCTTAAAAATGATGTGGCATGTAGAGACTTTTGCATTGATATTTGTGAAGTAAACGTAATAAAACTATCTTAAGGTACAGAGTGTAATACATATATACTTATCAAAAATGCACTTCACTAAATTTCTTGTAATATCATATCCATCTTAAAAAAAAAGAAATAAATATAAAACAATTACGTACTGAGGAATTGGATAGTGAAAATTAAAAAAGAAAAGAAAAGAAAAAGAAACACAAGGCAAGACATGAATGGCTAAGGATTATCTGATAACTGATTGAGTAGATGGACCACCCTTATCTGCAGTTCGGTACCTTTACATACTATCTCCCATGTTTATGTTTCATCCATTCAATTTTTCCTATTCTTTTCTATTTATCATTTTAAAGTTATCACAATCAAAAATAATAATTTTTATAATATTTTTTAAAATTTTATAGTATGATCTTTATCTCTCTGATTAATAAAAATTTAATATATTTTCTACTTCTACTTCTCTTATACTCAGAATACATGTTTAAAATGTGTAAAAATTAACCAAGTAGGAGGATAAAATTGAATAATAATAATAAATAATAATATCTTGAACTTTTAAAAGACTTAAGAAAAAGAACATTTATTTTATAGAGATTGATAAAAAAAAAGATGCCATTCTTATCCATGCTGATAAAATCTAAGATATGTTTAGATTAGAAATAAAGAGTTCAAAATATATTTCTTGAATAACGAAAAAGTGAAGACTTTTTCTGCTCAAGTGAGAAGGAATGGACGTAAACACAAAAATTGAATACATATTTTATACTAACTAAAAATTAACTTAAAATCATATTCTTAACATTTTCTAGTCAAAACGTTATTTTTTATATCACGACACAAACATTTATTTAATTTTTTACGAAAAGCAAAAAAAAAATGTAATAAAACAAAAATGTCTCATTTTCAAATTGGGACAGAAGATACCAATGAAAACTTAAAAATGAAGTAAACACTAATGAAACTTATCCTTTTAGTAGGCCGTAACCAAAGATAATAACCAACAATGGAAATTTCTATGCACTTATGGATGAAAATCCAGAAGCTTTATATCTTTTCATGACCACAGACCAAAGTGGACTACCAGTACCTGCACATTTCGTAACATTGGGAATGAGCTTCCATCACATTTCCTTGCTTATTTTATTCTCATCCAAACAAAACATACATTTTGAAGGCTGAAGAAACATGCCACAAGCAAGTTAAAACTTGTACCATAGTTGCACTTTTACAGTCTTTTCTGAAATATGGTATTGGGTTGTGTTCATGGTTTATCCTAAAAGTGTATGTAGTTGACATACATGAATTTTGCAATGTTATGACCACAAGTAAATCTGTACCAGGCAGTATGTAGTCTGTAATCTGTAATTACAAACGTAGTAGTCAAGCTCGAAGAGCAATTTTGTTTGGATAGATGCCCTGTAATTCAATTAGCAGTGCTTCTTGTAACCCACCAGATGAGTCAGGTTCTTGCTTGTATGTCAAATTATTCATTTCACCACTCACCTATAGTAATTGTAAG
Organism: Vigna angularis; assembly: GCF_016808095.1. Taxonomy (NCBI): domain Eukaryota; kingdom Viridiplantae; phylum Streptophyta; class Magnoliopsida; order Fabales; family Fabaceae; genus Vigna; species Vigna angularis. The sequence goes on along the minus strand of NC_068976.1, from coordinate 13,706,409 downwards.
AGCATAAACTTCTAACATCAGTGATAAGAGAACAGCTTACATTGACAACATGTAACCTGGCATGTGCCTATAATGATGTTATTGAGTTCCAAAAGTGAGAAACTTGTGTTGCATTTGTCAATCTTCTATAACTCTGACAAATGCTAATTATTGACTGTCAGGTAGGCAAGGGTTGGATGTTAGAAATGGGACGAGGTTTGCCCATCTTTCTTGTTCTTCTATTTATCAAGAATGTGTCTTCGTTTGCAAGAAAAATGGTTTGAAGAGAAATACTGGATCTCCATATTTTGCAAGAACTATAACCGAGAATGAATCTTTGCCTGCTTTGATGTATCTTTGTCTTTATCTGCATGAGTCTTGATGAATTCCAAAACTAAGCTGCTCAACTTATCTTGTTGAGAAGAAAACTCATGATCAGCTCCTTCTATGATGCACAATTCATGATTAGATATGAATTTATCGAAGTCTAAAGCATCTTCTGCAGGTACAGTTTCATCCATGGATCCATGAATTGTCAACACCCTGTCTCAACAACATTAATAAAATGTTCAAAATTATAACAGTTAAACACCAGAAGCGACTGATTTTGCGATATTTTCAATGATGCATATTGTTTGATGAAATAAGAAACCCTACCTGCAATCTTGGGGAATCAATAGGCAGTCAAGATGGGTTATAGTAGAAAGGCGGTCCATTAAACTTTCTTCAGTAACACGATACATAATCTTCCCTATCATAAGAAAAAGAAAAAGTGAATCAGACTGGTTAGAGTAAATGGACAACAATTAAACTACTAGTATTGGGCAAAGACACCGTTTTAAGTAGCTTTTGGAAGCCACTGTGATTCAACATCTAATAGTTCAACTCTTTCCTTTTTTAATGTAAACCCAAAATTGTTTGTGACAGCAAAAAAATAAAGAAGCATGAATAAAATTGACAAAGATATTTTAAAAAAATAACCCCACAAATGATAAACAAATAGAACCTGAAGATTATTTACATTATGTTCTTCACCTCTTTTATTTTTTACATCTATATATCCATCTTGCTTGATCTTTTGCATAAATCTTTTGCCCAAACGACCTTCCATGCCTCTCACTAGATTGAAACGACCAGATATATTGACAACAATATGAATATCCTTATATTTTGAGGCATAAAAGAGAGCTACATTACCCCCTGCAGAAACCATAATAGTCAATGGCTTAACAAAAGGAATTCAGAATTGTGAAAGACATGTGCAGAAAATTCTGTAACATTCAGAGAACTTAAGTTTCAATTTTCAGAAACTAAATTATCCTTTCGAACTGTACAACTATGGACATGTTTGTTTGCCAATTAAAAAAGTCTAAACCTCAATTGAACTCAACTGACCAAGACACATGATTTGAGTTTAACTGAGCTTTAGATCGTTTCACCAAAAAACAAACATGTCATGCATCTTCAGTTTAACCAATGTGAACTAGGTTCATGTTGTAAACAATATTTTCTAATCTTTAAACATTTCACCTCTAAATCGTACATCTCAAAAAGCATTTTTTTTGGGAATTTTCCTTCATCTTACCAATAGATCAAAAAGTTACACCTAACTCTGATAACTATTTTCCTTTCACAACTTCTTTCTTGTAACATTAAATACTCAAAACTTAGAGATATATCTACACTTTTATAATTAAAAGAAGATCATATTACCACCTGAACAATGTCATCATTTTTTTTTGTCCACGGAAATGAAAAACCAAATATAAATTAAAACTTTTTCTCTTTGCATTTTCCATGATCTCAGCATACAGTTTCAAAATATCACCTTGAAATAATTATCTCTTTTCTGTAAGGCCTACAATATTAAATCTATTCCATGCACTAAATAAACAATTCTGACAATAAAAAAACTCTAACACTGGAGAAAAATATTTCAAACTGCCACTGATGAATTCCATATGTTTGTTGTCTGTTTAGTCGATAATATCAGTTACATATGATAAGGATAATCGTAATCTAACCTTTACTATGACCAATAATTGCTGTAATTACATATTTCTGCTCACGGAAGTGTTGAACTACAGCTCGCAGATCTTCAACCTCTTTGTAGTAGTTACCATATTGAAATGAACCTTCACTTTCCCTAGAAGACAATGACATGAGTTTTTAGCAAACGTAATTACAATTCAATAAACGATTTTTTTAGTGTTAGAATTAGAACAACACGTACACAGTACACGCTAAGGTTACTTACAAGGTAGAATTTCTTTTACACTTATGTTTACAGGGTAGAATTTATTATGGCTGATGGCAAAGTGCAACTTCTAACATTGAAGAGATTAGGTTTTCCCTCCCCTCCGCACCCTTCTCCGATCAACCAGTACACACTAACAGGTATTTATTGAGGAATTTGGCAGCACAGTTCCATTGAGGATTTCTTTTTGTCTCTCTTGTTTGTGTAATCTGACCTTTACTATGACCAACAATAAAGCATGCATATGAACCTTTACCCAACTGCTTAATCTTTTAGGGGAGATGTTTTATGACAGTAACGTGCATTATAGTCAAGGAGGATTCCTTATCCTCCCAATTCATTGCAAGCTTCTTCTCTTTATTCAATAGAATTTCTTCTTTTACGAAAAAGAGAATTCTAAGATTCATATTCCCAAAGATATGCCCAAAAGTTTTAAACCAATAATTCAGAGTGTTATCATAGGATAATACTATTAGCATTTCTCTTTAAAAAATTAAAATAATTTAATAGACAAATAAAATCATATACAAACAAATCAACCCCCCTCCTCAAATGTTTATATTCCTTATATAAATTGAAATTAACTAATTTATGGTCCATACTCCTTTGCTTAGTAGCTTACCCATTTCCAGCAAAGTCAAAGCGGAAAGCACTGATTCCATCTTTTTGCAGAGCATCAGCAAGATTCACCATGGGAATCCTTTCCTACAGATAAAACCATTCGACCGTTTAGTTCAAGATTCAAAGCTACCAGTTTCACTAAATATACAATGATGAAAAATTAAGGTCAAGTTTTCCTAAACTTCTTCCTAACAGTTCCATGAAAAGAAAAATTCTTCATAAAGAACAAATTGGCTTATATATAAAATACTTGCAAATATATTATTTTTTTCTAAATCTGCTTTATTCAATTCATTCTCTTCTCCTAGCTTATGGAAAAGTATTTTATCCAAAATACCGTGATTAGATAAAAGTTAGAATAGTTATACAGTACTTTTTCCTCCTAAAACAACAAAAAATTCCCTTCTCAACTCATGCATTGAACTGCTCAATTTTGTAAGCACAAAGTTTATTAAGGGAAAAAAATGGGATTTTGTTCCCACAAAAATGTGTGAAGAACAATAACCTTGGAAGATTGGAAGCCATGACACACGATAACAAGCGAAACTGAAGCTGAATTGTGCAAGATCCCCAAGAGATTCTCACCATGGTTGTTTCGTATGGTAACTCTCCTTTCAGCACCACGATCGCTCATTTTACCAGAGTAATTAACAGGAAATCGTAGATGATTTTCAATTCCGCGATTTTGTGATGTAAGATTGGGTGAATAATAGACATTAGGGCAAGGTGCAAACCTAATTTGATGAACGACGACGTTTGATATTTAAAAAAAATACAATAATAAAGAAATCATTTGAAGCAGCTGTGTTTTCATATAAAACAAAACTTATTCACTAATTTTAATATAAAACATGCAATGAATAATTTTTTGATTCACTTTATCTTATATTTTTATAAATCAAACATGTCTTCAATGTTAATGTTAAGACATTATAGACTGCTAGATGTTATATAATATGTAAATATAATTGAAATCCTTTTTTCTTAAACCAAATTGCCCAATAAATGAGTGGTTTATGTTATTATATGAAGGAAAGAAAAAGAAAAAATATTTCAGTTTAAATTTGTTAAGATAATATATTTTTGTTTAAAATATTATTCATTTTGAAGTCTTTTTTATTTGTAAAAAGAGAACTCTAATACTTATTTGTCACTACTATATTATTCATATTTATGTAAATTCTTACTTAATTAAACATTAAAAAACTTTAGCACATGAATCTTTCCCTTCACCATTCATTAGATTTTGGAACTACTCTTCCAAAATAACAACCTATAATATTTGAAAGCTTCATACTCATCTTAAAAGACATCTCATCCAAATATGATAAAAATATACTTAGACTAATGTTTATAAATACCTATTTTCAACTACTTGTGTATATTGTTTTAAAATATAAACAAGTTGATATAAAACATATTTTATATATTTTATATTAAAAATACCTAACAAATTTATCGGAACAAATATATGAAAAAAACAATATTTTATGATCAACAAATTAGTATTGGACCGAAATAACAATTTTTTTTAAAATTTAAAAGTAAGTATTATAGTTTATCATTGTCAAGATTTCTTTTAATTTCATTTGATTTCAGTTTTTTTTAACATTTTAAATTTCACCTCATATTTTTCAAGAAGTAAGCCAATAATTATTTTATAAAATCTTATAATAATAAAAATAAAATAATAATGCTATTACTACAATATTATAATATAAATAACAAATAACAAGTCACTACTAAATATACTATTTTACAAAAATAATACATAGTACAACTAAAACATGTCAACTAGGAATTATTATTATTATTCGAAACTATTAACTCCTTAAAAAAGTGAGACGAATTTAAATAGATTTAAAATACTAAGAAAAAATAAATTACAGAATTATTATTACTGTGAATTAGATAATAAAAAAATATTAAATATACTTTTGTCTCTAAAATTTTAGATTACTTTCATTTAACACAAAAACAAAAATAGAAATAGGTACATAATTTAATTTAAAAACAAGAAACAATTTTTAAAAATAGTTTGCAAAACAAAACATATTTAATTCTAGAAAATATATATTAACTTATTTTTATAAAAATGTGATAAAATTAAAAAATAATTAAAATAGTAAGAAAAAATTGTACAATAATTATTATATTGACTTTGAGAGAAAAGATTATATTAATTCCTTTTTAAAAAGTGACACCAAATTGAAAAGATTTAAAATAATAATACAAACCTGAAAAACTCTCGAAGAGAAAAAAACTATTTAACCTTCTAGGGATTAACATTAATACTTCATTTTACCTTTAGGAAAGCAGATTATATAAAGATTAGCAGAACAACTTTTAAATGCATAATTTTAATGCAACAATAAATTACTTAAATTTAGAAAAGTAGAGCGCAATTTGACTTTACAGGGCATTCAGAACAAGAAGAGAAGAAAATAAATAGAACACGGTAATGTACTGTAATTTAATTATAGTTTCTGATGAAGTTCAGGTGAGAGAGTCCCAGATCGAGTAGGAGGCACATGAAAATATATTAATTTTTCATTGTACACTACAAACAATGAAAAAAAGTAAATGCATATATTTTTATGCCAACTAAAATCCGAGGTGCATTACCTGAGTTTCTCCATGTGAAAAACCTGAAAAAATTACTATAAGAACATTTTCAATCTAGTCGTACAAGTTATGTTTGCTGCTCTAGCATCTTTTTCTGCTAAGATCCCACTGGAGCACTTTTAGCCTTGGCAGCGGCAGCACTGGCAGCGGCGGCAGCTGCAGTGGCAGCAGCAGCAGCTGCAGCAGCTGCAGCAGATGCCGGGTTGCTGGATGATGGAGGCACCGTGTTGGATTGTGAACTGCTCTGAGCTTCAACTGTTTGTGGTTGCGTCTGAGTTCTAACTTCGGCAAGCAATGCCTTTATCTGAGTTCCTGTGAGAGTCTCGTGCTCCAAAAGAGCATCTGCAAGTGCATGATGCTCCTTGCTGTGAGTGGTCAGAATGGTTTTTGCATTGTTGTAAGCCTTCTCCAAAAGTTGCTTCACCTCTTTCTCAATGAGAAGCCTTGTCTCTGAGCTCATGCTCCTCCCATTATCTACGTAATCGTGACTGACTAGTCCAACTTCTTTGCCCATGCCATATTTGGTAACCATCCTCCTTGCCAAACTAGTTGCTTGCTGGAGATCAGAGGATGCACCACCAGTGACTTCATTTTCTCCGAAAATTAGTTCTTCGGCAACCCGGCCTCCCATGGCAACGTCAAGCCTGGCAAGCATCTGTTTGCGGGAAACGCTAAGCTGATCCTCATTGGGCAATTGCATAACCATGCCAAGTGCCATACCTCGGGGAACTATGGTTGCTTTGTGAACAGGGTCGGCCCCATCAGTATACATGGCAACAAGGGCATGACCTCCCTCATGATAAGCAGTGTTCTTTCGATCCTCCGCAGATACAACAGCTGACTTGCGTTCACTGCCCATCAGCATCTTGTCTTTTGCAAACTCCAAATCAGCCATTCTCACAGCTTTGGCACCATCCATTGCAGCCTTGATAGCAGCCATGTTAATCATGTTTGCAAGATCGGCCCCAGAGCACCCAGGTGTTCCTCGAGCAAGGACCATTAGATCAACATCGTCAGCCTTCAAAACCTGTATTTGATTGGAGACAAAAATCCAGCAAAACAAGTATAAGTAATGCTGATCATAGTTACACAAGTAATGGATATAATATCTAAACTTCAAAATAAATGGGTGTGTGTGGGCTCATACTCGAGCATCCAATTGATAGCCAATCATAGCCCAAAAAAAAAAGCATTAAACAGAAATGTTTAGTACCAATACAATGAGAGCACTAACCATGTACTTCTGAGAAAAGGAATCATGCCGTCTAATCCAATCTACCAAATAAAGAGGACCAGATGTTTAGAAAGGCTATTCTAGAAAATATAGGCCTTAGTTTCAATGATTACACCAGTTTTAAACCCCGCATTGTTAGGACTTAGTTTGACTAATTTACATTTGATAGTTTCTGCAGGGAATATATGCAGTTTTATTTGTATTTGTGTCTGTTTTTTAATTTCTTTTGGGAGGAGGGCAGAAAGTTGTCAGGTTTGGGAATTTTGTGGACACATAATTTCTCTATAATTCCTGAGCTCTGGGACAGCAAAAAAATCCTATAATTTCTGTAATGTACTGTGATTTAATCACAATTTGATGCTTTTCAACTAGGTGTTCTATCAGGTTAAAGGAAGGAATTCTTGTAACCACCAAAATGTAAAATCCCGATATATGCAACCGAGGCTGGATACTGGAAGGAGAAATTCGAATGGCTATAAGCCAGGCTTGTGCCAGGGTTGATGTGGAGGAGAAATTGGCAAAAATGGATGCGCATACAGGGCAGGCGAAGGAAAATTCTAAGATGAGTAAGGCAGTTTGTCACACTGAGAAGGGAAAGGATCATGTTCAAGCAACCATGACATGGATGGTATCAATCAAATTGCAGTTAAGGTGGAACTGCCTTCATTTGACGGAGATGATCCTATTGGGTGGATTACTAAGGGAAGTAATTTATTTTGAAGTTCAAATACTAGTGGAGAAGTAAAACTAAATTAGAAAAGTATGGGATAAACTTTAGATGGTAGAAGTTGAAGAGGGAAATGGCAATATGGTTTGGGGGGCAATAATATGAAAGTACTTTCCAAAACCTGGCTGAAATGAAACAAGAGGGCTATGTGGAAGAATTTATAATTTATAAAATAATTTGAGTTTTTATCATCACAAGTTCAGCGTTTACCCAAAGGAACAACTTTTTGGATTATCTTTAGGGTGGTTTGCAAAATTAGATGCAATGCAACTCTTCAACTCAACAATAATTCAAGCCATGCCGCTTGCGCACATCTAGAGGGAAAGAAATGTACTCACGCAGAATGGCAGTGTTTCAAGGTTGGAGTGAGAAAATAGGGTCTTCTGGCAGTGTTTCAAGGTCATCAGAATGGCTATTTGGCTCATGACGAAATGCAGGATCAATAAATAATAGAAGTCACCTACAGTCTGATACGCTGGACAAAATCATTTCAGTCTAGGGCTAAACATAACAAGCACAATCTGGCAAAAATAAAGGACTCTTCATCTGTTGGCTTCCCCAGCGATATGAACAAAGGTTAAGCAGAAAAAAATAAAGGTTGGAGACATTTAACATACCAATAGTTGATGGAAAGAAAAGGTAGAAGATTCTGTTTTAGAATGCGTAACTTAATTCTATAAAATCAACTTTTAGGATGAGGACCATCCAAGCTTTATAAAGACTGCATTGGGCCTACCACATATCTCTAGAAAATGTTGGATCAATCACTTGAGAGAGTCAACATTTCAATGGCTACATTCTTCAATGCTTCGATCGACGTCCTTGGCCAACTCCTTTTACAGGTAGTCCATACCAATAAACCCTGATAGGCCACGATTAAGGTGAGCACTGAGCACAATTAGGAAACTTTCTATAACACCCATTCACACCTAGGCTATAGGCCTATGGCACTATAATGCAGGACCCTAACAATGGATCTAAGAACTAGACATTGGAAATCAACTTTGATAGGCTGTAATTAGGGTGGGCTAGGGGTTACAACAGTAAAGGTAAACACACCCTCGAACTCAGATTATAGGCCTAGAACGTGGAAGTGCTGGTGACCTAACAATCAATCTAGGATAAGCTTTGAGACTGGTTCGGACTTAGGATCGAACTTAATCCCACTAAACTGACAGGGAAGGTGAGGACAACTGATAAGTACCCAAGAAATTGGGGAACCCACTCATCAAAAGCTAACTATTAAAGTAGGAGAACATAACACTTAAATACTCCACTGAGAACCCATACTACTCAATATGGGACTTGGATACCCCATAGTACCCCATAATATCTTGGCAGCTTTCACTCTACAACACTTCACTTAGTGATACTTCACTCAACTCCCTCATTGGTCAGAACCCTTTGTAGGCAGCCGTTCCTGAGACATTTACAACCAGCTCCAATACCATTGATAAGTACCCAAACACTAGGGGAACTTACTGTTAACAAAATGATGAAGATGAAGTTTTGATGATGTCCAAATCAAATCAAGAAATACCAAGTTTCAAGAAGATCCTTTGAAGACTTGTATTGTTATAGAAAGCTTTTGTAATAATTGTAATTAAGTGTTTAGGACTTAGACTCTTAGTAGTTTTTGGTTCCATATACTTTCATATTTCAAATTTGATGTTTAAAGTAAAAAACGTACTGTATTAATCGATTAAATCTAGTGATAATCGATTAATTCGATAGGAGCTGAAAAACTCTAACTGGCTAATCGATTAAAACTTGCTTTAATCGATTAGCTAATCGATTAAAATGTGGATTAATCGATTAAAGGTAACCGTTGGAGTTTTCTAGCCGTTAAAACTAGCCGTTGTACTCGTTTTAATCGATTAACAATAATATTAATTGATTAAAAGCGTTAAATGGAAACGAAGAACGGAAGAATATTTGCTTAAGTCTATAAATAGGCTCTCATTTTCCATCAACAGCAACTCTTCCCTTGTGCTCTAGTACTCAGAAATCATTGAGAATTGAGTGATCGTGCTCAGCTAAAGAAACCCTTGTTTGTGGAGCTGTTGAAGTGCTATTGCGGTGACAGAGGAATAGTTGGTTGAGCCTTGGTGCATCTAAGGAAGTGCTTGGAAGAGAAAGTTATCCTTTGTGAAGTATTCGAAGGAGGTGTTTCATCCTTTGTGAAGACTCGAAGGAGGTGTTTCATCCTTTGTGAAGACTCAAAGGAGGTGCATGTTCATCTCTTGTAGTATCAAGAGATGTGGTTTCTAAACTTTTACAAATTGTTTCTTTGTGATTGTAATTTGTAATTGTTTTGTGAATAGTGAACTGTTTATCTTGATATGAGATAAGCGACTGGAAGTAAGATTGGTAAGATCTGAACCAGGATAAAATTATCTGTGCAAATTTCTCTCAACCTTACTCTTTTATTTATCATTAATATTTGCTTGGTAAGTTAAATTGAGTAGAAATTTTAAAAGGCACACATTATTATTAAAAACCAATTCACCTCCTCTCTTGGTTTGTTATTCCACGCTAATCATTCCGCTGCAGCCGCTCTAACACTTACACACAAAGTTTGGGTATTAAGGGGGGAAAACAAAACACTTAAATACTCCACCAAGTATCCCATACTACTCGATGTAGAACTTGGGCACCCCATAATACATAAGTTCCTATCAACTACCTTCCCAAATTGACTTGGCTATGTGCCTACTTTCTATAAAATCTCAATCTCGTTAGAGTTGATAACCCAAGGAGTGCACCCTACGCCTCTTTGATCATCCCTTGCATTGATAATCTTTTCCAAGACATTGGCAACTAACTTTGATAAATAGTAATCAAGGTAAGCTAGTGGTGTCTACAATTCAGGCAACTTTCCAATATGAAGCTTCATGTAAGGAAAAAATTTCATCCATGGTGCCAATTTTTCTATAAAAATTTCCACAATTTCATCACTAACATCTTTACTTCTACTTTGGGACTCGAGGTAGATAAAACAAATAAGTTCAGAGTAAGACTAGGAGATGGCATAGAGTTGTGACAAAAGAGTAAAGTGGGTTTGTTGATGAAGTAGGATAGCAATGGATATTTTAACAATGCGTATGGGTTGGATTTGGAAGTAGATGAGTTTAGGGTTGCATGGCTGTAGACATTAGGAAAGGAGTTAGTTGACTGGAAGGAAATATCCATGATAATTAACCATGATACTTGAGTAAAATTTATTATTAACAAGGGCAGGTGGAATCGTGGAAAGAGATTGGAAAACAGAAATTTAGACAGAACCTGTGAGATGATTGGAAGGAAATATCCATGATAATTCACCATGGCACTTGAGCAAAATTTATTAACAAGGGCAGGTTGCACGGTGAAAACAGTTTTGGAGAACATAAATTTAGGGACAGTACCTGTAGGTTATAATAATATTGTGGGGAGTCCTACAAGGAAGATTGGGTGATTTCTATGGGCTAAAGACGTGTAGTCAAATGCTGCAGAAATCAGTCACTTAATAGCAAATCAAAAACATTGAGTTGTCTAAAGTATTAGAGCATTTTCTGTAGTTTCCAACAATTTAGTGCACTGAATTACCTCAACCAAAGGGCAAACCAGTTAGTGCTCTTTCATATCATAGTAGTCAATCCTTGATATTGGTAGAGTACACAACCCCCAAAAAAAAGGATGGCAGCATGACCCGCCATTCTAATATTTTTTATTTATATAAGTGCGTAAGTGGATATATAAATGCTTAAAAAGAGCAAGAATCAAGCAATATAAAAAAAATACATTCTTAATGTTAGGATATTTATCCTATTTTATCATTATTATAGTGTGTCAAGGGTTACCCTATTTATCATGATTATATTGTGTCTAGGATTACCCTATTTATCATGATTATATTGTGTCTAGGGTTACCCTATTTATCATGTATTTGTGTATTAATTTATTCTTATAAATAGAAGATTGTGAGAGGGATCAATCAAGCCCTCTAGAATTATTTTACAGTTCAATCTTAAGTTGGTATCAGAGCGGGAGTCAGAGCGGGTCGATCCCGCTCTGGTTTCTGTCTCGTAATATATATCTGTCTGGCGCCACAGTTCTTCGTCGCCCGCCACCGTCCGCCGCTGCCCGCCGCCGGCCACCGTCCACCGTCGGCCACCGCCGTCCGTCGCCGGCCACCGTCCGACCACCGTCGCCGCCGACCACCGCCCGCCGTTGCCGGCCACTGTCGTCCATCACTGTCAAAGTTTCCTTCATCTAAACCCTTAGGGTTTTCTTGTTCCTCGCTAGTACTATTCGTCTTCTTCAAAAATGGCGTCTGGCAGTACTCTTTCCTTCTCTGGAAGTCCATCAATTACCTCTGAGAAGCTAAATGGAAAAAATTATCTGTCATGGTCTGCTGCCGTTGAGATGTGGTTCCTTGGCCAAGGGCATTATGACCACCTTGAGCGAGATGGAAGCCATGTGCCTACTGAAAAAGCTGATCAGTGGAAACAAGTAGATTTCCAGTTGTGTGCCCTGTTATGGCAATCAGTGGAACCCAAACTTCTTGTATCTTTGAGGGCTTTCAAAACTTGTCACTCCTTTTGGAAGAAAGCCCAAAGCATTTATGTTAACGATATTCAACGTCTCTATGACACTACGAACAAGCTTGCATCTCTTAAAATGGCAGACCATGATATGGTGTCCTTCATGGCTGAAGCCCAATCTGCTGTCGAAGAACTTAGGATGTTTTTGGAAGTAGATCCATTAGAGGATATCAAAAAGAAACTAGACAAATTTTACATGGTGTTGATCCTTCGTGCCCTACATCCCGATTTTGATCATCTCAGAGATCAACTTCTAACTAGTCATGAGGTCCCCTCTATGGAAACATTGACCACTCGCCTTCTGCGTGTCCCGGTACCTCAAACTCAAGAAGCGCATGAACTAGTGGAACCATCTGTCATGGTTGCCACACGAGGAAGAGGAGGACGTGGCACTAGAGGAGGAGGACGAGGAGGTCGGGGACGTCTTCAATGCACATACTGTAAAAGGATGGGTCATACTCAAGAGAATTGTTACTCCTTACATGGTTTCCTTTCCAAAACCGCCAATATTTCGAAGACTGAAACTGCCACTTCGAAGACTGAAACTTCCACTTCTATGTTTTCTGAGGATGAATATCAAGAGTATTTAAGGTTAAAGTCTAACAGCTTGGCACAACCATCTCAATCTCCCAATACATCAACAGCCTGCATTTCTCAATCTATGGAAGGTCACAACCATCTCAATCTCCCAATACATCAACAGCCTGCATTTCTCAATCTATGGAAGGTCACAATTCATGGGTAATTGACTCAGGTGCTTCTGATCACATTTCTGGTAATACCTCTTTGTTCTCATCTATTTCCTTTCGAGAAAAACCTCATTTCATAACCCTTGCAAATGGATCTAAAACTTCTTCCAAAGGAGTCGGTCATGTTTCTTTATCTCCCTCCCTCAATCTCAACTCAGTCCTTTTTGTCCCTAATTGTCCTTTTAATTTAATTTCCTTAAGCCACTTGACTAAAATGTTAAATTATTCAATAACCTTTGATCATAAATCTTTTGTTATACAGGAGCGTGGTTCGAGGAGACAGATTGGAGAAGGATATGAAGCTGGCGGATTATACCATTTTGGATCTCGTCCAAGGGTGTCCTGTGTTGCTGCTCCTAATCCTAAAGTGCTACATGATCGACTTGGCCATCCTCATTTGTCCAAATTAAAAAAAATGTGTCCTGAACTGAGTGGTCTCCAAACCTTAGAATGTGAGTCATGTCAATTAGGAAAACATGTTAGATCTTCCTTTCCTAAAAGGTCTCAATCAATATGTAATTCTAGTTTTTCCATCATCCATTCTGATATATGGGGACCTAGTCGTATCTCCTCCTTTGGTTTTAAATATTTTGTTACCTTTATTGATGAATATTCACGATGTACTTGGGTTTATCTTATGAAAAATCGTTCTGAATTGTTAGCTATCTTTACATCCTTTTTGAATGAAATCAAGAATCAATTTGGTCAAGTAATCAAAATATTAAGAAGTGATAATGCAAAAGAGTATTTCTCATCCTCCTTTTCTGCCATCTTGAGTTCCCATGGTATCTTACATCAGTCTACTTGTCCTCATACACCACAGCAAAATGGTATAGCAGAACGAAAAAATAGACACTTGGTTGAAACTGCTCGTACCCTTTTGCTTGGTGCCCATATTCCTGTCCATCACTGGGGGATGCCATCTTAACTGCATGTTATCTTATTAATAGGATGCCCTCCTCCTCTCTTAATAATAAAGTCCCTTTCTCCATTTTGTTTCCTAATGATCCTCTCTTTCATACATCTCCCCGAGTGTTTGGCTGTGTATGTTTTGTTCATGACATGTCTCCAGGTCTAGACAAACTCTCCGCTCGCGCTCTCAAATGTGTCTTCTTAGGCTATTCTCGACTTCAAAAAGGATATCGGTGTTACTCTCCTAAAACTAAGAAGTATTACATGTCTGCCAATGTCACATTCTTTGAACAGACTCCTTACTTCTCTCCATCTGTTCAGGATGTTTCTATCCTCCAGCAGGTCCTTCCTATTCCAATGGCTGAGTCACATAGTTCCACTGTCTCTGTCATTCCAAGTCTTGATCACAATCCTTCTACACCTGTTTCTCCACATACTGAGAACATCCCACACAGGGCCCCAATGGATAGTCCACCTCCCCAAGACAATGGTGAATCTCCTACTTCAGATTCTTCTCCCTCGTCACCTCCTCCCACGCCTCCTGGTGCAAATGATTCAGCATGGCCTATTGCCCTCAGAAAAGGTACTCGTTCCACTCGAAACCCTCATCCCATTTATAATTTTCTAAGCTATCATCGATTGTCGCCCTCCTATTTTTCTCTTTTATCCTCAGTGTCCTCTGTTGTTATACCCAAGAATGTGAAAGAAGGGTGTATGCAGTTAAAGTTGGCCCTGATGGTGAAATTGTTCGGCTCAAAGCTCGGCTTGTTGCAAAAGGTTACACTCAGGTTTATGGTCTTGATTATTGTGACACTTTCTCTCCTGTAGCCAAGATGACTACTATTCGTCTCTTCTTTGCCATGGCAGCCATTCGTCACTGGCCACTTCATCAATTGGATATCAAGAATGCCTTCCTACATGGTGATCTTGAGGAAGAAGTTTATATGGAGCAACCTCCTGGGTTTGTTGCTCAGGGGGAGTCTGGTATGGTATGCAAATTGCATCGATCTCTATATGGCCTCAAGCAATCCCTACGTGCTTGGTTTGGAAAGTTTAGCTCCATTGTTCAAAAATTTGGGCTAAAATGCAGTGAAGCAGACCATTCAGTTTTTTATTGTCATTCTTCTCTCGGGAAATGTGTTTACTTACTAGTATATGTTGATGATATTGTCATTACAGGAAATGATGCTGTTGGAATATCTCAACTAAAAGAGTACTTGTGTAGACATTTTCAAACCAAGGATCTTGGAAGTCTCAAATACTTCTTAGGCATTGAAGTAGCGCAATCAAAAGATGGAGTTGTAATCTCCCAAAGGAAGTATGCTCTTGATATATTACAAGAAACAGGCATGATTGATTGTAGACCGGTAGACAGTCCCATGGACCCAAACCAGAAACTAAGGACAAAAGAATGTGAATTATTTTCCGATCCAGAGAGGTATAGGAGGCTGGTTGGAAAACTGATTTATCTCACTATTACAAGGCCAGATCTATCCTTTGCAGTTGGAGTGGTTAGTCAGTTCATGCAGGCTCCATGTGTTGACCATTGGAATGCTCTCATTCGCATTCTAAGGTATGTAAAGAAGGCTCCCGGGCAAGGATTGTTATATGAAGATAAAGGAAGCATTCAGGTCTCTGGGTATTGTGATGCAGATTGGGCAGGTTTACCTATTGATAGACGGTCTACTACAGGATATTGTGTTTTTCTGGGAGGAAACATTATTTCATGGAAAAGTAAGAAACAGAATGTAGTAGCTCGATCAACCGCGGAAGCCGAGTATAGGGCAATGGCATCACTAACATGTGAACTTATATGGGTGAAACAATTCCTTCAAGAGGTTAAATTTTGTGACATCCATACTATGAAGATGTATTGCGACAATCAAGCTGCTCTCCACATTGCATCAAATCCAGTGTTTCACGAGAGGACTAAACATATAGAAATTGATTGTCATTTTGTTCGTGAAAAGTTGTTAACCAAAGAAATATGTACTGAGTTTATTGGGTCAAACGATCAACTCGCAGATGTATTGACCAAGTCATTAAGGGGTCCTCGGATTGAGTTTATTTGTTCCAAGCTTGGTACATACAATTTGTATGCTCCAGCTTGAGGGGGAGTGTTAGGATATTTATCCTATTTTATCATTATTATAGTGTGTCAAGGGTTACCCTATTTATCATGATTATATTGTGTCTAGGATTACCCTATTTATCATGATTATATTGTGTCTAGGGTTACCCTATTTATCATGTATTTGTGTATTAATTTATTCTTATAAATAGAAGATTGTGAGAGGGATCAATCAAGCCCTCTAGAATTATTTTACAGTTCAATCTTAAGTCTTAAAAAGTGACCTTTAAACCTAACTCAATCTCACAAAATTAGTTAATAAGATGAGATTGACATCAACCTATATATTATAACTTGACCATATTTCTGGTAGATGTGAGACCTCTAAAACACACTCTCACACTATCCGTTTGTACTAGATTTCAGGTGATGTATGGATGAGCACCCCCCATACTATTATTTGCTTTATCAGCTGAAAAAGAAAAGTGAAGATTGTAGCCAAAGAGTGACAAGAACATGATGTAGCACTTAATAGATACAACAGAAGTTAGTAAGTGAGAGAGTTAGTTAGCCAGTTGGGGGCTGAGATAATCAGAGAATGCATGTTGCCAATAAATAAGAAAAGGAGATTTTATCTGGTAAGTTGTCAGAGAATTGGGGAGATTGGGTATTGAGAGGTGTAGACCATTGAAGTTCTGCAAGTTAGGCACTTTTCTTTCCATAATTATGATCCAATTTCAGTGACACTAAGCATAAGTGTCATCCAGCTAAGGCCCAAGATCAAATGGAACAATATGCCAAAAAATGGAGGAAGGGATGACACATTTCTATAGTGACTGGGTTTTCTTGAAATTAAGGCTAAATAGACAGCAATCTATGTAACCAGATCAACTAAAAGTTAGCTCCTCTTTTCTACGGACCATTTCAAATTAAAGTACAGATAAGTTTGGGCAGGCTTCTTACTTCATCAAACACAAGAAGTTAATCCAGGACAAATCTTTGACAGCAGAGAAGTAATGGAGAAAAGACTCAAATCAAGGAATATTTTGGGCAATGAAAAGCTTTAGCAATAGAGAATGCAACTTGGGAACACCAATAGGTTTTGCAGCAGCAGTTTCCAACTTTTCTTTTGCTGAACGCAAGGATTCCTCATAGCCAAAAGCAATAAAACTAATTCCCTAAGGCATAGAGATCACCGAAGTGGGTTTTGCCTCCCCTGACAAATTAAAGTCCATATGAAAATTTCTGAAGGAAGGTCATGATAAGGTGCCAGAGACCACCCAGAGACTATTTAGAAAGCCCATCTAAGAAATATAGGAATCAGTTGGAAAAATCATCGCATTTTTTCTTTTTTTTTAATATATATTATTTTTGTCAGCTGTTGACTCAAACACAACCTATCCCACCCTCTGCCTTCAACTTTGACCACCAATCCAACCTTATATCCCAAATCACCAACCTTATACCCTCAAACACAATCTGTATTAACAGGTGCAGCTTTAATAACTGTCATTTGACAGTTCTAGAGGAAATTGGAGGGCACAGGATGTTAGGGAAAGTTATGTGCTTGGTAGTTTTCTGGAGGGAGCCTCTGAAGGAGTTTATCAACATTAGGACAGAGAAATTGATGTACCATCCGTAATCTGGTGTGATTTAATCCTACTTTTATCCTGTTCAAATTGGCATTCTACAACGTTCTTTGCAAGGGATAAAACCATACCTTTGACATGTGTGATTCCAAAATCTGCTGTCTTCCTCTTACATCCGGATAGGGAACATCAACATTGCGGTCAAACCGCCCAGGTCTCACCAATGCATCATCCAATGATTCTGGAAAATTAGTTGCTCCAATCACAATTATTCCCTCATTTTGCTTGAATCCATCTAGCTCAACCAATAACTGATTTAATGTCATCTTCATGTACATTTGGTCCTTTGGATTACGGCTTCCTCCAATAGCATCAATCTCATCAATGAATATTATACAAGGTGCTCGTTTCCTAGCAGCAGCAAAAAGATCTCTCACCCTTCGTGCACCAACACCAACATACATCTCTTCAAATTCACTTCCACTGCTGGAGAAGAATGGAACCCCAGCCTCACCAGCAATAGCTCTAGCCAACATTGTTTTTCCAGTACCAGGTGGACCAACAAGCAAAACTCCTTTGGGAAGCTTACCACCAAGACGAGTAAACCGCTGTCACAAGGGAAACAAAGCACAATTATAAATATGATAAGGAAATGTACAGGCTGTTATATGTTATCAGGAAATAAGCATATAAAAATATAACAGAAGAGTATGAAAAAGGGATGTGACATCAAACAGAATCAAACATAACTCAGGTATTGACTAACAAATAGCCCATTTAAGTAGTTATCTTATATACGTCACCAAATTTTAGATTGCCAAATGAAATCATCAGTTGATCAACACCAATCGAAGTAGAAATAACTACTAAGAATATTTAAAGAGTATTGTTCTATTGGTGTTAGACAAGGTATCATCCTGAAGTAATAATTCCCAAATCCAGTTACCATATTTTCTCCAGCACAAACTGTGCTAAATATATTGATGCTTGATAGGCATACCATAAGCTATGGAGCCAAGGTACCTACCAACTGAATAGTGACACAAAAGCATCTTTCAAAAAGAAACATACTATAAGACTTGAATTTGGATGTATTGGAAAAATCAGTGACTGTATTCTCAGCTGATGTATGTGTATACATAAAAAAATGAGTATCAGTATATCTGAAAGAGGAAGGTTACAGCCTATATTCCTTAAACTAAAGATAGATTCACCCAAAAACAGCTTTATGTATGTTGTACACTACTATAACAATCATAATTTTAACAGTTAGGATTACATCCAAATTATTTGAGTTTTAGACATTATTATCCAAAGAGATCCAATTTAGTCACAAGTTTACTTGAATTGTCATAGGATACTGGGTGATAGGATAGAAGGCAGGGGAGCCTAACGGTAGGAGACAGGGGGAAGCAAGCCAAGCGGTGGAAGGTAGTGAAGAGCTGGAGCCGATCAGTTGAAGAGTGACTATCCTAACTGGAACAACAGTTAGGATGAGCGGGAAATAATTATAGTAAATAAGGCCATATCCTAGGGAAATATTCAGTATAAATTAATTATAGTAAATAGAATTATATCCTAGGGAAATATTCAGTATAAGTTAATTATAGTAAATAGAGCTATATCCTAGGGAAATATTCAGTAGAAGTTAATTATAGTAAATATAATTATATTATAGGGAAACAATTAGTATAAATAAAGGGAGAGTCTATTGTTAGGGTTATGCTTTTGATTATTGAGTTTGTTGACAAGCGGCTATGCTCTTGTGAGGGAGGTTATGCTCCCAAGTAATTGAAGGAGGTTATGCTCCCAATTACCCTTGTTTACTTTGTTTATTCAGATATTACCATCAATAAAAGAGATTCATTCGTTTATTATCATTCGTTCATTGTTCTGTTACGTGTTGTGAGTGTGTGAGAGGTTATCTGGTTAGGTTTCGTACTCAGGTTCGTAACAAATTGAATGACCCTTGTACAGACTAGGTACTTGAATTGAATGACCCATTTACAGACTAGGAGCTAGATTTCTTTACATGGCCTTAAATCAATAATCACGTGATGTGATCAACAAAAAGACACAAGGCCAGGACATGTAATGATGAATATAGGTTAAATTATTATAAATTATATTAATTATATTATATCTTCATACACAATACCAGTTCAAGTGTTCAAGCATGGTTGCATAGTGCCTGAAATGTATGCAACAGGAAGCATGAATTTATGGCAAAAAATCTACCTTAGGATCTCGAAGATAATGAACAATTTCTTCCAGCTCAGCCTTTGCCTCATCAACACCTTTTACATCACTAAATTTTGTGCTTGTTTCCATGATGGGTTGCACTTCTTCATTTATACCAAGTCCTGCAAAATAGGTAAATGCAAACCAGAAAACATTTCTTCTAAGATCAGATTAAAAAAACTATATGAAAAGACAATACTGAATAGGAAATACCTTTACTAATTCCTTTATCTTCAACGAGTGCTCCTATACCAGAAATTACGAAAAAGGCCACCGCAATGGTCCTGAGCGTACGCCATAACTGATCTTTTATATTACCACCTTCTCTAGCCACCATATGGATTGGATTACTAGCAGTTCCAATAATATTGCCTTTTGTTGATTTTCCTAAATTTCTTAAAGCAGAAAGTCCAGCTGCAGTTTCTTCCTCACTCGCTACTGAATTGGACATGCCTGAAAACTCATATCATCTCTGGTCACAATTTATGGTCTAAAAAGTCATGCTAGAGAAAAAAATATCTAAAATACCGATGTAGTATGATTAATATCACTTTAGACAAGTATTAATTGAAGTGCCAATTTTTGTCAGCTGAATATATTTTCTGTCTTGCATCAATTTGTTATCATACTTGTTCAAGGACTTCATCAAAGGCCAAAAGATGCATTACATTCCTGATATTAAATTTAGTCACAGAGAATAATAAGATTCTTTATCAATCTGATTAAGTGTACAAGACAATAATTGAACCTTTTAATCCCTGGAAAAGATTATTGGCACGTTAGAAATATAAGAGATATTATCTAATTTTTCTAACAAGTACAGAGGATAAAGTATTTGCAGGCTTGAGAAAAACATATAAGTATGGAAGGTTTAACCAATTGATTCTGTTACTTCAGTAATATATCAACACCTTACTCATTCAAGAATTTCGGTTAAATGAGACAAGATATCAAAGTACAACTTTAAAAAAGTGTGCACGTGTCTGTGATGGGGGAGGAGAGACTACACAGAATGCTTGAGTCTTTAACATCAAATTCTAGCAGTCAGTACATGAAGAATTCTAAAAGAAATGGGAAAAAAATAAAAAATCCTAGACCGGGAACTTTTTACTTAATGTACAACCTGGAAAAATACTCCCGTTTCACGGATTAGTGGATAACCCAGCTTTCTAATAAAAATAGTAACACCTTTTGTTTGTAAAAAAATTGAAGTCAGGAAAACAACTGCTTGGTCAGTGAATTCTAGCAGATACAATTTGACCATTTCCACACAAAACATAGTACCCTGAAAAGAAAGCAGAACCACAAAAACCACATATGGTTGTTTGCTAGGCAAAGACCTTATATATTTGAATAATGAATAAAATTAAAAGGTCAGTCAACAAGTATTGACAAATATAGGGTAATCAAGCACACAAATATGAGCAGTTCAACCCAAATAAGCACCTCTCCTTAATGTCTTCAGTAATTCACTTTCGTCAAGCCTATCAACTTTCACCAATGCTTTCACGTATTCAGAAAGAGCCGAGGGACTATTATGCAAAGATGGTTGGCTTTCAAATACTCTAATCACAGCCTCAGGATCATTCTGATGGTAAAGTTCTTTGAGATAAGCAACTTCAGCAGCTTCATCTGCATCACGCGCTCGACGAGCTATACTGCCAAGGTAGCTAGACTGAAATCTCTCTTGGGCACCCAAAAGTCTAAACCCTACATAATTTTCAAAGTAAAGAAAAAAAAGCTAAATGCCAAACGGAACACAATATCCAAGTACTTGGAACATGGACGTACACTGAAAGTAAAAAGGCATGCATAATTTCACAAAAAAACAATTCATCCCCACCTCCAAAGAAAAAAAGAGAGAAAGATAAAATAATCCCACAACACAAAAAATTGTTGAATGTTAATTCCCAAAACAACATAATTAGGGAATGAAATAAAGCTATATTAAGAAAAGAAAAACTTTTAACTTATTTAAGCAAATAACTAGAAGTTAACTATAAGAATAATGCATGGTCTAGGAGGAAGAGATCTATACCTGGACGATGTCCAAACTTATTGACAGAAAAATAGCTTGCAGCAAATACACTTTGAATTTGTCCAAATTTGGATTGTCGTCTTGCAACCTGTAAAAATAAGTTATGAAAGTAGCTAAATCATTAAATAAATCCAAGATACAAAACCACGTATGCCAACTAGTATTGTGTAAAAACTAGCAACATAGTCAATAATGCACACAACATGGACAATGAACACAAGTTTAAGTTCTCATATTTCCTAGTGTCTTACACTTATTTTTTGGTGTAAATGGAGGGGATTGAAAGTATAACCACAAGCAAATTATGAAAAGTTTGACCACTAATAAAAACACTATAAGATGAACAATAGTAAGTTAAAGACCAGCTGTGCAAACCCGATACTTGGAGCCTCCACAGGATATTCATTCATAAGTCACAGAGCCAAAATCTCCATACACACAAATTACCATATAACCCAACAGGCTGAAATCGACATGGATGCAATCTTCACTGCTCCTAGAAATTCTCAAAACAGAGACAGCCATTTGTTATGAGGCCTACAATGACTTGGGGGCAAAAATATGCCATTTCCCCTATAGCAGAAAGGTTTAAATTATCTTATCCTGAATCAAAACTAGAAGAAACCCCTTAGACCCATTATCCATTAAACTACAAAGAATCTAGAAAGCGGCTGAAGGAGAAAAGGGCACAAAAATCAACAAGCCAATCCTATAAATTACAAAAATTAGGGTTTCAGCAAAGAATAAAAAACAAGAAATCGTGTTGGATTGAGGTACAGGAGTCAACTTACCTGCGATATCAAAGGCCTCAAAGCCATGCTCGCGTGATCGAGCTATCTCAATTGAATCACGAAATTGTTGCAAATGGCAATGATCCTTCTTAAGGTTGGTATTCGTTGGACATGCTACAAAGAACAATTTTTTTTTTTCTTTTTGATAGATACTTGAATGAATAATGGATTTTTTCTTAGAAAAATAACTTATAATTGGGCTGTGTAGTCATATAGGTTTAATAAACTGGTAATGTTAAATATGAGAAAGATTTCTGTTTTCTCACTTAATTTTTTTTTCTATGTACTTTGTTTTTAATGTTTGTATTTATTTTATTCATCACATATTTATGTGATTAAAAAGTCGATAGATTAATAATATAGGATTTAAATAAAATAAAAGTCGTGTTATTTGAAAAGACTAAAAATCAATAATCAACGAAAAAATAATAATGGAAAATAAATAAAACGGTTATACAGGAAGTAAAAAACATACAGACTAAATTATATGTTTTCGATATTAACAAAAGATATATCTTTATTTATTAAAAATAAGTGTATATTAAGAAAAGAAATATCTTTATTTATTAAAAATAAGTGTGGAGATCACACCACACAATCCATTGATTATTCCACGGTATTGAAATTATATATTATCTAATAATAAAAAAAGCACCATAAAAAAGTAAAATAAAATTATTTGTAAAGTGTGAATTTATATAATATCTTGGAAGACTTAATTAATAATTTAGTTAAAATATGTAAGTTTTTTATTCATTTTAGTTTATATATTTTTTCTACACAATTGAGTTTTTATTTTATTTTTAAAAAAATACTTATTTAATTTCTTGCTTTTGTAAAAAGAAAAATTCAATGTGATATTCTATATTGGATGTAACGTTAGAAGTGGACTTTAAGCCTTATTGAGGGAATTCCACATATTCCCTTCACATCGAGGTATAGACATCTCGTACGCGGGTGGAATAGAAAAATAGAATGTCCACGTGGATTTTTAACCTAACTCAAGTCCACAAAATCAGCTTTTAAGGTGAGGTTTGCACCTCACTTATATATTATAATTTGATTTTATCTCTAATCGATATGGGACTTCCAACAATTAATACTATTTAAAAGTGTCACACGTCAATATGTTGGTTTGTCATATATCAAATATGAATTATCTTTTATAAAAAAAGATGACACTTCTCAAAATTATATACTTAAAATTATAGGTTTCAAAATAAAAAATATCTAGATTATGAGACATGATATTTTTAATTTATATTAAAATTTACCTAACACAAGAGACATAATGAGTATTTTTATAAAAATATGACCTAAATACATAGACAAGATTACTAATTAAATTTAACTTATAATATTCTTAGTATTAGAATTGAGATGAAATATGGATATTTTATTATTTAAGTATAAAGTTTATGAATAATTTTTTTAATTATGCAAACTTTATTAAAAAAGGACTATTTTTTAAAATATGTTTTCTTTACATTTTTTAACTTTTCTCTAAATTTATGAAAATTATAATTATTCTTTTGTACTTTATAGCCCATCTTAGGAGTTATAGTAGAGAACATAATAATTATTATGATTATAATTTTTCTCACTAAGTTATTTGTTGTCATTTTTTCTTTAATTAGTTTAGAAACTTTTATGTATATGGGAGTTATGAGTTTTGCATGTGGTTCTTTTAAGGTTAAAAAAAATCATGTTAGTCAAATATCATCAAGGAATATTGAGATCATTTATTTAAATCTTTCTATGTACAAATTTAGTTTTCTTAAGAGTAGTAGAGTTTGGAACTTAAGTTCGAGAAAAACAAACTTTAATTGACAAGAAAAACTTTTATGGTAGTACCTTGAGACAAATTTTTCTCATTTGTTTGTTTTTATTTTAATTAATTTAAATATGTGTAAAACCTTAGAAAATAGTATTTTAGAATTGGTGGTAGTTTAAAAATATTGAGACTCAATTATTTTAATATTAAATAGTTTATTTATAAATAGTTTTGTTATAGACGAGTTTCATTATTTTAAAGCGTATCATCTTTCTAGAAAATATTTTTCTAGAGTTTTCTACCTTCTCTCTAAGAGTTTTAACTCTTGAGTCATCTCTTTGATAATCAGGAGATGCCTAATCAATCACGGCGACGATGTCTACTTTTCTAACCGATTAATTTTTGTTATAGAACAAGTAAATTTCGACTCCTTTTTTCTCTCCCGTTCCTAATATGTTTTTAGAAGAATCTTGTACTATTGCATGTGTAATCATGCTTCTCCTACTCATTCTCGGTTCATCTAAAGTTCTAAGGACTCTGTCCGTTTTCAATTTGGTGTTTCGTAGGTTCGTCTAGATATTCATTGCATTTCAAGTAATCGGCAGAACGTTCTTTGAGTTGGGGCTGTTTCTTGTGAGGTAAGGGAAACTATAATTCTTTCTTTAAGTTTGTGTTTGCATCATAAATTTGGTATTTGTATGAATTATGGATGATTTTGAGAAATTTGTATGATTGGGTATATACTATGTATGTTTAATTGATGATTTTGATAGTATGATATAGAGTATAATTGGAATGGTGTGACTGTGATGTTTCCACTGTTATGATTGTGTGTTTGGGAGTGTTATTGTTGTTTGAATATGATTTTAAAGCATTTGGAGTAAGTAAGAGTCAATTACTTGGGTTTTAAGCTTAAAAAGTGAGGTTTGATGAGTGAGTTTGAGAAATAGGTATTGGAGTGAGAAGGAAACTGGTTTAGCATTGTCATGAGGTTATTTGAGACTTGTGATAGGTGTGTTTTGATTAAGAACTGAATTGTAGCACTTAAGTGGTTCCTTGTTGAGGTTTTAAAATGTTTTTAGTGCGAAGAAAAAAGGTTTGGAGTAGTGGTATTTAGGAGTAAGAGGTGTGTACTATTATGGACAGTTGAGAATTGATTAGGAGAATTATTATGACTTGTCTAGACTCTTGGTTAAGAGAAATATGAAGTAAAATGAATTAGTAGATGAAATGATGAGTTTTGTATGGTTTTAGTTTTAATTTTAGGGGTTTTAACTAATAAGATTTCAAATTTCAAGTTCTGGATTATAGGTGATAATTTGTAATCTGTTATTGAGTCAATTAGGACTTGTTCAAATGGTTAGGTTGGAGAAATTTGGTGTAGAAGGTGAAAATATTAGTTTAGGTGCTTTTATAATTTCCTTCACATAAAATATTTAAAACTTTAAATTTCATATGTCTAAAAAACAATATTCTAATTCTTTTACATTTTAAATTTTTTTCCAAAACTCATTAGTATTTATCAAAGTTCTTACTTTGGAAAATTTAATATTAATTTTTCTTTTTTGGAGGATTTAAACTCTTTCATTTTTAATGTGAACTCAAAAGTGTTAATGAAAAAAGAAAAACAAGATTCATGAATTAAATTGACTAAGACAAGAAAAAAACTACAAATGTAAGAAGATTATTTACATTTTGTTGTTCACCTCTTTTACTTTTTAAATCTATATATCCATCTTGTTTGATTCTTTATATTAAATTTTGCTCAAACTACCAAATATATTTACAACGATACGAATATCCTCATGTTTTGAAATATATTGTTTTAACTGGTAAAGAAGTTGATATACTTTTCCCCCTTATATTTCTGTCGTAAAAGTTCCTTCCATATTTGTTCAAACAAATCCACAAATGACCAAAATCTATGATCCAACAAATAAGCCCTGCAATTTATTGTCATCAAACCAAATTGATCTTTCTTGAAAATTAACAGTAAAACTTTATTTTAGCTTTAGGAAAACAGAATATTAAGAGATAAGTAGTAGCAGAACAACTTTTTACATGCATAAGTTTAATATAATAATGAATTACTTAAATTTAGAAAAGCATAATGCAAAGTGTCTTTACAGGGCATTCAGAGGAAGGTGAAGAGAACAAAGAATTGAGCAAGGTAATAATGTGTTATAATTTATAGTCTCTGATAAGGACCACGTGAGAGAGTACCAGATTCAGTAGGAGGTACCTGATAATCTCTTTGTTTTTTCATTGTACCCTACAAAGAATGAGAAAAGTAAGTGCATATACTTTTACGTCACCTAGAATCTGAGGTTCATGAGCTGAGCTCCTCCGTGTGAAAAACCTGAAAAAATTACTGTAAGAACATTTTCAATCAACTAGTACTACTTATGTTTGCTGCTCCAGCATCTTGTTCTGCTAAGATCCCACTGGAGCACTTTTAGCCTTGGCAGCTGGATGATGGAGGCACCGTGTTGGATTGTGAACTGCTCTGAGCTTCAACTGTTTGTGGCTGCTGCTGTTGCTCCATCTGAGCTCTAACTTCGGCAATCAATGTCTTTATCTGAGTTCCTGTGAGGGTCTCGTGCTCCAAAAGATCATGTGCAAGTGCATGAAACTCCTTGTTGTGAGTGGTCAAAATGGTTTTTGCATTGGTGTAAGCTCCCTCCACGAGTTGCTTCACCTCTTTCTCAACGAGAAGCCTTGTCTCTGAGCTCATGCTCCTCCCACTATCATTGTATTCGTGAGTGACTGGTCCAACCTCATTGCCCATGCCATATTTGGTAACCATCCTCCTTGCCCACCTAGTTGCTTTTCTGAGCTCATAGGATACACTAGAAGAGACTTCTCCGAAAATTAGCTCTTCAGCTGCCCAGCCTGCCATGCAAACATCTATCCTGGCAAGAATTTCTTTACGGGAAACGCTCTGCTTATCCTCATCGGGCAATTGCATAACCCTGCCAAGAGACGTAGCGTTGGGAACTATAGTTGCTTTGTGAACAGGGTCGGCCCCATCAGTATAAATGGCAACAAGGGCGCGACCACCCTCACGGAAAGCAGTGAGCTTTCGTGTCGCCTCAGATACAACAGTTGACTTGAATTCACTGCCCATCAGTATCTTGTCTTTTGAATGCTCTAAATCAGCCATTGTCACAGCTTTAGAATCATTCATTGCAGCCCTGATAGCAGCCATGTTAATCAAGTTTGCAAGGTCAGCACCAGAGAACCCAGGTGTTCCTCGAGCAAGGATCATTAGATCAATATCAGCATCTTTTACAACCTGTATTTTATTGGAGATTAAAATCCAGGCAAACAAGTTGGTAATGCTGATCAGAGTTATACATGTAATGGATGTAAAAAATGTAAACTTCAAAATAAATGGGTGTGAGCCAGTATCCAATTGATAGCCACTCATTGCCCAAAAAGAAAGCATAAAACGCAATGTTTAGTACCAATATGTTGAGAGCGCTAACCATGTACCTCATGTTGTCAATCCAATCAACCAAATACGGTACATGCTGATATGGAACCTCGGACCACCCAAAGAGACCAATTATTTGGAGAGCCTATTCTTACGTATCCGAGTAAGAGACGTAATTAAATACGATCACAATAGGTAGAAAAGACAATGAACGAATGATAATGAACGAATGAATCTTTTTTATTGATGGTAATATCTGAATAAACAAAAGTAAACAATAATTGGGAGCATAACCTCCCTCACAGGACGCATAGTCACATGTCAACCAAACTCAATAATCAAAAGCATACCCTTAACTCTAGACTCTAGCTTTATTTATACTAATTGTTTCCCACTCATCTCATACTAAATATCTCCCTAGAATATATCTATATTTAATATAAATATCCCTATATATAATGTAAATATTCCCCCGTATATTTCCCGAGCATATATCATTAATTATAAATATCTTATATTGTATATTTCCCTGGAATATATATTTATTTATTCTAATTATCTTATACTGAATATTCTCCTCAAATATAGCTCCCTTTATTATAATTAGTTCCCGTCCATCCTAACAGTTGTGATAGTTAAGATGGTAGCTCTTCAACCGTTTGGCTCAGGTCCTTCGTTGCTTCCCACCGTTCGGCCTGGTCGCTCTCCCTTGTCCACCATTCGGTCTGCTCGCTCCCTGCCTTCCATCGTTCGGCCTGGTCGCTCCTCGCCTTCCACCGTTCGGCCTGGTCGCTCCTCGCCTTCCACCGTTCGGCCTGGTCGCTCCTCGCCTTCCTCTGTTCGGCTTGCTTCCCCCTGCCTCCTACCATTCGGCTCCAACTCTTCACCACCTTCCACCGTTCGGCTAGACCTCTGCACGCCTTCCACCGTTCGGCTACCGTTCGACCTTTACGGTGAATACCGTTCGGCCTCACTTCCTTCCTACCTTCCTTCCCCTTCTCATATACTTTCCAAACCTTATTATTACCCCCTACCTTATACCGTAACATTACACCCCGCTGCAAAACAACCTTGTCCTCAAGGTTGGAACTGTGAAACTTGATCTCCTGGCTTCTCTTCATCATGATGTTATCATATGAAGGGTACTCACTGGCTATTGCCCTTCAATTGAGGTTTGGAGGTTTGGGTTGTGGTAAAACCTCCTCCAATGTCTTCCATTCTCCGTCCAACATTCTGGTCACCACTTTTCCAGAATCATAAGCCCTGAGGAATTGGTCTTCGATGTCTTTCAGTACTTCACGTCGCTCTCTCCCTTCAGCCGGTGTATCAAAAACTGCAAACCCCCTGTTCTTTTCGCTGGCCCACCTCCTCAAAGAATTCATTGTTTTCTCCAGTGCATTGATTCTTCCATCTTCCCTTCCTTCCAAAGTCGTCATTCTTTCTCCCAGTACTAGCTGGTTCGGTTCCGGTAGTTTTCCCACGTTCGGTTCCGACCATCCTCTCCCGTTCGGTTCGGTAAGTCCTTTCTCCTTAGGTTCCGCCCGTTCTCTCACGTTCGGATCCAGCAGTCTGCTACCGTTCGAATCCAACAGTCCCTTCCCGTTTGGAGCTTGGACGTATTCTTCCACGTTCCCCGACTGTTTACTGGCCACCAGTCTTTCGAAGACTGACCCCGTGTTTCTTTCTACGAATTGGATCACCATCGCTTCCTTTAAACCTTCGCAAGAACGATCCTTGGCTTTCCCCTTCCAAAATATGAACCAGTATCCGGCCTTTTCCTCCATACTGATGTAGGCTAGGCAACCTTCTCTTCCTCTGACACCCCTTGTAGTTCAAAAGAATTATCAGCTCTACTGATCCAATTCAACGGATCAACCCCGTCAAAAATGGGTAACTCTACCCTTTTCTTCCAGCTGGGTTGCACTTCATGGCGCATTCCACCCAACTCCGCCTTCAACCTCCTTATGGCCAACTCCATGTTCTCCAGTCTCTGCCCCATGCTCTCTAGTTTCCCTTCAATTGCATTCATTCTTCCCTCCATGATGTCTTTCACTCCTCTCTATTAGGATCCAGCAGGCCTCTCCCTCCGCTCTATCGATCCGGCAGGTCAGACCAATTGTTACGTATCCGAGTCGGAGACGTAATTAAACACGATCACAATAGGTAGAAAAGACAATGAACGAATGATAATGAACGAATGAATCTTTTTTATTGATGGTAATATCTGAATAAACAAAAGTAAACAATAATTGGGAGCATAACCTCCCTCAATTACTTGGAAGCATAACCTCCCTCACAGGACGCATAGTCGCATGTCAACCAAACTCAATAATCAAAAGCATACCCTTAACCCTAGACTCTAGCTTTATTTATA
The DNA here is from genome assembly GCF_016808095.1 of Vigna angularis. NCBI lineage: Eukaryota > Viridiplantae > Streptophyta > Magnoliopsida > Fabales > Fabaceae > Vigna > Vigna angularis. The sequence goes on along the minus strand of NC_068976.1, from coordinate 13,676,405 downwards.
CTAATTGTTTCCCACTCATCTCATACTAAATATCTCCCTAGAATATATCTATATTTAATATAAATATCCCTATATGTAATGTAAATATTCCCCCGTATATTTCCCGAGCATATATCATTAATTATAAATATCTTATATTGTATATTTCCCTGGAATATATATTTATTTATTCTAATTATCTTATACTGAATATTCTCCTCAAATATAGCTCCCTTTACTGTAATTAGTTCCCGCCCATCGTAACAGTTGTGACAGTTAGGATGGTAGCTCTTCAACCGTTCGGCTCAGGTCCTTCGCTGCTTCCCACTGTTCGGCCTGGTCGCTCTCCCTTGTCTGCCTTCCACCGTTCGGCTTGGTCGTTCCTCGCCTTCCACCATTCAGCCTGGTCGCTCCTCGCCTTCCTCCGTTCGGCTTGCTTCCCCCAGCCTCCTACCCTTCGGCTCCAGCTCTTCACCACCTTCCACCGTTCGGCTAGACCTCTCCACGCCTTCCACCGTTCGGCTACCATTCGGCCTTTACGGTCAATACCGTTCGGCCTCACTTCTCTCCTACCTTCCTTCTCCTTCTCATATACTTTCCAAACCTTATTATTACCCCCTACTTTATACCGTAACACCTATTTTAGGAAATATAAGCCTTAGCCTTAGCTTTACTATTTACACTAGTTTTAAAAACTGGATTGTTAGGACTTAGTTTTTTAATTTACATTGGATAGTTTCTGCAGGGAATATGTAGTTTTGTTTGTATTTGTTTATCTATTTTCTATTTTTTTTGGGAGGGGGAGGAGGGCAAAAAAGTTGTCAGGTGTGGTGATTTTTGGACAGATAACATCTCTAGAGTTCCTGAGCTCCTGGACAAGAAATTTGCAAAAAAGGATATGTGCATATGGGGCAGGTGAAGGCAAATTCTGAGAAGATTATGTTGTAGTTAAGAAAAATAATGGGTGAGCCGTAAGTGTGAAGATGAACAAGGCAGTTCATCACACTAAGAAGGGAAAGGACCATGTTCAAGCAACCATGGCATGGATGAGTATCAAATTGCAGTTTTATAGTGGAACTGCCATCCTTTGACGGAGATGATCCTATTGGGTGTATTACTAAGGGTAGGAATTTGTTGAAGTTCAAATTCTAGTGGAGAAGTGAAACTAAATTAGATACAAATGGGCTAAACATGGGATTCTAGAAAATGAAGGGGAAATGTGTTATAGGAAATTCTGGGCCTTGTATGAACGGGTTAATCTTTTTGTAACAATGGTATCAGAGCCTGACAACGAACCCGATGTTTCGAGTTCGAACCTTGGGGGAACCTACTCCTACCATTGGGGGAGTCCCAAATTTTCCAAGCCGCCAGGTGTCGGCTTCTTAAGGAGGGGCGTTTGTTATAGGAAAGTTTGGGCCTTGTATGAACGGCTTAACCTTTTTGTAACAAAATGGTGATATGGTTTGGGGGGCAATAATTTGAAAATACTTTCTGAAAACTGGCTGAATTGAAGCAACAGGCTTGTGTGAAGAATTTACAGAAGAACTTGAATTGTTCTCATCGCAAGTTCATCATTTACCCAAAAGAACATTTTTTCGGATTATCTTTTGGGTGGTTTGCAACCTGAAAAGCATTAGAAGTAACTCTTCAACCCAAAGCGAAAAGTTAAAGCCATGCCGCTTGCACGCATCTAGAGGCAGAAAGAAATGAACTTACTTATTTTACAAGGAGTGCAGGTTGGATAGAGAAAATAGGGCCTTCTGGCAGTGTTCCAAGGTCATCAAACTTGCTGTTTTGCTCATGACGGACCGAATGCATGAACTTTAACCTTGTTAGAAGTAATTATTAAATCTAAGTGTGTTATAGTAATCATTAAGTCTAAGTAGAGAGTAGTGTGTTGAAAACATCTTCCAGCTGTACCTAATTTTGTACCTAGGTGTTTAGTGCAGACTTTAGATCTTCCATGCTCTCTTGTATCAATTTTTTCCATTATAGATAGAAGATCATAATAGGGATCTTTCAAGTCCTCCAAAAATATATTTTCTCTCCTTTTTAATCTTAAGTAAGGTTAACTGGACTTCATAAAACTGGTTTAAGGTTTTCTATCTATTTATATGGTATGATTTTTATCTCTAGTAAATGAGAGATTTTCAACATAGGTACATGAATGAAAGAACATAAAACAAAGTGTAGATCCCTTTTTACACAAACAGAATATATCAACACGATGTGAGCTGAGATACCAGATAATACTGTTTCAGAGTTCCAGTTTGTTGTGGGTAATCTGGAAACTCCACCAGCGTGCCATGGGTTGGCTGGAAACTCCATGGGGTACCCAGGTTTGGCCAGAAACACAGTTGGGAGCTCTGGATTAGAAAGCCACCAAAGGAGAAGAAACCATCATTTAGCCTTTGAAAGATATGTAAGGGGAATACAGTCAGATAAAATTTGAAGGGAAAAATTGCAAGAGATCCCCTCCTCTATAAGGGTTTCATATTTGTTGTCATAAGGTTGTCGGTTCTCCAAATACAATGGCTAGCTTTTGTTGTATGATTGTCCTCCTGAGGCCAACAAATGGGCAGCATTTTTCCCTAGTGACTGGTTTTCTTGAAATTAAGGCCAAATAGACAGCAATTCATGTAACCAAATCAGCTAAAAGTTAGCTCCTCATTGTATGAACCCTTTGAAATTAAAATACAGATATGTACGGGTAGGCTTCTTACAAGCTGCAACTTCCCCCTTCTTCAAATATACAAGTGGTTTCCCATTTGTCCCAAATTCCAGTTAAGAAAGACAATTGGATCTTCTTTGACCAGACTTGCCACATAAATTAAGATTCATCCAACACAAGAAGTTAATCCAGGAGAGAAGCGATAGGGAAAGGAATTAACTCAGGGAATAGTTTGGGCAATGAAAAGGGTTAGCCATAGAGAATGCAGCTTGGGAAAACCAATTGGTTTTTGCAGCAACAGTTTCCAACATTCATTTTTACAGAAAGCAAGGAATCCTCATAGCCAAAAGCCATTAAAGTAATCCCCCAAGGCACAGAGATGCCCAGGCCCTCAATTGGTGCGTTCAAGGGGGCGCTGGTGCGGCGGTTTCAACTCAGGTTAATCAAAAACCCGTTTGGACCTCTGATACGAATTAAACAGACAGCGACGGTGATGAAGTATCGAGAAAAATTCGAAAGAGAATATGCTCCTTTGAAGAGCGAAGGGCGAATCATGTTAAAAGGATGAAATCCAAGCGGAGTTTAAAGTTTATGCTCGGGCTCTCTAGAAAAATTAATGGATCGTGCATTGCTGTTGGAAGACAAGAACCAAGCACTTAGAAGAGTGGGGTTGATGAGTCTGGAGAAAAAAAACGACTGAAAGGTTGTTGGTGAAACCAAATGGGGAGGAGGAAAGGAAGGAAGTTCTAGTAGGAGGGTGGAGGTAAAAGGTAGAGGTAGACGGTGGCTAGAAAAAATTGACTGGAGGACGGCGGCGGCTATCACAAGTCGATTTAAGGGCTATGTTTCAAATGTGGAGAGTTGTGGGGCCACGAGCATGTATGTAAGCTGAAACACTTTCAGCTGGTGTTGATGGAGAGCCGGCAAAGTGAGAGTCTGAAGTGGAGGAGAAAAAAAGAGAACGGAGCCTCTCTCAATTCAAATGTAATGTTTTCTATTATTTATTAATACTTATGTAGGAGAATTCAATTATTAGGTTTTAGAAGTTTTCTTTCACTACATTAATTACTCTATGTATAAGTAGTTTAAGAAAAATAAAACTTTTTTAGGTATTTTAAGCCTTTTCAAGTTGGTATCAAGAGCTAAATCATTGTGTTTTCACTATTTGTCATTGGCACGGATGTCCTTTCATCATTTGTCATTGTCGATTGTTAATATTATTGGTTGTTTTTGTTCGATGTTGTCGCCCGTTGTTGTTGTTCGTCGTCGTCCGTCGCAGTCGTCATGGACTGCCATCTTTCACAAAATCAAGGTTAGATGTGTCTAGAGAAGCATGACTCATCCTTGGTGGTTACTGCCTCAACTATCTCCATACGCGTTGTCACGTGCATCCTTTCTCCGACCAGCCTTGGCCGTGTGTCCCTCACGCACCGACTTCTCGATGTTGAAATCTCATCGTGCCACTATCGGTCATCTCGTCGCAGTCTCGTGAGTTATGGTTTATTGGTTAAGGATACCATAATCATCTTGAACAAGATGTTTCTACTATATCTGATAAAGAGAAATCTTAGTGACATAAGCTCGATTTTCAATTATACGTTGTCTTTTGACAATATGTCGAGTAAAAGGTTCTAAAACTTTTGAGACCTTAGTAAACGTGTTCCTCTTTTTGGAAAAGGGCACAAGATATCTTTTCTAATGATATGCAATGTCTCTTTGATGCAACTCAAAGAGTAACTTCTCTCAAATAAACCAATCATGATATAGTCGCTCACATTGGAAAGGTTCGTGATGCAATAGAAGAGTTAAAGAATTTCTTTGTGACCGATTCTTTAAAAGATATCAACAAAAACACTCGATAAGTTTTATATGGTTTTAATTTAGAGAAGTCAACACTTAGATTTTGATCATGTCCGTGATCAAGTTTTAGCTGGTGATCAACTTCCATCAATGGACAACTTAATTACTCGACTTCTTCGGCTACCTACATTGATAAAAGATGAGAATTCAATTGATGATATTGAAACATCAACTATGAAAGCACCACAAGGAAAAAGAGGAGGTAGGAGCAACCGAGGAGGATGTGGTGGTCGTAGTATGCATCCTCAATGCATATATTGTAAGAAAATTGGTCATACCTAAGAAAAATGTTATGTCTTACATGGCTTTCTAGAAAAAGCTGCTCATGTTTTTAAATATGATGATCCAAAACATTAAATTTTGAATGAATAGTACAAGAATTTTTAAGGTATAAGTCTAAAAAATCTCCCTATCTTGGTCATTCCTTCTTAATGTCAAATGTGTCAACTATATGCATCTCTCAATCTGTGGAAGATCATAATCCATGGATTCTTGACTCAGTTGTCTCAGATTATATCTCCTATAACATTTCTTCATTTTCTTCCATGTCTTCTTTGAAAATTCCTCATTTCATTATTGTTGTCAGTGGATCCAAAGTGGCATCTCACGGAATTGACAAACTTTCCTTATCTCCTTCATTAAATTTAAATTTTGTTTTGTATAATCCTCATTGTCCTATAATGTAATCTCTTTAAGCCAATTGACTCGTTCCTTAAATTGTTTGTAACTTTTACTGCTAATTCCTTTGTTACACAGAAACATGGTACGAGTCGTTTAATTGGGGAAGGACATGAGTCACGAGAACTTTATTTCCTAAAATCTAACTCCTCAGTTTCCTATTTTACAACTTCAAACCCAAGTTTGTCCAAGTTGAAGATGATGGTTCCAAGTCTCAAACACATTCAAGTCTTAGATTGAGTCTTGTTCGTTAGAAAAACATGTTAGATCTTTCTAAGTATGAGATGCAATGTAATTTTTCCTTTTCAACTATTTACTCTGATATTTTGGGACCAAATTGCGTTACTTTTGTTGGTTTTAATTATTTTTGTAACCTTCATTGACGAATTCTCTCGATGTACATGGGTTTATTTAATGAAAGAAATTTGTACTTTTACCCACGTTTATGTCTTTTTTTTAATGAAATTAAGAACCATATAACAAACTTTTTCTAGGAGATCCTTTAATGCACTTTAAGATACGGATGAATGCATTCCAATGATCTTCACATGGGGAACTGAGAAATTGACTCACCACACTGACTACAAAGAAAGTGTCAGGTTGAGTAATTATAAGGTAATTTAATTTTCCAACCAATCTATACTGTTAAAGATTTGAAACAGCCTTTCCGTGATTTGGTAAGAGTCTAGTATTAGGATCCACGAGTGTGTCAACATGTTTTGAATTCATCAACCTACTTTTCTCCAAAATATCCAATGCATACTTCTTTTCAAATATAACAATACCATCGTTAGATTGTGCTACATCAATACTCAAGAAGTATCTAAGTTTTCCAAGATCTTTGGTTTGAAAATGGTGACAAAGGTGTTGTTTTATCTAGGAGATGCCATGGTGGTCACTACCTATAAAATCAATATCATCAACATATACTATCAAATAGACACATTCAACACTTAAGTGACTGTTCACTTTGAGTAACGACCGATCTTTCTTTTGTCGATCCATTGTATCAGTAATGACTTTCATCCCTATGGCTTAAGTGCCATTCGGTGCCAATATACTGTACAGAGGTTAATATATGACCTTATGTAGGATTGAAGGGGTAGGATAATTGTCTCTTGGTCGATTGTCAAATCATTGTTTTCCTAGTCTTGATAGGAAATGGTTGATTTGGATGTGCACCCATTGATTTATGGTTGGGACGTGGAATGTCTTTCAATCCATATCTCTTAATTGTCGGAGCCGAAGGAGACAAAATAGTTGACACTTGAAGTGAGTCACTCGGTGGTTGTTGAGAACGATGTCTTCGACTATAAACCTAAAGTGGAAGAGGATAATCTGACGGTAGGCACAACTAGAGGATCACAAACAACAAAAATATTAACTGTAGTAGACGGAGATGATAAAGGCGACGTGACTCACATCTGGTGACAATTATCTGTCCCGAACTCTGATCTTGTAAACAAACAAAATTTTTGGTAAATAAAATAACACAATAAAATAATGAGTTATATGACTAACGAATAATAAGTTAAAAGGAAACCTAGAAACATAAAAAACATCAATGGTTAAAGATGGAAAAAGATTAACAATACCAACACCATGAGATAAGACCCTAGAGCCATAAGCCATTGTAACCGTAAGTAAATTACTCGGAGAGGATAAAGAAGAAAACAAAGATTTGTTACTAGTAATGTGATCTGTAGCACCTGAATTGAGAACCCAAGGTTCAAGAGAAGAAGGTTGAGTTAGGTTAACAAAAGATATACCTATGCGTGCAACAAAAGTGATGGAACTAAAGTTCTGGCGATCTTTATACCATTTGAGAAAATTCATTGAAAAGAGCAAATTGGTTGTGCTATCAGAAGAAGCAACCGAATAAGCCACGTAAAGAGGAAAACCCTAAAAAATCAAGGTTTTCCAATCAAGGCAACAAGCATAGATCCTAAAAGAGGAGAAAGATGCGACTTTAGTGCAGTTGGTCGCTGCCTAAATGATACGATCCTATCTAGAAAATAATATGCTCGTTTCTGAATTTGATTCCTCCCGTAACATAAACAAAGAAAATCAAAGAAAAACACGAAAATAAGACATAAATGAAGATGCCACAGTCTAGCAGATTGATGAGTCGATAAACATTCGCCACAAAAATCTCAATGATAAGAATAAGTATTCTATGACAAGAATCAAGAAAATCCTCTTTCAATGAATTCAAAATTCAAATATGACCATCAAAAGCTTTAGACTCTAATACCATATTGAACATAGTAAAATTAGATATAAAATTAGTTTTCCTTCTATCTAAAACACACATAAGATAATATATTTATAATAAAAAATAATATAAGCATGCACGACAACCAAACATAAATATGATAAGTATATTGTTAAAAACAACATCAACAATATCTTCCAATATCAAACAATATATCAAACCATAACAAAAGCTACGTTTCCTTAATTAAAATAAAACGCAAATAACAGTGCTTTTCAAATTGTTCTATGATGCTTTTTGCAAGAGATAAAACCATACCTTTGACATGTGTGATTCCAAAATCTGCTGTCTTCCTCTTACATCCGGATAGGGAACATCAACATTGCGGTCAAACCGCCCAGGTCTCACCAATGCATCATCCAATGATTCCGGAAAATTAGTTGCCCCAATCACAATTATGCCCTCATTATGCTTGAATCCATCTAGCTCAACCAATAACTGATTTAATGTCATCCTCGTGGTATTTGAGTCAAGTGGATTTCGCTTACCTCCCATAGCATCAATCTCATCAATGAATACTATACAAGGTGCTATCTTCCTTGCTGCAGAAAAAAGATCCCTCACCCTTCGCGCACCAACACCAATATATAACTCATCAAATTCACTTGCACTGCTACAAAAGAACGGAACCCCAGCCTCACCAGCAATTGCTCTAGCCAACATCGTTTTTCCAGTACCAGGTGGACCAACAAGCAAAACTCCTTTTGGAAGCTTACCACCAAGACGAGTAAACTTCTGTCACAAGGGAAACAAATCACAATAATAAATATGACAAGGAAATATATCTCAAAGATGTATACACCCAAAATCAGTGAGTGTATTCACAGCTGATGCATGTGTATATACATACAAAATGAGTACAAGTATATCTCAAAGAGTATACACCCAAAAACAGCTTTATGTAAGTTGTACACTACTATAACAATCATAATTTTAGCAGTTAGTATTATATCCGTGTTATTTGAATTTCAGACATTATTATCCAAAGAAAGAGATCCAATTTAGTCAAAAGTTTCCCTAATTTTTTTACTTGAAATGAATGACCTGTTCACAGACTAGGAGCTAGATTACTTTACATGGCCCTAAATCAATAATCACATGAGGTGATCAAGAAAAATAAACTAGGCCAGGACATGTAATGATGAATATAAGTTAAATTGTTAGAAATTATATTAATTATATTATATTATATCTACATACACAATACCAGTTCAAGTGTTCAAGCATGGTTGCACAATGCCTGAAATGTATGCAACAGGAAGCATGAATTTATGTCAAAAAAGCTACCTTAGGATCTCGAAGGTAATGAACAATTTCTTCCAGCTCAGCCTTTGCCTCATCAACACCTTTTACATCACTAAATTTTGTGCTTGTTTCCATGATGGGTTTCACTGCTTCATGTATACCAAGTCCTAATAGGGAAAAACAAACCAGAGAACATGTCTTCTAAGATCAGATTAAAAAAACAATATGAAAAAACAATACTGACTAGGAAATACCTTTACTAATTCCTCTATCTTCATAGAGTGCTTCTACACCACAAATCACGAGAAAGGAATACAAAAAGGCTCTGAACGTACGCCATAACTGAACTTTTATATTCCCACCTTCTCTAGCCACCGTATGGATTGGATTCCTAGAAGTTCCAAAAATATTTTCTTTTGTTGAGTTTCCTAAATTTCTTAAAGCAGAAAGTCCAGCTGCAGTTTCTTCCTCACTCGCTACCGATTTGGACATGCCTGGAATCTCATATCACCTCTGGTTATAATTTATGGTCTAAAAAATATGCTAGAGAAAAAAATATCCAAAGACTGATGCAGTATGATCAATATCACTTTAGACAAGTATTAGTTCAAGTGCCAATTTTTGTCAGCTGAATATATTTTCTGTCTTGCACAATTTTAGTCGTATAAAATCATACTTGCTTAAGGACTGCATCAAAGGCCAAAAGATGCAAAACATTCCGGATTCTAAATTTAATCACGGAGAAAAATTAGATTCTTTATCAATCTGATTAATGCTACAAGACATTAATTGAACCTTTTAATCTCTGGAAAAGATTATTGTCTGACAGTACAACCAGACAAATGGCACGTTAGAAATATAAGAGATATTATCTAATATTTCTAACAAGCACAGAGCATACACTATTTGCTGACTTGAGAAAAACATATAAGTATATTAATACTTATATCAATACGCTTCTCATTCAAGAATCTCGGATAAATGAGATAAGATATCAAAGTACAACTTAAAAAAGGTGTGCATGTGTCTGTGAAGGGGGGAGGGGAGACTATACAGAATGCTTGTGTCTTTAACATCAAATCCTAGCAGTCTATAAATGAAGAGTTCTAAAAGAAATGGAAAAGAAAAATCCTTGCCCTGGTACTTTTTACTTAATGGACAACCTGGAAAAAGAATATTTTCTTTCAGGTGTAGGGATCGAGGTCAACAGTCTTTATAGGTTGCGAAGGGATCAGAATGTTAAGTCCAATTATTCATCTTTACGTTACGGTTCGTCCCTAACACTTGAAGGTTACTTGCAGAAGGTATCGTGATGCCAAAATCAATAAAAATTTGATAGCTTAAACATTAATGATACATCAAATGCAACCTATGTTTATACATTTCGTTATGGACCCTTAATTAATGACGGCCTAATAGTAATCATATTTTATATTAAGTTTTTCAGTATTAAGAATAATTCTTGTTGTATGACCATTCAATCCGACTTCATGACCGTTCAATCACAAGTAACTTGCTTGATTTTGTCTGACTAATAGTTGATCGTCCATTTCTAACGAGACAGTAATATGATACACTTCCGTTTCATGATTAGTGGATAACCCAACTTTATAATCAAAATAGCAACACCTTTTGTTTGATCAAAATTTGAAGTCAGGAAAACAACTGCTTGGTCAGTGAATTCTAGCAGACAAAATTTGACCACTTCCACACCCCTACGAAACAATGTAGTACCCTGAAAGAAAGCAGAACCACAAAAAGCACATATGGTTGTCTGCTTGGCAAAGACCTTATATAATTGAATAATGAATAAAATTAAAAGGTCAATCAGCAAGTATTAACAAATACAGGGGAATCAAATGTTAGGTCTGTAAAGGACGAAGCTGATTAAAGAGAAACAATACTAATAAGATACCAACTTGACACAATTCTTTACTCAAAACTTTAAAATAATAGATTATTAGATCTTCATTTTTATATAGTGTAGTACTTTCTTAATTTTATATAATATGAGAGTTAAACTTACACTTAGAATTATAACATCAAGCAAACAAACATGAGCAGTTCAACCCACATAAGCACCTCTCTTAAATGTCTTCATTAATTCAGTTTCGTCAAGCCTATCAACTTGCACCACTGCTTTCACGTATTCGGAAAGAGCTGAGGTATTATGCAAAGATGGTTGGCTTTCAAATTCTCTAATCACAGCCTCAGGATCATTCTGACGGTAAAGCTCTTTGAGATGAGCAACTTTAGTGGCTTCAACTGCATCACGTACTCGACGAGATATACTGCCAAGGTAGCGAGACTGAAATCTCCCTTGGGCACCCAAAAGTCTATAACCTACATAATTAGGGAATAAAATTAAGCTATATTAAGAAAAGCAAAACTTTTAACTTATATAAGCAAATAACTAGAAGTTAACTATAAGAATAATGCATGGTCTAGGAGGAAGGGATCTATACCTCGACGATGTCCAAACTTATTGACAGAAAAATAGCTTCTGGCAAACACACTTTGAATCTGTCCAAATTTAGATTGTCGTCTTGCAACCTGTAAAAATAAATTATGAAAGTAGCTAAATCATTAAATAAATCCAAGATATATAAACCACATATGCCAACTAGTTTTGTGGAAAAACTAGCAACATAATCAATAATGCACACAAAATGTATAATGAACACAAGTTCAAGTTCTCATATTTCCCTGGTGTAAATGGAAGGGTTTGAAAGTAGAATCACGAGCAAATTATCAAAAGCTCGACGACTAATAAAAACACTATAAGACGAACACTAATAAGTTAAAGATCAGCTCTGCAAACCCGATACTTGAAGCCTCCACAGGATATTCATTCGTAAGTCACAGAACAAAAAGCTCCATACACACAAATTACCATATAACGCAATAGGCTGAAATCGATACGGATGCAATCTCCGTATCGGAGATTGACCAAGGACGTATTGGATTGAGGAGTAAGAATCAACTTGCCTGCGATATGAAAAGCCTCAAAGCCATGCTCGCGCGATCGAGCTATCTGATTAATTCTTGAAACTGGACCTTCTTAAGATTGGTGTGTGATGGAAATGCTTGAATGAGTTGAATAAACCGAAAAAGAAAATCGATAGTATACCCTTTTCAGTTCAGTTATGTAACTGAAACTCTTTGCTTCCTTTTCAAAAATTCCGGAAACCGATTTCCATGCAAGTTCCTTCTTAATATATAATCTATAACATTAATAAAGTAATTTTAATAAAAATACTTTTACAAGATAATAATATTTTTTATTCAATAATTATCATAATTATAATAATAATCTTTTTATAATATAAGAAAACCAGACTATAGAAAGTTGCACAATCACAATTTTGTAAATATAAGAAACTTTTTTACACGGTTACAATAAAAAGAGATATAAAAAGTTTTTTATAGCTGTTAATATTAGAGGAGGTATAAATTATTGATTTATATCGGTTAAATATTATATCAGGTATAAATTATTTTACATTTTCAGTTTGTTTTTCCCGCAATACTTTCTTTTTTGTGCAAAACTTCATTTCGATTACCATTGTTGTCCGTTCAGTCGTGTTGAGGTGGTTGGGTAAAACTCTTGTTCCCGTTTGAAGTTGCCCGTGTTTCTCATTCACTGTGCGTTTCTCATCTTCTTTTTCGCGTTTGAAGTTGTTCGCATTTGGGTAAAGCAGCATTTCTCAGCGTCGTCTTTTTCTCTTTCGCACATCGGAGAGCATTTCTCAGCGTCGTCTTCCTCACTTTCAGTGGCTCGAGAGCTCATCCTTCACTATCATAGAGTATCTTCCTTACTTTTAGGTTAGGGTTTCTCCCGCACTTCCTCATCTTCCACCGATTATAATCTCATTCTAACAATTATAATCCTTTTCCACCGATCAATCGGTCCATTCTAGGGTTCCTTGGTTCCTTCACGATTTTGCATCGATTAAACAAGTTCTCTTGAGGGTCTGAGGCAAACATTTTGTATTTTAGTTTCTTTTTGCCGTTTCAATTCACGGTTAGAAGGTGGTCGTGAGCGTGTGCTACCAGGGAACAACTCTTACAACTCAGAGAGGTATTTTTTATGTTATTGCTGCTTTAATGTTATGGTTAATTAATTATACTTTTTCTTGAGAAAATATGTTTATTGCATCTGCTGCCTAGATTTATTTTTTTCCTTTTAATTTGAAAATTGTGGCTAATTAAAATTGTTTGATGTTTAGTGATTGGATTCTTCTGTGCGTATTGCTTTCCTTGATTACCCTGTAAACATGATTACAGATATATAAATCCACTTCCATTCACATTTTCTAGATATATATGAATGATTTCTAGAAAGCAACGATATATATTAAAATATTATTCTTATTAGTATATAATAGAAAATCATTTTTTTTATTTCAGTAAAGTCTACCATGTATGTTTAGCTATTTGGATTTGTAGAGTTATAATTATATATTTTATAGCATGTATCATGAGAATTTTAAAGCATATGTATCCCATCTGGTTAGATGCATGAATATGTTTTACTACTATGTGTTATTTACCTTAATTATGGTTGGATGGTTTCTTCGTTCTGTATTAGAGAAAACTGCGAATTCTCCATCAAGTTGTAGTGGAATTTGTTTCTTTGTGACATCTTGAATTTTGAGGATAAGATTGTCATACATATCCTGCAGTTACAGTAGGATATGGAAGTGACATCATTCATTGATTGAAGAGGAATAACAATATTGTATAGTTACCTTCATTCGTGACCATTCTTGCTTGAATTCTGGCGAGTGTTCACTATCGATGGTGGCAGCGCTGGAGAAGTAGCTGAAGGGTGCTCTCAGTTGAATTTTGTCCAAAACTGAGCGAATTTGGAGGCTTCGACAAGAGCATAGAAGGTAAGAGGGGAACAACCATCATCAGAAACATAGCAAGCAAGTTTGTTGGTGGGATAATAGTGTGCTAGAAGAGACAACACAGTGTTGGCTGTGATGATGGGTGGTTCAAGAACAGGGTCTGTTGTTGCCACAAACAAATCTACTCGTGGAAGTTCAGGAAACTTAATTAGGAAACTTCTAGATTTCCACTTCCATTCACATTTTCCAAGCACATGTACATTTTATTGTTGAATTCTAAGCCAGCCATTTTCTTCAGAATCATCTTTTTCAGATTCCTATTGAGCATCATTGTGTTTTCACTTTGAAATATAAATCCATTCTTGGCCTCTATTGGGAGAGTTAGCATTATGACAGTTCATTATGGAAGGCTTTGTTAAAAGCAAAGAAGCTAAAATTTTAGGAGTTACTATAAGCAACCTTTTGTTGCATCTGGTTTCAGCAGAATGCTAGCATCCCATCTTAACCATTAATATGTGGGTTATTAAGTATATTTTGTTAGGGAATTACTAAAGTGTTACTCCCCTATGGATATTTCGTAGAATTCATCTTTCAATGTATAATACTTCACCTTCTTTCTTTCGCGGTTTCCTTCTGAAAAAGTCTTTCCACTTCCACCAAATGAGTCCAGATATAAATAGCACTAAGCATTATAGCACCGGCTACAATGGCAATGATTATCGAAACAACAACTTTTTTTTCTCCATTTGAGCAAGTTCTAGAATCTGTTCAAAGAATAAGGTATCACACTGATATTTTACTCAGCACTACCCATCATATTCATAACATCACTTTGAAAAACAGAATGTCATCCTTCTCATAAGATTGCTGTCAATACTAAAATGTGTAGCCTTCAACTAATATATGTATAAATGATATTGAGAGTATAAGGAATGCTTACCTAAGAAGTGACAAGAAACATACATTGCATTTGGTCTTTACTAAGAAGATCAAGAAAGCCATATAAAGAATGCTATTTAAGAAACAGAAAAGAGCGTACCAAATTTAAGAAAGCCATGGAATGAACATAGCCTCTCTTGATTTGGAAGGGTGCTTCAACCATTCCTTACACATGGCAAGGGAAGGACAAGCACTTTGGGATAATTGGAAAATGCTATGACTATTTTCTTTACTGTTGTGAAGGCTATTCTTCATAGTTTTTCAATTCCTTGGAATATGAGGAATTGGGAAATGCTATGGCTAATTTCTTTACTGTTATGAAAATGCTTAGAATTTAGTCTCTTTTAGCCTAAATCACATGACTTAAGAGGCCTTTGAAACAATGAATTTAAGCAAAAAATGAAACTATAAGTAGCTGCAAACTTTTGTAGCAAAAAATGAAACTTAAGTAGCCTAAATCAGATTCCAAAACAGCACCAGAAAACAACATTTGACAGCACCAATTTCAACAAATAAATTGGCACTTAGAGGGCCAAAATAGGCTATCATGATTTAGTGCAATAACTATTTTGCATAAATTCAATTCTACGCACATTTAGATCATAAAAACCATCCAAGCAAGTTTAATTACACTTGTTACAGCCAAAATGTCAGATTTCAACAGTTTATAGGCTTTTTCTCCAAATCACATGTGCAGTTCTTTTTTCAGCTTTGCCTTTTCCTTGTTTGATCAAATCACATAGCTTAAATTCGTTTCTGACCAATATACTTAGTAATAAGCATTTAAACAAGCTAGTTCTACAATTTGGAATGTGAAGGAAAGGTTTGCAATGACTCTAGAACAGATTGACAAGAACTTCAGCAATGAACTAATGCTAAACAAGATTAAAAACCAGAAAATGACTCAAACAAAGAGAGTGCAGCTCGAAAAACTGCTTAAAATGAATTATGCTGAGGTTTTCACAATTGCAACCAAGCTATGCTGAAGCATTTCATGGCTTATGTGATATGCACTTGCTACTAGCTCATAATTAAACATCAAATCAGATTTAAAACCAATGCAATTTCACTTTCAGAATTAAAACTAATACTTAAAAGTTTAGATTGTTAGCTTGCCCTGATAATCGGATCACAGAGAAAAATTAAACTGTAAGAGTATATTCTCCAGTTCCAAACAGAAAACTTGTTTTGAAGTGAGGTGTACTATCAGGTCTTAAAATATAGTAGAACACTAAGGTGTACATTTTGTCATTCATTTCGTACTCATCGTCAGTGGTCCATTAGTGTTGTGTTTCACTGCTTCTTTCATCGACCAATTTCCGTAATTGGTGCTCAGTGCCAATGCGTCATCATGCAACAAGAGAAAAATACACCCACAAAATTTTTATTCCTTTTCTCTCAAATTTATGTTTTTTTAACGTATTTACCTGTAGATTTTCCTTCCCATCCTTTGTAGCTGATACTCCTTTCATCAATATTTTGATTATGTTTTCTTCATCCAATGTAGCTGATCCTTGACAGAGAACCTATCGAGGTTCTTCGTCCAAAACACTAATCTATTGAGGACGAAATGGATTTCATATGTCGGGAAAAGATGAAAGAATTTCAAGACTATGCTTACAAGTCATTATATTTATGGTTCCAAAACTGATAAAAGCCCTTGTGAAAAGTATCAATTTCTTGATGAGCAAACATGGCAAGCCTTTAAGTTGAAGCGATTAGATCTTGCCTTTCAGGTAAATTCATTTTATATCATAGTTTAACTATTTATGTTAACATATTGCTAACATAATTAATTATCTATACACTAGGCTAAGAGGAGAGCTGCACAAGAGATCACAAAGAAAAATGTTCACCCTCATAAATTGTCTCGTGAGGGTTATGAGAAATTGGAGCTGAAGATGATAAAAGAAGCATCTGCCTCTAATCCTATTGGGGCCTCTGATACGAGTACCATAACTCGTCTTCCATGCCATGTTACATGGAAGAGAGCTCGTCAGAGACCATCTGGGGAGTACACATATGAGGAAACCGCGAGCATAGCTAGGCGCATTGTAAGTCCATATAATAACAACATATGATCTCCCATATGTGATTAACTTAACTTTAAATATTTGGTTATAGGATGAGTTGGTCGAGCAGAGCACACAAGGTACATTCACTCCCGAGGGCCGTGAGGACATATTGGCAGTTGCCATTGGTCGTCCAGAGCATTATGGACGTGTTCAAGGTGTTGGTAAATTTATTGGCATCCGTCAATTCTTCGGTCCTCCAACAAGTCATCATAGTAAAGCCATGTCAGTGATGAGGTCCTCAAGGGTATAAGAGAAGAAATTATACAGGACATGAGGGAGGAAATGAGGGAGGAGATCAGCGAGATGAAGAAAGAGTACGGTGATATGAGAGCACAATTGAAGGAGTACTCTGATATGCGGGAACAATTGTTAGCAGATGTGCGAGCAGAATTAGCCTCCTCCTCAAGCCAGCCTAGGAATCTCCCTCAACCTTCTCATCTTTGTATGAGCACAAAGGAGAGTTGTGATGTTTCTCCTCAAAATGCTTCTCCCACTATTGATGCAGACTACGAGTTGTTTAGTGATGATGCCCTATAGTGCTTGGTGGCCTTAGGTAATTTATCTTATTATATTGTCTAGATGTACTTGTTTGTTGAATCATATTCTTTGATATATTTTACAAATATTATTTGGATAACTTGGGTAAAATGTATACATTGGGGTCAACCATACACCATGAAACCATTACAGCTGATATGATGAGAGTGATGGTTGTAGACGTACGAGATGCTACAGCTCGAGTCCCTGTGCTCACTGAGGATGTTCAGACAGTGGGACAGGCCCCTGGAAATTTTATCCTTTGACCCCTTAGATTATTAAGAACAATTGTAAAGAAGGTAATTGTTTTAATTAGGCACTTTGTTGTTTTTATTAGTAATATTAATATTTTGTAAGTTTCTAAATATGTATACCAGGTTGAAGCACAAGGATAGAAAGATATGAATGAATCACTGCAACAACCGTCGCAGCCGCCACAACAAATAATTCTAGAACAACTTGGTGTGTTGGCAGTGAAGATCTCCCTTTCTCCTACAGAGTTACAAACGCCTTCTGAAGTCACAAACAGGACATCTTCGCTCTCTTTCTTCATATGTCAGAGGGATATTTTTGAAATTCTCTCTGGCACTGATATGTTATGTATATCAGTACTACAACTTTGGTTGTTGTAAGTAAATTTCTACATTTATGAAGTTTAAATATATTCAATATTTTATTCTAACATTATTCATTAGGGTTAAATATGTTTTTGGTCCCTTAACTTTCAAAGAAAATTGGAATTAGTCCCTCTTCAAAACTTTGGCCTAATTTAGTCCCCAAACTTTAGAAATGTGTGAATTTAGTCCTTTTAACTAAATTTTGTTAGGTTTATTTGATGTTTCAAGTGCGTTTCATGATAACATTTGAGTTGTTTACACCGTTTGACACATTTTTGCTTCAATGTTCACTGAGAAATGCGTTTGAAACATCAAATAAAGTTAACAAAATTTGGTTAAAAGGACTAAATTCACACATTTTTAAAGTTTGGGGACTAAATTAGTCCAAAGTTTTGAAGAGGGACTAATTCCAATTTTCGCTGAAAGTTAAGGGACCAAAAACATATTTAACCCTTATTCATTTTCAATGTTTAAGGTATTTACATCGGTTGACCATTGAAAGGAAGAATGATCACATTTATGGTTTTATTGACCCTATTGCCATTCAAGGAGTTGGGAATAAAGGTGAAGAGGTTCAAAACTACCTCTTAGAGGCTTTTGTACGTAGCACCTTATTTGCAACAGTAAGTATATAATTTTTATTAATAAAATTTTATTTATGTAAATGTTATTTAACACTATTATTGTTTGAATCTGCAGGGGTCACTGGCAATTGTTACTAATTCTTCCTCAATAATTTCTTGTAGTTCTCTTATGTTCATTGCACAAAAAACCTCACACTTTGGCAATTAAAAATACACTAATATTGTAAGTTTTTAATAATTTATTTGTAGTGTAGATATATCTGATTTTACTAAGTTCCTTAGGACTCATTTCAATGTACATTTAACATTATAGAGTGGTTGAGGTATATTCAAGGTTGCAGGGAACACATACCGTCTCTAGAAAGAAGTTGCAGTTCATTGCACCAACTGTAAGTAGTTAATCTTTCAAACTATAAATGCAATTATAAATTTTATGATACTTTATAAATTTAACTTGTAGTGCTCACGTCAACCGGGAAGCTTTGAGTGCGGATATTATGTCATGAGGCACATGCAGAAAATTATATCCGCAAATGTCGTTGACTCATGGAAATTGGTAACGTGAACATTTTATAACTAAGATCTTAAGCCATTAATATTATAATTTTACTCAAACTATTCATTGTGTAGATATTTGATGACACGTCTCCAATGGAACAACATGTCATAAAGGATGTTCGGGAGCAATGAGCTGCATTTCTTTTAACCATTTGTAAATGATTGGATGTTTCAATATTACATTTTGAGTTTAGGAACTATTTTATGTGTAATATGTTAAGTACTTATGTTAGGTAAATATATTTAGGAACTTTGTTAGGTAAATATTACATTTTGATGTGTTAATGAAAACAATATTGATTGTTTTACTTGTTATTGATTATTTAAACTGTATTCTGGGATTGAATCTTATGCAGGTCTGAATATGGATAATAGTACATACAAATAAAATATTTTAAAAAAAAAACGTCACTTTTTACACCGGTCAAAGCCACATCAGGTATAAAAAGTCTTGTTTTTACGCTTATTATAGCACCAGTAGGTATAAAAAGAAATTTTTTCTCTACCAACGAGGAGAACTTTTTATACCTACTCCTACAGGTGTAAATATAAGACTTTTATACCTATTATGAACAAAACAGGTATAAAAAGTAAAATTTTCTACACCAATTTAAGAGTAGGTATAAAAATCGTAAACTTTCTATAAGCTTGCTTCTATACATACTAAAAAAATAGGTATAAATTTTTTTTTTCACAGTTATAAAAAACCATTTTTGTACTAGTTTATTTCATTCTAAGTAAAAATTCATGTATATTTTCATTTATATCTTTATTAAGTAATGAGCATGTGTTATTTGAATTCATACTCGTTCTATTACTATTTAAACATCAATTAATTAATTTTGAAATTTTTTTATAAAATATAAAAAATAATATTATCAAGTATTTAATATTAAAATAATATATTTAATATAAAATATTCCGTAATTATATATAAATAAATATCTTCATAACAATCCAAATATCAATTCTCTTAAAAATATTAATAAAACAAAGTTAATAAAGATGAAATTACTTTTCAAAATATATAAAAAGAATTTATAAAATGAAGCACCGCTATTGAGATTTTAATCTTTTAAATATTTTAATTAAAACAAGTCGTATTAAACAAATCGAATGAATGGTGAAATATAAAGATATTTAACCTAATATTTTTTTAACATAGGTTTGTACTTTTTAAGAAATTTGGTACTTTGGAAATAAATGTAATGTAAAATTTGAATATTTTTAAACTTAATAAAGTTGACGATAACCTTCTATGTACAAATTTAGCTTTTCTAAGAGAGTAAAAGATTTTGAAACTTAAGTTTGAGAAGAAAAAAACTTCTATTATTTTGAGAGAACTTAAGATAAAAGATTTAGAACATTTGGATATGACTAATAATACCTAGGGTTAATTATGTTTTTGACCCTTTAATTTTCGGTGAAATTAGAATTAGTTTTTCTTTAAAATTTTGTCTCAATTTAGTTATTTTTTTCAACTTTAAAAATGTGTGGATTTGGTTTTCTAATCAAATTTTGTTGAGTTTATTTGATATTTCAAACACATTTCACGATAGCATTTGAGTTGTTTACACTATTTAACACATTTTTCTTCAGTGTTAGTTGAGAAACACGTTTAAAACTTTAATACAAATTTGCTTAAAATGATTAAATTCACACAGTTCTAAAAATAAAGAACTAAATTAGTCCAAAATTTTGAAGAGAGACTAATTCCAATTTTTCTTAAAAGTTAAGAAACAAAAAAACATATCTAATCATAATATATATTTATAAATGGATGTTCTATGGTGAAAAATTTTGTGGGTTATGATTTATTTGAAGTTTAAATAGTTGTTAAAGTTGTTTATCAAGTTAATTGTTGAGTTTGAATTTGAGTTTAAAAGTCTTGATATTCACTTATTTGTAAATTTGGTGATAATATAGGTTATAACTACAAAAAAAATTGAGATTACCGACGAACATAATCGGTCGAAAATAGTCAAATTTTGTCGATAATATTGTATTTTTGACGAATTATCGACGATAACTTTTTTGTCGGTAATACCTCTTATCGATAATGATTATCGATGAATGTTGACCTTTGGTAATTATCAACGACCTTTTCCTGCGATACTTACCAATGACCTATTCTATCGGTAACTACTGAAGGAGTAGACCATCGGTAATTACCTAAGGAAAATGTCGTCGGTAAGTCCGTCGAAAAGTACTTGACGGAATCAAGTACACAATCAAACATGCATAACATTTTCATATTCAAAGACAGACCTGCATAACATTTTCAAAGCACAGACATACTTGTATAATATTCATCCCACAATAATTCAATCACTGATGCAATAAACGATATCACATTAAATATTGATTTTCAAAGTTAAGATCTTGTATTTGTAATAAAACATAAAACATGTACATCTAGACTAAGTACTATTATATGTTTGTAACACATGACCAAGTGAAAAAGATAAAACATAATGTTAGAAAAAGTATGTTCAATAACAACAAGACTAATAATCTACATAGTTGTTGAGATTGTTGATAGGGGACGCAAAGGTTCAGCTTAACCCACAATCTAAGTGATATTTGTGTTTTTTACGATGACAACACATAATTAATAAGACATGTGTGTTCTGAGTTACATGTTCTATATTTACATGTTATATGTTTTTGATCAATGTGTTAAATCTGTTTAAGAATATATAAGAATATGTTTGTGTTGTTCATTGCATATCACTGTGTTACATGTGTTTTTATATGTGAATGCATGACATATGTTGTTGAAAAGAAAAACCACAAGCACTTATGTTGAACTTTAAATGTGTGGCAAGATAACATTTTTAAGTCAATTTCATTATGGGATGAATCGATTAAAACTCGTGACTTTGCACAAACTATTTTCAAGTGTGTTGTGAGATTTTTTCAAAGAGAAAGTTTTTCAAAACTATGCTTAACATTTTTACTTAGTCGATTGCATGTGTGCTGTATTTGATTAAGTCTGTTATTATTTTGAAATTCTGTTAATCCTTGACATAAATGTCTAACGGTCATATTTTTAATTTTGTTGACCAAGTATTAAATGATAGTCGACTACATTAATTGCGCATTCAATTAATTGTCGTGATTGTTGCTAACTGTTATAACAGAATTGTTATATTCGAATGCATTAGTAGCTAAGTCGATTAAAATGTGTCTGATATGTGTTTTACTATAAATTGATGCAGATTTGATTTATGTAGGAACTTTTGTGATTCTGACATTTTCATATCTTTTGCAAAAAGTTATAATCCTACAAAAAGAGAAGAAAAGCTCCAAGAAACAAGAGTGACCGTGGTAATCAACTGCGTGTGATTTCTTGAAGAGCAAGACTGTTGTGTTTTTTAAAGGCTGATCAACTTGCACTAATGCCTACATGAGTCGGACAACGATCTCTTCAACAGTGGTGGTGGAAGAAGATGGTTGATGCTTCAGAGTACTTGTCGTGTAATTTGCAACAAGTTGTCCTGCACCGTACACTCGTCCATTTTTTCCCACCAACGACATCGACCCAACATTGTGTCCTACGAATGTCGTCCTCATCATTATTCTCGTTATCCGTAAAAAGAGATGACCCATGTTCAGATCTAACTTGTGAAAGTATCGTTAAAAATTCTTCTTATTGAAACATTATGCACAATGTTAGTAAATGATATAGTAACATAAGAAAAAACTTTAAAGCGATTAATAGTGACAATGTTTGCTTACATGAGTCTTCTGATACCTTTCATCAACAAACTGACTAGTTCCCTTCCGAACATGAGTTTGTATGAAAACCTCATCAACATGAACCGCCTGTCCCAACTCTTGTGCGTGTAATAGAATATGGAGTTATATATGTACATAAAATATAAAATACATAAGTTATATTAAAAAGATACAAAAGTAATTAATGTTTACCATGTGAATGACTTGTTCATGAACCATGATCAATCCACCTGTATGTAGGGTCCCATCCTTTTTTGAAGCTCTGTTCCTTTGGACAATAACATACTTATTGCGAAACTCTACTGAATTCCAATCAGCCAATAAAGAATTATGTATGTGCTCGCCAAGCCAGTAAGGGCGCTCCCCTATGTTACGTGCATCTCTAAACATCTCCGACAGCCTATGAGATGCTTTGGTGTGGAAATTTCTTTGAATTTGAGTTTTATGTTCAGGTTTCCACTGCACCTTCATCTGTAACAACAAAGGATACAAACATTGATTAATTATATTATGATTTTGAATTAACATACTAAAATAAAAGTGACAATTAGTTTGATGGGTTGTTTACCTTAAAACGCTACTAGAATGAATGTCTGTCCTATGCAGCTATTGCTTCCCAAGTAGGCCACAAACTTAGATATTGTTGCTTAATTGACTGTGTGATGGCCTGAGAAGCAACCCTGGATAGAAGAAACCTGCATATAAAGAAATAAAAGTCATTTGAGTTAAGGCAAACTTAAAACATCATAATTAGTAAGAAAGGGATTTGGGTATTATCCTCGACCATAAGGGTCAATCCATGGTCGATCATGATCGACAAGGAACTAGATAAAGAGCTTATATGACACATGCGAGGAAATCCTAATTACATGTGTCTTAAACTAAAAATGAAAGGAAAGGAGTAGAGAATTACTTGCTCTATAAGAAAACCCGATTGGTAGAGAATGGAGAATTCACTTTTGTGATCTCCTAGACATCTTCTGAATGTCAAACAGATAACTCCAGAGTCAGAAATCTTAAAGAGAAAGTAAAGGGAATTCAGAGAATATTTTTTAGAGAAATGATGAGTGTTTAAGATAATGAGATGTGTTATGAAATTTTATTTATATTACGGAATTATTTTAACTTTAAAATACTCGGTCTCATTATTTTAAAACACCTATAAACTCTAATACTCTATTTTCTAGGTTCTTACATCTTTGAATCCTTTTAGATATTCATAACAACTAGAAAGATAAGTTATATCCATCATTATTTAAAAGATATTTGGAGAATATTACATTATCAGAAAGAAGATTTCATCAACAAAATAGTTAGGGCTAAAGCCCAATCAAATTTTATATAAGGAAACCTAGAAAGAGCATAAAAGAAAGCTTAAATAACCAATGATAAATCCTATTTTGAAAAAAAAAATAGTAGAAGCAACCCATTTTCTTTACTAGTGTCATTATTATTTTTTTATCTTTTTCAAATTTATTTCTTTCTATTATTTATTATTATATATTATTTATTTTATTTATATTTATCTTCTATTATTTTTATTGTATTTGACTAACTTTTTTAGTGTATAGATTGTATAAGAACTAATTGGCTAGAAATATTTTTTTTGTTGGAAGATGACTTAAGGTTGACTTTACCATTTATATTTTGTTAGCTATTATTTTAGCAATATTAAAATTGTTATAGGTTAATAATATTAATTTAACTATGTCAATGTCATCATTATCACCAACAAACAATAAACTTCATTAAGGTAAATTCTAACACATGACTCTAGTACCAAGTTAAAAAAGTAGATTTAATCTAAATCAATTTTACAAAAATGACTTGTAGATTAATATTTGCACCCGAGTATATATAACAAATTAACTTTATTTTTAATCAATGTAAAACTTCTAATAGTTTGTAATATGTTAATTTTTTTCAAATATTTTTTGCTGACTTTATGTGCACCAAATTGATATATAAACTTGACTTTTATTTTTCTAATCAAGCTATGCAACTTTTATTATATGTCTGAAGTAATGATTATAAATCTTTCAAGTTAGAGATTATAACAAAATTGATTTTGAAAAGAAGAATAAACTATATAATTACAAATTATATATAGACCTTTTTTTAAGGAATTATAGTAAAGTTTATTTATCCATATTTTTATCCAAAATATTATAGTAAAGTTATTGATATGATATATCCCCAACTTATAAAACCATATTATTTTAAAACTAGTTTTATAAAGTCTTACCAAATTGATAAAAGAAATATGTAACAAGAATTATTAAACAAATGTTCAACAAATAATTGTAACAAGAATTATGTTCAACAAATAATTGTAACAAGAATGATTAAACAAATAATTGTAACAAGAATTATTTTAAACCATATTATATCTACAAAACACCACTTATTAAAAGAATGTTCAACATGTGTTTGCTTGCCATATGTCCATTACTTACAAGAAGATTGTAACCTTGAAAAAAAAATTGAAATCCTTTATGAATTTTGTGTAAACCTAATAAATTTGGGCATGCTTTGCTTACCACGATTAAAATTATTGAACAATAATAATTGTTTTTTTCACATTTAAGAAATATATTATAATAATTTTCTTGTAGATGATTGGAGAATCAAAATATTAAGTTTAATTTTGTTAATTTTTTGGAAATATATATATGACTAATTTAATTGTTAGTTTTGGAAATTTAAATATGAATATAAGTTTTATATTAAAATGAAAAAAATTAAATAATATATAAAGAAATAACATCTATATATAAATTCATTCTTTTCATGTTTCGAGTTAAATGTGGTGTTAATATATTACATGAGGTAAACTTATGTTTGATTGGTAATGTATTTTTCTAGTGATTCTTTATCAAAAGATTTAAGTACTTATGAAGATGAATATCCATTGAGTTAGAGGTGGTGTAAAGACGACTTGGTATCTCATTGATCTTATATATCTTCGATTATCTTCATCCAAAGATCCTTCAAAATGACATTTTTTACTTCAAATTTAATCATTATATATGAATGATTAATTCAACAAGTTTCCATTATTAACTCAATTTTTTGTTTATGAATATAAATAACATATATTGAAGATCTCTTCGGGAAAATGCTCCATTAAGTCTCAACAAAACTCATTTGAACATAATTTTTGTTCGCAATTTTCTGCAATGTATGAAGCGATGAAATGATGTAGATAAAGAATTACAATTCAGAAGACTGGTTGGAAGGTAGTGGCTAGTGCAGTACCCTTTTTGTTTTTATAAGCAAACTGGGATATTCTGTTGGTTTTGAAACAAGTTCCTGAAAGTTAACACACATTATCTGTTGGTGCAATAGACATGCCTCTAATAGCAGAGGACACAGTAGTACAATTATACTATCTCGTAGCCATCAATCATATCATGGAAAAGAGAGAAGATGCTTGATGATACATATATAAATAGATATATATATATATATATATATATATATATATATATATATATATATATATATATATATATATATATATATCAGCATTATTCAACACTAGCTAGCTTCTGCAACTTGGCAGCAGCACCTTCTTCCAAGTAATCAGAGAGCATTGCAGCTTTATTCCCTCAAGATGCCAAGCCACGAGCAAATCCATGAGTCCCTATTTGTTCACGTGAAGGTATAGCCATAAGCATTCCAGAAACGGGTGAAGATGAAGCCATATTATTATACCCTGTTGTAGTAGGAGTTGTTGTTGTACATTCAGGCACGTGAACCTGCTGCAGAAACAAGTGGGGTCTCACTATCATCGCTTGTGAAGTTGCTGCACTCACTGTTACGCCAATTTGTGAGGCTTTTTGCAACAAAGCAGTGGCTGACATGTGAGGAGAAGTGGTGGAATAATGGAAGGAACTCAAAGAAGGAAGAAAAGTGGGTGTTGAAGCTGTTGTTGTAGAAGTAGTAGTAGGGCTAGGGTTTTGATCATGGTGGAACAATGAGTGGTTCGCATGTGTGGGAAACAACTGTGGTGTTGAGAAGTCTAAGGTGGTTCTCAGTGTTTGACTGTGCATTGATTCTTCCAACACTGTTGGAGAAGATAACCATGATGGAATTTCTTGACCTAATAGGTTGAAATCTTGTTCTCTTTTCATCACCAGTGATGATGCTGCTTCAAGTTGAAGCCCATGGCTTCGAAATTGGGACTGAGATGATAATAGAGAGTGAGGGTTCACTGCTCTTCCACTTTCTTGTGCTAAGGCATCACAGAAGGCTCTGTGAGTGATAAAGCTGTCCCTTCTGCAACCACAGAAAAGGCAAACAAGAAATTCAGTATATATTTTTTTTTTCTTTTGCATGACAAATTACATATATAATGATTATGTTTTTCATGAGACAGTTTTGTTTAATGCAACTCTGTCTGAATATATATAATTTAATTATATATCAAACTGAAAACTATTAGTATATATTATAAATAGTTCATATTCAGTTTTTTTTTTTCATCTATATGAATAAATACACACAGATTCCTTCCTAGAGTACAGTTTTTTGTTGTTTGTACTGTTTTACACACTTTCCCTTTTCATCTAGATATGGACTTGTTAATTCACATCTGTTTCCTCTTCCTTCCTAATACATGGAAAAGTAAAATAAAAATAATGTTTGTTTTTTATTCAGAAAAAAAATGAATAGAAAGTGGAATATATTTATTAATTATTAATACTTTATTTTATTTGTTTTGTTATAATAAAAACATAACTATTAATATAATATTGACATATGGTCAATTAAGTAGAAATATGCTATTTTTTATCACCATGGAATTATGTCATTATATATCCTGAAACTAATAAGTGTAAGTGATGCACGAATCAATTATATGTTACATATTTTCAGAGAAAAAAAAAATGTCTGTGATAAGAAAAGCTTAGAATTATTTTCTGATGAAAATAGATGTATATTTAGTGTAAACAGAAAAAAAAAGGATGAAAATGAATGTATTTAACGAATGGTGTAATAAGAGAAATACATGAAAAGCTTGAAGTTGAATTATAAGTTTTTTTTTTCTTTTCTGAGTTGAGAGGTTCTCAGTGTCTATTCAAAAGGAAAAACTGAAGAAATTGTTTATTAATTATTCTATTGAGTTCGATTATAATACTTAAACTTTCTCAAGACAAAATCTGTATCGATTTTGTCTCGAAATTCATATGAAATAAAAATAAAAAGAGACTTATTTTTCAAGCTCAATTTATCAAATAAAATTATTCAGTTTAGATATTTACTAACTTTATCATTTATTTGACTAATTTGGCCCCTGCTAAATATAAATTTTTTCCTAACAAAATTTAAACTATTCATTAATTTATTGTGGATTTACATTACCAATCAATATACTACTACAAATATAAACTTTTTATACTAATAAATTGCTTAGTTTTGTTTCATTATTGTGAATTTACATTAACTAGTTAGAAATTAAATTTATAAAAAAAATTCAGTATTGGAATAACAATGTAAAAAGTGTTTTACTATATCATCATATTCTAATTAATTTTTTTAGAATATACTCATATAATACCATATAATTAATTATACAATTCTATTAGACATAGCATATATATAACAATGAAGACATATAATACATAAACCTGATGACAAACTGTTATGAAATGATTTTCTTGGACAGAAAATTAGTTAATTTGAGCAATTTAGATTGCGGTTTGAGAAGATAAGTTGGTTTATGAGTTAAAAGTTGATTAATTAATTAATTAATTAAGGAGATTATTACCTAGAGAAAAGGGTACCACAGTCACATTTGTATTCCCTGGTGCCACAGATTTTGGAGTGAGCTTTCCAATCAGATTGAACTGCATAGCGTTTGGAGCACTTCTCACACTTCCATTTCTTCTCTCCATGCTTCCTGAAAAAGTGCTTCTTGATTCCAGTGAGGTCCCCAAGGGCCCTTGAAGGGTCATGGTGAACACATGTTGCCTCTGGACAAACATACACTTTCTTTCTCACCTCTTTGCTGTTCTTCTTCTTTAGCTTCCATGGCAGATTGTGCCCTCTTCTATGAAGCTGCAGATTCTGATCCCTTTGAAACCCTTTCTGACAAATCTCACACACAAACCTGTTTGTTGCCAATAGGGTCTCTGGAGTCAATGCTATCACTTCTGCATCAGGGTCTGAACCAAACCAACATAAAACAACAAATTCTCTTCAATGCAGAAACCATATACATGTTTAACTGAAAGAAAATTACAAATGTATGAAGGGTTTTAAGTCTTATCCAATGACAAATTCTCCTATATGATAAATTTGTTGATTCCATGAAGTAATGATAATAAAAATCATATTTTGACAGATATAAATATCTTACATAATATATAAAAATTAAACTATGTGGAAGTGAACTACACTAATTGTATAGGGAGTAAATCAAAAACTGATTTTGCTGCAACAAAGTAGAGAAAAAAAAATGGTATTTGTGTATGACCTGGATGGCCTGGAAGACTTCTCTTCTTTTTTGGTTGTGGTTCTTGATTTATTGAAGTAGAGGAGTATTGGTGAGCATGGAAAAAACCATTGTCATTTCTGATTCCTGAAGAAGCACTTATTTCACTCGATGCAGAAGTCAAATTAGACATGTTTTCTTTCACCACCACAGAAACCTATATATACAAATAGATTAGGTAAAGAAACCAAACTACACTGCACAAAGGTGAGATATTCACACATATATATATATGTTGATGAGAAAATAAAGGTATTTGAACCAAAAGAATTTCTGAGATCTTGCAGGTGAAAAGGGTAATACTATAAGGTAAGGAAATGAATGGATCTGATTTTGTTGAGGTCATGGATCCTGCTTACTTATATAGCTTTCTCTATTCTTCAAACTTTTCAGAAATTCTTGAGAAAACCACCAAGAGTGAAAGAGAGAGAGAAAGAGGAAAAAGCTGAGAAAGGTGAATGGATCCCGAGAAGGATTGCCTTTGCCTTGAGAAGTTGTTGTTGGTAAGTAGCATCTAACATGAAAAGCATGAAGCATGAAGCATCAAGCAGCAAGCATCAAACATGAAAGATGAAGCATGACCTGGTATAAGAGTGTGAAGAAAAACACATATGAGGTAAGTAAATTCTTTAAGTAGATCTCAGTATCTAAGACTAGTCTTTAATGTGAGTAACCAAAAGAAAACAAGAGAATGGTGAGAAGTGTATGAGTTAAATTATTAGCTACCTACTTGAGGAAGTTTGAGTTTGTGAGTGTGTGAAGGGAGAGAGATAGAAAGAGAGAAAGAGAGAGAGAAGAGATTGGAATGTGGATGAGGAAAAGGATGTGTTTGAAGATGGCACGTACAAGAGACCAAAGCACAAGCCAAACTGGCTTCTTCTGAAGTGCACTTTCTGTCTTTTCCCCTTTTTTTTCTCTACCTCCAGTTTTTCTTTTATAAAATTTTCTTCCTCAATAATTGCACATTATAACATTATCATTTTCTATTCCACTCTTCAATTTTTTCTTTCTTCCTCAATTATTGCACATTGCATAATAGCTTGATGATTTTCTTTCTTCTGTGGGTCAACTTTGTGGTGACCATATTTATACAATGTGTTTGATATAAACGTTGTTATTTAGAGTTATGATTCACATTTTACATATGAAAAAAATTAAATTATTAAAAGTAGCAGTCTTAAGAAAATACTTAGATGTAAATTCTAGGTTTACATTTAATTAAACATGAATCTCAATACTATCAAACTGACTTTAACTAATATCTATAGCATGATTATTTTTAGTGACTTTTTAAATTAGTTATAATTTTTAATTTATAAGATTCAAATTCAGTATTTTATTTAAGATATCCAAGCTAGTTTTATTTAGACCAACCATATCTTAATCTCCATCAATCATTTTTTGACAATGTTTTACCAATTTAATTATTCCTACATAAAATTCAAAATATAGTACTCTGTGTAATTTTATATGGTTATTTATTTTAATTTATGTACAGACATGCTAAACATACATTTTAATTGAAATTAGAAAATAAACTTGACCACTGTATATTCTATATTAGGTTCATAAAAATACACACACAAAAATCCATGGTTTAACTGTATTATTTTACAGTGATACATAATATATTTGATTTGAGATATAAGTTAATATAAATAACTATATATAACATATATATAGAGTAAGAAATTCATTAAGTAATATAAGTATGAGATGTTTTAGCAGTTAAAAGAGAATATCTTGTACTTAGATGCATAAAATGTATTTTTTATGATGTGACTTGTGATAGATTTTTTTTCATATTTTAATCAGAGCATAGCCTTTGTATAAAAATATAACAGATAACATGAACTTATCTTCTGTACGTAACAAAGATACAGGAGTTCAGATTCAATATGGATGTTTTTATGCTGTCCTAGAGTACTAAAAATACACTAATATTGATATTGTAAAAATTATTTTAATATATTTGAAAATATTAAAGTTAGTGAGTATGAGTCTATTTTAAAAATATAATAAAAAAATTGAATAGAAAAATGATAATTGATAAGAGAGAAAGAGAAAGAGTAGTATAAGAAAAATGATAGAAAGTTTACACGAAGAGGGTATAGAAAATAATATTGTGTCTCTGTGGATGTTTTGTTAATGGTGGATGTCTGACATTGATTGATTATTCATGCCAAACATTCTCTCTACCTAAAAAGTAGAGATAAAGTGAGTCCGTGAGAGTGTGAAAGATGAAGAAGAGTGACTGATAATGAAGTTTTAACATCGCTGTAATTGCTAAGAGACTTCAAACCAAAAAGCAAATATGCTTTTCTATCTCCATTCACAAACACAGCCTGTGACAGCCATATACTCATATTCAGATCAAACATTTCTTTTTCTCCTTCAGAACCACACAAAATTTTATCAGATAATTAGCAGTTTTAACTATGAATTAATTACGTTTCTTTTATATCTATCTCAAACTTTCATTTTGTTCTTATATTTAATAAATGTATGGAGGCAGTAATTCTCATTCAATAGTAGTAATTGTTTTTTAACCAAGACAAATTATTAATCATATTAGTAAGACGTTCATAGAAATTAAATTTGTAGATTGCATCCAACATGATTTATGTTTCTAAAAAAGTTGTTGTTGGACGAAAAGAATTACGTTAATACATAAAGATTTAAATTATGGAATTATAAGATGATTTAATGTTAAAATTGAAAAAAATAATGTGTGAGAAAGATTGTCGGTTGAACTTCTTTCACCAATAAAATATTAACAATTAACATCTATCAATTAAAGAAATTCAAAAAATCAAAGTTTGAGATAAAAAACAAAACAAAAATCGTCTTATAATTTTATAACAAAAAAAGAAGGTAATTAACCTTTAATCATTAACATAATTTGATTTTTGGAAGGAGATTAATTTTAGTAAAAGTTTTGCCAAACTACTTCAAGATCAGTCGCAAACTGGTAGAGATTCTAACCTGGTTTGCTTTCTTAAGTTTAATAAATCTTTTCAAAATTTAATAAGTAAATTAAAATTAATTGTTGAAATTAGTGCTAACACATATTTGTAAATAATTGTAACCTACTTATTATTTAATTTTAAATTTTTGTGAAATATAATTAATGTAAAAATTGTTAAATATCATTCATTTATCGAATTGAGAGGGAATTTTTCAAAGTTAAAATTTGAAACTTACCAAGTGTATATTGTATATTCTATAATTACATTTGTAATATTAAAATTTATTTTTTATCATTAATAAAGATAAAATTCAAAATATAATATTAAATACATATGTATCAAAATGAATTTGATGTGATATCTATAAACATTTTTTTTAATTTGATTTGTGAACACAGTTTACGAATTAAAATATATGAAATTTAACATAAATCATATCTTCTACAAAAATTTAAGAGGATAAAGAATATAAGTAGCAAAGTAATAAAGAAAAAAAAAACTCAATCAATTAAAAAGTTATAAGGATGACAAGGGCGGGTAGATACATGTAGTAATATTTTTTTATTCTTCTTTAGATAAATATAATTTGTCTCATAACTATTTCCATATTTGTGCGTGTTATGCGGTACCTATATATTATTTTAATATCTACTCGCCAATATTTATAAAATAATTTTAAAAATATTTAACAAAATATTTTTAACTATAAAAATTTATAAAAAATCATTTGTATAAAAATATATAGGAATGATATAAAATTATAAAATCTTTTATAATTGTGAAAATATAAAAAAAATCTATATAAATAATGAATTATTATAATAAAAAATTAATTTCATATATTTCATTAATAATCAATTATGTGTATTTTTAAAAACTACACTTCCGCATATAATAAGTTATATTTATAGATTATATAAAGAACATCATAATTTATTATAATTAGTAATAATTAATTTTTTAGTCATTCCAAAAACTTTTTTACACGTAAAAAAAATATTTTTAATAGTTTTCAAACAAGAAAGTGCAGTCTTATTTGGAGAAAGTTTATTGGAGTATTATTCACTGTAAGGTGTTGAAAAAAAACTGTTCAACATCAATTTAAGATTTTGATCATGCTATAGGTAGTATGTTGTTAATCTTTTGGAGAATATTTATCACTCCATATATATATATATATATCATAGGAGAAACGCGACACTGAATATTATTGCCTTTCAATAACTTCAAATAAAAAATAAATAAAAGCCTTCAATTGTTGATTCTTTGCATAATGTAAGGTACCATAACAAACACTGGAACTTACTTTCTACTAATTTTGTCAAATATTACAAATTGTTAAGCAAAAATGTGTTTATGAATGCATTGGATTCACTTCACTCTCTCCCATTGTTGGAGTTGCATGAGTTCCCTTTTTCTTTTACTTTTGATTAAGCATTCTACTTTCATGAAGATACTCAAAAGAAAAGTGTGAAATGTCCAAGCTCCATTGTTGTCTTTGGAGATTAAACACGGTGTGAAAATTGATTTTAATATATTGGATTAAACATGTGTCTTGGAAGATATGGACCGAGTAGTCAACATGTCTCTTGATCCAATGCAAAATGACCAACGGATCGAATCGGTCTAATCACAGACAAGATTAGTAATAAGAATAATTATGTTAGTCCTAAGTCAGGTCATTATTGTTTGGATCGTAATTAGGTCAGTACTAATCGGAAACCCATCTCAAAATCTATAATTACAGGTTTGATATTCAGGTAGTTGGTTACTTTTGACTACGCATTTATTGCTATCAGTATTCAGACAAATATTGACTTTGACATCAGAGTACTTTCTGCATGTAGCACCAAGCTTGAACGAACGGTGTAAGAAGAAGACTAAAGACAAAACTCTTAACCTAAGCTTGGAATTTGGAGACAATTCTGGAGAGAATACTTAACATCGACCCCATAAACCGAAACAGATCGTAAACATAATACTAGTATAGATAAGCCAACAAATGAGAAATAAAGGATATGGTTCTAAGATTGTTGTCCAAAGATCCACAGAGGAAGAAAGTCTCCATATCATCAAGTTTTGGAGGAATTTTGATATTGGAAAGGATGAACCAAACCAATATGCTTCTAGTTCATAGGCTCCTTGCTTACACATATTCCTTTATTTTCATTTTGGAGAAGGGTTTGTAAAATTGAGTTAGACTTAAATTTCACTTATTAACATCATATTATAGTTATGTTAGAGCATATTCTAACGAAATTTGATGTTTTTTGTGTCTATTGTTCCACTCGTTTTCGGATCTCTGTTTGACCACCTATTAATGTCTCACGTTCAAAATGTATATACCTTAGCGTGAAGAGAGTGTGTTAAGAGTCTCATATTGACTAGAGATAATGAAACACAAGAAAACACTAGAAAAGAGGGGTTTGAATAGTGTTAAAAACTTTTTACTAATAGTGTTTAATATTAATTTGCAAGGGTTAAACGATCTGCAACAATAGTTAAACCCTTGGGCTTTATAGAAAGTATTGAATGGAAAACTTGTTTAAACACAAAGATGGTAAAGCACATACTGGTTCCCTGCAACCTAAGCTACGTCTAGTTTTTCCTTAAAATCCTTTAAGGGGTTCACCAAAAATAAGTTTAATCACTCTTTGTTTACAAACTAGTCAAACTAGTTAGACGAGTTTCACCACTCCTAGTACCAACACTAATCCAACTAACTAGAACGTTTAACTCCACTAAGTTAAACTTTATAAGTATTTGAATTCAATTTTGAATCTAAAACAACAAAGTTTTTTTGAAGGTTTATAAGATAGAAAATTACACTCGTAGAGAACATACGAAAATAATACAATAAACTTCTTAAAACTTGTAAAAGATATTTTCAAATATATGTCTTAAGAGTTTAAAAAGAAGCAAAAAAGTGTATAAAAATTATTCATCTTCTTCTCTTTATACAACTTCTTTATATAAAATGTATTCAAAAAAATCAATTAATCAGTTCTTTTAACTTTTTTTCAGAGATATAGCCTTTTAAAGTAGAATTAGAAACTATATTGCATCTTAACATAGTTTAAAATCTTGAGGTATAGTACAAGTACCTATTTATTAATAATTTAAAAGAAATGTTTTTGTTTTATCTATACAAAAGTAAATGTAATTAATTCTCCTAGTCTGGATAAAAAAATTAATAGCAGGTGCATCAAATGAGACTTACACAAAAGAAAACATTGCACGGTGCACCACAAAGAACAAGTGTCGAATCATTAAGTTAGGATGTTCTCCTCGGGATGCAATTTGAGGAAAAGTTTAATGAATTCAAGGCATACCAGTAGGAAATTTTTTTTGAAGAAAAACTCGAATACACGAGTATGAAGTTCGAGATCTTAATACTCAAGTATCTTTGCACTTGTTATATCTATATCCATCCATCTGTTTATATATATATATATATATATATATATATAATGATAATTAAATGAAGAGGATTTTTAATTTTTTTTATATGCATATCGTTAAATTTTAATAAATATTGAAGCATAAAATTAAATATAATAAAAAAAACTGATGTATATTGGAAAAAATTAACATATTTTTTTATATTATCTCTTCTAATTGTTAAGTTCTTTTTTTTTCAATAGTAAAACTCATTATTTGTATTCATTTTTTTTCACATGTTTTGTGTTATTTCTAAAGAAAAGAGAAGTAAAAATTTATTGTTTATATTCATTTCCAATTTGTTTTGTTAGATTTCTAAAGAAAATATATGTATCTTTCTTTGTCTCATTTAATAATACAATATTATATTAGTTTGATAGTATCATGTCAAAGACAAACTTTAGAGATAGTAAGGCGCCATGCTTTCATATATGGAAAGATACAAGATTATTCAAAGCATTTTATTGGATTATGATATGTGTTAAATTATATTAATATTTAAGATTGGTTTATGTAATTTAAAGTATAATTTTGATGTACAGATTCTAATGTGATGATTATTAGAATATAATGTATTAAAGTTATAGGGTTTAGTTATTAAAATTAATCCCTCTCTTCTCACTTCAATAAAAGACATTTTAGTATTTTATTAAAGTTGATTAAATATCATAAAAGAGGGAAAAGGTTTGACTACAGGTTAAGTTTATGAAAAAAGAGAAAGAAATGTTACGTTCTCTGAAAAGAAAAGAAACTGTGACATCCCTCTGATTTGTATATCATCAAGAAAGCATTAAAGAGGAGTAAGAGAAGGGAGAACATTAACACGAATAAACTATACAATGGATCCAAGTAAGTTCTTTTCTACTGTGTATGAGAGAATAGTGAGTATCATGAAAATTCAAGATCCTGTGTGTGTTTCTCATTCAATTGAAAATTAAAGAATTGCTTACAAGTGGTATCAGAGCCAGGTTCTGAATTTTATGATTCTCCATGAATGGTAATTTTCTCAATTTTGTGAAACCCTAATTTTTTGAATTATAAAATTTAGGGATTTTAATTTTCAGATGTTTAATTATTTTTATTGGCATGAAAGAAAATTAGATTCACTGTAATGTGAATCTCACAGCCGGAAGTTTTTTAAATTTTGATTTTCCCGCGTCACAGGAAAGCAAATTTTTGTACTATTGCATGATATTTTTTTAATTCACTATAACGTGAATTTCATTCATCCTGGAAGCAGCAAGTTATTTTTTTTTATTATTTGATTATTACATTAATGTGATTTTGATCTGTGCATAACACATTAAAGTTCATTAAAGTTGTCTTATGTCAAAATTGAAATTCCTTGCGTAGTAACCAGATTAAATCCTGCATGAAAGAAAATTAAAGTCGCAGGGTTTTATGATTTCAATTGCTTTTATTGATGAAAGTAAAAGAATATTCACTGTAACGTGAATTTCTTTTGGAAGTCGCAAGTCGGGAATTTAATTTTGCCAAAAAACAACTTTATGGTTGTGCCCATATTCTCACAGTAAAACACTTTTACTGTTGCGCTAATGAAATTTCAAATGTGAATTAAAAGTTGAATGTTTTTAACTTGAAAAGTGCATGGTATAATTTTTTTTTATGAATTATATGTAATTGTTTATTAATCTTGGATGAAGGAAATTCAATTAAGTTGAATTTCGGATGAGTTATAATTCTAATCAAAATTAAAAGTTTTAGCAATTTCGTTGTTTTTTTAAATTGTTCATGTTATTGTGAAAATTATTCATAATATAAAGGATGTTAAATTATGAATATATATATAGTTATTAGTCATTGATATAAGGATGTTATGGATTACCCAAAGGTGAACCATTGTTTGGAATTGATGACATTAAAGTGAGACATTCATGTACTTAGTAAATATGTTTGTATATCCAAAGATAACATACATATAGACTTAAGTATGATTGATTGTTTATTAAAGTGTTATGGAATTTGTCAGTTTAAGAATCACCCAAAGGTGAACTTAAATGAATGACTTAAATGATTACCTATCAGTTTAAGTGTCACCCAAAGGTGAACTTGAATGTATGACTAGTGTAGTAATTTGTTTGAATCCATTAATTTTATCAAAGCATTAATGTATGAGCTTGTGTATTATTTCTAGCTTACATGAATTTATCAGGTTTGAGCAACAATATGATCAAGTTTAATGAGCTCAATTATGCTGATTAGTAAGAACAAATCCAGTTCCAACTGGGTGTGTTAGACTTGGACATGGCAATTATGATGGATGAAATGCCCACAGCCATTACAGAGACTAGTACTAGTGATGAGAAGTCTCTTTATGAGGCTTGGCATAGGTCTAACAGGCTGTCACTAAACTTGATGCGCATGCCTATGGCAGAGAATGTAAAGCCTTCTATGCCTAAAACAGAAAACGCAAAGGAATTCATGAAACTGATCAAGGAGTACTCACAATCAGACATAACTGACAAGTCTATTGTAGGAACTCTTATGAGTGAGCTGACTACCAAAAATTTTGACTAGTCACAGCCCATACATGACCATGTAACTAGAATGGCTAATATAGCAGCAAGATTGAAGTAAATGGGAATGAAGGTGAATGAGTCTTTTCTAGTACAGTTCATCATGAACTCTCTTCCTCCTGAATTTGGCCAGTTCCAAGTGAACTATAACACTCTTAAGGATAAATGGAACTTTCAAGGAATCAAAGCCATGTTGGTACAAGAGGAAGGGAGATTGAAGAAAATGAAAGATCATTCTATCCATCTCACAACTCATGAAGGTGCTAGCTTCAGTAAAGCTAAATCAGGAAAGAAGAACAAGAAGGACAAAGCCCCAATGAAAGTGAATAAGGGCAATATCTAGAAGGACCATAAATGTTTCTTTTGCAAGAAAGTAGGTCACTTCAAGAAAGATTGTCCAAAAAGAAAATCTTGGTTCGAAAAGAAAGGTACTTTTTATGTTTCTGTAAGTTTTGAAGCAAATATAATTGCAGTGCCTAATAATACCTGGTGGTTGGATTCTGGAGCTACCACTCATGTTTCTAATATTATGCAGGGATTCCTTTCAATCCAGCCCATAAAAGGAACTGAAAAGTATTTATATATGGGGAACAGAGTGAAGGCATGGATAGAAGGAATTGGGACTTACAGATTGATTCTAGACATTGGTTATTGTCTGAATCTTGAAAAGTGTCTCTATGTTCCTGGTTGTGCTAGAAATTTAATTTCTGTTGCAAAGTTGGATTATTTAGGTTTTAACTTTAAGATTGAAAATGATATTTTTCATTTGTATAAACTTTCGTACTATTATGGTTCTGGTACATTATTGGATGGTTTATATCGTTTAAATCTTGATGTTAATTTTTCCGAATCCCTGTTTAATGTTGAACATGTTGTTGATAGAAATTGTGGTGCAGGAAAAGAATGTTCTGCTTTCTTATGGCATAAAAGATTAGGTCACATATCCAAAGAAAGGATGTTGAGGTTAGTAAAAAAATGAAATTTTACCTCAATTGGATTTTGATGATTGGAATGTATGTATTGATTGTATTAAGGGTAAACAAACAAAACACATATCAAAATATCCCGCCACAAGAAGTAGTCAACTTCTTGAGTTAATACACACTGATATTTGTGGTCCTTTTGACATTAAATCCTGGAGTGGTGAAAAATATTTTATCTCCTTTATTGATGATTTCTCACGTTATTGTTATATATATCTATTACATGAAAATTCTCAATCAGTGAATGCCCTTGATGTGTTCATAAATGAGGTGGAAAGACAATTAAATAAAAAAGTAAAATTGGTGAGATCTGATAGAGGTGGTGAATATTATGGTAAAACTGATGAGAATGGACAATGTCCAGGTCCATTTGCAAAGTTTCTTGAAAGTCGGGGTATTTGTGCACAATATACAATGCCCGGTACACCACAACAAAATGGTGTAGCAGAAAGGCGGAATCGTACTCTTATGAATATGGTTAGGAGTATGTTAAGTCATAGTAATATTCATTTATCTTTGTGGATGTATTCATTAAAGACTGTTGTATATCTGGTTAACAGGGTTCCTAGCAAAGCAGTTTCTAAA
This sequence comes from Vigna angularis, assembly GCF_016808095.1. Lineage (NCBI taxonomy): Eukaryota > Viridiplantae > Streptophyta > Magnoliopsida > Fabales > Fabaceae > Vigna > Vigna angularis. The sequence goes on along the minus strand of NC_068976.1, from coordinate 13,636,779 downwards.
ACTCCTTATGAACTATGGACTGGAAGGAAACCCAGTTTGAGACATCTTCATGTTTGGGGTTGTCCGACAGAGGTAAGGTTATATAATCCACATGAAAAGAAGCTTGATGCAAGAACCATTAGTGGTTACTTCATCGGTTATCCAGAAAAATCAAAGGGATATAGATTTTATTGCCCTAACCATAGTACAAGAATAGTTGAGTCTGGAAATGCTCGGTTCATTGAAAATGGTCAATTTAGTGGGAGTGAGGAATCACGAATAGTGGATATTCAAGAGCATACTGATAGTGTTTCTACATCTAATGTCTCTTCTGAAGTTGTTATCCCTCTTGTTGTATCACAGTCACACAACAAGCAGAGACAACAAGTTAATGTTCCAATCCCACAAAATGAACATATAAATGTTGAGCCAATTGACAATGAGCAAGTCACAAATGAGCAAGTCATAAATGAGCAATTGATAGAGGAGCCACAAGAAGCAGCATTAAGAAGGTCTGTAAGGGAGAAAAGACCTGCTATTTCGAATGATTATGTGGTTTACTCTGTTGAACATAAATGTGACTTAAGCATTGATGAGGATCCAGTCTCTTTCAGACAAGCCATTGAAAGTAATTATTCAGAGAATTGGTTGAATGCTATGAAAGAAGAATTAAAATCAATGGATGACAATAAAGTATGGGATCTAGTTGAATTGCCTAAGGGTTCAAAAAGAGTCGGTTGTAAATGGGTCTTTAAGACTAAACATGACTCAAAAGGCAATATTGAAAGGTATAAAGCTAGATTAGTCACCAAAGGTTTCACTCAAAAGGATGGCATTGACTACAAAGAGACCTTTTCTCCTGTTTCTAAGAAGGACTCTTTGAGAATTGTTTTGGCTTTGGTGGCTCATTATGATTTAGAGCTTCACCAAATGGATGTAAAGACCGCTTTTCTGAATGGTGACTTAGAAGAGGAAGTTTATATGAACTAACCAGAAGGTTTCACAATAACCGGAAAAGAAAATTTGGTGTGTAAATTGAAGAAATCAATATATGGACTGAAACAAGCTTCCCGACAATGGTATCTAAAATTTAATTATACCATAACTTCATATGGTTTTGTAGAGAACACCGTTGACCGGTGTATATATATAAAGATCAGTGGGAGTAAGTTTGTTATATTGGTTCTATATGTTGACGACATTCTTCTTGCTGCTAATGATGTTGGTATGTTACATGATGTAAAGAAGTTTCTCTCTAGCAACTTTGAAATGAAAGATATGAATGAGGCATCTTATGTGATAGGAATAGAAATATTTTGTGATAGAACACAAGGATTGTTAAGTTTGTCTCAAAAAGGCTATATTAACAAAGTGTTAGAGAGATTCATAATGGAAAAATGTTCTCCTAGAATAGTTCCAATTCAAAAAGAAGACAAGTTTAGTCAAATGCAATGTCCCAAGAATGATTTGGAACGAAAGGCCATGGAGTCTATTCCTTATGCGTCAGTGGTTGGGAGTTTGATGTATGCTCAAACTTGTACTCGGCCAGATATCAGTTTTGCTGTTGGAATGTTAGGCCGATATCAAAGTAATCCTGAAATGGATCATTGGAAAGCTGCAAAGAAAGTTCTTAGGTATTTACAAGGTACCAAAGAATACATGCTCACCTATAGAAGGTCAGATCATCTTGAGATGGTTGGCTACTCGGATTCAGACTATGCTGGATGTGTGGATTCAAGAAAATCCACATTTGGGTAAGTTTATCTATTAGCTGGAGGAGCAATTTCTTGGAAAAGTGCAAAACAATCAGTCATTGCTACTTCCCCCATGGAGGTTGAATTCGTGGCATGCTTTGAGGCCACGGTTCATGCTTTGTGGTTGCGGAACTTTGTATCGAGGCTTGGCATTATTGACAGTATTGCTAGGCCGATAAGGATTTATTGTGATAATTCTGCAGTCGTCTTCTTCTCTAAAAATGACAAGTACTCAAAGGGTGCTAAACACATGGATTTGAAATACTTGTCGGTCAAAGAAGAAGTGCAGAAACATAGAGTGTTGATTGAGCATATTGGTACGGATTTGATGATAGCAGATCCGTTAACTAAAGGACTACCGCCCAAAACTTTTATTGGCCATGTTGAAAGTATGAGCATTATGGATAAGTCAATATTAACATAATGATGTTATCTATCTATATACTGTAATGACACTTGTGAATTCAATTAAAGTTATGTTTCTCTTTATTCTATTGTTATCCACATTAAGTTATATACATGAATTATTGATTGTGGTAACATGTTATATCTCTTTTAGAGACATGAAAGTTAAAAGATTGATTAAAGTTATGTTGAGTTGGTTTGATTATGTGATACATGGAAGGAATCTTGTCGTTCATGACTTTTTCCCGCCATGATCGGATCATTTCAATTCATATAAGGATGATGACTTGATAATTCTAATGAATGGTGCGCACTTAAAGTTTAGTTTTAGATCTTCAAGTCAGCACATGAACCAAGTGGGAGAATGTTAATTTATATTAATATTTAAGATTGGTTCATGTAATTTAAAGTATAACTTTGATGTACAGATTCTAATGTGATGATTATTAGAATATAATGTATTAAAGTTATAGGGATTATTTTAGAGTTATTAAAATTAATCCCTCTCTTCTCACTTCAATAAAGGGCATTTTGGTATTTTATTAAAGTTGATTAAATATCATAAAAGAGGGAAAAGGTTTGACTACGGTTGACAGGTTAAGTTTCTGAAAAAAGAGAAAGAAAGATTATGTTCTCTGAAAAGAAAAGAAACTGTGACATCCCTCTGATTTCTATATCATCAAGAAAGCATTAAAGAGGAGTAAGAGAAGGGAGAACATTGACAGGAAGAAACTATGCAATGGATCTAGGTAAGTTCTTTTCTACTATGTATGAGAGAATAGTGAGTATCATGAAAATTCAAGATCTTGTGTGTGTTTCTCATTCAATTGAACATTAAAGAATTGCTTACAATATGGACTTAGTTCATCCCTCCTATAAACTTCTCCTTTTTTGGAATCCCATGCATAATCTCATCATCATTGAGATCAATTTTTGAAAAAAAGTGTTTTTATGTGGTTCCTTGTTATTGTCATTGTGAAAAGAACATTGAAACAACTAAGCAAATGTTTTATCATTGCTTGTATATGTTTAAATTTTGATCTTGGATTAGCGTTTCTTAGGTTTTCATATTGATCTTCAAGTCATTTAATTAATTAAGTTTTTTTCCACTAAGATTAGAAGCGATCAATATTAGTTAGTTAGGAATTTTATGGTCAATTTACTGTTTTTTACTAATGTAAATTAGAGTTTTATAGTTAACATTAATATAAAAAAGGCTTAATAGCTTATTTAGTCCCCAAGTTAAGAGTTGAATTTCTGTTTAGTACCCGGTTTTAAAAATGAGGACATTAGGTTCCCAAGTAACGAAAAATGTGTAAATTAAGTCCTCATCGTTTAACGGCGTTAAAATTGAAAACGTTGACCTGAGTGTGGATGTGAGGTGTGCAAGAAATGTGGTCGTGGCAATGACTTGGGGTAGGTTACTTGACGTGGCAGGGAAAAGGAAAAAAACCTTATATCAAATTGGGGAAATTAAAATATAGGGTTTCTTTATCTTGGAATGAAAAGATTAGAGAAGTGAGGTCATAGATTGGGGATTTTTGACGTTCTCGAAGGATTGAAGGTGTGCAAGGGTTGACGGTGTGGAAGGACATTGTTACCGAAAAGGGTTAGTGAAGGAGATTGTTTAGCGAAAAGGATTGACGTTACAGTGATAGTTGTTCGAAGCGAAAAGGTCCAAGGTACGCTTTTTATGAGTTTTTTATGTAGTTGCTTTCCCCATGGAAGTATGTTGTCTTCTTGTCCCCTTACTATGTTGTGTTGTGGTCCCCTAATAACGTTTGATTTGTAGTGGTACTGTTTGTCTGGTTCTGGTCCCCAATTAGTGGGGACTTTTTTTGCTTTTGTCTTGTTAGTGCGTAGTACTATTTTGGATATGGTTTTGTTGATTGTGTGGTTGTTGTTTAAGTTGTGGTTGATGCATATTGATTTAAGGTTTAAGCCAAGATGGAATGTTGTAGGTGATACATTGAATGTGTGTGATTACTTTTGTATGACTACATGTGTCATAGTTGTTAGTAACGTGGCATGTTTACAATGTACATTCATGTGGAGGTCATTAAATAGTGATAGTAGATGCATGTGAAGGTCATTAACCAAGTGCATGTATTCTGACACTTTGTTTTATATAGGCATATAATAGTTGGTCAAATAAACAAAATGACTGAACCTGATATTGAGGTAGTGTTTCACCATGGGGGTAAGTTTCTGAATGATGGGTCATTTAGATACCATGGAGGTGAAACCAGTACCTTGGTCGTTGACACGGATAGATGGAGTTATTTTGAAATCTTGGCCATACTAAAGGAGATGGGATATAGAAATATTAAGGAGTTGTGGTATTCCCTAGGTGGTCGTGTATTAGAAGATAGGTTGGAATTGTTAAGTGATGACATAGGAGCAATGCATATCGTGAGCATTGCGTTATTGAATGGTAAAGCTCATTTGTTTGTGGTTCACATGGTATCCGAACCTGATTATATTAATATGTTGAAATATGATGTTGGTGAAGAAGGTGAGGATGGTGAAGATGGTGAAGGTAAACTTAGTGAAGGGGTTGAAGAAGAACGTGGTGAGGATGGTGAAGGTAAACTTGTTGAAGGGGTTGAAGAAGAACGTGGTGAGGATGGTGAAGGTGAAGGTGTTGAAGATGGTTTAGTTGGTGATGTTGGACATGATGGTGATAAGACAAAAGATGGTTTATTTGGAGATGTTGGAGAAGAGGGAGAAGGTGGAGATGTTGCTGAATTTGGAGAACAGGGTGAAGGTGGTGATGATGGTGAAGTTGGACAAGGTGGTGAAGGTGGTGATGATGGTGAAGTTGGACAAGGTGGTGAAGGTGCTGAAGATGCTGAAGTTGGTGATGTTTCTGAACTTGGAGAAGAGGGTGAAGGTGGTGATGTTTCTGAACTTGGAGAAGAGGGTGAAGGTGGTGATGATGGTGAAGTTGGACAAGGTGCTGAAGGTGCTGAAGTTGGAGATGTTGGTGAAGTTGGCCGTGAGACAGAAGGTGCTGACGAAGTGCAGGAGAAGTTTGATTTTAGTAGTTGGATAGGGTCTGATGAAGAGGCTCCTTTGAGTGAAGATGAATTTGTGGATGTTGATGAACAACTTGAACAACAAAATTGCGAAGGTAATGGGTTTGTTGAAATGGGTACAAGAAGTGGATGCACTACCTCAAACTTCCATGCACAGGCTAGGGGCTTATCTGATAGTGAGTGGGAATCTGATAGTTGTGGTAGTATATATGGAAGTGATGACTCAGATGATGAAAGTCCCCGAAATGGAGATTTTGGGATCTTCTCAAAGCTTGTAAGTATGTAAGTATGAAAGAATATAAATGGCAACTGGGGACCTATTTTCCTGAAAAAAAAAGATTTCACTGATGCAATTAGAACTTATGGAGTGTAATGGTAGGAAGTTGAAGATTTCTAAGAATGACAAGAGAAGAATTTGTGTTAAATGTTGTGGTTCACAAGGGAAATGTCCATGGTATGCATACTGTGCATATAGGAGTACCCAAAGTACATGGCAACTAAGGAAGATCATAAACAGGCATACATGTAGTAGAGAATTCAACATTGGTTTAGTTACCTCGAAATGGTTAAGTGGCAAATTAGAGAAGAGCATGAAAGCAAATCCAGATATAAATCTGAAAAATCTACACAGTAAGTTTTCTAAAAAATGGAACATTGGTGTCTCAAGGTCTACAACAACTAAGGCAAAAGCAATGGCAACAACCAACATTGATGGTTGTTTCAAACAACAATATGAAAGACTGTATGATTATGCACAAGAATTGCTGAGGTCAAACCCTGGGTCAACAATGAAATTGAGTGTGGAACGATATAAGGATAAGGTTATATTCAAAAGAATTTATGTGTGTTTCAAAGCATGTAAGGACAGTTTTGTCTCATGTAGACCTATTATACATTTGGATGGATGTTTTTTAAAAGGCAAATATGGAGGTGAGCTTTTAACTGTTGTTGGAAGAGATGGTAATGACCAGATGGTACCTTTGGCATATGCTGTTGTTGAAGTAGAGAATAAGGAAACATGGACATGGTTTTTAGAATGGTTAATTGATGATCTTGGAGAAGGGGGATTATGTTCAAGGTGTACCTTTGTGTCAGATCAACAGAAAGTAAGTAAATAAGTACTTTTTCATTGATTATGGATGTTCACCATCCCAATATAAAACTGACTTTCATTCATTACTGTGACAGGGACTTCTGCCAGCTATACAATAACTTTTACCTGGTGTGGACCAACGTTTCTGTGTAAGGCACATTTATACAAATTTTAGGAAGAAATATCCTGGCATAAATCTCAGACAATTACTATGGAAGGCAGCAACAACAACACACCCCCAAGCTTGGGAATCAGTGATGAGACAAATCAAGGAAGTCAACGAAGAGGCCTTTAAATACTTGATAACTATTCCACCAATGCAAGTACATTTCAAGTTCACATTACATTTCATATTTGGCTGAATGCATATTCCTTTTACAAATACTTAAGTTTCTCTTGTTGCAGATTTTGGTCTAGGTCAAGATTTTCAGGAACACCTGTTTGTGACACACTTGTCAATAACATATCTGAAGCTTTTAACAGCGTCATCTTAGATGCTAGGGGAAAACCAATCATAACAATGTTGGAAGAGATTCGTAGCTACCTGATGAAGAGGTGGGCATCCAATAGAGAGAAGATAAGGTTGTTTCATGGTCACATTTGTCCCAAAATTCAAAAGAGACTACACAAGGAGTTACAGAAGACACAATATTGGATACTTGAGTAAGTAAACTACAAAACCACTTACTCATTTTCTATTTGACCGATTCCATTGTAAATTTCTTCCTAATATTGTTTTTGAATACTTTGGCAGTTGGTCAAGTATGCAAGTTTTTGAGATGAGCCATACTTCCAATATTGCTGAAAAGTTTGTGGTTGATGTAGAGAAAGGAGATTGTAGCTGCAGGAAGTGGACTGTAACAGGAATACCTTGTTGTCATGCACTGACTGCCATGAGGTTTTTAAACATCAATGTAGAAGACTACATCCCAATTTGGTTTAGAACCTCAACTTATGAAGAAACTTACATTCCATTAATTTTCCCTGTCAATGGACCTGAACTATGGGAAAGGACTTCATATGCTGATGTTTTGCCTCCTCCAAAAAGGGTGTTGCCAGGTAGACCAAGAAAAAAAAGAAGACTAGAGAGTTGGGAACAAATAAGGGATGATACACAACTTGGCCAAACTGGAATCCCAAAGAGATGTGGCATTTGTAGGCAACTAGGGCATAGAAGAACTAACTGCCCTCAAGCACAACACCAGCAAGCAACACCACACTCCACTCAACCAACTGAACAACAACACCAGGAAGCTACACCAGTACCCACTCAAGCAAGTCAGATTACTCAAGAAGAAGACCACCAAGCTATACCACAACCCACTCAACCAAGTCAAGTTACTGAAGAACCCCAGACCGATCACACTGCAACAACACTTTAAAAATTGTTCAACTTTGACTTGTATTTTGGATATGTAATTTCAACTTTAAGTAGTTTTGCTAAGACATATTCAAGTCATGTTTGACCTTCAATATTATTTTGGATGTGATGTATTTTGCACTATATAACTATATTTTGGATCTCATGTATTATGGATGATCTATGATGTAATTTCTTAAGTGATCTTTAATCATCAATATGATATCATTTTGGAACAGCTCTGATGTTTTATCTTCTAAAACTATAACCTGCAATGTTTGCCAGGTTGTTAAAATTGATGTTTTGGCAGCTTATTATGTGATGTTTAATGACTTTGTAGACCTTGTCAATATTGATGCTTTCAACACATTATTAATATTGATGGTTTGTATACCTTTATGCTGATGAAAAATCAAGGAAGTCTATAATTTTATGTGATGTTCATTCACTTCATAACATTCACTGGCTGTCAATGACAGGGCAATGTAAATTACATAACATTGACTTGAACAATAACAGAAACAAAATCTCATTACACGACCAATGTCATTACAACCACAATCTTCATTAACTAACAAACATTACATTATAACCCCATCAAACACCACTAGAACAAAATTAAAACAAAATACATACAAAGATGATGTTAATCAACCCCATCAAACATAAAAACTCCAACAACACCATCTCCCTTCTCTGACAAATCACAAGTGATTTTTCCAAACAAATTATCTTTCTCCTTTGCCATCCAATTGTATTATCCCTTTCATTTATGTAATCTTCAGTGCGCCATTTGAAGAAATTACATCCTCGCACTTCCTCGTTTCGACTCTTTTGTTCAAAACATCCAACCCAAAACATCTCAGGATAAACCGAACTAATGTACCCCAAAATCAAAACACAACGTACAAAAAATACCTTGTAATTAGGGCACCCCAAAAATGCTTCCCCTGATTCTTAACAGTTTTTGCGACTCTTAATACGACAAGCTCTCCACAGTAGCATATTTGGCTACCAACCATTCCTCCTGATGAACCACCACGTGAGGTCCCCCATGAGCAAGACGAGCATTGATTCATTGACATTGTCTCCACCAACCACACAATATTGCTTCCTCGACACCTACAAAACCACCTCAATCCCAACCACCCAACTTAGGGCACCCACCTCAGAAACAACGAACTTCACAGACTGAGTTAGGACGAACAACTTAGGGCACCCCACCTCAGCTCCAAACCTTCACATCACTTCCTTCCCCTAAGCTCGTTGGAGATTAAAATGTTGGGCCAAATTTGTATGCATTTGGTTCTTCCAAATAAAAAGGACATTTTCATACCTGGCCAAACCTAAAATATGTGCATTTGCCACGTTGGATAAATAATTTGCCACATCTTTTAACCTTTAACGTCGTTGCTACCATCCTAACGAACATGACTTAATTTACACAATTTTCGTAACTTGGGAACCTAATGTCTTCATTTTTAAAACCGGGTACTAAATGGAAATTCAGCTCTTAACTTAGGGACTAAATAACCTATTAAGCCTATAAAAAAATATCTTATAGTTGAAATTGTTAGAGTATTTGCCCACCAACATATGCCTTATATTTATCAGTTGATCCTTGTTAGAATTTTTTCAATTAATATCAGTAAAGTTATTTTTTAGTAAATATCAACAAGATTTTTTAGTTAAAATTAGAAGTTATCTGTTGGCGATGTTTACAAGATTGAATTAATAGTTTTTTATTTTTATTTTTATTTTGTTGTGTGACTAGAAAATTATGTCCAAAGAAATTTAAAACTTAACAAATTTGATTTTTTTTAATGCAAATAAAACATAATGAAAACAACCTCAATACATTTTAATTTCCTGAAAAGTATATATTTTTCTATTCAAATACAAGGTGATATAAGACTTTTCTAAAAAATCCATTAAGTCTCTTCTTATTTTACTTATAATTTGGTTTCCATCTTTTATCTTACTTATAACTCGATTGTCTCTTCCTTGTCCACAAACTAAAAATATATGGTCAATTGGAATCTTGATTCTAGAAGTATTTTTTTTACATGTATTATTCCTTATTGGCTCTTTTTCTATAATTCTTAGTATATAAAAATATTTTCATGCTAAGCTTCATGCTCCCATATATGTTAATTTTCTTTTGAGAAATATTGGTTGAACTTGAACATTAAAAATTATTACATTCTTGTTGTGATTCAAATTTTCACACTTATAATATTATTTCTTTGACAACTTAGGACTTGGTGGTAGAATATGATATATAAAATACATAAATATGAACCTCAATATTTCTAATGTGTAGATAGAATAATTATGATGGGACTAAAGTAGCTAATTTTAGGGTAATTGATAGTTGTAATAAATAATGAGACTTTATGACAAAGTTTATTTGACATGACTTTTTTTAGTAATATATGGTCTCCATATATTTATATTTATTTATATGTTTATTTACTTAATTAATTGCTTTAGCTAGTTCCCTTTATTTTATACATTTTTATGTTATATTGTATACTGGAAATAAATTACATAACTTGGAGTGTTAATCTAGTTAAAAGATACCATGTTATGATTTCTTTTTTGTGTTTCTAAAAAATTGAAATCCCGATTATAGTTAGGTTATAGAACATGAAAAATTAATGAAGATTTGAGTTTATTGCTTCATAAAATGCAATACAATTAATATAATACGTAAAAAACATAAAATTATTTAAAAAATAGATTCCCAAAACAAATACTTTGTTAAGCATGCCCAATTTGTTTTATGACTATATTTTTTTATTTTATAAAACAGCTGAAAACAAGGATTTTTTTTTTCAAACATGCCCTTGATATCACAATTATGTTTCATGTCACATTATGTGTCACTTTCAGAAAGACAAAAGAATATGCTGTGTTTGTTAGACGTATATAGCTGTCTAAAGCTAACCTAAAAGCAAATTGAAGTGATCTGTTGAAAGCTAACAAGCTTTTGTGGTCTTTGACTCTTTGTCACCTTCAATTTATCATTATTTTTTAATATTTAAAAAAAATGTGTGTGGATCTTAGCCTAAAGCTAGAATTATCCTAAGTTATTGTAGCCTGTGAATTTAAACACTTTAATTTGTTGAATATTCTAAAATATATACAAATTTTATACACTATTAGTTATTTGGTAATGTATAGAAAAGTTTATATGTGTATTAAGTGTTGTAAATAATGGTTAAATAACTAATACTTCATTAATTGGAAATGGAAAGATAGTAGGCCATCTTACATGGTAAGAGGAAAATTTCAATTAATGCACAAATGCATATTATATTCTCCTTTCAATAGTAATAGAATATAAAATACCGATTAAAAAGTATATTTAATTTGGTCTTAGTTCAGAAATAAAAACAAAAATTAGTAAAAAGTAATATTTACAATTATACATTGATTAACATTTTTTTATCTTGATGTTTAATAAAACTATAATCTTATGTTAATGAAAACTATATACTTGAGAAATTTACATCAAAACCAATATACTTGAAAAATCTACATAAAAATGGACTGAAATAATTTTGAAGTTATAAGGTTTTCGGACACTCAAACAATGTTAATGAAGTCAAATAATATTAATATGAAGTATCACACTAGATTTCAAAATTTTTAATGAAGTCGGATTGTCAGGCTGGCGTGACGGTTATCGATCTTGGCGGATAAAGTTAGTTTGGACTTTTAAGTTGAAAATAATGTTCCAACATTAGTCGAGTTAGCATCTATCAAACTTGATCTTTTTGTCTTTTTAATTAATTAAGAAGACAAAAAAAGAAGAATCCCAAAAAAATGTAAGAAATACAAGAAAATAAAGCAACATAAATATAAATAAAATGAAAAAAATGAAAACAAGAATGTTAATTTTATTTTACATGGTTATTTTCTTTATATATTTCTTTATCATACTATATTTTTATCTAAAACTTTTTATTACAAAATGCGTAATGAAAATAGGTACTATTGCAGATAAAACACTTAATAATAATTAAAAGATATTTTTAATAATGGTCAATAATTTGTTATTAATAAAGCTATTGTTGTAAGTTGAAAGTAATCAATGATGATTACAATCATCATTTGAAATATTTATAATTATCGTTTTAATTTAAATTGTTTCCTAAGTAAAAACAAAAAAGAAATTAAAAAAATAAAAAGATACTGAAAATTCTTTAATATTTTAGAATATATTTTAATATAATAAAAATTCACATTTTATCTAATTTACAATTAAAAAATATTTATTCAGTATAATAAAAAAAGTATTTCACAATGAAAATGGGAGGTGGAAACATTTCACAAATTGTAGAGTATACGGGAGGCTTTGTCTATCGACGACGGAGGCACGAGGAGACGAGAAAAATATAATCACGAAACATGAGCAAATAAACAACAACATAAAAAGATATGAGTTTGAGATTCTTCATCGATGTTTTCATTGATCCTTTCATCAGCATGGAACAATAACAAGGACAATTAGATAATAACGACAAAATGAGAGAAGAAGTGAGAGAGAATGAGCATTTCTCTTAAACATATTACACAAATGACGATAACTCTATGTCTAATCATCGTTGTTTATCACTTTAAGAACTTTTTTAACGATGATTTATCATCTAATTATCGTTGTTTCTTTTTTTCGACTTTTAACTATGATTCTCTGTTCAACTATCATTGTTTTTCACTTTAAGAACGGTTAATAATAGTTTTCTATCCACCGTCATTATTTTTCTTAATTGTTTTATTTTTAACTATGGTTCCCACATAATTGTCATAAAAAAATTATTTTATTTATAAATTTGTCACGGTGACTTTTCCTGTTCTGGAGTTTTTTATTACAAACTTCTTCATAAGTTACTTGTAGGCTTAATTATTCGGATGACCCTCACTATGGGAATGTGTCAAGTTAGTTCCTGTTTTTTAAAAAGTTTGCGTCATAACTTTTGAAAAAGTCTTTTAATTAACTTCTCTTTTAAAAAAAGTACTAACAATGTTAATCTGTTTTGTTTTTAAATTTTTAATTTTTTTTTTGTAAAACTTGTTGTTGTATAGGTCCTAGTGTGACACGTGACATTGTCAATGACACGTGGAAGGATACTGCCACATGTTAGTGTTAATATCAAGTATTATTGTCTTGATTTCAGTTTAGTCCGTGTATATGTTTCTTTGATTCAATTTAATCACATTTTTCTAAAAATAAAGCAATATTGTTTCTCTCTAAATTAAGAAAAAAAAATATTATTTGTATAAATATTATATTAAATATACTATAAACAAATTTTAAACATAATTAAAATGAAGTCAAAGATTTTTAAGTTTCTAACAATTAGCATAATCATGATCATCATCGTTCTTGGTCATTTTTTTGTTGTTGGTTTTCAAATGCACACTGAGCATCAATGGAAAGGAAATGAAGGACTACACTAAGTAATAATTGCATTGTTTTCCTAAGTTTCTCATTGTCTTTCGTATAAGTTTGGATTGTTCTTTGAGTTGGATCATCTGTTATGAATCGTGAGAAAAAGTTGAACCTATATTATATATGTGGTTATCACCTAATTTAAATTTATGACAAGCTCTCCAATTCTATAGATCCGACCTTTATTCTTGTCTCTCTAACTTTCTTAAGTTTTTGAGTTGTGGACATACTTCAAGAACCCTGTTCACATCATATTCATAGCTATATATGTTACCTTATGAAACACTACAAAAAAAAGGTTATTTAGAGGAGGGTTTTTTTTCGATTTGCGGGGGTTTTCACCCTCCGCAAAATAAATTCCGGGGGTTTTTCAAACCGCCGAAGTTTGAGTCGCCACAAACTATCTGCGGGGGTTTTTTGCGACCCCTGGTATCGCGTTCAATTTGCGGAGGTTTTTCTGCGGAGAGTAAAAACCTCCTCTATTACTGACTATTATTTTGTGGGGGGTTTTAACCTCTTTTATTTTCAACTATTTGATCACAAAAGTTTTCTATATTTTTGTCAGTTTTTTTATTTGATGATTATTAAAATATATAATATCGTTTTTTGTTTAATGATTATTAAAATATATAATAACTACCTATTTTCACCAATTTCTTTCTTTTCTTCTTTTTTTTTAATTTCAAAATTAAGTAAATTTAATTTTTTTTAAATTATTAAATACCAAACAAATATGATTCCTCTGAATAAAAAATTGATACCATAGAACAAAAACCCCTGAGTAGGAAGGAATTTAGAAAAATAAATTGAGAAACAATTGTATGTTACAAAAGGATAGGCTAGAACTCAATGTAATCCTATTGCAGAAATAGTTACAAAGAAAGAAATGTTACCCAATTCATAATAAACTAAGTATAGTTTTATCCTAAAATAATATCATAAACTTCCTAAAGGTTACTTCCATCAGATGATTGTCTTGTTCCCAAAGGAGACTCTGGCTCATTTGCATCACGAGCTTGCTAAAATAATATAAAAAATATTAATAAAATAAACTCAATTACATGTGCTCACATTTTGAAAATAATATATAAAAAATCAATCAAATAGAATAAACATGTTCTATCAATCAAATAGAATAAACATGTTCTATCAATCAAATAGAATAAACATCTTCTATCAAACGGATTTTGTTCCCACAATCCATTTTGTTTGTCTGTCCACCCATTGACACTAGCACTGCCACCACTGGAGAACATCATCAACTTGTTAGTAGTATTTTCCACCTACTGACACTAGCACTGCCACGCACACACACACAATAAAACACATACATCACTCAATAAAATGCATAAACTTGATGAATTAGACACTTTCAAGTCAATATTCATTTGAACGTACAAAAACTAAAAGGAAAACCAAATGTGTTGGTCCATGTGGAACGGAAGTCGAATTCCTTAACCAAGAACTCAATTTACTCGTTCATGAAAAACATGATTGAGACTGAGAAGAAGATATCCCAGTAAAACGCTACACCAAATAAAAGCACAAAGGGTTGTAGAACGATGTACCTATCGACCGTGACGTTATGAGCTCCGCTGTCTGCCGGTCTGCAGAACCACCGTTGCAGCTCTGTCCGCCGACTACGAATCTGAAAGAAAAAGGAAAACACTGGGCAATCTAAAGGAGAAATGAAAGAAGAGGGAGTGAGCGGATGGAATGAAGGGAGAAACTAAGGTTCAGGTGAAATGAAGGGAGAAATTGTCAGAAGATTTTTAGAGCAAAATTAATTTTTAGAAAAATAATGGGTTTAGGCAGAGATGAGTTTTAGATCTGGAGGGAATAAAATTTTAGAATTGCTAAAATGAAACTTAGTCTAAAATTTTTAGAGGGAAAAATGTAAAAGAATTAGAAAATGATGAATAAAAGTATATTTTTATTTGAAAAGGTTATAAACGAAAGGAATTAAAACCTCTACAAATATTGTCAGTTAGATAATTTAACTTAAACATCTTAAAGTATGTTAATTTGAGGGGCTTTTTTATAACCTCCCCAAAATAACCCCTTCTAAATAAGGTTTTTTTTGTAGTGAAAATTACAATGAAAAATACAAACAGGGCAGAGCATTGTGTGTTTTTAGAAACCAGAAATGAGTTTTGGGAGATTTGAAGTGTTCACAACGAGAGATTTTGGAAGATTCGGAATGTTTGTGTAGGGTTAGAGAAAATGGGACTGCGTGGGAGTTTTCTTTTTTGTTTTCAATTTAATTTGGTTTATTTTATATTATTCATGGATTAATTAATTTTGTCCATGAATTTTCTTTTCCCATGCCCCTTCCTTCCGTAGGTAAATTTCTTTGTGTCCAATTGCTTATTTTTCTATTTTCCATTAATAATAATAAAATTAATGGATAATTCCCTAAGTAACAAAAATTTACATACGAACTTTATTCTGTTGGTCAATTATCTCAGTGTTTTCTTGTGTATTTAAGACTTTAAATTTACAATATAGATTAGGGTGATTTTGTTGCATAAAAATATACACTCAAATTATTTTATAATATGTGCAAGAGCTTTTCCTCGATTTCTTATTATATAATGTCTTAACTATTAATATTAAAATTGAGACATCTTCTCACATTTTTTAATAATGACTAATTTTAATAATAAAAAAATAATTTATTAGTGATCAATTTATATATAAATTTATAAATTAAAAATTATTAATAATTAAAATAGTTTTAAAAAATTATAATTGATCTCTAAATTGGTAACTAAAATAGTTTATATTATGAATTGGTTTCTAAATTCGTCTGTTAATAGCTTTTATGGTTTTGATTACCAAAAGAATTGGTTTCTAATTAAGAAATTAGTT
Organism: Vigna angularis; assembly: GCF_016808095.1. Taxonomy (NCBI): domain Eukaryota; kingdom Viridiplantae; phylum Streptophyta; class Magnoliopsida; order Fabales; family Fabaceae; genus Vigna; species Vigna angularis. Next base: position 13,620,821 of record NC_068976.1, on the reverse strand, counting down.
TCTAAACATATCTTTTGTCACTAAAATTTGTTTCTAACAAATTTATTATTTAATACTTCAATTCAAATAAATGACTATGTAATTATATCATTTTGTATACTTAATTTCAAACATTTGTATTAACATATAATTCATCATTTCAAACACTTGAAATTGAAATTGAAATTGAAATTGAAATTGAAATTGAAACTGTAAAATGTAAAATATATTTCTAAAGGGCTTAATTCTCTCACTTTCATCTATTTATAATATAGTTCTTATACAAAAGTACATAATAATTAAGTCTGTATAGACACCTAGGTACAGACCTAGATACTACTATAAATACTACACATAAAGACTAGCACACTACCCTTAAATAGAGTTAATAATAATAACCCAAACATAATTATTATACATGAAATATCAATCTTCATTATTAACACATATGCATAATCATTTGGAATCATATAAGTAAACTAAACACACGTGTATATATAAATATGGTACCTTCACTGCATACAATAAAATTTATTGAGAAAATTTAATTTATGTTTTTTCTTAATTATTTCAAATTAAAATTTGTTAGATAAATTCTAATCCATTGAACAAATTTCACCAATCAACATATCTTTGAACAAATCAATTAAACAAATTTCATCCTATGAACATATTGATATATAATTTTACATAATTTTTTAGAAACTAATTACACTTAAGGCATATATTTTTAACAAGTATAGATGATACTAGTTAAGCTTATATATGACCCAAATTTTATATGATAATAAATATTTCTCAATTTTTGCATACCAAGCCCAACTTTAGTGAAAACTTAATAATTCAAAATCTCCCAAGTTATCAGAATTACCTAACCAATTTCAAACCTTCTACCAAATATTTAAGCTCATCTTGAACCTATTACCAAAACTAACATGTCTATATATCACAACTCAAACCAAAAGTTCACATCCAACATTCCAATACTAGGTTAAACAACTAAACCTAGTATTTTAAAATAAAAAGTATAAACATTCATTTCAATTTAACAAAATATTCTACCATTAATATGACCCATAATCAGAAAGAGATTTTTATATTTCAGATTGCTTAGAAGAAATAGCTCTCCTTAACTAATATTTAATTGAAGTTCATCAAAACAAAAATAAATTACCTAAAAGCTCTAATATTTTTTAAGTGTCTTCCCAATATATATATATATATATATATATATATATATATATATATATATATATATATATATATATATATATATATATATATATATATGTATGCAGGTGGGAGGAAAAATTAAAATAAAAAGTTAACCATGTATGTGGGACATAGTTAACATATAATCTTATCCACTAATTAGGTGATTATTGGTCAATCTTTATCCTTCATACAAAAATAGGGATTTTAAAATTAAATCTTAAATAAATTTCAAAACTCACAAATTAATTTTTTTTTCAATTTATTGGTCATAACCTAATTAAAAAAAGTTACTATTTTTCTTTTCGATGAATCTACACCCTAAAAAATTTAAAAGACTAGATTTCGAATTCCCAAAAAATCAAACTCTAAATTTCTTTAAATATTATTTTTTACCTTGAAGACTTTGAGTCTTTGAATAATATCCTCGCTACGCAACCTTTAGAAAAATTAGATAAACTTTTTATTACATGACAAGCCTCTTTTGGTTTTTCCTCTATTCTTCCTCTTAAAGACTTCCATAACACATATAATAATAATTAAACAGTAAGTGGATTCTGGGCTACTTTCACCTTCTGAAATTTGAGTTTGTCTTTTGCGTGTTAACCAGAATTATTTAAGAACAACAAAAATCAAAGGTTGTATCTACCAAGTAATTTACTAAAACATAAAAAAGAATGTAACTTGTGGAAGTCATCGATATATATATTTTCTAGCTGCAAGTTGTTGTATATTAAATCCTAATAAGTTATGGAATTATGTGGTGATTCATGTTTCTTAACTGGTGTTGCTTCCACAAGGAGAAAGATCCATAGTGTGCATAATTGCAAATATTATCCATTGATCAAACTAAGTCATTATACATTTGGTTCTTGTTGTTCTTCCAATAACTTTGGTGCTATAATCATGGAGACCAACGCATCTTCTGACAACATCATCTCAAACAAGTACATGGTACCTGAAAAACAACCTTACCGAACCTGGTACCACTTTCAGCCCCCACAAAATTGGATGAATGGTACTATCCTTAGCACTCTTTTAACTTGTTCATCAACTTCTAGTACACATGCTTGTGTTCTAAATCACTCAATGCTTTTCTCTGTCATCTGCATATTTTGCTGATGAAAATTGAAAGTGGTTGCCTTCATCATGCAGATCCAAATGGTATGTCTGTGAACTTCTCTCCAATGTCAAATGGAAATTTATCTCTTGCCCGTGTTAACCCATTAGAAATTACTGAGGTTCCATCTAATTTTTACTTATGATATGCAGTCAAAATTTTAAATTTACAAGAAAGAGTTAATAAATTTTCTTCTTTAAGACTGGTGTTAATGCACTATTATTTCATCTACTTGTCAACTCTTGATTCAACAGAACACATGAAATGATGATCTTATGACAAGTGTTGATTTGATTGTCACAGGACCAATGTACTACAAAGGAGTTTACCATTTTTTCTATCAATTCAACCCTTATGCACCAACTTTTGGTAGGCATATGGTATGGGGTCATTCTGTGTCCTATGATCTCATCAATTGGATTCATCTAAATCATGCTCTTGAACCAAGTGAGTCCTATGATATCAATGGCTGCTATTCTGGCTCAATCACAATCCTCCCTGGGGAAAAACCTATCATTATGTATACAGGGAGTGATTCTAACAAACATCAAGTTCAGAACTTGGCTGTGCCAAAGAATCTATCAGACCCCTTCTTAAGGGAATGGGAGAAACACCCTCAAAACCCTATCTTGATTCCACCCAGTGGAGTTGAAGTGGATGGTTTCAGAGACCCTACAACTGCTTTGCAAGGAAGTGATGGCAAGTGGAGAGTGATCATTGGTGCCAAAAATGGTGATGAAGGGAAGGCTCTTCTCTATTATAGTGAGGATTTTGTTCATTGGAAACTTTTTCCTAATCCTATGTATGCATCAGAAAACACTGGAATGTTTGAGTGTCCAGATTTTTTTCCAGTGTACATCAGTGGCACAAAGAATGGGGTGGATACATCTGTCCACAACAGCAGTGTTAAGCATGTCTTGAAAACCAGCTATCAGAACAAACAACTAGAATACTATTTTCTAGGTGACTATTTCCTTGATCAGGAAAAGTTTGTTGCTGATGCTGATTTGGGAGGACCAAATCTGAACTTAATATTGGACCATGGAATGTTTTATGCTTCCAAGTCATTTTTTGACTATGCCAAAAACAGAAGGATATTGTGGGGATGGTCAAAGGAGTGTGACACCACACAAGATGATTATGAGAAAGGATGGGCTGGTCTACAGGTATTTATTTTAGCTTCACGTTGAACCTGGTTATAAAATATTTTAAGACAATGTTCTTATCAAGTGATCTCAATATTTTAGAGTATTCCAAGGCAAGTTTGGCTTCATACAAATGGGAAGATGTTGATGCAGTGGCCAATTGAAGAGGTAGAAAAGCTACGTGAGAATCAAATTAGCATAAAGGGAGAGAAACTTGTTGGTGGATCAAGTCTTGAAGTCTCAGGTATCACTGCGTCACAGGTAAGTAAACTTTTGCTGCATTCTCTCACGTTCTTTTTTATTTTGAAACCATGTTCAGCATCAATGATGATTTTTAGAACTTCATAATTCAAGGCCGATGTAGAAGTGTTGTTTGAGCTTCCAGAACTAGAGAATGCAGAGTTTCTAGATGAAAGTGAAGTTGATCCTCACTTACTGTGAAGTGAAGAATATGCATCAAAAAGTGGCATAATAGGGCCATTTGGTTTGTTTGCTTTAGCATCTGAGGATCAAACAGAACACACTGCAATCTTCTTCAGAATATATAAAACCTCCAATAGATATGTATGTTTCATGTGCAGTGATCAAAGCAGGTAATTTCTGACATAATTATCTGAGTTTTAATCTGGGAATTATGATGCTTATATTATACTTTTCATTAAGAATAAATCTCAGTGTGATTTATGTGCAGGTCTTCATTGCGGGAGAAGCTTTATAAACCCTCATATGGAACTATATTTGACATAGACCCTAATCAAAAAACAATTTCACTCAGAAGTTTGGTATGTTTATTGTTAGTGATAAATATTACCCTTTTCATTTCATCATGTGTTTGCCAATTTGAAATATATAGATTCATATTATGCAGATTGATCGCTCCATTGTTGAGAGTTTCGGGGAGAAAGGGAAAATTTGTATTACGAGTAGAGTTTATCCCTCGTTGGCTATTGACAAAGATGCTCATCTTTTTGCTTTCAACAATGGAAGACAGAGTGTGGTGATTTCAGAACTGAATGCTTGGAGCATGAAGCATGCAGAATTTGGCCAAGAAGAAAGCATAAAATAGAAACAGTAACTAGCAAGGATTTGGACAACATCTTATTTTATCTCTTTATTTCATATTGTATGTTTTCCCTATTGAAACCAGAATCAATTTTCTGAATAAATTTTTAATATTTAAAATTGGTACAATCGCTATTTTCATGATATGATGTGCATTTATCATATGTATATCATCCGAAGGTAACTTTGAACCAAATATGTTTAAATGTTTTATTAATAAATTTTTATACAAAATATAAAATTTATAAGACAAAATATTTGGAAGATGAAAAATAAATTTAAAAATACTTAAGAAGTACTATAAGAAAATTATTTATTACCAAAAGATATAATTTATCAGTAAGAAAAAAAAATTTGTAATTCGAATTTATGGACGAATTATCAATTGCAAAAAAATTATTCATAAAGTATTCGATAATAAATTTCATCAACAGATCACAAAATTTGTTGTAATGATCGATGACTATAAATTTGTTATAAATATTCTTCGTGTAAAAATCACAATTGAGTTCTTCTTCCTCTTCTCTTTTTCTTTCTACTTCTTTCTCCTCCTCTCATCCTCTCCTCCTCACAACACCTCCATCATTGGAGCATCCAGTCGCCTCTGACTTAAATTACTTCTCCTCTTTCCTTTCTCTTCCAACTTTGATTGCTACTACAATGCATCTTTGTGTCACTCTCGTAGCCCTCTGTTACTATCGTAGCTCTATGTCATTGTTGCGCTTCCTTTCATTTGACTTTTCCTTTTTCTCTTCTTCCTCCTCCTTCTTCTCGTTTTACTTCTTTTCTTCTTCTTTCTCTCGGTATATAAAAAATATCATCAAACTTAGTGAGAAATTTGTCGTCTAAGTTATCGACAAAAAAATTCCATTGATAATACAAGTTACAAGTCATTGACAAAATTGACCATGAGACGAATTATCCATAAAACCTGGTGATACCAAGAAATTTTACCAATGACATTTTACTACCAGATTTATTACTATAAAATTATTCCTCAATAATTTAAATTTTAAAATTCTTTTATTGAATAATTTAATAACAAAATTTCTTATACTAAAAGATAAAAAATATTTATAATTTTTTATCACTTACTCTTTGTTTTAACAAGTTGAAAATAACAAATAGTGCTAGTAATCAAGTTTAAGATACAAAATATACTAGATAAGTTAGAAGAAGAAAAAAGATTATTAAAGTCAAAATGAGTTTAATAATGTTCTTAGACTATGTCACCTTACCTTGTACTTTTTAAGCCTTTCTTTTGATAAAAGAAAAAAAAACATAGAGAAAAGAAAATAAAAACAATGAATGATTTAGTAAAAAAAATAATAAATAGAAAGATCTTAAATATAGATGACATTAACACAAAAGTTTCCTTGCAAACATTTATGTTATTATGCTACAATTCAATTATTCTTTTTCTTTATAAATAAATGTGTCAAATCAATTTTGACAAGTCATAGACAAATTCGAGACACTTTGTCCAGTTAATTTTTTTTCCTGTTTTTTAATAGTTTTTTGTTTTTAATAATAATAAATAAAGTATTAGTAATAAGATGAATAACAGTACCGATAAACCTAAATAATAATATCAATAAATAATGATAATATTTATTTATAAAATTAATTACATTTTTAAGGTAAAATTTTCAATCCATTTGGAACAAATTCTATTTTGATTATTTTATCTATCTACTTTCTTTTCTTCTATTTCATTTATCTCGACTCAACAAAACAGTATTGATGCCATGTTCATCACTTTAATGAACATTTCCTTATTTGATAATAAAAAATAAAATAAAAACATATCTAAGATAGCAACAACAATCACAAACAGAGAAAATCACTTATAATATAAAGTATCTAGATAAATGATGCATGATTATCCAAATCGTTCTTAGCTACGGCTGATATATGCTTTCGTCTTGGTCAAATTCTGCATGCTTCATGCTCCAAGCATTCAGTTCTGAAATCACCACACTCTGTCTTCCATTGTTGAAAGCAAAAAGATGAGCATCTTTGTCAATAGCCAACGAGGGATAAACTCTACTCGTAATACAAATTCTCCCTTTCTCCCCAAAACTCTCAACAATGGAGCGATCAATCTGCATAATATGAATTTATATATTTCAAATTGGAAAACACTTGATGAAATGAAAAGGGTAATATTTATGAGTAGCAATAAACATACCAAACTTCTGAGTGAGATTGTTTTTTGATTAGGGTCTATGTCAAATATAGTTCCATATGAGGATTTATCAAGATTCTCCCGCAATGAAGATCTGTGAAGTGTACACAACTCTCAAAATCTCAAGTCTCAACCATAAATCACACTGAGATTTATTCTTGATGAAAAGTATAATATAAGCACCATAATTCCCAGATTAAAACTCAGATGATTATGTCAGAAATTACCTGCTTTGATCACTGCACATGAAACATACATATCTATTGGAGGTTTTATATATTCTGAAGAAGATTGCAGTGTGTTCTGTTTGATCCTCAGATGCTAAAGCAAACAAACCAAATGGCCCTATTATGCCACTTCTTGATACATATTCTTCACTACACAGTAAGTGAGGATCAACTTCATTTTCATCTAGAAACTCTGCATTCTCTAGCTCTGGAAGCTCAAACAACACTTCTACATCGGCCTTGAATTATAAAGTTCTAAAAATCATCAATGATGTTGAACATGGTTTCAAAATAAAAAGGAACGAGACAGAATGCAGCAAAAGTTTACTTACCTGTGACGCAGTGATACCTGAGACTTCAAGAATTGATCCAGCAACAAGTTTCTCTCCCTTTATGCTAATTTGTTTGTCACGTAGCTTTTCTACCTCTTCAATTGGCCATTGCATTAACCGGTTTCCACTTTCATCAAGCCAAACTTCCCTTGGAATACACTACATAGTACATGGAAAAAAACACTCATTTCTTAACATAATCCTAAAGAAATTTTAACCAAAAGAAAAAGTCTAACACAGAGCTAAAATAAATACCTGAAGACCAGCCCATCCTTTCTCAATGCCATCATCTCTAGTGTCACACTCGTCCACCCACGCCCATAGTATCCTTCTGCTCTTAGCATGGTCAAAAAATGACTTTGAGGCATAAAATTTACCATAGTCAAACCTTAAGTCCAAACTAGTTCCTGTGAATTTAACATCTGGAATGAAGTTTCCATCACCATTGGCATATTTACCAAGAAAATAATAGTCCTGATTTCTGCGGTAATAGCTTATCTTCAACACATGTCTAACACTTTGATCTTGGACAGATGTATCCACCCCATTTGTGCTATTGATGGACACAGGAAAAAAATCTGGACACTCACAAACTCCAGTATTATCTGATGCAAAAAAAGGATTCAATTCCACTGTCCAATTAGCAAAATCCTCACTTTGGTAGAGAACCACCTTCCCTTCATCACCATTTTGAGCACCAATGACTACCCTCCATTTTCCATCCTTTTCCTGCCAAGCAGTTGAAGGGTCTCTGAAACTATCAACTTCAACCCCAATTGGTGGTGTCATGACAGGGTTTTGAGGGTGTTTCACCCATTCCCTTAAGAAGGGGTCAGATAGATTCTTTGGCATAGCCATGTTTTGAACTTGGTGCTTTTTATCATCAATTCCTGTGTACAGAATCACAGGATGTTCATTTCCTGGGATTATAGTGGCTGACCCTGACCAACAACTGTTAAGATCAAACGGCTCACTTGGCTCAATAGCATGGTTCAGATGAATCCAGTTGATGAGATCATAGGACACAGAGTGAGCCCACACCATTTTCTCACCGAAGGTTGCTGCATGAGGATTATGTTGGTAGAAAAAGTGGTAAACTCCTTTGTAGTACATTGGTGCTGCCACAAGTATCAATTTGCTCATATCAACACATGTATATATACATAACAGATTGATTGAACAAGTGTTCGAAGTAAAATTAGCTTACACAACAAACTTTTGGAGAAGTTCAATGAGAAGAACTTCTATAAAACTTTAAATGCATAAATTGATTTAGTTTTTCTAAGAAGATCAACATTTGTTCAAGTATGAGCATGAATTGTCTGCTATAATAGGCAAAATAAGTAACCAAAAGTGTGAGAAATTCATGAGCGTACCATTTGGATCTGCACAATGAAGTCAACCATTTCCAGTTTTTTGTCAGAAAACATGTTATAAGACCAAGAGAAAAGAATTAGATATGATTACTGAAATAGACACAAACATGTGTCAAAATCAAATAGACAAAAAGAGTGTTTAGGGTAATAATACCATTCATCCAATATGTTGGAGGTTGAAAGTGGTACCAAGTTCTGTAAGGTTGTTTCTGAGGTACCTTGTTCATGGTAGAATTGAGATTGTGTGAATTGATCTCCATGATGATAGAGGAAGGTCAACCAATACTAGATGGTGAGTACCTTATACAATGGATCTTTCACTATTTGAAGAAAAAAGCATCACTGATATAAAATGACTGGTGCTGATAATAATTTGGATACATTGCAACAGAGAAATTATTTTTATTGATGACTTGACTTCTGTAGTCAATGCAAATTGGTTATATATAATTTGTTTTTAGTATGTTTCTAATTTGTGTTAGTTCAGAAGTCTTTTACAGACTTAATAGGGTAGGATAAGAGAGTAAAATACGAGAATAATCCTATGATAAAATAAAAATATGACAATTTATAATTTTATTCCATATATACAACATAGTGTACTAAATAATGATAAAATATAATAGAAATCAAGTTTAAATGAACATTTTTCATTAAAATTGCATATAATTACATAAATTTTGATATCAATTGTAGAAATTACAAAAAATAAAATTTAACTAAATTACATAAAATTGTATTTTATTAATGTAACTAGTTTTTATATTACTAAAAAATTTATATAAGATTTTAAAACTGAAATAAATATTTTTAAAATAGTTAAATATAATTTAATTTTAATCTTTAAAAAAATAATTTAATTTAATTAGTTATTATAATTTAATAATTAATATAATTTTATACTATATCCTTCTTTGTTTCTGATTTCTATATAATAGGCTCAACAAACTTGGATTTGCTGAGGTACACTATCTAATGCACAATTGCACTTTTGGTTTCAAAACCCATATTTATTCAATGTTAACTCTCAAAACAGTTCAAATTCTTTTATACAATTGTCAATTCATTTTATTTGCTAAATAGTATATAAGTGGGGTGCAAACCTTCAAAACCCATATTTATTCAATGTTAACTCTCAAAACAGTTCAAATTCTTTTATACAATTGTCAATTCATTTTATTTGCTAAATAGTATATAAGTGGGGTGCAAACCTCATTTTGCGAGGTTGAGTTTGGCTTAAAAATCACTTTTTAATAATTATGTCTATATCTCGGTGTGAAAAGGGTGTGTTAGAAGTTCCAAATCGACTAGAAAAACCTTATCATACAAACCGGTTTTGTGGGATCGAGTTAGACTTAAAAATCATTTCCTAATAAAACAACAGAATATTTGCTACCCAAATTTTATATTGTCATCTTAGAAAATTAAAACAAATGTTGTAGGAAATAAAAAAAATAATTATAAACTGAAGAATGAAATATAAAAGTAAAAAGAAAAATAGTGAAATAAAATCTTCTTCCATATGTCTTGTCTTATGAAAAAACATTAATATAAGTAAAAATCCGAGAAAGAAGATAAAAACAAAAATTAATTGCATCCAATTAATTTGATCATTTTTCAAAATGTAATTTCTTTAGTTTTACAAAATATAATTTTTCTTTTTTACTACTTGTTTATATCATGATTATAGATTTTATTTTTAGTAACTAAAGAATTGTTTTGTGAAATTTATTTTACTGAACGAAGTCACATTTTGATGAGTTATTATATGATTATTAATAGTAGAAACATCTTGAAGTGTTCAATTAAGAAAATTCAACTTTCAATAAATTTTCAAGTAGTACAACAGTTTTTTAGTGAATTAAACTTCCTTTTAGTGATTTTCTGTGTGCCGAAATCATTATCCATCATAGCTATTTCCCTAATGGTGTGTTTATTTCAATGTATGTACTGTTTACAAGGAAAAGAAAGAAATGGAATGAAAGTGTGAATTTCAATGAATAAAATAATGTTAAAACATTAGAAATTATAATACATCCACCCTTTAAACTTTTTCTGCATTCTTGAGAAGAAATTACTTAATTTTTTAATTAATTTTATTATATATATTTTTAACACTAATTGCTCCTTGAGAACAATGTCATTTTGATGAATGCACATAAATACTTAAAAAAAATTCTATCATTAAAAAAAAACCATGTAGTTTATAGGGATTGACTTGGATGATGCTCAAAAGGAGCATTTCTAATCTTAATTTTTAAATTCGCAAATTCATAATTAGGTTTCAAGGGTTTGATCAAGAATTTTGAGTTCTAAAACATTTAAAAACAGTACAATGGAAAGCAATGGCTAATTTCCTTAATTCATTATGCATAATTGGTTTATAGGTTTAAGTACAAAACATTTTTCCTACATGAATTTCTAAACATTATTCTATGTCCAAATAGCTCATTATAATTGATCCACTGTATTTTATTATAAATTAACTTTAAGAGAAACTACTGTGTATCCCTAAATTCAATTCATCATACAATTTAAATATTTTAAACAAACAAATTCAATTATCTAAAGAATTGAAATCTAAATATTTAAAACCATATAAAATCAAATCTCAATGAACCTAGAAATTATAAAGTCGTAATAAAAGAAATGAGAGAGTAGAAAAGAATTATTTGAATGAAAGAAGTAAATGAATTGAATCAAAGCGTTGAAGGTTTTATTTTTGGAAGATGTGAAAGAAATGTAGAAGAAAATAATTCAAAAGGGAAACTTCTATCTTCCTAAATGAAGAAAACAAATAGCACACCCTTATTTGATAAGTTCACACCTAATAATCTATGTTAAATTCAACTTCAAGGCCAAGTAACACCAAAAAAATTGTTAATACTCCTTAACTTATTTGTTACGATACAAAGGATAATGAAATTATTATTATTGTTATTATTATATTTATAAAATTAAATATAAATGATTTTTATAAGTTTTATTATATATAGTTTGTATTTATTTTGTAGATAATTTTTAATTAAAAATGGTTAAACTTAAAAAAAACACTTAAAAATAAAATTGCAAATCAAATATATATATATATAGATATATCGTGTGAAACACACGTATTAAATTAATCATGTCATTAAAAAATTAACATAACTTAAATATAATTATCACTTATAAATTATTTTATAGATGTATTTACAGTATAAAAGCACAAGTTCTTATAATTTTATATTAGTTATAAAACCATTTTTAATTAATAGAGAATATTTTGCATTACATGAAATTATATTTACAGTAAGTTTGTTAATTTTTAAATATTTATTTTTAAATATATAGCGTAATTTAAGTTTTATATTTTTTTTTCCTTCCATTTAACTCTATCTATAATGATAAAATTGATATCAAGTTAAATTTATATTTAAATTAAATGTTTTTATCAAAATTTTGGATTAAATTAAATAAGAAAAATGACAAACCCAACCTATACTTAATTTATCCTCAACTAATGAAACAAACTTATGGAAAATCACCTTATTCTCAAACATATAAGTCAAGAACTATAAATCGTGCTCAAACTTAAGATATAAGGCTCGAATACTCAAAGACTGATTGTGGTGGCTCGAGGAATTATTTCTCTGCATTTTTTTTATTATCATATTTTCATTTCAATAATTCTAGGAATAATGACTAAACTAATATTTACATTTGTTTAATAAAGGGAAATACAAGTAGTTCAATTCAATAATAAATGAATATAAATTATATAAGGCAAGTTGTTCCATAACCAGTTTTGAAATCAAATATAAAACAAATAGTGTTGGGTTGTCTTGATCTTTCACTTCATGCAAATCAATCAAACAGATGGCCACTTGCAATCATTCGGTTTTGTCTTAGGAATTAGCCAAAAGAAAAATATTTCTCAGAAGACTTGGATTTTAAATTCCTTTTAATATTTTCCATTAGAACTCATATTATGGGTCTTTGTCTAAGTCATCTTTCACGTGATAGATAATGAACGCAAAAAATATTTGTTTAGGAAAAGCTTCACCATATAACCTCACAAATTATAATATATAGATCATGACATTTTCCCAATCACATGCAAGCCAACTGTGCACTGCCATTGTTGGAACAATTTTCCAATAACTTAGGAAAATAAGATGAACAACAATGTAGACTTGATATAATCTTCTAGCGTGAATACACACTTTTCTAAAAGCAATATTTCGTCCCTTATAAGAGTGAAGGGGACCACGAAATCCGCTTTTAAGATACAAAGAAGAAATACAACGATGATACTCACTCTTAGTATTAACGTTAAACAAGAATATGATACTCAGGAATTGATTTGTGTGTTAAGAGAATGAGCGAATTCAATTTCAGTAGAGCACAAATCCCTTTATATAGATGTTGATCAGGCATCTGTCAAATCCAAGAGATACCAGATTCTGATTAGTTACATTTCTTGATTGTAACTTTTCATGAATAACAACTTTTCTGACTAGTTACATTTCTTAATTGTAACTTTTCATGAATGGTTGTAACTCTTCATGAATATTGTAACTTTTCATAAATCTGAAAACTGTCTCTAATACTCTTAAATTCCAACAATCCTTCACCATTTGAGAGTATTGTATAATTACTTAACACAAACATCAATTTAATAATTGTAATCTTACACATAAATGAAAGTGTACATAGACTTGAACTTTCACTTAGCAGAATACACATTCCAGGAATTCGAATTTTATTGGTGTCGAAACGATTGAACCAACATAATACATAATGAAATCTTGAAGATACTCTACATATAAGATAAATTACATATTCTTGTTATACTTGACACAATAGGGCCATGCGTCCATATCTATTCATAAGTGCAACAAAGTCATGCCTCCTTGACTTCTTGAAGCGGCCAAACTTCGCACTTACATAGGTTGATTTCTTAGGTAAACATGTTTCTGTGACAAAACATAAATTCAAGAAACCAATTAAGAATTACTCAACCTCCTAAGCATCACAGATCTAAAGCACTCTTGAAATAATTATTTGTGCTTTCAATAATCAAATAAGAGATTTAATCTTATTGAACTTAAGACTCAATGTCATATTAAGCGTTAAGTTAAGATTCCCTTACTTGTGATTAATTGTGGGCTCTATTCCTATTCCAATTGTCATTCTGGAAATGGAATCTTTAGCCAATGCCTTAGTAAATCCATCAGCCAAATTAAACTTCGTTCGTACGAAATCCACTGTAATAATTCCATCTTTGATGAGTCCTTGGACATAACTATGTCTCACAGCAATATGTCTTGATTTGCCATTGTATATTTGACTATAAGCCTTTGTCAATGTTGCAACATTGTCACAATGTATTGCTATTGGTGATATTGGTTTTTGGTTTTGGTAATAATGATATCTCGAACATGAGATTCCTCAACCATTCGGCTTCCTTTCCTGCCGAGGCTAGAGCTATAAACTCTGAAGCCATAGTGGAATCTGTAATTCAAGTTTGTTTCTTGGACGACCAAGAAATTGCACCTCCCCTAAGGAGGAAAATCCAACCACTAGTTGAAGAGTGATCTTCTGCATTTGTAATCCAACTTACATCAGAATATCCTTCCATAACTGAAGGATAACCACTATATGTTAATCCATAATTAATAATTTTCTTTAAATACTTAAGTACTCGACGTACTGCTTGCCAATGTGATAGACTAGGGTTACTAGTATATATACTCAATTTGCTTACTGCAAAAGCAATATCTGGCCTTGTACTTGTCATTGCAAATACATTAAACATCCTATTACCCTTGCATATTCCAGTTGTGAAACTGCTTTACCACCATTAGGTAATATCTTTAAACTAGGATCCATAGGGATTGAAGCAAGAAAGCATTCATAATTGTTGAATTTCTTGAGAATTTTCTCAATGTAATGAGATTGAGACAAAATTAATTTCTCATTTTCTCTCTTAATCTTTATACCCAATATAACTTTTGCTTCTCCCATATCCTTCATAGAGAAATAAGATGATAGAAATGTTTTGGTCAAATTAACTTGATCTAAATTTGTTCCAAAAATTAGCATATCATCAACATATAAGCATATTATGACACCATTACCGTTGTCATCAAATTTACTATAATTAACATGCCCAAGACGAAAATGCCATAAAGAAGAATCATGATTCACAACATAAACAGAGTCTTTCACATTATTTATTACACTTAGTTTGAACATATTATTACAAAGATATCCTAGTCCAACAAATACACCACCCTTGGATAATATGAATTTATCAGATTCAAATACCAATTTAAATCTCAACCGATTCAAGATTAATCCAGACACTAAATTTCTTCTTAATTCTGGAGCATATAAAACATCTCTTAAAACAAGTGATTTTCCAGAACTAAGTAATAATTCTACTTGTCCAACACCGAGGACTTTAGCCATAGAATCATTTCCCATGTAAAGAACTTCTCCATTGTCATCTTTAAAAGTTTTGAATAAACAATGTTCTTTACAAACATGTCTTGAAGCCCCTGAATCGATCCACCATGAATCATCAGTCTGCACACAGAAGATTTCAGAAACCATCTCCACAAAATTCAAAACAAAATTATGTGCAATTTGTGTACAATTACCTTTTTTCAGTTGGCCTTGGCTAGACTCGCCTTGACCTTGTTTACCGCCATTCTTGGCCATCTTCCTTTTCCAGATTGTGCAATCCCTCTTTAAATGACCAGGCTTGCCACATTCCCAACAATTTGCTTGTTGACTTTCTTTACCAAAATTTGGCTTTTTGTTCATCTTTCCTTTATGAAAATTATGAGGCCTTTTCTTGTTATTTGGTATTGTTTTTGTTTATTCATCTTCCATCATATTAACAGTAGAAGAATTAGGATGATTGGAATCCTTTTGACCATCTTGCAGACGGATCCCTTCTTCTATCCGAAGATGAGCAGCCAATTGTTCAACATTCATATCATCTTTATTATGTTTTAGAGAATTTCTAACATCTTTCCAATTTGGTGGTAGTTTGTCAATTATAGAAGAAACAATGAATGTCTCATCCATTGCAATATTATGTTGCTTGAAACTTCCTAGGATTCTTTGTTGATACATGTCAAATAAAGGATCAGACATACCGTTCAGAATGTGACCACGACAAACATAATCATCATTCTCCCATTTGTTCCTTTTTCGTTGTTCCTCCAATGTCTCGTTTTCGCTTTCTTTGGGTTGGGGAGAACTTAGAAAATATGCCACGTTTAGAGCCGAGAGAAGGAAATGCATCTTCTTTTGCCATCGTCAGAAACCAACGCCTTCAAACTTGTCTAATTTGTGAAAGTTTGCACACATCTCACGAATTGTTGTCATCTTAGAGAAAATATTGCTTTTAGACTGTTGGAACAATTTTCCAATAACTTAGGGAAACAAGATGAACAACAATGTAGACTTGATATATTCTTCTAGGCGTGAATACACACTTTCCTAAAAGCAATATTTCGTCCCTTATAAGAGTGAAGGGGACCACGAAATCCGCTTTTGAGATACAAAGAAGAAATACAACGATGATACTCACTCTTAGTATTAATGTTAAACAAGAATATGATACTCAGGAATTGATTTGTGTGTTAAGAGAATGAGCGAATTCAATTTCAGTAGAGCATAAGATCCCTTTATATAGATGTTGATCAAACATCTTTCAAATCCAAGAGATATCAGATTCTAATTAGTTACATTTCTTGATTGTAACTTTTCATGAATGGTTGTAACTCTTCATGAATAACAACTTTTCTGACTAGTTACATTTCTTGATTATAACTTTTCATGAATGGTTGTAACTCTTCATGAATATTGTAACTCTTCATGAATCTGAAAACTGTCTCTAATACTCTTAAATTCCAACAGCCATGCTATCTGATTTTTGTATTATTGGTCGCTACTCTCATTTCTAATTACCAGCTTCAAAATATTTAAACCAATAATTTCACAGTTATTTAAAAAGTATGGTTAAATATATTTTTAATTTTTGAATTTTTACATAAAATTAGAATTTAGTTTTATATGAAACTTTGAGATATTATAGTTTTTAAACTTAAAAAATAATAGATATAATCCTTTTAACCCAATTACATTAATATTCTCTAAACTTGTTAAATGTGTTTCATACTAATATTTAAGTTTATCTTATTTGACACATTATTGTTTCAATATCAACTAAGAAATGCATTTGACACACAAAAAAGTTTAACATAATTCGGTTAAAAACACCACATCCATTCATTTTTAAAGTTTGGAGACCAAAATGTATCAAAAGTTTTGAATGAACATTTTTCGCATCAAAGTTTAAAGATTCAATTCCTGTTGTAGAGAGGTTCAACACACACACACACGCATAGATCTCCACACTGGTAAGATATTATTCGTTTTGGGCTAAGTCCTCACGGATTTGCTTTTGATACCACTCCAAAAAGCCTCTTACCAATGAAGGTGTCTTATGTGTATATAAACTCATATTCATCTCTTATTTTATCCGATGTGGGACTTTGTTTATACCCAACACCTGTTACTATTTTTAACTCTAGTTCTTGTTATTGTTTTTATAGTCAGCCATTTATTATTATACTGGGCACATTAGTATTGTTGTTTTATCTCCTAGTCTTGCGACTATTTAAGGATTGTGACATTCATCAATAATATGTACAAAATTACATAATGCAATTATAGAGTGTGTGTGTGCCACATTTTCTATTTTATAAATTGGCATTAAAGCTTTATGCCTTTGTGTCCGAGTGAGAGAAAAAAAGAGAGTGAAACAATGTGCTTGAGTGTTTGAGAAAAACAGAGAGGGAGAGAGATGGAAAATCTAGTAAATGGTATGTCCCTCCCACAATTATCAAAGAAAGTTAATTATGATAATTGGAGTCAACAAATGAAAGCTCTTCTTGGATCCCAAGACGTGTGGGATGTAGTGAAGAATGGATACTAAGAACCATCGATGGAGGAAGAGCAAACGATGACCAAGATTGCTACATTTGCAGTGAACTTGGCAAAATAGTCGGGTAGTAAGGGGAACTCGGTGAGGCAATCGACTATCACGAAGAGGTCGTGTAAGACCTGTATTTTTAGATGGTAGGGGACATGGTGGGCACATGGTGGTCACCCACCTCTTTGACTATTGGGAGTGCATTATTGAAGTGCAATGATAGGAATGGGAGAAGTAGGGGGGAATGGTCTCAGTAGGGGCATCTACTCTCTGATGCCATGGCCATGTACTTCTTCATTCACGGTTACAGCTGCTGGTGTGCTGGACTTCTCTTCTTTGCTTCCAAACTATAATTTCTTGTGAAGGCCGTGAAGCTTTCTTCACGCTGTTGCTGGATGCTTTCGGAAGTCCTCTCCTTTATTCCAAAACTTAGTGCTTCGGTGTATGCTTACCACAAGGGGAGAACAACCCAGAGGAAGGAAATCCTTTCTTCCCTTTTGCAACCGTCCAGGAGCACCCAAGGGAAGCAGTACCAATTTTAGAAGAGCTGAGAGGAGGATCTGGGTTGAGTATCTTGTAAGGGTGGAGTTCTTGCACCAAGATCTGGGAGAGGAAGTGGAGAGCTGTTGAAGTTGCTAGGAGATCTTGATCTGCACGTCTAGGAGGAGATTGATCCCAAAACATACAAGGAAGTCTTCAAGAGGTAAGGGGAGCTTGATTTATTTCCTTAATTTTTGAGATATTAGTGTTTGCTGCAAATCTGGGTAAAATCTGGGAAGAAGGGGTTGAATTTGGGGTTTCTCCAAATCTGACGCTGCAAAATTCTGCAGAATGCGCGTTCGTCCAATTTTGGTGAGTCAAAATTGGACGTTCGTCCCAACAGTCCTCGACCAAATAGTGGTCGGCCTCACGTTCGTCCAATTCTGGTGAAATTGGACGTTCGTCCAAATTGCTCAGTGGTGAGCGTTCGGTTCTGAACGAACGTCCGCGTTCGTTCGTCATAATATATGGGACACTCGTCCAAATCGTATTTAAACAGTACATTAATGAGCGTTCGTCCGTAACTTAGTGTTTTGGTGGAGTAATCTTGAACGTTCGGCCTTGGTCTCAAGACAAACGTCCATAGGATGTAATGAGCGTTCGGTCATACTATGGGTTAACGAACGTTCGTTCTTTGAGGATGCTTGATCTTTAAGCGTTCGTCCTTGGTTATGTGAGCGTTCGTCCTTGGTGTTGTGAGCGTTCGTCCTTGGTTTTGTGAGCGTTCGTCCTTGGTGTTGTGAGCGTTCGTCCTTGGTTTTGTGAGCGTTCGTCCTTGGTGTTGTGAGCGTTCGTCCTTGGTTTTGTGAGCGTTCGTCCTTGGTGTTGTGAGCGTTCGTCCTTGGTTTTGTGAGCGTTCGTCCTTGGTTTTGTGAGCGTTCGGCCTTGGTTTGTGAGCGTTCGGCCTATGATGAGGATTGATTCCAGAACGTTCGTTCAGACAGCATCAGAGTTGAAAATAGCGTTCGGCAATAATGCATAAATCCGTGGGTGTATTTTGAAGCAATTATTGAGAATTGTTGGTTATTTCCTTGATCCAATATTGGTTTAGTTATACATATTATTGAGAATATGTATGACTTCGTGATTGAGCACGTTTATTCTATTGGTTTAGTTATACATATTAATGAGAATATGTATGACTTCGTGATTGAGCACGTTTATTCTGTTGGAGGTGGTACATACACTATGTTATTTGCTTGTAACTCCGTCGGTCTTTTTAGCATTTTGCTAGTCTCACGCGTGAGACGGAGATTCGAGTGTCACCTTCTTCTGCGCGAGGAGGTGAATGTCTCGCCCAATGACTTCGGCTCGTGTTGAGTATAGTGCATCGTTACGCGTAGTATCGATGTTTTTACTCGTTAGTCCTTGAGGAGTCGGGGAGATAGGTCTGAAGTCGCGATGGATGACGGCTCGGGTCGCCTGTTATTGAGAGCAGGTTATGACGACGAATTACAAGTAAACGATATCAGTTTATGAAAGACTAGTCTGCAGTGTCATGTGAGTCGATTTATCATGGGAATTGTTATAGTATTTGTAGTGGGTTTATAGTGTGATAATTCTGGTTATTCATCTTGAATGTTGTGGCTGTGGTTTCTAACCGTGATGGTCGTACGGATACAAGAGAGATGGTAGTGTAGATAAAGTTGGATTTGGAATACTTCTTCGAGAGAGACGGGGAGTAAAACTTGTTGGGTCTATAGGTAGTAACGAGCGTTCTTACTAGTGACGTTCGGTCTTGGTGTTATTTATTTTCAGGTAGCGAGCGTTATTAGATAACAGTTGATCTTGATGTTAGTGGATCTGAGGTAGCTAGCGTCCGATCTTAATTTGGTAACCTGAGGTTTAGTTTGATTACGTTCGGTCAGTACTGAGGTGTTCAGCAGAGTACTCTAGGCATTTAACCCAGACTCAAGCGTTCCTTATTATAGTGTTCTGTCTCGTAGCGATGGTTCTTAGGGAATGATCTTTATTGGTGATGTTGCTCTGAGGTTGTAATCATTTATAGGGAGTGACCGGCCTTGATAGTCGTTGAGGTATCGATCGATTGATAAATAGTGATTAGTCGTGATGATACATGATTCAAGAAGTGATCATTCATAGGTAGTGCTCGGGTCGGATGATGCCTGTCTTAGGTAAGGATCATTAATAGTTAGTGGTTGTACGTAGGGAACATCCGGTCTCGATGAGGTTACTCTCAGATAGAATTAAATTCAGTAAAGTGATCAATTAAGTGTTCGTCCGAATGGTACTTAATCTGTGGTGTGCGAGATTTGATCTTTGAGCAATCGTTCGAATAGTGTTCGAAATAATAGTAATTGTTCTAGTAGAGTACACTGTCTTAACGTGAAGTCTAAGTACTTGATCTTAATTAGCGTTTGATCTTTTGGTATTCGTCCTAATGGTATTCGGTATAATAGCGTTTGATGCTCAGTTTCTAGCTTAAGTGATCAATCTTAATGTTCGTGTAAACAGTATCCGATGTAATATAAGTTCGTTGTTTTATCTTTTGATTCAGTAATGTTATGATATCTGGGTATGTATTGAGGTTGAGGGTACTGTAGTAGGATGTCTTGATCTGTGGTTGATTGTGGACATATTGAGGAGACTAAGAATGAAATCACAAGTGGGGAACCTTCCGTTGATTTGCTCATCAACGTATCATCCGGATGAGAGTTTATTGTGTATTGGGTTGATTATTAGGTACTATGGAATAAGTGTCCAACAGGAATTGTGGTACGTTGGTTTGAGGATGTCGGACTTAATTATTATATGATATTTGTATTGAAATAACTATGCATGTTTTATAAATGATGTGTTTCAGGTTAGCTCACCCTTACTTTGCTTGTTTGTGCATGTGAATGCGATGATCGTATAATGTGTGATGTTATACGGGAGCAGTTGAAGGATTGTCACGTAATCCTGTGCAAATGGAGGAAGAGATGGAAGATCGAATTAGAAGGATTCAAGGTTATCTTTGCTGTTGCGTTTGAGCTTAAGACTGATGTATAGATTTTAGTTTATGCTCGGGATGTTATGTATTATTACAACATTTAAGTTTTCAAAAATTTATTTGTTTTTAGGGTGAATTTTTTGGGATGTTACAGGTCGGCCAGACGACTGAATAGCCCTGAAGAGGGGAAAAGCAAGCTTGGACAACCTGTGGAGGTCTCTTGACAACATGGTGGAGGTTTTACTGGATAGTTTTATGGAGAACTTGGAGGAGTGTGTAGATAGCTCGACAATAAGCTCGGTGGAGAGCCCGAAAAGCCCAATAGAGCAAGTAGGAAGTTTGGTTGAGTAGGCGTTGGGAATCCAAGCGTGAGTCTAAGTCCTACATTTGATAGAAATGAGAAAATAGAGTACTATATAAAGATGAAAGACCCATTAACCCATTGTCTTAAGTTTTTGGGTAGAGAATGGTGTCAATCTCTTATACAGTTGAATAGATATATGTCAGAAAATAGATATATATTTTATGAATTTGAAATCCTATCACTACTAAAAAATTGTATATTTTCTGCCAATTTTTTTTAGTAGTGCATATCTATGAGAAATAAAGACAATTTTCAATATAAATATTATTTTACAAATTAATTTTGTAAGGTTAAGTTAGTTTTAAAGTTATTAGGTAAGAATCTAGTTTTTTCGTTGTCAAGTAGGAGTTGATTTGAGGGGTAATTGTTAAGTAATTTTCTTAACAGACAGAAAAAACTGGTTTACTTCTGTCTCAACCCAGATGATAAAATACTAAAAAGAAGAGTTGTGCCAAGACAACCACAATATTAAATAACAATACTCATACATGAAACAAACACATGTTAACTTTTGAAAAGTTGTATTCTATTTTTACTGTGTTGTAGGAAGAAAACAACTATGAGAAAGAGAGCACTATATCTAACATAGCACGTGTTAATGGATTTGGCCACACCTTTCACTGTGTTATCCATAGTATCATCATTTCACTAATTTGCTGGGCAATGAACATTGGTGATTTTCACATGCCAAACTCTCTTGATATAGTTTCAGCCACAACATAAGCATATGCATGCATGGATGCACGATGAAGTCTGTGATTTGTCCCTGTCTTGTCTGATACGAGTTTCCAATAAATCAGTCCCTTTTTGCTTTATCACCAAAAATTGGAGAGAATCTGATAAGAGTTTAATTTCTTTTCACCCTCACTATTCCACTCTTAACCAATTAAAACATAACTTTGATCATACTTACTCCAAAAGTCAACAATAAAGAGTGAATTAGACATTTTCTCATATTTTATGATAAGAAAACCATTGCTATTAAATAAGCAATAAATGGTGAAAAAGCATATAATTTCCTATAAAGAAAAACCCATTATACATGAGTCATCATAGAAAACTCATATGATATATTTTTAAATTCTAAAAGCATATAGGATGGATTGATATTTTATATTATGAAATTCAAGACTCCAATGAATGCCTAACTAGTAACCCAGATAACTTCAGGTTGGAATCTATCTCAAGCTGATGTGTATTTAAAAACCTGATTGGTTTTGGATTTGTCTCTTTCAACAAAGTGACAGATCACAGTGAATATAATAGTCCTTTTCTTGTGTATATATAAAGTACTTCATCAAACTAAAACTCATAGTTAGGCCTTTTGCTCTTTTGACATTCTCCTTCTCCCTCATGCTTGCATCATGAAGATCATTGCAGAGCTACTGTTATTTGTTGTTGTTTCTTTTCTGCTCAACAGTGGAAATGGAATTCAAGCATTCTCCACACATAGCATCAATTCTAGAGCAACTGCAAAGCAACCTTATAGAACTTCTTATCACTTTCAGCCCCAAGAAAATTGGATGAACGGTATTGTTATCCCCTCCAAGTTTTGTGGATCCAATTTTAGTATTTCAACATTAATACTTCGTAGGAATACAAGTTTATCTGTTCAATTCTGTTTCTTTTTTTGAGCCATTGATAAATCTAATCCTTTTCTTTTGTCATTCGACATGTTTCTGCGGACATAATTGGACATGGATGTCTTCATTTTGCAGATCCCAATGGTAAGCTCTTGAATTTATAGAACTATCTGTTGTTCATACATCTCCCCATATCATCATCCATATCTTTGTGAAATTGGACCAAATTGTTCTTTGACCTCTTAAGAATCTGTTTAAATAGACTTCACTATAAGAACTTACGGAACAAAATAAGTAAATTAAAATCAACTTATGCGCTTAACTTCTGTAGAAGTCTTCTTCTAGTTTCTCCCAGAACTTACTTCTTCTGTAGATATCTGGCGTTAATGTTGATTGAATCTCTCAGGGCCTATGTACTACAAAGGTGTTTACCACCTTTTCTATCAGCATAACCCTGAAGCAGCAACCTTTGGTGATAGGATTGTGTGGGGTCACTCAGTATCCTATGATCTCATCAATTGGATTCATCTGAATAATGCTATTGAACCAAGTGGACCATATGATATTAATAGCTGTTGGTCAGGCTCAGCCACTATAATCCCTGGGAAAGAAGAGCCTATGATTTTGTACACGGGAATTGATGATAAGAAACATCAAGTTCAGAACTTAGCTGTGCCGAGGAATCTATCTGACACCTTCTTAAGGGAATGGATAAAACACTCTCAGAACCCTGTGATGACTCCACCAAGAGGAGTTGAAGTTGATAATTTCAGAGACCCTTCAACTGCTTGGCAGGGAAAGGATGGGAAATGGAGGGTAGTAGTTGGTGCCCAAAATGGTGATGAAGGGAAGGCAATTCTCTACCAAAGTAAGGATTTTGTTAATTGGAAAGTGGATCCTAATCCCTTTTATGCATCACAAAATACTGGGGTTTGTGAGTGTCCAGACTTTTTTCCTGTGTACATCAATGGCAGCACAGATGGGGTGGAAACTTCTGCGCAAAATCCAAGTGTCAGACATGTCTTGAAGATAAGCTACCTACGCAAGCAGCATGATTACTATTTTCTTGGTAACTATGCATCTGATCAGGGAAACTTCATTCCTGATGTCAGGTTTACAGGGACTAGTTCAGACTTGAGGTATGACTATGGTAAATTCTATGCTTCCAAGTCATTTTTTGAAAATGCCAAAAACAGGAGAATATTATGGGGATGGGTGAACGAATCTGACTCCACACAAGATGATATTCAGAAAGGATGGGCTGGTCTACAGGTATTCTAGTCATTTCAGCTGTCATATTGTTTACCTTTGTAGATATATGATTGTATTAAATTCAATCCAAAGATATATGTTTGAAATCATTGTTGGATATAATCATAGATAGAAGAGTGTGTATGTCCATAATACAAACAATTCCTGTTATACTATAGTTTCTAATGATTTTCTTAACATGTTAACTGACTGAGTATTTTTGGCTGTGTAGACAATTCCAAGGCAAGTTTGGCTTGATAAAAGTGGGAAGCGATTGGTTCAATGGCCACTTGAAGAGGTAGAACAACTACGTGGCAAGCACATCAGAATAACGAGGGAGAACCTTGAGCATGGATCAAATCTTGAAGTCTCGGGTATCACTGCATCACAGGTAAGTAAATTGACTCTATTTTCATTGATAAATTTCAGACCAAGCACATCAATGATGAGGGCTTTCAAATTTGAACTTTTGAAGGCCGATGTAGAAGTGTTGTTTGAGCTACCTGAGCTAGAAAAGGCTGAGTTTCTTGATCCAAATGGAGTTGATCCCCAACTACTTTGTAGCCAAGAATATGCAGCAAGAAGTGGCACAATAGGGCCATTTGGGTTGTTAGCTTTGGCTTCAAAGGATCTCAAAGAGCACACCGCAGTCTTCTTCAGAATTTATAGAGCATCCAATGGATATGTATGCCTCATGTGCAGTGACCAAAGCAGGTTGCATCTGAATTCTAACATTCCACCAACATAGTTTTTTGTTCATAGATAACTCTTGTTAAACATCTCCATGTAAATTGTGATTGAGACAGAATTTTGTTTATCCAGGTCCTCATTGAGGCATGACCTTGACAAAACTACATATGGAAGTATCTTAGACATAGATCCCAATCTAAAAACGATTTCACTAAGAAGCTTGGTATGTTTATTTCTAAAAGGTGTTACTCAGTCCTCCTTGTTTTATGATATGCTTGGTGGTTTGATGAGTTCTTGTTATGCAGATTGACCACTCCATTGTTGAGAGTTTTGGAGATGGAGGGAGAGTTTGTATCACTAGCAGAGTTTATCCATCATTGGCTATAGACAAAGATGCTCATCTTTATGTATTTAACTATGGAAGCCAGAGTTTGGTGGTTTCAGAACTGAACGCTTGGAGCATGAAACAAGCAGAGATTGGGTATGAGGGAAACATAAGCTATACCTGAGAAGGGTTAGAAGATTTTTGACAGTGTCGGATGTGTCTTAACGTTGTTTTCCCTATATGATTGTCATATTTAGGATATAACTCTGTTGTCTATTGTAATATGTATAATGAATTGAACCAATAAACAAACGACAAAACATTCATAAAGGACATACGTATGGAACTTCTTTGTTCTAAAACTTGTCCCACACAAGGAAGTTATTGGTTCTAAAATGCACTTCCTTACTATAATCAATTACTTGCACTTCATTTTAACAACTAAAAGACCAAAATACTCTCACTTGCCATCGTTGCTCCTATAGCCATTGTTGCCATTGTGTCTTCTTTTTTATGCACAGACAGAAAGAGAGGGAGAGCATGAAAATGTAGGTTGTTAAGTTTAGTGGAGATTATATAATTTTGTAGTTTTTTTCTCTTTACAGATTGTCTGATCTGAAATTTACTAGATTGCTCAATTTGAAAAGGAAAGATGAATTCTCGAAAGCTTGTTTTACAAAGCTTATTCTGAAAAGCATCTCATATGTTCTGGAAATTGAAAATTTTATTCTAAGAAAATTTTCAGGTCTGAAAATCTTGTTCTACAAATCCTATTCTAGAAAACTTGTTCCGGAAAGGTTGTTTCCAAAAATTTCCAAAATAGACAATTCAAAAATCACCATCGAAATATGTTATGAATGGTAGATGGGTCATTTTAAAAATTATGGTGGTGCGGTGATGAGTATCAGGTGCATAAAGCAAAAGCCTTATATTATTAATTTACAACGGTTTCTTCTTGCACCTCCTCACTTTTCTTCTTACACCTCCACATTCCAAAAATACACTTCTTCAAAAGATTTCGAAATCCATTTAAGATTTCAAAAAATCCTTTAACGGATTTTGAAATCCATTGAAGAAAAAAAAAATTTCAATGAATTTTGAAATCCGTTGAAGAAAAAATCATTCAACAAATTTTGAAATTTGTTGAAGAATTTTTTGAAAACTTCAACATATCCAAAATTTGTTGAAGGTTTGAAAAATCCTTCAACGAATTTTAAAATCCATTGAATGATTTTTTTCTTCAACAGACTTTGAAATCCATTGAAGAAAAAAAGTTGGGTGTAGGGTTTTTTGAAATACAGGAGTAGTTTTGGAATTTTTAGAAAATGTTGGGGTGTAGGAAGAAATATGGGGTAGTGCAGGAAGTAACCCTCTTAATTTACATTTAGTTCAGCTTAAAATAATTGATCTATTACGTGTAGGGATGGCATAAAAACCCGTACCCGCGGGTATCTGTGGATAAAATCCGCTATGGGTATTTAGTACCCGCGGGTAGCGGGTAGCGGATATTTTAATACCCGCTTGTTAACGGGTCGGGTTTGAATATTACACTATCCGTACTCGCCGATACCCACAACCCGTCTGGAAAATGAAATTTCAATTTTACCCTTCGTCTTTGATAAGTACAAAAATGTAGTAAATTTTCATATAAAATTTTGGCACTTATGTATTAAATTGTGTACATTTGTATCAATTTTCCCCAATCTAAGAAAGATGAAATGTAATCACATGTTTCTGAGTTGTTGATTAAAAGGAAATCCTTTGATCCCTATTTTGTATATATTTTAGGTAAATTAAGAGAGAAGAATAAATCCTGCAACATTTCGCCCAAGCTAGAATGATCTTGCTTAAGCTAGACTCGTCCAGGAAGCCATTACTTTAAAAGTCATTTTCGCTTAAGCGAGAATGACTATCTTCTCTAAGAAGTTTCATCTCGCTTAAGCGAGAATAATTTAGCTTAAGCGAGAATTCGGGCAGTATATATACTCATGAGTTAGAAAGAAGACGGAGTGCATGGAGAAAAGAAGACACAGAGCTACCCAAAGAGTTTTTCTTCCACTTTAGCTGTAGGATCTTCTTCTTCATCCCTTAGAATGTCAACGGCCACCATGAGTGGCTGATCTTTTCTCTCGGGATTGAATGTAATCGATTCGAACTCGGATGTAATCTGGTGATATTTATATATAGCATTTTTGTTTTATTCAATATTGGTATTTTTGTTCTGCTCTTAGTGCTTGATTCTATCTGATCAATAGTTTCATGAATGTGGGTTTTAGTTTTGACTGGAAAGTATTTCTAAAATCTGATATGAACAAGAATACTTGATATCGTGTGATGCTAGGGATAGATTTCAGTTTATCAATTGCTTTTAACACTTAATTATAATGTTGGACAGTTTGTTAGATATGTGAGGAATTGATCTTATGAATTTTATACGCGAGGAATCGGTATAAATGACTTTTGTGTGTTGCATCAATATTGGTAATTTTAGTTGCTATATGTTTATATTCATTCAGATTGCAGACGAGTGAGATAGATGAATTCAATCCCAACTTCTCGTATTAAACTTTCTTTAACTTATCTGCTGTTAATATTTTACTTTTACGCAACGTATTATAAATTATCAAAATCCATTATGAATCAGTTTGAATACCCTTGTATATATGTTGTTTGAGATAAATTTATCTATTTAATTGAAGTTGTTCCTCGTGGGATCAGTACTCTTACTTAAAAATCATTATACTACAGTTGATTATTGGTACGCTTGCCAAAAGTTCAACAAGTATTTTTGGCGTCGTTGCCGAAGACGGTTTTCTTTTGAATTTTTAAAGTTATCTCATCCAGCTTTGTGAATATATTTCTTTTAATTTATTTAGTTTATTTAGTTTTCTCTTTTGTATTAACCCTTGCTTGAGCTGTTTTGATTTATGTTCTTAAGAGGTCAGGTTTCTAAAGATCAATTAGTATTTAACCCAGAGATAGAAAAAACCGCTCGAAGAAGTAGAGGCAAAAGCAAGAAGAAGCAAGGAAAAACAAAGGAAAAATCTTCCAATACTTCCATCACACATCTGGAAACAGAAAATATGGCGGAAGAAGGACCAACCCCCCCTAGAAGAACATTGGGAGACTATGTTATGCAACAAGGGCCAAGATATTTTTCTAGCATAGTAATACCGCCCACCACCAAAACATTGGAAATGAAGCCAACTTTCCTTAGCTTAATCAATTCTAATCAATTCACTGGAATGGATAATTAAGATCCATATATTCATCTTTCTACGTTCTATGAACTGATAGGAACTATGGGATTTGAAGAAAGGGATCTTGATCATGTTTATATGCGTTTGTTTCCTTTTTCTCTGACAGGAAAAGCAAAGGAATGACTTAAATCACATCCAAACCAAAGTCTGAACAAGTGGAGTGATGTAGAAGATAAATTCTTGAATAGATTCTTTCCACCTTCTCGTTACATTAAGGCAAAAGCTGAGATTTCTACTTTTAGGCAAGGACCAGATGAGCCATTCTGTGAAGCTTGAGAACGATTTAACTCTTTATTGAGGAGATGCCCAAATCATGGGTTTGAAGATATTGCTCAACTAAATATTTTCTGCAATGGTCTGAGGCCAGACACAAAAATGATATTAGATGCTGCAGCTGGAGGAACAATGATGTCTGTAGATCCAGAGCAAGCAACAAGAATCATTGAGGCACTAGCATCTACAGACCATCAAGCTCGACATAGTAGACAAACAGTTCAACAAAAAGGAATGCTTGATCTCAGTACTACAAATGCAATTTTAGCTCAGAATAAAATTTTGACTCAGCAGATGGAAGCATTAACTAAACAGATGGCTAATTTACCTGAGTAGTTAAAAGCAGTACAATCTTCTCCTAGTCAACAACAACCCATGAGGTGTAACTTTTGTGGAGGTGACCATCCCAATGGTCATTGTTCATATCAAAGTGGCCCACAAGAAGGAGAAGTTCAATATGTGAGTAATCAAGAAAGCACAAGTAATTTCTCTAACAATAATAACTTTTCGCAAGGGTGGAGAAACAATCAAAGTCAGAATTTTGGATGGAAACAAGATGTTGGTCCTTCAAATAGACAACCTCCTTATCAGCATCAACAACAAAATCCATCTGTGTATGAAAGAACTACCAAACTGAAGGATACTTTAGAAAAATTCATGCAAACTTCTATGACCAATCAGAAAAATACAGAAGCTTCAATAAGAAATCTTGAAACACAGGTGGGACAATTGGCTAAACAACTATCCGATCAACATGCAGGTCATTTTTCAACCAACACCCAAACTAATCCCAAGGAGCATTGTAAATCAATTACTACCAGGAGTGGAAAAATTCTGGGAAGAGGGATTGAAGACAATCTAGTTGTGGAGGAGGAAGTTTTGGAGAAAAAAGAAAATGAGAAAGAGAAAAATGAGTGTGAGGGAGAGAAAGAGAGAAATAAAGGTGAGTATGTGAATAAAGGAGAAGAACATAAAAATCAAGAAAAAGAGAAAAATCAGAAAGAAAGAGAGTTTGTGAAACACCTTCCTTATCCGAAAAACCAATCTAACATATACAAGGAGAGACAATTGGCTCGGTTCAAGCAAATATTCAACCAGCTGGAGATCACCATGCCCTTGACTGAAGCACTTCAACAGATTCCTGCTTATGCGAAGTACATGAAGAAAATCCTCAGCAAGAAGAAGAAGTATTTAGATGAGGAAACAATTGAAGTGTAAGGAAATTGCAGTGCCATCATGCAAAAGACTCTCCCTCCAAAATTCAAAGATCCGGGGAGTTTCACCATTCCTTGCACCATTGGAAACCATGACATAGGGAAGGCTTTTATTGATTTAGGGGCTAGCATAAATCCGATGCCCCTATCTATGCTTAAAAAGATTGGTGGTCTTGAAGCCAAACCAACAAGAATGATGCTTCAGTTGGCAGATAGGTCCATCAAATATCCTTATGGTGTGGTAGAAGACATGGTGATAAAAATTGATAAGCTCCAATTCCCAGTGGACTTTGTAGTGATGGAGATGGAGGAAGATGCAGAGATACCACTCATCTTGGGAAGACCTTTCATGAAGACAGCCAAGGTTGTCATTCATATGGAAGAGGGAATACTAAAATTAAAAGACCAAGATAGAGAGGTAACTTTTAATGTCTTCAAAGATATGCAGCAAAGTCAAGAGGAATAGACTAGTCTTGAAGCAACCGATGAAGTTCTATCAGTTACTAATCTACCAAGGCAAGTTGCCAAGTTGGCCCAAAAGAGCCTTAATTGTTTCTCTCCAAAAGTGAAAGAAGAGGATGGGGATAAGGAAGAGAAACTAGTTCACCAATACCTTGTTTTGGAAAGTGATGAACCCAAACCTAGAAAACCAGTGATTATTAAGAACAGGTTATGGGTTATCAAGGCAATAAAGGCAAATGGAGTACTTGAAATTGAGGCTCCTTATTCAGGAAGAGTCAAGTTGGTGACGGGAAAGCTACTGAGAAGATGTTGGTGCCATGAAAGGAAGAAGCACATCAACATTGTGAATCAAACTTAATTGCCCCATCAGTTAGGCTCGTGACATTAAACAAGCGCTTCCTGGGAGGCAACCCAGTGTTTAATTATGTTTTCGCATTCTAATTTTATCTTGTGTGTTAATTATGTTTATGTATATATTATGTGTTTGCATACAAAAGGGTAAGTTTTAACATTTAAATGTCTCGATAAGGCAAATCATGCATGTTTAAGTGTTTTTAACCAAAATGTATGTGTCATGCATGGTAATAAGTTTTTGTGCCAAAATTGAGTTCATTGAATGTTAAAAATTACCTTGTTTTGATCAAATTGTGAAATTTGAGTTTGATAGTTTGATTCTGCAATTGATGTTGTGAAAATTTTTGGAGAGATAGATAATTGGTTGAGGAATAGATTTATATGTATCTTTGGATTAATTAGATTGAATTCATCATGAATTGGGTGAGTAAAAGTAGAAAATTTTCAAAAGTGGCAAAAACTGCATTATTTTCGCCTAAGCTAAAACCTTCTCGCCTGGGCGAGATATGCAGAAAATTGAAAAACAGGTTTTACTGATATTTTCGCTTAAGCTAAAATTTTTTGCTTAAGCTAAAAATGTCCTGCAACTAAAGTAGAGCCCCTAGAGCTCTTTCGCGTGTGCGAAACTTGCTTCGTCTGGGCCAGATTGAGGCTAAAGCTTGGGATGCTCACTGGAACCATCTCACTTAAGCAAAAAATCAGCCGCCTAGGCAAAAAATTGAATTTCAAATTCCAGTGCCTACTGGAACATTTTCTCTTGAGCTAAAATTGAGCTGTCTAGGCGAGATTAGAGCTAAAATTTGGGATACCCACTGGAACATTTTCGCTTAAGCTAAACCTTGCTCGCTTGGGCGAAAATTTCATGCAAATAAGGTTGAACCACTGGAGCTTTTTTTGCTTGTGCCAAACCTTTTAAAATTGAATCCTGACAGTCTAGCTTAAGCGAAAATGTTTTAGCTTAAACGAAAATTTTTTAGCTTAAGCGAAAACACGTGACCCTGTGTTAAAACTCCGAAAAGGAAGCACTGGTTCATAACTACTTTCTTTTCAACATAGTGCTTTCTTACTTCAAAGTATAGGGCACGGTTTTCTTGATCCAATGACGCTCAATTAACTCACCAATCCCTCCCTCCCTATGCTAAATTTCCTTGAAGGTAAGTTCCACTTCACTATCTTCCATTTTCAAAGAACAAATTTGGGGTTTTTCTCTGTATATTTTGTGGAACCCTAAGGTAGTGCTCATGTTGGTTGTTATTATCCATGAATTATTTTGAATGTTTAGATGTGAGTTGTTGGTATAACTGAATAATGTAGGTTGTTTGTGCATGGATTAATTCATGAAAATTTGATGTATGAAGATGCACATGAACTGTTCGATGAAATGCCTAACTTAATTGATGAAATGCACCATAGAGGACAACTTCACCTTTATGAGGACCATATCCAGGCATGACTCCACCAAAATTCTTGGCATACTTACAGTGGCCTAGAGACAGTCCAATTTTTCCAAGGGGAAGTGAACCAACTGGACTTGACAATAGTTTTGCAGCCGAATTCACATCAGGCTTGGGACCTTCAAGAGGAGGAGTTTCAGATTGAATTTGATAGAGTCATGAGGGGAGATTGACACACAACACTATTCCAACCTCCAGAACTCAATGAAATACGGTTTTTTTTTTTACTGCAGAACTTTTATTTTAGTAATATTATGCTTTAGTTGTTTTGGTTAGAATGTACAGTTTCAATTACTTTTTGCTTTACTTTTTGCTTAATATTGCACAGAGCACATACACAGCTAAAATGAATTTTTTTTTGGGAATTATAAGAAAATCTTTCTTGAGGAAATTGGTTAAAGAGAAATCAAGTTTCAAAGCCCATCTCTGTAGGATAATTTGAACCCTAATAGGTTAAGATGTTAAACACAAAAATGGTCATATAATAAGAAACAATTTTTTTCCTCTTCGGATTGTAAGAGAGAAAATGACAATTTTGTAAAGAATAAATGGTTTAGTTGAGAAAGGTTCATTAAACCAATTGTTCATTATTATTATTAGATTCAAATGCAATTATTTCTTAAACACTTCTCTAGATAATTTGTGTTTTAGTTAAGGATCTTCATTGATTTGAATAGACTTAAGAATCCAAACTAATTAAGTTCAATTGGATAACTAGTTTAAATAAATTCAACATGAACCACTTTAATCAAATTTGACTACGTTGATTGGTTCTCGTACCATCTTTTGAAATTTCCAAATCCAAGAAAACTATATCAAATTAATAACATATTATTCCTATTATTAATTATTATTTACAAACTATATCATAATTATTTTGCTTTTCAAATATTATTCATGTTCAAGGATTTGAAGGTGATCCCCATTTCTTTTTATGGTTTTGTAATCTTTATTAGAATTAATTGTATGTTTTTGATGTATCTGGTCTGTACATCAAAGTGTGAGTTTTCTTGGTTTAGGGTTATGAGAGTGTTTCAGTTTAATTGTTAAAGTGTTTAAGACATTTGTGTTATGTATTATTCTAGTTTAATATGATGATTGAAGTTCTCTTATTTTTCTTTTGTTTCGTGTTGTGTATGATTGAAGAACGATTGTGAGCATTTCTATTTTTGGATATTGAATTTGGTAATCATAATTACTAAGGAGCAAGCAAGAACACATTTACTTCTAACTAAAATACATTTTTTATAACGGGTTAGAAGAATCGATCTAAAAAGTGGACATTCTATGACATGTCTAAAAGAATCAACAAAGAAAACAAAAACTTTTTATGTTGGTTATATTTATGATGGGTCCAGAACTGACATAAAAAATCTTTTTTAAACGTCATAAAAAGTTTTCTGTATTTGTATTTGTATGTTAAATATAGTGTTATTAGAAGAGAAAAAGATAATAGAGAAAAAAATTATCCTTTCTACAACATTTTCAATTCAATAGCAAAAATTGTTAGCATAATTTTGAAAATGCATTGATACAAAACCAAACTACAACATATAATTAGAGCAATTTGATATAAAACATCTATTAAAGGAAGTTTTTCCATGCAAAAAAGACATATGGATAAAATACATGCATGAAGTGATACACATAATTGAAAATGTTGCATGAAAAATATAATCAAAGCTTTAAGTACTTAAAATATTTGTGCATCTAACAGATGATCTAGAGATCGCATTTCACATTTGTCAAGATGATATCTAGTATAAGCAATGTTTGTTTTTATACGTCTCATAGAGAGTTTTTCCTTGTAAATCAACAAATTTTTGTTATACAAATCAAGAATGATTTTGTGTACTTAATCAATAGAGTAATGTTACATATTTATGTTAAGATAAGATTGTTTAAAGAATTCATCGTCTAAGTAGCTCAGATTTTGAAGTTTAACAAAAAAACATTAAATGAAATATTGTTTGTATTAGAAGTTGTTTTAAAGAAATAGCATCTAAGAGAAAAATATTTTGTAACATCTTTTGTAGACAAAATTAAGCTTATAATAATGTTTTCTAGATTGAATTGTCTAATGAAGAAAGTTTATAAATAGTGTCTAAGAAAAGAAGTTTTTCTCAATAAATCATCTAATAGACGATATGAGTAACAAGCTAGTGTTTTATGAACAAAACTTGTATAGCCCATAATAACATTGAAGCTTAAGGATTGTTTTATTCAATGTAGTGTTAATTCAAGCCAAGCGTCTTATGAAAAACATTGTCTAATGTATGATTGTTAAACGCTACAAACAGTTTTGATAAAGCATATATAATGTTTTACACCATCAGATGATCATATATGTTGTATGTTTTACCAAACGATGCATTTATTAATGATATGACAAATGATAAAATGTTTTGAACACACAATACGGCGTAACGCTTATTAATGTTCAAAATATTTAATGTACGTACGATAAGTGTTTCGATGCTTGTATACTTTGTTCTTAATATTTGTGTAGATCACTAGAGCAGAAAGAAATCACCAAAATCATTGCACCCAAGAAAAAGATGTTCAGAGAGATAAAGAACATTCTGGGAATGTTTTCCTTTAACCCTTATGCTCTGTCACATCGTATAAGCTCTGGTTCGATAAAGGCTATGATAAAACATTGTACCTTTGCAAAGTAGACTAAATTACTTCCCACCTAAAGGTTACATGCTCTCCTGAAGTCAATTTATCTATCTAAGTATCATCTCTCAATAAAAACTATAAATAGACAAAAGATTGAAGAGAAGATAAGAAGGATAATATAGTGAACTTATGAGCACTCAAACAAGTTTATTGTGCTCATACAACGTCTGAAGCTAAATATTTCTAAAAGAGAGAAACCTTAGCAATATCTCATATTACTTTGTATTGTTTCTATTCTCTCTTTAAGAGTTATCAATATATACTTTACTCATAACACTACTTGTGTCATAAAATCTTGAAGAGAATTAAAACACTTGATGTTTAGCTCGATTGAATTAAACAATCTAGACATGTTGTCTAGGGTTGAGACCAGAAATGATTAGAATACTTGTAAACCAGGAGTGGTTGACTAGATGAACCAAAAGTGGTAAGAATACTCATTGTAAACTTGGAGAGGTAAAACTCGTTAAGAGTTCTTAAGGGAGAACTGGACGTAATCAAGTCGAGTGAACCAGCATAAAATTTTTGTTTTATTGCTTTGCTTCTTCAAATGTTCTCTTAAAACTCATTTTAAACACCATCGTCTGAACTTATTTTTTGTCTGTCAATCATTTAAAAAACTATCATACATCATTTGCGAAAAATTTTAAAAACATTATTCATCCTTCGAGAAAACAAAATTAAACTTAATCTTAAGAGAAGATTATTTAGTGACAAAAGTGATTTTATAAGTTTGCTCTAAGATGAAAGTTTTCAAAGAAAACAAAACAAATTGAATAAGTCAATATATAAAAAAATATACATTAACTTGAGTACGCTACTTTTGGTGCCTACTTGAGACGTTTGAAGTTTATTTTAAAAACTAGGTTCTAAATACTTTTTAACTTTCAAACTCTTATAATTAGGACTAATATTTTCTTTCTTCAACTACAATTTCTATATGAATAATATATTTATATAATTACAATTTTACTCACAATACAAGTTTGTTTCCAATTCGTTGATGTAAAAGTGTTAAAGTTACAACCTAAACTAATTTTTTTTTCTTTGACATGAACTTAACAAATCCTATTATTGTTAATTTTGGTACTCAATAATTGTGCAATTTAATTTAATTTGGGCATTTACGAAGAAAGCATAGAAGAGTTAATGTTGAAGAAAAAGAATAATTTTGGAGATTCGAGTGATGTTAGGTTGAAAGATTCTTAAAGGGACCCAGCAGTGTTGTTAATGAATGGCATGGCATGCATGTCAGAGGTCTGGTTTTTGCATTAAAGAAAGACTTAAACTTTGGACAATGAAATTCCACTAGCTTGAGTCTACCATTCTTTTGTTTTCTCTTTTTCTTTCCTTTCTCTTTGGATTGTGGCCATTGTTGGAGATACACTGCTTCATGTCTTTGATGTCGTCACAATGCCGTCTTTTCCCAACCTAAAGGAAATAAGCTAATAAGGTCCCACTAGCTGGGAAGTGGAATTTTAACCCTTTCTTGGTCATGCCCTAATTATCACCTCCAAGACTTCCCTCACTCCCCAAAATGCCTAAAGATCCTTCCCACTCTAATTTTTTAATCCATGATCCTTCTATAACTTTAATGTCAATTCAACAATTCAATCAACCCAATATTGAATCACTTACTAAGTAAGAATAACAATTTATTACATTTACTTTGACTTTTTCTTATTGTGTTTTATTGGGATAGAAAATATTTGCTTTAAACTTATGTTACAAATATATAATGATTAATTGCTAATTATAGATTGTTTTTAGATAAAATCCCAACCTAAAATGAACATATAAAACTTCTTAATAATTCTTTGTTTAGTTTTTTTTTAAAATATTAAGTTTAGAATTTTAGATTAAAAGATGTGATTGAAAAATAAATTACATTAAAATTGATCAACAATTCTCTCATAAAAAGTTAAATACAACCAAAGTCAAATATTTCACATTAATAATATACCTACAAGATTGAGATTAAGTTTGGTTGAGTGTTTTATTTTAAATGATCATAACTTAAACTTAGTTTAAGTGATAAATAATTTGTAACACTTTGTTTGTTTCATATGAAAGAGGTGATGTGGGAAAAGGAGAGTATTGAAAGAGAAGTTAAATAATAGATTGTTTTAAAATAAATGTCTAAGATTAGACAATTTCAAGAAGAGAGAAATGATATCATTTTCCTCATAAAAAATACTAAGTATCAATACAACAATATGTTATAATGGATCATGATCCTCAATTTTGCTGCTTGTTGTGTTTTTTTTTTTCACTTTAAAAATAATATTATAATTTGCTGTAAATATTACATGATTGATAATTATGAAAGGTTTTTCTTTATTATTTTCAAAATATTTAAAATACCATATAATAAATCATTTTTTGGTTTGATTATGTGTTTTACTTCAATTGATTGTGATGGTTTAAACCAACAAAAGATAGAACATAGACACAAGAGAGTACAAAGATAAGTTATGCACTAATTTATTTCAAAAGAAAATAAGTGTAAAGTGTAGAAATCAAATAAAAGGATAAAAATTAGAATGTAATCATGTATTTACATAACAGGAAAGATCATTTTTGTACATAGAGGCTTTTTTTATTTTGAAGTTAAAATGATCAATTATGAATTCTAAGCAATCTATTATAGTCATAAATATATCAAATAAGATTACAGGATATATATTTTTTTCAAATACTTTTAAAATATAGTAAAAGAATAAAATAACAACAATAATATATAAATTATAAAATCAAATAAAATAATTATAATAAAATCCTTTTTCCCATTTTTCATACAAATAATTTGAATTTTGAATTTTTTTTTTCTTTTCTTTTCATTCCCATATTTATAATCTTACTATCGCAAAGCACTAAAATGTCTTAAATAAGAATATTCTTACTATTATTTTGGTTTGAATAACATTCTTGTACACTTTTTCAAAACAATTTTAGAGAACCAGAGAAGATTGGGTGATATATCAGCCAAACAAAATTGAAAAACAACCTACTAAATAAATGTCTGGTCTAAAAGATTATGTAATGACTTTATTAAGCCAATCATTATTTTTGAAGTGAAAAACCTAAAAGAAATAGACTGTTATTATTTGATGTGAAAAATCCAGCAAAATAACCATACAGTTAACATCATGATAATGCTATTGTTGTCATTAAATAAAATCCTGTCTTTTAAATAATAAAATTACCTTAAAGTATTAGTTTTTTTGTAGTACTTTTGGGTGCAACAAACAGACTCATAAATGATTAACAAATACAGAGAAAGCACCAAGCTTCTTGGCTGTACTCCAGCTTCTAAGATGCTTTGCATATCAATAAATCAGCACTAAATTAAAGTGCTTTTTGTTTATAGTACTGTGTACACTTGAGAAAAGCAATGACACTGCAACTTATAGTGCTAACCTTTTCTATTTTGTTTCTATTTGAGGTTTAGGGTTTCCTTCAAAGAGCAACATTGAATTGAAAGTTGATATTTTGATTCTTTATATATACCTGCTGCTGCTCATGATGCTGCTTATGATGATGATGGTGGTGGTCATGTGGGTGATATACCCTTTAGACTATTGAATTAAGACCTTGGCTGAGGTTTTATGAGGATGTAGTCATGCATGCCATCACACACCACCCATCAATGCTGTTGTCTCTTGGCATGATGACAGTAATTCAAGTTTGTCCTTGCACCCTGTTTTAGCTTTGAATCTATCTGGGCTTTTTACCTTTTATGAATTCTAGATTCAATAACAATTATTATTAAAATATCTCCAACAGTGTCCCCCACAAAAACTATTCTTTATTTTTTCACACCTTCCATTGCACAAGGAAAAACCAAGATAATTTTTTATATTAGGTTTATGGTTACACCACCTTGCTGGCTTTGGTAAAAGTAAAAAAAAAAAAAACCAATAATACATATATATACAGATCAATTCTGTGAAAGATTAAAAGGGCAAAAGCAATTGATACCAATCTAGTCAAAGAAGGAAGGAAGAATATGAAGCAGAAATTGGGGTTGCAATTCCATCTCCTTTTTTGTGCAAATGATTCTTCTAGTTTAGCATAATTAACTCATGAAACTGTGAGAGAAGGGTTTTATATTATCTCACAACATGGAATTTGATTCTATGATGTTCACAAGGGTGTGAAGGAAAAAATGAAAAAAAAAAAAAAAGAGCCGTGTTGGATTTAAACTACATATATATTTTCTTCACAATAATTGGAGGTGCTTGTGTCTACTGATAAAGAACACGATAAAAGTTTATCTTTTTCATTGCCTTCTTCTTCGTTCGTTCATTCATTCATCATCATCATCTTTTCCAAAGTACTTTGTAAACTTCTTTTCTTCCCCAACTGTTTAACCCCAAAGGGAACAACAAGTCAAGAAGAACCCTAAAAAAATCCTCTTTTGGATGGCCATGATGGTCCCTATCATTGTCAAAAATAGCCATAAAATCCGCTTAGGTTGATCTCTAAGGACCAAAAAGACTAAACTCTTGGTAAGTAGTGTGTTATTAATTAATTTCTTATTAATAAAAGATAAGTAGTGTGAAAAAAAAAAAAGGAAAGAATGATTAGGTAAGAGTTATGAATAAGATGGATGAAGCAAAAGTGACAAAACCATAGACTCTGATTGCATGATAATAATTGAGGAAAAAAGGAACCCGTGATTATGTATAATGGAACCACACTAAGTAGTTGTAGAAGAAGAAGAACAACCATTGAACCCAACCACACATCCTTGTCGCTCTCACCACACAACCAGATGCTCTCTCCCAACACGTGTCACTCAGACATCGCAAGTACCCTCCACCCCAACATCCATACTCGCAGATCTATTCCCACACCAAAATAATCAAACTTTCCTCCATCGATCAAAACTCATTCTTTTTCATCAACCATGTTCAACCTTGTCAACAATATACACATCTAAACACTCATCTCTCTTCTATTCACACAGTAAAAAATCAAGTGTTCAACAGACATTTAAGAAGGTGAGATTCTATCTATCGGTTCCAAAAACCAACCTGAATTTCTGCCAAGTCAAACTGAAAGAGCATGTGTCTGGGAAATTCCAGAAAAACATTAGTCTCGCTTTTCCATGTTGTAGTTAATATAAGGAAATGTTAACGCTCATTTAGTTAGAGAATTGAAATACAGAACAGAGAAGGAAGAGAGAAACTGGTGAATTGAGAGAGATTTCATTTAACATAGAGAGGAGGACTAAAAATTATACAATTAGTTTTTTTCTTCTTTTCTGGAGGTAAATAATTTTTATATATTTTTATATATTTATATATGGTGGCGATTATGAAAAATATATTATTGACGGTGGTGGTGGGTGGTGGTCATACCCAGAGGGCGCCGACTTGGACAAGTTTGGGGACGAGGTGGCCGCTGACGTGGAGGGCGACGAGGGACTCCAGGCCGCCGACGGAGGCACCGCCGATGAAGACGGCGGGAGTGCGGGTGGCGTCCGGGAGGGCCGCTATCTCGTGGTCATCCAATTCGATGACGGTGGGGTTGACTCCGATGGTGGCGAGGAGCTTCTTCATGACGTGGCACATGCAGCAGGAGGAGCGCGTGAAGATGATCACCGGGTGCTCCGATATGAGCCGCTGGATACGCGCCTCCGTGGATTCCTCGACGTCGATGGAGAGCGAGGAGGAGGATGAGGTGGTGGAGGAGTTGGTTGTGGCCGGCGTGGGAGTGGTGAGGTCGAGGTGTACGACGTCGTTTGAGCAGCGGCGGAGGCCTTGCATTTTAATGTGAAAGGAGAAGTGAGAGTGAATGAACTGAAATGAAAGGTTGAAGTGGTGGAGTTTTTATTTATAATAATAATGAATAAAATTAATTAATTAAAAAAAGAAAAAAAAAGAAATAAAGAAGAGTTGCTTTGTGGTTGCTTACATCACTGTCTATACTTGTGTACTACTATTGTTAGTTTTTTTTTCTTTTTCTTTTATTTTTGTTTTGTGGTTTCATCTATTTCTCTTCTCATACCCTCTTCCACTATCTGTTTCCTTCCTTCCATGCTTTCTCCATTGCCTATTTTTTCATCAAATTAAAACCATCTTTAATACATTTTTATTTCATAAAAAAAAAAAATCAAAACTGCTTCATTTTACAGGAACAAAAATTTATAAAATTGTTAAATTTTAATAAATAATAAGTTATATTACTATTGTTCTTTGTTTCCTCTGTTAATTAGGAGATTTCATGAATTTTATGGGAACATATAATAAGAGCACTTTGTCCCCTTCTCTTATTTTGACTTTTTTTTTCTTCATGTATTTTTTTGGTGAAATTCCAATTTCCAGAAAAATACCAAACTTGTTTTTTCTTCTTTGTAAACCCCACTTATTGCACTTTCTTCAGTGCTAAATGAGATATTATTAGTTCTGAAATTCAATTTTTATTTCAGTTGTGTTACTAATTTTTTTAAAAAATAAAAATAAAAGAAAAAATATGTATTTAAATTATTTGACGTGAGACTATTACAATGATTTTATCCTAGAAGAACGTTTTGAAATATTAAACCAGAATGATATATTTAAATGGTAGAAGAGAATATTCTAAAGGTGATATTCTAAGAAATTTTGTTATTAATAGAAATGTGAGTTTAAAAATTTTAAGTTGACCAAGCTGTTGGTAAATTGAAAGTCTTGGTCTATCTTGTTTACTGTGATTTAACATACATAAATTAAAAAAATAAAAAACTTTAAGCTCACTAATTCTCAATTTGACAGATTAAATTGAAGTGTCTAAATTATAAATATATATTTTTATTATGAAAATTGATGTTATAAAATTACACTAGCATCAGTATTATTGATAAAAGAAACTAAAAATAGTAATAAATACGTATTTTAAACAGCCATATTAGCTATGTAATTTTCTTTAATATTAAAGAAAATTCTTTTAGAGATTCTGAATAGTAGAAATAATAGTAATAACGTATGTTTCTAGAAATAATATATTTGGTCCTTAATAGTTTATGGAATTGAAGAGTCGAACGAAACAAACTTCAATAAGTTAATGAACTGAATCATATATTATATTTAGTTTTTTTGAGGGGATTAAGTGAGTTATTCAAGTGAATCTATTGGATTGTCACTCCTTTAATCATTGACAAAGTCTTCATATACTTTATATTAACTGATTAATTATATTGGCCATTATAAATTATTTAAAAATGTAAACAATTTAACTCAATAAATCACAACTTCTCTCAATATACTAAAAACAAGACATTTAAATTAATTTTCATTAACTTACTTAGGTATACTTGTTAAATAATCTAAGTGCTTACACTTTATTTTTCAGTTAATTATTATATTCATTTTGTGTTTTTACCCCTGTTTATTTTTCATTTCCCTTCATCAAAAACATTTTTAATCCTAACAATTTTATTATTATTTTTATTCCACCAATTTATTCTCATCCCAAATATTTTTATCTTCGTTATGAAACAAAGCACAAGTGTAAAAAACAAGCACAATTATTAACTTTCCTTTTAAATTAATGAAATTTTCGAAAGCTAACAATGAAATACCAAGATGTTGAAAAGAAATCCAAATAGGAAAAATGCTACATCTACAAGTAACTACATAAAGGGAAAACAAAACATTGAAATCATAACCTTTCTCCTATTTTATGTGCTCACATATATATATATATATATATATATATATATATAAAAATGAAGGATAACTTTTTTTAAGAAAAAAGAGAACCACACGCGCTGTGAGGTGCGTGGGGCGTGGAAGAAGGAAAGGGTTGGGGAATAGGAGAAATTTGGCGGTGAAATAGCTATGAACGGTCACATGGGTGAAAAGGAGGATGACGTCACTTTGACTTGGACGTGGAACCGTAAGATTGAACTGTGACGTAATCAAAAGTTATGTGTAGTAAAAAGTAGTACTGGTAAAAAAAGGGAGTTAGATAAGTGCTTTTATATTTACTCTTTTTAACTCAAAATCACTTTTAAAACTCTGAATTTTAACTATCTAACAAAGTTTATTACTTTTGTATTACTTATTAATGTTATTATATGAATGTCTTGAATAACACTGATATTAATTTTTCAGTATGTTAATTAATTTGTAAAGAAGCTTTGATGACGTGGATGAGAGAGAGGAAGGGAAGGGCCCACAGGGTGACATAATCATTGAGAGAGTTAGGACTTTGGTCGTCATGGTGACGTTCCGGGAGTGACACGTGGCGTACCTTTTAGTTTTGAGACAGAGAGTGTTGCAGTGGGGCAGCATGTAGGGGAATGGAGCGAATGAGAGCATGGCACGTGGCATGGGGTTTTGATTTGGGTGGTAGTGAGGGTGAGGTTATGGGGTGTGGTCCCCAGTGAGCATGATGTGATGAATGTTAGGGAGAGAGTGATGGGAGAAGGTGGACCGTTGATGGTGCTAAATAAGTAAATGTGGTGTCTGCCATATGCTTTCTCATGACCATGTCTTGCGTCACTCTTCTCATGGGACCCTTTTACTCTTTTTCCCCCACACTTTTTCAATATTAAAAAAATACCTTTATTATCTTCACTTTTTCTTTAAAAATAAATTATTTTTGCAAATGTTTTGTTTCTATTATACGTAAATTAGAGTTCAGCTCATTTATTTTACGTATTATATTCTTATATATTTTTTAATTCATTATACCTTATAACAAATGTCTAATGTTTTTGCTATAGTGTCAATTGTTTGATTCAAGAAACAGCAAAACGAAGATGTTTGAAGAATGAG
Organism: Vigna angularis; assembly: GCF_016808095.1. Classification (NCBI taxonomy): domain Eukaryota; kingdom Viridiplantae; phylum Streptophyta; class Magnoliopsida; order Fabales; family Fabaceae; genus Vigna; species Vigna angularis. Next base: position 13,577,012 of record NC_068976.1, on the reverse strand, counting down.
AAATTCAAGTTTTAACTTGGAAGGAAAAGTGGAATGATCGATAATAATTCAATCTTTAGGTTATATGAAATAAGTGCTTTCTTTCAGAACGTGGGTTTACATGTTGAGTCGAAGGGAATCACGTAATATACTCTCTCATGTGTGGTGTAGTGCTATTATATCAACATGCATTTCTTAAACTATGCTTCAATAATTGACTTTTGCATGCGTGGAAACTGTTGTCCTGAGTTGGAAACTTTAGGGTTAAAATCTACTGCTGCTGAATTCAACCATAATAATGGTAGTGGAGATGTGGTCAATATATACAAAACAGAATATGCTGCCAATTACCTTAGATAACAACCAACACGGACGTGCTTTTCTTATGTTTAACACTAACTTTTTAATTATATCTATATAAATCACTTACTTTTAATTTCCCATTGAATTAAGACAAATTTATTTTTTAAGTATAATTCCTTTCTCAATACAAATATCCATGTTTCAATCCATTGGATTATAACACTCAATTTCTTTAATTATAAATAATAGTTATAAAGTGAACTTTAAGTTTAATTTATCTCCATCAAACCAGTTTTTAAAATTTATATCTATGTATATACTTTAAATTGACTTTATTTGTAGTCGATGTGAGATTTAACACCCCCTCACACTGAAGTATACACCCATATATACTCTAAATTACCTTATCTCTTGTCGAAATATATATATATATATATATATATATATATATATATATATATATATATATATATATATATATATATATATATATATATATATCGTATGTGAGACTAAATATTAATGAATAATTTGATAACGAGTTGAACAATATGCTAACTCAATCTCACAAAATCGGTTTGTAAGATGAGGTTTGCAACCACATATATTTTAAATCGGTCTTATCTCTAGTCGATGTAGGACTTCCAACACATCTCCATCAATCGAGGTATATACATTTTGTGTGTGGGACAAGACATTAATGGATGGTTCGATAGAGGATAAATAGCGGATGGAATGAAGTGCCTAATAAACACAAATCAAAGACAGACTCTAATACATGACTCTAGTACCATGTTAAGATGTTAACTTTAAGTCTAACTCAACCACACAAAATTGACTTCTAAGTTGAGGTTTGCACTCACATATATATATTTTAAATTAATTTTATTTCTAGTCGACGTGAAACTTATAACAACATCTTACTTATTAAATAGTGGACATAATAAACAAGTATATAACTACTACATTCAATGGTTATATGAAGTTTATCTTTATAAGAATTGAAAAAAAAACATGTGAATATCTACGAAAAAAAATCGTAATGTACAACTATTAAACAAATATTTTTAATAGATACTTGTGAGTGATAGATATGAGTATTTAATTACACATTTATTGATGAGACGAATACAAGTATTTTGGTATCTAATTTGCAGATACTTGCTAATAATTATTAATAAATTTATTTAAGTATTTTTTTAAAAATTTAAGTGATCAAAATAAAATTATTATTAAAAAAGATATTAATCATAGAATAATTGTTTAAATTTTGATTTAATATATTTCAATTTTTTTTATTTAGACCTATATGTCATCTTGTAAAAGATTAATTTTTTAAAATTTATATCTTCATACTACTAATTTAACTTTATCTTTTAGAAAAATCAAATTTATTTGCATTAGTACTAAGTGTATTCAATTTAATTTGTTGTCATTCCTGTTTCTTTGTCAATTTTTTTATCAATGTATCTGTTTATGGAATTCAATTACAACAACATAAATTAGTACAACCATATTAACTATAATCACAAGTTTATATGATCCATACATATAGTAGTATATATATAATTTTAATAATATATATCTAAAGATCTAACACTCTAATCCATTTATTGTATCTACTCTAGGTTTGTTATAGAATATCTCAAACACTTAATCAATATCTTAATAAGAAAGAATTATGAGTTTAGGTTAGCTTATCTTATCTTACCACAACTTTTCAAAAACATTTACTCCAACAACAGAAAATTTAGGAAAGTCCGAAGTTTGGTTTAAAACCCAAACACCCCACCACAAACCTATAATATTAGGGACATTGAACATTTGTTAAAAAAGAAAATTAATTTAAAAAATGAGTTTAAAATGAGAATTAAAGAGAGAAAAAAGAAATCTTGAATGTGATGATTACATGTAAATTATGAAAGTTGTGAGGAAAATTTGGTTGTTTATAGGAATTGGTTAACGTTGATTGGATGAGAGGATTCTGAAATGAGTGGGAATAAGTGACGTTGTGTGAGAGAGGATTCAATAATGCATAAATGATATTAATAGAATAAGAGTGGTGAGTAAAATTTCCATGACCTTGGTGTGTGGAAGCGGCACTCACCATGCACGCACTATTATTACGTATTATTTTATTCACATCTTTATTCTAGTTCACACATATCACCCACTCAGTTTCTACCCTTCTGCTTTTCTAAACAACTTTAAACTCACGTGAACCTTAATTTAAGATTCCTCACGGTCTACACTCTTTATTAAATCTTGGCTTCGGAAATTCATGCTCCTTTTCTTTATTACCTCATCATGTACCTCTCAACTCTTAACTACCGTGATTTAGGTAACCTAATTCATTCATGCATCTTAGTGGTGGTAGGGAAGGAGAAAACGAATTCTTCAGTGAAACAATGTGATCAAGAAATGACCAAAGGGAAGAGTTGCATTAGAGGTTAATAGTATGTTATCCATACTTTCAACATTTTATCCACACACGAGTCAATTTATGTATGGATTGTTAAGAAGTTTATTTAGTATGATTCAATCTCATAAATATTTATTTATAATGTTTTTATAGTTCAATAGTAGCTCATAATAAACCTAATCAACAAAAAACTAATTTTTTTAATTTCTTTTAATGTTCAAATGATTAAATGTCTAAAGAAAACTAAGAAAACATAAGAATATTATCAAAATTTACAATACAAGATTGTAACTCAAAATCTTAAACACAATAAATTTATAATCTTTATATGTGTATGTGTTAAGAAATAATTTTTTAAGTCTAATTTAATCTTATAAAACTGACTTATAAAATAAAATTTAGACTTGTTTCAAATGTTGGATCAATGTCAATGGTCTAATCTTTGATGTGTCGTCTAAAGTTTACGTTATATTCAATTAAGGTTTCTCATATGTTCAAATTGTTCGGATGGTATCTGCAAAATATATTTTGATACTAAAGTCATATCAATTTAGACAAATAATAATGAATGTTGCTATGAATGTCTAACTTATTTTTTTAGCTCCAACTCTTATTTTTAAATTTTTGTGGTGAATTTTTTATTATGATATGACCTAATTACGATCTAAATATAAATAATTATTTTATCTTTTTCATCTTTATGAACTCTGTCTATCAAAAAGACTTATACAAAATTAAATAATGTTAATTTGTTTATCATAACAAAATATGTATACGTGAACTTAGAAGACTTTTTTATCTCATATAATATACTAACTTTCTTTAATTATTTCTTTCTTTAAAAATATTTAATTTCACTTCGATAACAAATAAAATCATATCACTTCGATAACAAATAATTCATGATAAATAATATTATAAAAATAGTACAATTAAAAATAATTTCATTTTACTAAACTAAATTTTTTGTACAATATTAAAATTAATTTTAATAATTAATGTTAATTTTTGACTCTTTATAAACTTTTTTACAATTAAATATAATATTAACAATTTTCATTTTATATTACATTAATAACTACGGACATTTTGATAATCTTTCATTTCTACCAATCAAACAATTTTTTTTTATGTATCACATCAATCAAATCCTACACTAATTCTCATAAATTTTACTTTCAAATTCACTCTAATTTACCTCTAAATCTACTCAAATAAACAACAATTAATTCACACTTAAATCTCCTCAAACCCATCCAGTCACTCCCTCTAACAAAATGCGCCCTTAGACTGATTAATTGACCATCCAAACTCATGATTCATCGTTCGTCGGGTTTACAACTGACCGTTTGAATGGGAACTAACCAAAGGAATTAATGATTTAGCATCCGAATTGTGATTCACGGAATATATTATTGTAAAGTTCTTTATCTTTATCTTGAATGGAGATAAAATAAGGTTGAAGTTGAAGTTTATATTAAATTGATAATAATAATTTATGAGGAGTGAAGTGAGGTGTACTGGGTGAGTTATAATGTAGGGGTGTCGGCGCCGCGGAAAGGTTGGAGTATGCGTAGTGAGATGGTAGAAGATTGATTTGTGTGTTGTGTGTTGTGTGTTGTGTGTTGTGTTTGAGGTGGTTGACTAAGGTTGATAGGGAGTGAGACACATGGGTGACGTAAGCTGAAGTGACCCTGTCATGTCATTGGTGGGGACAATCTGACTTCATCTTCTATATCTCTGTCGCTTCATCTCACAAGGAAAACTTATACCTTCTCTTTTTTTTCTACTTCTTTTCTATTTTTTACTCACAATCTCTCTCATTGCCTCTTTCTATTATTAACACAACCAAATAAATTCTTTTTAATTATAACCCAATTATTTTTCATAATTCGCTCCTCTTAATTATAAGTGTTTAGGAAGAAACAAACAGTGGGATGTGCCTCCAGATTTTGGTAATTAAACTTTATGATTAGAAGGCTAATTTGCTTATCTAAAAAAACTTCCCTTTACTCTAAGATTCTCTTTTTATAAATTATTCTAAGTGTATGCAATACAAGAAAACAAATATGGTAAATAAAATTACCTATTTTATTATACAACAACACACAGAAAACAATAATTGTACTTTGGTTGTCTCATGATAATTGATATACACATATACTACAGAAAATAATGAACATGTGTGGTGTTTCCCTTTAAGTTTCTGAAACCTCTCCATAATCATATTAGCATTGAATTCAAGAGAATTATTTAATTTTTTGAATTGAATAAATTTAGTGAAAATTTGTGTGTTTTTGGGTGGACAGAAAAGGTAAAGGTGAGAAGCACCAAAGGAATTGGTTAGCATGAAAAGGGACATGCCATGCCTTAATTAGTTGAGCTTACTATGAGAGTCACACAATGGGTGGAAGTGGAGGATTTTCATCCACCATTCTTCACCACTCATCTCTTTCTCTGTTCTTCAAAGGGCTCTAACACTAGCATCAGATTCTTAATTTGACCAAACTTTAACTTATTCCACAACCTCACTCTTCTGCATTTTTTTCTTCATATTAATATTATTTATTAAGATAATTACTTTCACTTATTATTAAATTGATTCATGCTCAGAATTCAAATGTAATAAATTTAAGTTATTATTAACTTAATTTATGAGAATAATTTAATTAAGTGTGAGTTTCGTATTAGAAACAAATAAGAACGTTCAACGGTTTATAAAAAAAATCAATATATTAATTTTAAGAGTAAGGATAAATTCATTTTTTAGAGTAACCACGTTTTCACACATATTACATTGATTTGACAACATATTAAGTGAACTTTTGTATTTGCAAGAGTGAATGATAGAAAAAAATAGAAAAGTTTTATATGTCAAAATATCGATACACTTATTTTATGATTTTGGATTAATTTTATCTATTTATTTTTTTTAGTGTGTATAAATTTCAAAAGAATGAAAAATGATAAAAGATAAATATTTTAAAAGTTTGATATTTATAAGTCAATATAACATTCATTAAAATAACAAAGAACAAAGTTACAACTTCAAAATAAAATAATGTAAACAATAAAGTTTGAAAGGTGAAATTAATGAAACATTACATTATCTTGAGATTTATTCAAGTAAAAGACATTCATGGACAGTATGAATTCACTATAGACAACAAAAATTCAATTAAAAATAGAAGCTCATTAACCCAAACATTGATGGAAGAACCAAATTTGGACACAACAATTTTGCATAGTTTACGTAACCCTTGGACTCGATCACCATAGAAAAATATAGCATTGGCTAACAAAATCAGAAAAATGTTACCTAAAAGATAAATCAAGAATCAAATCCAATAACAACAAATTCAAAATAGCTAGTAAATATTTCCCCTTATCAATTCATAAATAATGTGAGAGAGCAATATTTAATCTATTTTTCGCCATTGTGTTAGTTATTTTTTAAGTATACCCTCCACATGGCTTGCTTTATTATATTAGATGAAGAAGGAATAATTACAAAAGAAGGTATACTTTTCTTGTTGTGAAAGGTTCATACATGCATGGAAGGTACTAAAATTATTATATGGTGGGAGATTTTCTTTGAACTTTTGAATGTTCCTATATTTGTGTTTATATACGATCATTGTTTAATCTCTAAGGAATATAATTATAATAAGTTTAATTTAAAAATAATTAATAAATTTAGTTGTATCACCAGATTGAATGAAACAACAGCTAAGTGTGAACACATTTTTACTTACTTCACAGGCTACCTCATTTTAAAAAGCATTATATTTGTGCTGAATATAAAATTGAGTTATGCACATGAAAAATTAATGGCACCACAAAATAAAAAATCGTTTTCTCGATCTACTCCACCATAGTTTACTGTTCTTCAGCTTAGTTCTTTGTGTCAACTTGTCACATACCATTAGAAAATTTCTGTGTCAAATAATAAAACAATGTTTTCGTGTCAACATGATGGATCCAATGTTGGACATGTGGATGTATTTCGAGGTTATTGTTACATCCTGCACCCCACTTTTTTCTTCCTGCACCCCCATATAATTGGGTTTTAATTTGAAAACATGGGTTCGGACTAAGCCCACTTAATTTAAAAAAAAAAGAAATAGCTTTATTGATGGAGTGTTGGACACCACTATTGGAACCTCCCGTCTTGATTATTCAAACTCTCCACTAAGACAAAAGACGTATCTACCCTCACCACCTCTATCCCTCACAAAGCTCATTATAGATATATTCTGAAAAAAATACATCATAGACAAGTGAGGAATATTTTTACTTTATTATAAGTTTCTTTTCTAGAATAAAATTAGATTCATACACAAATTATAAATTACTCTCTCCATCACACAAATTATAAATTACTCTCTCCATCACAAAAATTATTACAGTTTGATCTGTAAGAGATTTCAAATAAAATGTGTTTACAGTTGTAATGAATATCATTTTTTTTAATTTTAAAATAATTTGTATAAAGCTTTTGTCCTCTCCTTTAAGGCCTTTATACTATCATCGTACGTTATTGGGGTATCTCCTTATTTTTTTCTTCTCATTTCCAATTGATAAAAAAATGAAAAGTATTTGAGAAAGTAACATTATTTTTGTAATGCTTTTTTTAATAAACTATATATTTTCATGTACAGTATCATCAGAAAATGAAAGTGTAAAGAAAATTCTGAAACGCAAACATTTATATTTTCCTCTTTCCCATTGCTGAAAAGTGGCATTGAGAATTTCCTCAAGTGCCAAAAACCACCTTAAATTTGTGCAGAAAGTCTATGAAAAGGCATAAAATTTATCAAATACAAATAAACAGAAAGAAATTATTTATAATAAAATTTTCAAATTTTACAATAATTATATTTATCCTAAACTTTGATTTACTTATAATATAAAAACTTATATACTTATATATATATATATATATATATATATATATATATATATATATATAACATTAATGAACCCTCTCTAGAATTTTCCAGCACAATCTGAACATGTTCTGTCTCTAGCATCTTCGTCACACAACAAACCCACCAACCAGTCTAAGCTCATAACTCAACTTTCCTGCAATATCTTATGATTCCATGGCACCCTTTTGCAGCATGCATCTTATCCAAATGCAGGCACAAAGTTAAACACATTCTTCACTTCAACAAAATCATAAAAAACAACCATTGACCATACTAGCCTATTGTTTAGTACTTGTGCTTGTGTAACTCAAAACTTTCATCATTTTCCTTTATCTTCTTGTGTATGAAACATGGAGGGAGTTGTGGTGAAGGAGGAAGAAACAGTGACAGGTGGTGGTGGTGGTTCATCATCATCATCATCTTCTTCTTTGAGCTTTACTCCACAACCAATGGAAGGGTTGAACGAAGTGGGTACCCCACCCTTTTTGACAAAGATCTATGACATGGTCGAAGATCATTCCACAGATTCTGTTGTGTCATGGAGCACTTCTTGCAATAGCTTTGTTGTGTGGGATTCTCACAAGTTTTCTACTAACATTCTTCCTCGTTACTTCAAGCACAACAATTTCTCCAGCTTCATTCGCCAGCTCAACACCTATGTAAGTAGTAAGTACTATGATGTTTGTGATTGCTTTTGGTTTCTGATTGTGTTTGAGTTGTCTCAGATCATTATTTTGTTCATGAACAGGTTTTCCTTCATTTTGACTGGTTTAATATGTTCAGCTCTTTGTGTGGTAGAGAATTTTGTTGATTGTTTTTTATATTTTTGATGAAGACAAGTTTTTTTTTTGGAAGATTTAAGGGAAATGTTTATATTATGTCCTGAATTCAATTTTCCGATAAAACTTGTGGGATGTTAAACAATTATACACTCCCATGTTTCTGGTGATTTCCATAACAGTATCATGTAATTGGATAAAGTGTTTGATAAGGATCTAGGTAGAATGCTCTGGAACACCATTCCTAAACAATCTGAAAACATTTTTAGGTTGATCTGATTCAGTGAGACTGGTGAGATAAATAGATAATTAGATGACATATTATTTATATTATTACAGGAATAAATTCTCTATTATGAAATGACTGGACTCTAATAAAAGTTTAAATGGATTGATGTTCTTATATTTTACTGCAGCAGTAACTTCTTATCTGTAATTTGTTATCAGATTAATTACTTGAAACAAATGCATATATTAAGAAAGTTACTTCACAAAAATTGTTCCAAAGAGTGGTATATTCATTATTATTTGTGTAAAAATCTTAAAGTATAGTTATGGGACGAAAGTAACAATAAATTTACTTAAGCAATCTCTAAAGTTTTGGCTATCTTTCACCACAGTTCAGAGAGTAATCTAAATGGTTTTTCATTATTTAACAGACTATTTGAATAAGATTTGCATGCAATAATATCTCATTCAAAGTTTTTAAGGCTATTTGAATAGATTTTGATGTTTTGAAATTGGTTAGCAAAAGAAAACAATGCTTCAAGATCAAATTACCAGCCATCCTAGAATTAAGTAATCAGATCATTTGAAAACAAACATCTTGTTGACTTGTGATTTGGCCAAACATATTCTGGCACCTCAATCTCTTGTCATCGAATAAGATGTGCATGCAAAGTTTGAATGAGATATTATTGATCATTGATCAACTTCCTTGGACTTATTTGATTCATCTTTGAATTCTTCCCTTTTTTGTGTGTGGAAATGAACACAGGGCTTTAGGAAAGTTGATCCTGATAGATGGGAGTTTGCAAATGAAGGATTTTTGGCAGGACAGAGGCACTTATTGAAGGGCATAAAGAGAAGAAGAAGAGTGTCACAGAGCATGCAAGAAAGAGGAGTAGGAGGAGCATGTGTTGAAGTGGGAGAGTTTGGACTAGAAGGTGAGTTGGAGAGGTTGAAAAGAGATAGGAACATTCTGATGGCAGAAATTGTGAGGTTGAGGCACCAACAGCTGAACTCAAGAGACCAATTGAGTGCCATGGAAACCAGATTGCAAGCCACAGAGAAGAAACAGCAAAAGATGACCATATTCCTTGCCAAAGCACTAAAAAATCCATCTTTCATGCAACAATTAGTCCACAAGACCCCCCAAAGTAGAGAAATCTTGGATGCTGAAATCAATGGGAAAAGGAGACTAATTGCTGGCCAGAGTTTGGAGAACCTGCAACAAGATGATCCTGTAACATTGATGGACTATTCAAAACAACAAGATTTGGCAACTATGGAGCCTGAGATGAACACTTTTTTCTCACCAGCTTTTGATAGTGAACTTGGTCATGAAATCATAGAGTCTGCACTAGATTCTGATATAACAGCTAGTCAGACTTATTTTGGAGACACAATATTGGAGGACTTGCTCATTGAAGACTTGGTCACTGGGGATCCAAAGGAAGAAGTTATCATTGGTGATTGTTCCCAGATTGATGTTCCAGTGGAGGATTTGGTAGCAGACCCTGATGATTGGAATCATATGGACCATTCAGGATCAAAACCATAGGAATGAAAAGAGTACTGTCAGCATCAACTAGTCATATCTCTGTAATTTCATTCACACTGCATCATGGTGGTACAGTTTGGTAATGTTGTGAACTATTTCTGGTTTTGGTTTCAGTTTTGTGTGTTGTTTGATGATTGATATGAACTGGTTTTATGCAGCAGGGAAGGTGGTAGTTGCAAAAGAAGCCAACAGATACTAGATGCAGCTCTTATTCAGATCATTTACTAAGTTTTTTATGAACATTCAATGTGATAATGCTACAAATCATTTCATTCTTATTTGGATGACCTATTCTTCGTTTGCATTTTATGTTATGCAGGAGAGATCAAATGGAGGTGCTTGATCGTTGTGGTGCAAATAGTTTACTGAGAATTGAAATTATCATTCTGCTACAGAAGATTAATGGAACGAGTTTCATTGTTGAAGAAGGAGAAAATTATCTAGTTCTTGTAAAATAATATATTTTGTCCCATAAGACATGAAATACACGTGCCAATTATACTTTGAACAAAAGTTGAATAATTGATTTTATTTGTCAGATTCAGATGATAGTGTTCTTAATTCTTTCTAGAGTGAATATCTTTTGTAGTAGTAACATCTAACAAGTGATGCAACTTTTTTATTTTACTGTGACTTCTTTTTAACTTTTTTATTTTTAATTTCTGGTCAACGCTTGTTTTTGCTTGCAATAAGGCCATCTTAAGCACTGACATCTTAATATCAAACTTTTCTTTTTCAATTTCTTTTGAACTTTGAGCAACCTAAATCTTTTCAAGAGTTTTTCTTCTTTATATCAATTTTTTTTTTTCTTAAAATGATTATACATCTTACTAAAAAGGCACAACAATAACCAAATAATGTTTAATTCTTATTATCAATTTGAGCCTTAATATTCTCTAGATCAAGAATCACTTTATTAAATTCATCCAGCTGATTTTTTGTTAATAATTTGTTATATATGATTATATTCCTTGTTTTATATACAAACAGTTAACTAGAGAATATTTTATTATATAAGCTCTTAAACTTTGTTTATAGTTAGTGCAGTTTTCTCTTATAAGAGTTGTCTTTCTAATTTAAAATAATTAATTAATGTCATAGATCTTCGGTCTCAATTGTAAGAGAACTGATGCTATATAGAATTTTCTAGTTCAATTTTATTAATTTTAATTATGGTCCGAAAGCCCAATACTCATTTTCACTTTGGTTTTTGTCACAACCAAAATCCAATGTATTTGTTTTCCTTATACACATTTTTTATAGTTGCAATATGAAATTATTTAACATAGTAAGTTTCTTAATACCAAAATCGTAATTATATAAAAGCTTTTTAAAGTGGCAAATATGTAGAATATATTAAATTTTAAAAAGAATATTTTAAATTATATATTAGTTTATACAAATATAAAAAAAAAAAATTGGAGGATCCTTTGATCACCATTAAAGACCGACACTGTTTCTTAATCTCGTACTTTGTGAGTGACGGTTAAATTTTACACTTATTACACCAATTTGTTGTTGAATGACTCAGCAATTTTACTATAAAATTGTGTACTAAATAATAAAAGGATAAGAAAAAATATGTAAAAGAAAGTGTTAAAAGGTAAACGAGAGAAGAAAAGAATCACTCGTAAAAAATAATTGCAGTTATGATTTCGTTCAAGGTGATTAATGGAATGAATTTGGTTGTTTAAGAGGGTGAAAGCTATCATTTAGTTCTTCTTGTAAAATCATCATTCTGCTCAACAAGACATGATACTTTCTTACACATATTAAAAAATATAGTTTTCTCTTAGCATTCTTCTATCTAAATGAATAAGTTAAGAGAAAGTTTAACACTTAATTATCCTTTTCTTTATTTCTTTTACATTTGTTTAGTTGATGAGTTGAAGAATTGGAGAGAAATATGAATATTTTTGGATTTTTTTTTTGAAACTAATAAGAAAAAAATAGTCTGAATAAATACCTTTTTGATACTTTTTTACACATGTTTTATTATTGGTTAAAATTTAATAAAAGAATATAAAATGAAAGTAGAGATTCTTTAAACAAGAAAAAACAGTGATGAAGAGAATTATCCTTTGGGAAAGAAAAAAGAACATTATCTTTTATTATTTTGAATGTAAGATAATGTTCATAAACCTCACATTGAAAATATTTCAAAGTTTGATGTAAGAATGAAAAAGAGAGACAGGATCTTGGTGTGATGTGAGTAATAAGATCTTGATTTGAAACAGTGGTTGACATTCTCTTCTTGTTATTTTTAATAAAAAATATCTGTCGCTTATTTTGTGGTTTCTTTTCCTTAACAATGTTCTAGACTTTCATATTTTAAAAAATATATTATTTTATAATTTATTATTGCATGTTTAATTAGAGATTATCTGAATAGGATCCGTTTAAGTTTGATTATTTCATCTTTATATTTTAAGTAAAAAGCTCTTCCTATATCTCCATTTTTATACTTGATAAATAATTTTTTTTATCATCTCTTTCGTGGAGAAATAGACATGCTTATATCATGTTAGTATCCGCTTTTCTATTATTCAAAATATTAATTAAATATTTTTTTCATAAGTTAAAAAAATAATAAGATATTATTAAACATTTAATGTCAAAATAATATATTTCTTTTTTTAATTGAAAAAAAATATAATTATATAAATATAATATAAAAGTATCAAATAATAATTGCATAAAAAGATAATTATAAAAAAAGAATAAAATTGATAAAATATATACCGTATAAAAGTTATGAAACTAAAGATAAAAAGTTAATATAATTCTTTATATTAACAAATTAAATATATTTTAATAATTTAAAACGAAAATAAATATATAAATAACATAAATGTTTTTGTTGTGAATACGCATAGATACGAATATTTTTGTTATTATCAGTGGTTTGAAAAAAAAAACTTGTAATTTAATATATGTATCTCAAATATTATTAGTTTATATTTTCATATAGCATCAAAATTATTAAGGAAAGAAGGTATATAATTTAGCATTTGTTATTGAAAAATTCATTATTTTCAATCATATTTGAAATATTTATTTGTAGTACTGGTTTTTGTTTAAGAAGAGTAAAATGATGTTTTAACATACTTAAATTTTTTATATTTATTTAATACTATACTTTCTTACTTTTTTTTTTCTTCTTTCTTAAAAAATATAAAAGTTTATTTTTTTTATAACTATTTTATCTTTGTATTATGTATTAAATAAATATAAAAATATATCATAGTATGATTATTTTTTATTAAATACGTCTACAACCATTGAATTTAATTTTTTAATATTACTTTTGGTGCTTACCCTTAAAGTAAAGCAATTTGCACACACGTAGCATTGAAAATGCTGAAGTATTTGGCTCTTGATTCAATGGCCTGTGATTATTGTTTTTCTTTTATTATCATTTACTTTAAGTGCATTTAGTTCCATTCCGTCTGCGATTGGTTCAATTTTTAGTTGTCTTCCAACTAACTTCATCAATTACAAGAGATATATGATAAAACTAAATATTCAAAAGCTAACTCTAATACATAAGTACAATGACTTTTAGTTAAAATTCTCAAATAAATGACTTTTTGAAAATTTTATATATATAATTCATTTCACTTCAAAATATTATTGGAAATTCTACGTCGACTAAAAATAATATCAATTTATAATATATAAGTGAGTACAAACTTCACTTTACAAATAGATTTTATGAGATTGAATTAATTATAGACTCTACTTTTTAAAATAATACTATCATAATTAATTGAAATTTAAAACACCTGCTAATTTAAATAATATTAAGAAAATAATGAACGATAGGAAAAATTAAGTTGTATTAAGAAGAATTAATAATTAGTGTCGACCACGAAAGTAAAGCAGAAAAGGTTATGCAAATGATTATGTGTGCAATTTGAGTGAGGAGAAACATTGCGCCGTTGATCCGTTGATGTCATTTTCCAAGTCATTGACTCGTATGAAGGAAAAATAATTGTTAAACATTAGAAAATGCATAAAATTGTGTTGTCGTGAGTCATTATAGAAAATTGAACTCATCATTAGGATCCAAGCAATGATCAAATTAGGTTTCATTTTTGTCAAAAACACTTTTGTAGAATAAAGAAAGAATTAAAGTTCAGTGAATAAAACAATATATAACCAATAAGTCCTTCTTTAAGGATCAAGAATTTTTCACATAAATAGTATACTGTTCCATTTTTTCCTTCAAATAATATATTGGAGCTTCTATTTATACAAATACCAAGTTTTATTGTGTCACTTCAAGATTTTATTTTCTGGAAATCGAATTTTGAATCTGTTTATAGTGTATTCTAGTTCAATAATAAGTTAGAATATACATATATAAAAGTATTAGGATGAGAGAAAAAAATACCTGATATCAGACAAAATTTATGACGAATATTAAATACATATATTTAATAAATATCATAAGTAATATATTTAATAAATATCATAAGTGATAAAAGAAATATTTAATTATTTATTTGTTAATAAACAGGAATGAGTACTATGGTATCTAATTCACATATACCATTTATTTAATAGTTATTATTAGTAAACTCTATTTTAGTATTTTTCTAAATTAAGTGAACAAGATGAAAATTATTGGTGAATGAGATATTAGTTATAAAAGAATTGCTTAAAAAACATTTTTTAAAACATAAATTCAGATGAAAAAATAATTTTAAATAAAAATTAAATAAAATTACATAAAAAATATTAATGTAAATAATTTTAGTTTTCCTATAAATAAATTTAAATAAGTTGCACTGTATAGTATAAATTTTTAAAACACATTTTTTAAATATAATTTCAAATTCATAAGTACAAATAAAAAATATTAATATATAAAATTCAAAATTCTAAATAATTATTTAATAATTAATATTTCTTCTTATTAATCATTTTTATTTTTTAAAACTTTCATATAAAACTTATTAATAGTTATTAATAGAAAATGTATAACATCCCATTTTAATAGCTAAAAACTATTAAATAGAGGATACATAAGTGATAATCAACAAACACATGAGACAAATATACCACTCATATATTATCTTTATCCACAAAACATGCATTGAGTATAAAAAGTGATATGCTAGAAATTTTTATTAAAAGATAAAAGATAAAAGATTTACATGACAAAATAAAATCCTAACTATGTTGTTGTTTCTCCTTATCCTACACCGGATCAACTGTAATATCTTTATCTGCTCAAACTATTAAGATGATCATTTTAAAGAATAAAACAACAAACAAACAGAGAAGAAAGGTTAAACTAATATGCAAAAGGATTTAATCTAAATATTTATAATATATCATTTATCAATCACACAATCCAAACATACCACATATTCATACATTCATACAACATTTGACACTAACTCGATTATCCGAATACATGCCTTTGACATAGGGTTTCAATATAGGCGTATACCTATAGTGGTATTTATAATTTGCAGAGTCATAAACAAAAAGGTTTTCACCCTACTCTAGCTACAAGGTTAGTCCCCTTCGCACCTAAGACCAAATCAGTGCCCATATATTAGGACCTCCACATAACTCATTCTACTTTATTTGAGTGTAAATAGTTATTAGAGTTTAAGATATCTTCTTTCTAACCCTATATATCAATGCATACACTAAATTTACCACATCACATACTTGAAATTCGCTTAACAACATCTCGAATTATATTCTCCATCAATAGAAATAGCATCATACATATTAAGCATGCATAAACACCACAATCAAATCTCAAATCTCAAATCTAAAATAAAAATGCATAGAATCCAAAATAAACCACTTCAAATAGATAAAGAATCAGAAAACCACACTATTGCTCAGACTGACGATCAGCGCAAAACCTCTCGCAACAAGGAGCGTTGAGTGCCAATTATGGTGCTCAAGGTTAGAGTTCTCGCAAATTGTCTCGCTTAGTGAAACCAACTTATCGCTTAGTGAAACAAGATGAAAATGGTTCCAAACCTGTAGAGCAAAGTGGTGTTTAACGATACTTTGCCACCGCTTAGTGTCAGACCATTTGCACATTCTCACCGGCACAAACCTGGTGCTCAATGGTTTGGAGCTAAAATATTCTCATACCTTAACAACCAAGCTTGCACTCAATGCCGCACCAGTGTCACTCAACGCCATATTAGAAATTAGCAACTTCAAACTCCATGATTTTTAGAGGATCCAATTGATATTCCTAACTTAGTGCTTGGTTCAAAAATAGGTTTATATGTCAAAATGAATATCAATTTTCTCATATGATCCTTAATTTCTCAATTCAACAAAAAATTTAACAAAAAACAAGCAATATACAACAACAAACACAACATAAACTCTACATGCCAAACTACTAATCAAACGACCAATTTCAGACCAAATCAAACATGCAACACAATCCATCAAAGCATCAACAACTTTAAAAAGTGGTAGTAAGTTTTCCTTACCCAACATATGACCAAAATGCTCTAGAAAGTCTAGAAAAAGCTCTAAAAGCATAAGAACTTTTATCTGCTCCTACAAACAACATAAACAAGATAAGGACATACAATTGATACACTGATCAACAAAGACTCAAACTGATGACTCAAAAGACACATGCAAGCTGAGTGGGGCCCATATACAACTTATACAAGGAAAGACAAAGGAAAAATGGTTGAAACTCAACTTACTCAAACGAAGAAACTGACCGGTCTAAATTGAAAAGCTAAAGATCAATCCTACAATTTTATTCTTCAATCATACGAATAGAAGATGAGAAGCCAAAGAACTCTAGAAAAATTATTACAAAAAGATAATATGTTTTAAAACGATGAAACTCGGTCATAACAAAATTATTTATATTAAAACTTTTTAATATTAAAATAGTAAAATTTCACTAATTTTAAATTATTATAACTTCTAAAATTTCATTTTTTAGTCTTTATAAAATACTAAAATATTATTTTTTAAATCTTTATAAGACGAGTGTTTATGAATTAGATATCAAAACCTTTATATTTGTGTCAATAACAAATGAATAATTGAAATATTCACACCAATTGTTCATGAATTCCGTTAAATATATTTATTTAATATCTGTTACAAATTTTAATATAGATGACTAAATTTCTTTTTCATCTTTAATAAAAATAAATGTAAATATAACTATATCTAACATAAATTTAAAATATATATATATATATATATAAATTTGTTTTATGTATTATTTTTATCAAAGTTCCACTAATTAATAAATTTGCTAACTAGTCATCAAAAGAGAAATTTCATTTAAAAAAAATGATTAAGTTTTTAATCATCAATAAAGTTGGTAAATATTTCATAACAACATGATGAATATTTTGCAAGATCTATTTACACAAATAAATTGAATTTCGGTAAAACATTATATATATATATATATATATATATATATATATATATATATATATATATATATATATATATGTGTGTGTGTGTGTGTGTGTATGTGATCATAGTTCTAAATTATTAAAATTGTGATAAGTCTTATAAGTGCATTATGTTTGTTTTTAATGAATAGGCAATTTTTACAACCACAGCTCTCAACCTTTGCAATTTAGCTGCCAAGTGTAGGGTGGTTGGACCACGATATTGTTTTCTTGCCTAACCTTTCGATTTCAAGATCTTCAGTGCATCTTTCACTTTCCACCTGAATTTCCCACTCTTATGTCTTATTATATATAAAAGTATTTCGACCACTATTAAAACTACATTTCACTAAACATATTCCCAAATAATATTTCTTTCGATCATGAAAACTGTTCTTCAAATAATAAATTTCATGTAACAAAGAGATAAGCTTTTATGAGAAAAAAAAAGTGTACGAAACAAAAAAAGAAAAAAAAAATCATTAAGAATTACTCAAATTACATTTTTTTTAAATTTAATTAAGTTTCAAATTTTTATACATATTTTTATATTTTTCAATTGAATATTTGTTTTATGATATTTTTTTGTTAATTAAGTAACATAATTCTGACCTCATGTGGTCATCTTACTTATTTATGCACATTAAAAAATATTAATAATATCACGATTACTGTATAATAATATGTAATTTTTATTTTTTTTATTGAAAATGTATTAAAAAACCAATATAGTTTAAGCAATGATAGTGATGAGAATAATCTCTTGGTTAGAGCATGATAATTTTGATATTTAACATGTTTTCTATGAAAATAATAAAAGTTATTCATTATTTTACATTAATTACAATATTTTAACACGTAAAAATAAGTAAATAAAATTAAATTTTAATATTCAAGTAAATGAAATTAAGGTTTAAGTTTTAGAACAAGAAAAATATATCAATTACGTTACCTAGTTAAAGGAAAAATTAATAAAGATTTGATTAGAAAATATAAAACTTTTAAATACTCCATAAATAACAAAAATTTAATTAAAAATATTTAAATTATTTTAAATACATAAGGTATTTCAAAGTTATTTCATAAAAGACATGAAATCTAAAGATTTTAACTTTGAAAAACATATTAAAAATACGATGGTTGAGTTATATAAATCTTAATCAATTAAAAAGTCTTATTATTTAAAAATTTTGAAATAAATTTCTGATTAATATTAATTTAATTACAATTCAAATCGATAATGATCAAGATTAGAGTTAATATTACAGTGTTACCGTTAATATAACTTATGGTTCGACTGTTCAATTGACCGAACGTTTCACATTTGATCAAAGGGATCGATCGCTTATCAATGGTTCACTAAACCTCTTATTATACAACTTATTTCAAAGTTATTCAATAAAAAAAAACGAAATTTTAAAATTTGAACTTTGGAAAACATATTAAAAGTATGATGGTTGACTTACATAAACCTTGAACCAATTAACAAATCTTAGGACAAGAATCACACAAATATTCCACCATGTTATGCTTTTTGTTTCCATTGGTTACATTGCTGTGGAATGTTCACTATGGATTCCACTACAAATTCTCCATGTGGATACAATGGATCTTCCTTTCATCTACAATATCATCCCAACAGCATCCTCAGACAATATAAAACTAAATCATTAAATAATTATTATATTAAATATTAAAAATAAAAAATAATTAATAATTAATTTAGATACTATAAACTAAACATTAAACATTGTTGGTATAATTTTTTTTTATAAATAAAAAATTATAATTGATTTATAAATTAGAATGTAAATTGATTTTTAAGATTAGTTATCAATATTTTAGTTACTAAATTAGTTTCTAAATTATATTAGAAATTAATTTAAATATTAATTTCTTTTAATAATTAAGGTTAGAGATCAATATAGATTTTGATTCATAAATTTATTATAGTAAATGTTATTTTAAATAATAATAATTTTTAATTTATAAATTAATATTTAAATTATTTATTTTCGTTTCTAAAATAGATTGTTATCTAATGATATTCTTGTATTAATAACAACAACAAAATTATAAATTATAAGTTTGAAATAAGATTATTTTAATTAACTGCTACTTGAATTTGAATGGTTTGAGTTTTATTTAAAATTTTGTATTTAAAATATACTTTAAAATCTATATTATATATTTACTTGCTTTATATTCGGTTATCATTGCATTCTATATTTAACATATATACTTTAAAAATGTAAACATTAGTATATTTGTGACAGGGAAGTTACAATATAGACCTCATAATGAATATTATAAATTGTACTAATGATCTTTGGCCACTCCTATTGTGAAAATCCTAAAAAAGAAAAAACTTGTGGTTTTGCTTGATTCAGTGTGACCAGTTTGACTATCTTCACAAAATATGTTATCTCCACTGAAGTGTTGAAGAAGTGCAATGTTTTATTATTTATAAACTTTAATGCTAGGTTAAGATTCTTATTCATACCATTTCATTCACTTTTTATACCTCACAAATGCAACAATCTTATCTAATAGATTTATTTTTTTAAAAATATTTCATATTAGTATTAGGAATTGAATTTGAGTTGAAAGTTTTACATTAAATATTTAATAAAATGAATTAAGTTTTGAGTTAAATAATATAGTGTTATGATATTACAACTCATTAGTGCAAAATATTTTGTATTTCTCCTAAAAGAGACTAACCATTGGATAAAAACCTAACAACTAGATATAGGAGAGAAAGCATAGGGTTTTATCATTTTCTTGCCAAAGAAATATAACATTTCTTGTGAGAGATTTGTATTTTAGTTTAATGATAGATAAATTTCCTTTATATACCTAAATTATAAATAAGTTTTTTTTTTCAATAACCTTTCACGAGAAAACTTCAATCAAATATTTAAGGTAATTTTTAATTTTTAAGAACGTTATCGTATTTTACTTTTTGTTTTTTCTTTCAAGGTTTTTATATTATTATTATAAGCCTATCTTTTATTTGATTATATCATTATGATAATTTTGTATTGTTTTAGTGAAGATACAATTTAAATTTAAATTTAAGTTTTCGACTATTAAATAATTACTGTAAAGTACGACTTTGTCCATATATATGTATATATAACTTAGAAACAGATAAATTATCATTACGAAAGAGCAAGATAATAGAGATCTATTTCATTGTTAAAAGACATCATATTTCAGACAAAACAACGCCTTCTTTTTAGGATTCTTACGCGTCAAATTCTGATTGGGGGACATAGTTTGGACAATAGATTTTAATCCTATCCGAAAAGATACATCTAGATTCTCACTAAAAAATCTTCATGTTATTTCTAAATTAAGTCAAAACTAATATATATTATAATAAAAGTTATTTATAATCAGAAATTAAATTAAAACAAAATCTAAATTTAATGTTTGATAATTAAATAAAACTGTATTTAATGAATAAAATAGTATGATATCATCACTTTCTTTCTCACATGAATTCACTTTGTGATTATTCTGGTCAATTAATTCAGCCTTAATATCCATTTTTCAATTCTCAGATTTTCTAAATCATTGCCGCAACCATTAACTTTAGTCGGAAACTTAATCATGCATATCACGTGACATTTCATCGACCAAATTCAATTTTCTTACTTAATCATTAGATTGCTAGTTCATCTCTATCATATAAGAAAAAAAAATTATATATAGAATGATAAAAAAAAACTTTAAACCTAATTTAATTTTATAAAATTAATTTGTAAAATAAAATTTATATATAGTTTAAATGGATCTTTCATCTAATTCTGATATATGAATCATACTTTATATAAGTTAATCAAAATCAAGTTTAATTAATGTTTACTAATGATAATTTAGTTTGGAAAATAAAATCATAATATAATTTTAAGTCTATTTTAAAAGCTATAAATACAAATTTAAAATAATGAAGTAAAGATTGAATTTATTACGCGTTAACTAATTTTTAGTATCTAATCTTTCAATCCGATCAAATGATAAAAAAAAACAAATATTAAAACACTCAACAAATATTAAAAGATTTTGATCATATTTTATTATATATAAAATAAAGAAAAAGTAATGTATTGGCACAGTGTATGTAATTGGGAATGATGATTCACTAAGGGACAAAATGGCATCCCCACTCTTGACGTGGTGTTGATAATCGTTTGTGAGGAGCAGCAGCAGAATATAAAGCAGAAGCCCACCATCACCATTCCTTCAAATTCAACAACCATAACCTCACTCTCTATCCCTCTCACTTCGTATGTGCCAAAATGAAAATGGTGTTCATGCAATTGGAATGGCCATGTGTAGCCATAATCACCCTCATGGCTTTGCTGGGAGCCTTATTGGGTTATCTTTATGGGCCCTATTGGGGGCTCAGGAAAGTTCCAGGCCCACCTTCTCTCCCTCTTCTAGGACACCTTCACTTGCTCGCCAAATATGGCCCTGATGTCTTCTCCCACCTTGCCAACCAATATGGCCCAATTTACAGGTTTCTTTCTACTTTCTACTCATTTCCATCATAATAAGAGATTATTCATTCTCATTTTCTTCTCCTTCTCTCAATAAAGCTGTTATTCTTGCCATTATATCCAACTTTTATATTTCAAATTCAAAAGCTCAAAATTGTGTTGGGTGTGGATGATATTTGGTCATGTAATGATGGGGTTATATATAGTTGACTTCTGAAGGTATGTGTTATGGTGGTGGGACAGTGCATATTACCTCGGAAGAAGTACATATAATGAGGCTTAATGTTTTTAAATTAAAAATAAAAATTAAAGTGAGTTAAAATAAATTTATATACTTTACTTTTGGTTATATAAATAAAAAATAATGATAATTTGACAACATTCTTTTATAACATTTTAATATTATCTAAGTGTTATTATGTGATTGGTCCAGGTTGATATTTATGATTATTATAACACTATCTATGTGTCATTATGTGATTGGTTCAGTTGGTATTTATGATTATTATTATTGATTGTGGAATAATTTTGAACCAATCACATAATGACACGTAGATAATGTTAAAATGTTGTTAAAAAAATGTTGTCAAAGTATCATTATCCCTAAATAAATAAATAACATGTTTACTTTTCTCATTTTACATAGTTTTCCACATCCATCATGAATAAGTAAAAATGTTTAATTAAATTAATCAAATTTAAACTTTAGACTTGTTTGAAGCTATAAAGCTCAAAACAGAACTTAATTAGCTGATGATTTAGTTGTTGTCTTGTCCCTTTTATCCGTTTTTTTAAAATATTTTGAAAAAATCTATTGGATTTTTATCTAGTAAATGCACTTTTTGTGCTAAAATATAAAGTAAAAGTAAAAGAGTATTTAGACACAAAAGCTACATCATTGTTCCTTAAATATATCTTTCTCCCAATTGAAATTCTTGCAACAGTATATATGAACATTTTTATCAAAGAATCAGAATCCTAATGCTTGATAAAATAGTTTCTGCTTCAATTCTGAACAAGATCATGTTAAATATTATTATGAATTTTGATATTTGAGTTATGCTGATATCTCAAAATCTATCACTATTTCATTATATGTTTATCAATCCATAATTGTTTTTTTTTTCTCACCGACTTTGTGAATTCTTTAATCCAAGATTTTCACTTCACTGTGGATGATGTTGTTCATTCCCTGTTTCACTGTGGATGATGTTGTTCATTCCCTGTTTAATGTAGCAGATTTCACATGGGAAGACAACCATTAATCTTGGTAGCAGATCCAGAGCTTTGTAAAGAGGTGGGAATTAAGAAATTTAAAGACATTCCAAACAGAAGCATTCCCTCTCCTATTTCGGCCTCACCTCTTCATCAAAAAGGACTCTTCTTCACCAGGTATGCATAAAGAATAATAATTAATTTATGACACAAGTTATTATATATTCAATAAGGTTTTCAAATATATTATCCTATCAAAAAATTGTTGATGTCGCACTTGAGGGACAAGAAAATATGTATCAGTAGATATTTCAGATAACTCCATTTCTTTCTTAAGCAATTTTCTTGATTTATTTCTTTAGAATTTTTAGTAGGATAGAGTAGGCACTATGTTAAATATTCCTATTTTCTGTGAATATGGTGTCTTTAATTTGAGAACAACTGAAGATTCCTTGCAATCCAATGGTTTTCCAATATCTTTGTCCTCTAGTGAGAACAGTGTTTGATGTGCAATGATGATGTGTAGGGACTCACGATGGTCAACCATGAGAAACACCATATTGTCAGTGTATCAACCCTCACACTTGGCTAGTTTAGTGCCAATGATGCAATCATTCATAGAATCTGCAACAGAAAATCTTGACACCCCAAATGAGGACATGATCTTTTCTGATCTTTCCCTAAGGCTAGCGACTGATGTGATAGGAGAGGCAGCATTTGGTGTCAACTTTGGCCTCTCTAAGCCCCATTCAGTTTGTGAATCAATCAAGAGTGTTAGCAGTGTGAAAAATGGTGATGATGATGATGATGAAGTATCAGATTTCATCAACCAACACATCTACTCCACAACACAACTTAAGATGGACTTGTCTGGTTCCTTCTCCATTATACTTGGTCTACTTGCTCCAATACTTCAGGAGCCATTTAGGCAGATTCTAAAGAGAATACCAGGCACAATGGACAGGAAAATAGAGAGTATTAATGAGAAACTGAGTGGTCGTCTTGATGAGATTGTCAATAGGAGAATGAAGGACAAGAACCGAACTTCAAAAAACTTCTTATCACTAATTTTGAATGCAAGAGAATCAAAGCTTGTATCAGAAAATGTGTTTTCACCTGAATACATTAGTGCTGTTACTTATGAGCACTTACTTGCTGGTTCAGCTACCACAGCCTTTACCTTGTCATCCATTGTCTACTTGGTTGCTGGTCACCTAGAAGTTGAGAAAAAGTTACTTCAAGAGATTGATGAATTTGGTCCATCAGATAAGATTCCCACTGCCCAAGATCTGCATGATAGTTTTCCTTATCTTGATCAGGTCAGCTCATAGTGAAATTTTGGTGAAATGTAAGATTCATATTTTGAGTTTACAAGGAGTGAGCAATCATGATGTCATATTCTAATGCAGGTGATTAAAGAGGCCATGAGGTTTTACACTGTCTCCCCATTGGTTGCAAGAGAAACATCAAATGAGGTAGAGATAGGAGGTTACCTTCTTCCAAAGGTAGTAATACATCTTTGCCACAAATATAACTTTTCTATAAAATTGGGAGGATAATATGTAATGAGAAAACAATATATGCAGAAACAATATAAAGAGTGTTTACACTGTCAATCAAACAAAAAAAAAAAACATATATGGTAAGTTAGTTTTGATGGAGGGTTTTAAAGTTATGTAATCACTGATGTAGTTTTATAAATGAGCAGGGGACGTGGGTATGGTTAGCTATTGGAGTTCTAGCAAAAGATCCAAGAAATTTTCCTGATCCAGAGAAGTTTAAACCAGAGAGGTTTGACCCCAAATGTGAAGAAATGAAACTAAGGCATCCTTATGCATTCATACCATTTGGAATTGGTCCTAGGGCATGTATTGGACAGAAATTTTCCCTACAAGAGCTCAAGCTTACTCTGATTCATTTGTACCGAAAGTATGTGTTTCGTCATTCCCTTAACATGGAAAAGCCTGTAGAAATGGAATATGGAATGGTTCTCAACTTCAAGCATGGTGTCAAGCTTAGAGTCATAAGAAGAACACAATAAAGTGAATTTGATTTGATACCAACTAGATTGTACTTGTGATTGTAAACAAAGCAGAATATACGCTAATTCAAAAAAGTATAATATGCTCAGATCTAAGCAAAAACAATGTTTATAGGATATCGAGCTTTTATGCAGATTCTATAAAAGAAAAATTATGTTCTAACAAAAAACAGATTCTCCCACTGGATTGTGGGTTTGTACAATTCAAAAAACCAATTCATTAGACACAATCTTCAAAGCTTTAAGTACACCAAATTGGAACTTGTATCACACCACCTTAAAAGACCGAGATCCAGGACAATTTCTCTCTTTGAAACATCTTCACTTATACAATATCCAATTTACACCTTAATCCAACCTATCAGTAGACCTTTTCGCAGTCCAACTCCAAATAAAAACACCAATTATTAAGACTTGAACATAATAGAAGAGTATAATTTATAAAACTAGTTATTAAATGGAAGAACCTCAAGGCATCAGTATAACAAATCTCACTCTTCAATTATTTTTCTTCAATCTTGCAGTCTCTTGACAAATTTGTATAATCATGATACTACCCATAAAAATTGATCACACAAATGCAGATTTCTAAAGTAGAGTATTGTGGAGGGAAAGCACAAAAGCTACTGCTACAGTCGAAATTAAATTCAGAGATCGTTGAACAACAAGATGTTGAAGTGTTGAACTTCATGGAAATAAATACATATGAACAATCAATTGAATCGTCCATTTCACCGTGGCTTCTTATCCATGTAGGTGGGTAGGTAAAGTGGCCTAGAAAAGTTGGTTGAAGGGTCAGAAGCACCAGTGCTTTTGGCATCTCCATTTGAGAAAACCGCTGTCCTTTTGAGAAACTGGAACTCATCCATGGACTGTTGCCTCTGAGATCTGTTGTATTGATGACTGCTGGTTTTCTGCTTTGCCTTGGTTGACTCGGTCAGGTTCATGTAACTAGGCCTAGTAGTACTGTTGTTACTATCCTCTGTCCTCTCACAAGGCAAAGAAACACTCCCAGATATTGGTGTCATGGATGTGCATATTGAAGATGAATTAGAGCTCTCATCGTAGTGAAACTCAGAACTAGGACTAGAGGAGAAACGAGTGGCTTGGCCAATATGAGGAGGTCTAGCTGAAATCCTTGTGGTAACATTGTTCTTTCTGACTTTGACACTGCATGGTTCTGAAATATTTTTCGAATTTGTGGGGTCCACGCATTTCTTTGGAGGAGGAGGAGGAGTTTTCTCTGTGGCATCAGCTTGATGACGAGTTTGTTCCATCAATCTACTCTCCCATGGCTTTGCTGCCATCCAACGTTCCAACCAACTCCATCCCCAGTTAGCCTTGTCTATCTCTTGCTTGTTCAAAGAGGTGTTTGCTCTTGAATTTGAAATGGGGGTTGATCTCCATTGCTGCAAAAGTCAACTCTTAAACATGTTTCCTAATAAGCAGGAATGATAAAAGTTACATATTTTCTAAATCTGTTGGTACATACCTTTTGGGCAAGAGAGTATGCAATTGCTCTCTCCCTCTTGAAAGCTCCCTCTTGCCTCATTTGTAGTTTTGTCCTGACATGTTCCAGAGATCCTTTGCTATCACACCAACCATCCTGCACACAAGTTGACAAAACAATGTTTCTAACAAAATCTTCTGTAGAGGTAAGGTGTGCAAAACAATTTTGTATTGCATGGATGATGATTTAGGAATTTGAAAAAACTTATATGCAATTTCTGAAGTGCATGTTTAGATGAAGTTTGCAGACAATTATGAGTGATGATGATCCTCCCTTCACTCCACTTGAATATTTCAAGGCAAACTTGCAGTTAAACTCAATATAATCAGATCCAATTAAAAACCAAACAAGAGGTCTTTCCAATTTTACTTTTTCATTGACCCCGTCCGTAAACAAAGCACATGTTAAGTGTTTTTAGTGTAGTTCTCTAATTAAAATTGCATTTTTAGTCAGCAAAGGTTATATAAAACAACAATTCCGATTGAAACAGTACCAGAAACATTAAAGAAGGTTAGTCTAGGTAATTCCTTACATGCTTTTGGAAATCATCAGTAATTATAATTAGTGTTTTACCTTGGTGATGATTCATGTAATAAAAGTTTCTTTTTTGAGATGAATCTCCAATTCTGACCGGTGAAAAACAGTGACAACATCTCAGAAATTGTAAGTAAGTTTTGTGTGAAGAAATTATGGGATGGTACCTCTGCTTCCTTGTTGAGTTCAGCCTTGGTGCGGCGTTCATTTAGCATGTTTTGAACTGCTTGCCCCTCCATGGACATGCGCACGCGCCGCGCCCTCACACGTGCCTGGACACGAACCAAGGCCTGCATGCACCTCAGTGTGACTGCAGCCTGCTTCCTCACAAGTCTACCCCTTACAAGAGCTTGAAGCCTCACCACTCCCTTCAACGCCCTCAATGCCCTTCTTGCCTACAACCATAACAACCCAATCATAAAAATCCAACACAACAAGCATGTTCCAAGAACAGTCAAGTGTTCTGAATTGCAGAACACAACAACACCTGTTC
The DNA here is from genome assembly GCF_016808095.1 of Vigna angularis. Taxonomy (NCBI): domain Eukaryota; kingdom Viridiplantae; phylum Streptophyta; class Magnoliopsida; order Fabales; family Fabaceae; genus Vigna; species Vigna angularis. Next base: position 13,549,090 of record NC_068976.1, on the reverse strand, counting down.
CAGCAATCACATAATAATGCATATAAAGTAAGTGAAAATTGTCTCATGCAAGATGAATTAGCTATTGGAGTTGAGTTATATCAGAATTCAAACCAAGAAGGCACGGAAAGCAGTTTGAACTCGGGTGGCAGCCCATTCTTGCTTGAGGAGTTTGAAATCCTTAGGTGGAGCTCTGACAACTGTGGCCACTGCAGCGGTGAAAGAATCGGAAGCCACACTGCAATACTCGAAGTCTTGAGATCTGTTCTCCCCTGCAGAAGAACTCTTCCACAGTCTCCACTTCTTCTTCTTCCCTCCCTGAAACCACCCAACAGTTTTTCCTCACTCAATTGTCCCCAAAACAGAAACAGTAACAATAAAAATGGTGGCTTGGTAGCAAGAAACAACAATCAACTTACAAGTTCATTCTTGCTGTTGAGTCCGATCAACGCCTTCACCCATTTTCCAGATGCACCCATTTGGCTGGTGAAATTGTTTGATGCTAAAGACGCAAGCTTTGGCTTGCTTTAAGGGAGGGGGAAATGGAATTTAATGAAGAGAGTTTGGTTTTGGGTTTGTGATTAATGAGTTGTGATTGAAACTGAGATGGGTAATAATGAAAAAGAATCATGTTGGAGAGAGAAGAATGTGGTTTTAATGTTTTTGATTGGTCGTGGGTTTGTGTCGTGCGTGCCGTTTTCCGAGATTTGAAATTCAAACATGAAACCGACAATAGACATGTTCTGTTATCTCCCGCTCCACTGGGACTACGTCGTTTCAGAGTTGTGAATATGTGGTGATTTTGTTGTGTGGGACCCTCTTCATATGGGAAAAGAAAGAGAAAGTGAAAAGGTTTTGGAATGCAGAAGAAGAAGAAAGTGAAAGAATAGTTACACCTCAAAGTTTGTAGTTATCAGCTCATATACTTTAATTCAATATTAAAGAGTCATAATGAATGAGATTAATAATAAGATCTGACGTTTGCCATTTGAATTCAAACTATGTGATTCTAATAAATTCTACTAGTAATTGGTCGTTTAGTATTTTTTTATATTTATTTTGTTGTTATATGTGTATATAAGTTATTATTTTCTTTTAGTAATTTTTTTTATTTTTAAACTGATGTATCGTGAAAATAGAAATATATTTTTGTATATATTTTTTTTATTTATTCTTTTCTAAATTTGAATTATTTGGTCTTTTAATAAATTATTAAATAATAATTTATATTTAAAATATTATTTTTTTATACTTATAACATCTCATTTTAATAATGTAAATCTATTAAATGAATGTTAAAAAGATGATAATTAAACAAGTATATGAGATATAGTTACAACGGCTATATTAGAGCATCCTTCTCGCAAATATATAAAAAGTTATATATATAAATTAACATAAATTAAAACTAAAAAAAAAAGGGAATTATACAAAACTTAATCATTCCTATCTAAACTTCAGTATTTTTCTTACTCTGTAGTGACCAACTCGAACATCTTCATCATTAAGGTGATCATTACAAACAAGAAAAATACACAAACAAATAGATAAGAAAATGGTGAACTAATGTACCAAAAGAGTTTTCATAATATTTATATAGATATTAACACACATAAACATCCATATCAACAAATCCTAACACATGCAATCATATATACTAGACTTGACCATTCAGATACATGTATTGATGTAGAATTCTGATAGGTTATGCACTTGTAGTGACCTTTACTACTTTGCTAGTGTTGTCTAAATAGGTTAGAACCTGCCGGCCAACTTGACCCTCCACGGGACCAAGTTGGATTTGAAAAAAAATGTTATTTTTTGACACAAGCTAATTTTCAACTTGGCTCACTTAGAACTTGGCTCGCTTAGAACCCGGCTCACCCAAGTTGAACTCGTAGTGAGCCGGGTTGACTCATCAACCCACCTAATTTAATTTAATTATTTATTACTTTGTGTTTTAATATTATTAGTTAACACTTTTTTTATTATATTGTAGATGGGGACAAAGAAAAATATGTTTTAAGAGAGAAAAATATTATGGATTTATCTATTCAAGACTCTAATATTATAAATGATAAGTGACATAAAAATGTTCCATTTTAGAAACTTAGTTGTTCACTTTTTGTGCTTGTTTTTGGATTATATGGTACTTATTTTTTATTTCGAATTGTCTTTGGAGTTTAACATCATTTTAGAGTGAAATTTATTTAGATTTAAATTACAAAAAAAATTATAATTTTTTTTATTTGAAAAAAAATGTAATTAAGTGAGCCAGTGAGCCAACCGGTTTAACCCACCAACCCGTGGTGAGTCGGGTCAGGTTCGAATTTTTTTTGGCTCGCAATAAATGAGTCGGGTTGGGTTGACTTACTAAGTGATAACCCGTGGTAGGTCGGGCCGGATCGAGCCGGGTTACCCATTTTGACAGCACTATACTCTGCAGAGCCTTTGCTAATGGGTTTCACTCTACCACACACAAAGTTACCCTCTTTCAAGGCCATAAGAACCATGTGGTCGTTCTTATGAAAGGATCTCTTGTCCCTCTCACCATATATCCCACCCTTCTCTACTTGAAATTTGATGGCTATTAGAGCGATAAGGAAACCCCATTTCTAAATTTTTACACCAATATGTACACTACTGAAACGTCACCATAAAATCTCTCCACTAGATTCATAGAATTACACCAAACACATATACCATATTCACCATCATAATATTATACATGAAAAAGCACCATACATGATTACGATCATACATTAACCATACTTACATTCATATTTAAAATCCATAAAGCATCAAGTGGTTAGCCCTAAGTACAAGACATACTGCTCAACACAAGTACATAATTCACAATAAGGAGCGCTTAATAGTACAAGACTACTGCTCAACGTCCTAAGTACAAAGGCCAAATAAGAGTAAGTGGTTAGCTCGCGCTCAACACCATACCAGTGGCCCTCAACGCCACATCAGAAGACAAATCTTTAGGTAGTCTAGAGACCTATTCAATTGACCAGTTTGGTATTCCTGACTCAGTGAAGGGTTCTAAAACAGGCTTAGGTGTCAGATTGAATACCAATTTGATTAAATGACTAGATTCTTGATTATCAAATTCAACATCACTTTCAATCAAAACAAACATAAATAATACAGCAAACAAAACATCAACTCAACATACCAAAAATGACCAATTCAAACCAAATCAAACATACAATACAAAAAACCAATATAGAAACATTTTTAACCAATTCCAATAAGTAATTTCCCGAATTCCAGACATGCAACAACTAATACATTCAGCAAACCATCAAAACAGAATTTCTCATACTCAAACGACAATTTCATATCAATTCAGACATACAAGTTCAAATTATTAAAGTAGCAAAACTTAAAACAAGATAACTAATTTCCCTTACTTGAAAGATGACCAAAATGCTATAGGAAGCTTTAAAAACTCCAAACACACAAGAAGCTATATTTACTCCTACAAACAATAATAGAAACACGATCAAGATACACCTTTAAAACCACTGATTAGCAAAGACTCAAATTGATGACTTAAAAAACACATGTAAGCTAAGTGAGACCCACATTTATTATATATAAGAAAAGACTAAAGAGAAAGAGTGGAAACTCAACTTATGGAGAAACTAATCAATCCAAATTAAAGAGTTCATCGCAAGGATCAATCTTACGGTCTCGGTTCTTCAATCAGACAAAGAGAGAATCAGAATTCCTAGAGAGAAGTTAGAGAACTCTAGAAAAGTAGTTTCTAGAAAAATAGTATGTTTTAAAATAATAAAACTCGTTCATAACAAATTTGTTTATATTAAAACCTTATAATATTAATATGGTCGAGTATCACTAATTTTAAAACACTATCGCTTCTAAAATATCATTTTCTAGGTCTTTACAATACTACTTTTAAATTTTTAATTTTATCCTTTTTATGATTTTTAATTACTTGAGAATCTTTTAATAAAATTAAATTTTTTTAAATAATATTATTTAAAAAAAGCAATACATATATGTTAACAAATTGTTTTCACTTTCAACTTTATCTTTCTATGATTTCAAATTACTTCTTCATTTAATAAAATATAATTTGAAAAAAATATTTTTATTTTTTTTTAAATAATATTATTTTAAAAATAATAAATTTATTTAAAAAATAAATTATTTATATTGTCTTATAAAAAATAATCTTTCTAGAGAGTTTTATTTAGTTAATCAATTTTATTCATGAAATGTATCTGAAAAAATAATTTAAAAAATTATTTGATTTGTAAAAAAAATAAATATTTACTTTTTTAATGTATGTTATTAGACATATTTTAATCATTATTTAAAAAAATTCTAACGTATTTTAAATATATTTATTATTAAAGAATAACATATATTTAAAGTATTAATTTTTTCTATATTACTTTTTCATTATTAATTTTATCCAATTTTATAATTTCAACTCTATAATTTAATATTTAATAAATTATAACTATAGCTCTTAAATAACATTATTACTTTCTCAAATGTAAAATCTCCATGTCAATATTAAAGCGTCAAGTTCAAAGTTATAATTATTTTATTAATCAATATAATTCATGATAGACATTCTTAAAATATATTTTAAAAATTAGTTAAATTTTAAATTAAATAAACAATTATTTCTTTTAATGTGTATCTTTAAATACATTTTAATTATTATTAAAGGTTTTATTTCAAATGTATTTTCAATATTGTCCGGTAAAACTCTGAGTTCTTTCTGCATGGTTGTTGTCCATTCATAATTTTCCTTGGCCTCAATATATGACTTAGGCTCTATTGAAAGATATGGCCAACGTGTATTTTATATGCTTCTCCGACAAAGAATCATATGACAAAATATTTGCAATAGGATAAGGCGTCTTGTAACTATTTTTTACATGCAGATATCTGGATACGGACTGATTAACCTGATATATGTAATCATTTAGATATCCAGGGGCCCTTCTGATTCTAATAGATCGTCTAGAGTTGTGATCCTCTCTATCCTCAGTAGGATGTGTATCATTGTTAATGGTGACGTCTTCACTGTGATCATGTCTCTGTTCAATATCTCCATTTTCAAATGAGTTTTGAACTCCATCACAGTCTTAACCATACCAAAATTCATTAGGCAAAACACTCTCAATTTCTTTCTCAATATAGTTTGTCTCATTATTATGTTGTTCTTTATAAGAGAAAATATTTTCATAGAAGATGACCTTCCTACTTAAAAATATTTCCCTAGTATTAATATCAAGTACAATATATCCTTTAACACTATTTTTATAACCTAAGAATACACCTTTTCTAGCTCTAGAATCAAGTTTATTTCTATTGTGCTCCAAAGTGGAAGCAAAACATAGGCATCCAAAGGTTTTAAAGTTTAGATAGGTGGGAGGAGTGTCATATATGAAGTCATAAGAAGTCTTACCATTGAGGGCGGAGGTGGGCAATCTATTTATCAAATAAATGGCATGAGAGATAGCATAGGACCAGTAGGTTGTAGGTATACTTGATTGAAAAAGGAGGTTGCATGTTTTGTCTAATATGTGTTGGTGTTTACATTCAACAATAGAATTATGTTGAGGAGTCTCAACACAACTCTTTTTGTGTTCAATACCATGAGAATCATACATAGCAATATAGTTAAATTCAGGACCATTATTAGATCTAATTGTCTTAACTGCTTTGCCAAACTAATTCTTAATCTTTAAAATAAAATTTTGCAGTAATTCTATAGTTTGACCTTTATTATGCATAAAAAAGCCTAAGTGTGTCTACTCACTAGTGCAGAAAGGGCTTTAGACGTCTGTTATTTTGGCCTTTTAACATTAGATCCAGACCCGACGTCTTTGTGGGTGACGTTAATCAGACGTCGGACTGTATCCACCAGACGTCTATATAGACGTCGGACTGTATATACCAGACGTCTATATAGACGTCGGATATGGATATACTGGACGTCTATATAAACGTCGTATGTGGGTATACCAGACGTCTATATAGACGTCGGATGTATCCATATCCGACGTCTATAGACCCTGGAACGTTTTGTCCACTGTAACTCATTGGACGTCTGTTTGTGCACTAACATACGTCTATAGATGTCAGACATGGCATTAACAAACTTCTACTGGTTTTTTTTTTTTTAAAAATTAATTTATTTTTACAATAAAACGACACCTGAAAAACAGAAAATTGTCCCAGAACAGTATACTATAATATATATATATATATATATATATATATATATATATATATATATATATATATATATATATATATATATGCGTTTCAACTAAAGAAAGTTCTACTTAATCTAAAAAACAATCCAATACCAAAACTATCAAAATATAAACTTAAACTAAACCTAAGTAATGTTCAACAACAAATATAAGTGTTCCTAGCTCCATCTTTGCAGAAGATAAGCTGTCCACTCCTGCCTTTTCTGCCTAATTGTGTCCTCTGGTATAGGAGATGTACTCTTGAAGCGCTGCAAAATGAAGAAAGATTCATTGTGGTTTCATATATGTTCAAAGATGAATTTGATTTGTAATGTATTGAAGGTATGCATCATTACCTCATTCCAATCATCTGTAATGGCAGCTGAAATGATGCTCTTAATCCAAGACATGACATAGAAGCCACATTCCCATGAATCTAGCTGCTTGTTACACTAAAATGACAAACTAAATAGTCAAGAATTTAGATCATTCAATAACAGAAAATGAATTAGAACTATAAATGACTTACAACCTTTGGATACAAAACTTGAACTAGTTGACCTCGAGATTTACCCATAACTCTATTTAGATTGAAAACACAAAGTAAAATTAATATAACTATATTTATCATAAAAATTTAAGGTCAACATGAAATTCAAAGTCATTTTTGGAGAAACACTTACCCTTGAAGCATGCTTCTCAAGTCATTTTTCATCTTCCTGTGCAGCAAACAAAACCATATAATTTTACCTTGTTTGGGAATGATGACCATCAGCTGCCAGTGAGACCTATCATGAATCATAAACAGTTAGTAAACTAATTAAGTTAACTTTAATGAACTTTTACATAAAACAACACATGTTGGAAATAACAATCGGTACCGTTATAGAGTCGCGCAGCGGAATAAATTACGATAGCGAAAAGCGTGTAACGGTCACAACTCAAGCTAAAATAGTCGGTTTCAAAAATTGATTTTCTTAGTGAACTTTTATCGAACAGTTGATGTGCAGAAAATATAAATAGTGTAGGGATCACGAAAATCAATACAGAAATTTTATCCTGGTTAGTATCAAAAGATTCTACGTCTAGTCGTTAATCACTATAAATAGTGATTAACCTTTTTCACTAAAAATATAGTTGTACAGATTACAAGATAATGAAATGAGAAAAGAAAAGAAAACACCTTCGTTCGACAAACGAACCAGAAGAGTGCAGCAAGTAACTTCCTTCGACAAACAAACCGGAAGAGCTTCCTTCGACGCACGAACCGGAAGCAACAACTATACCAACATGAAGAGAACCGCTCCGACCTTTGACACACAAAGCGCGAGCTTCTCCTATTCACAAGACCAGACAAGAGCAATCTATCACTTTGAGAACTTCCTCAGACAAACTGTATTCCCAAAATGGCATAGACCCTTTTCACTCACAGAGAGCTTCTCTTAAGCACAAAACTCTAATACTCTCAATTGAAAAAGTTCCCATCTAAGAGTTGTGGAAAAATCTATTTACAAGCCTAGGGTCAGAAACTGAAAAGACATTTCACAACTGCCACAAATAATCTATTATCGTAAGTGATAATCGATTATTTGTGTCCGTTATGGGGTTTTCAAAATGTGATAATCAATTATCTAGAGGAATAATCGATTATTCCAGAGACTTGGACAATATTGAATGAAACAGTGATAATCGATCATCAAAGAGTAATTTAATCGGAGTAAAAGTAAATTTAAACGTCCAAAAGAGAGAAAACGCACTTGGAAATGCAATGCTGCAGAGAGAAAACGCGAGGAGGAAGACGATGAATAATGAACGTAACTCCCCGCGGGTTTGCATTTTCCTGTATAATAGACTATAGACGTCGGGCGCTGGGAGGTACCGACGTCTATAATAGTCTAGACGTCGGGGCCCTCACTAATATGACGTCTTTCTGATTTAAAAATTAGGTTTAAACCCTCGGATGATCCTCGTATTTATATGGGAATCTCAAATGGGTCATCGTTTTTTTTTCGGTCTCAATTGGGTCATATTTTTTGTAAAAATGAGCTAATTTTACCCTAACCGTTAAGTGCTCTCAGACGGTGTTAAGTTTAGCTGAGCTGTATTTTATATTTTGATGGTGTGGCATTGTTGATTAAAATTGAATGGCTGATGTGTTTTAAATCACCTTCCACGGTCATGGTGAGAACAAGGGTTGAGCAGTCCCTGCAGAGTTCAGCGAGGTGCTTCCCGGTGGCAACGCCGAGGCAGGCGGAGAGGAGCTGGATCAAGAGGCCCATGGCCGTTGCCCACATCAAAAGCCACAGGCCCATGGTCGTTGCATACTTTTGATCTGTTATTGAATATTGATACATTTATACTACTGGTTGGATTCACTTCTTTAATACTCAAAGTATTTTGTCTTTATCTTTTTTTGGTGTCTTTTTCCGCGGACTGCTTCCAGAATTTTTGTTTAATAATGTTACCCATCTTTTTACTTGTACTTTGAACATGCAGCATCATATCAGAATCCTGCTCTTCTTTGTTCTTGTTCATGACCCTAGTTTAATTGCAGATTTTTGTCGGCAATTTGGATCCTAATGTTACCGATGACCATTTGAGGGTTTATGCATCAGGAGCTGTGTAGAAGAAGCTTTGCGGGTTTTAAACGGCACACTTTTGGGTGGACAAAATGTTCGGCTTTCATGGGATATATCTTTGTGTCCGTACCACCATCCTCTATAAATTGCAGTTATGCAGAAACATACAAGTTTTAATTTTTTTTAAGCTAAACAGGGGCAGTTTTGAAAGCACTGATCTTTATGACCTTGTTGACATTCAAAGGAGAGAATGGAAGATGAGGTGCTTCGTCGGCGGAGGAGAAGAGGAGTTCGACAAACGTGCCCCCAACGACGACTTTTTTTAGTTTGAGAGGGAGAAAGGGTGTGTGTCTGGGGAGCGAGGGTTTGAGGATGGGAGTGGGAAGAAAGCAACTTGGGCGGAGGAGGAGCGGAAGAGGTGAAAGGTGATCAATGGTTGGAGGAAAGAAGAAGCGGTGCCACGTGGATTTGATTTTAAAACACATCAGCCATCAATTTTAATCAACAATGCCACGCCATCAAAATATAAAATACAGCTCCGCTAAAATTAACGCCGTCTGAGAGCACTTAACGGTTAGGGTAAAATTGGCTCATTTTTACAAAAAATATGACCCAATTGAGACCGAAAAAAAAACGATGACCCATTTGAGATTCTCGTATAAATACGAGGACCATCTGAGGGTTTAAACCTAAAAATTAATATTCGTGGTGCATATAGACGTTGATTAGGAGGGTGCCCGACGTCTAGGTTAACTTTTCACCTACCCTATCAACCATGTAGACGTCTGTTACAAGGGGAGCGACGTCTGTTAAGGGGGGGGGCCGACGTTTATAATATTATAGACGTCGGGGCCCCCCCTTAACAAATGTCTATATGTCCAACTTATTTACGAAAATGCCACCGATCAATAATTTACGTTGGTTATTCTGTGGTCTGATGTCTAGGGGGTGATGTTAAAACCCAATTCTGCACTAGTGACTATAATCATCAACTATGGTAAGAAAATATTTATGCCACTAGTGTAGAAAATGCCTTTAACGTCACTTTTTAAACGTCCGACCCTCGAATATCCAACGTAAAAATTGACCAGTGGCATTTTCCGTAAATAAAACAACCATATAGACATCTGTTATGGAGGGAACAGACGTCTAAAGCCATATAGACGTCTGATGTGGGGGAACCGATTTCTATATACTCATTTTTGAAATCTAAAAAGTTACTTTTTCACTCCATTTAGACGTCTGATCCCGCTAATCCGACTTCTACAGCCATATAGACGTCCAATGTGGGGGGAACCGACTTCTATATACTCATTTTTTATATTTAAAAAGTTACTTTTTAACTCCATTTAGACGTCTGTTCCCGCCAATCTGACTTCTACAGCCATATAGACGTTCGATGTGGGGAGAACCGACTTCTATATACTCATTTTTAAATCTAAAAAGTCACTTTTTAACTCCATTTAGATGTCCGATCCCACCAATCCGACTTCTACAGCCATATAGACGTCCGATGTGGGGGGAACCGACTTCTATATACTCATTTTTGAAATCTAAAACGCTACGTTGTAACTCCATTTAGACGTCCGATCCTCCAATCCGACTTCTACAGCCATATAGACGTCCGATGTGGGGGGAACCGACTTCTGTATACTCATTTTTGAAATCTAAAAAGTTACTTTTTAACTCCATTTAGACGTCCGATCTCATCAATCCGACTTCTACAACCATATAGACGTCCGATGTGGGGGGAACCGACTTCTATATACTCATTTTTGAAATCTAAAAAGTCACTTTTTAACTCCATTTAGACGTCCGATCCTGCCAATCCGACTTCTACAGCCATATAGATGTCCGATGTGGGGGGAACCGACTTCTATATACTCATTTTTGAAATCTAAAAAGTTACTTTTTAACTTCATTTAGACGTCTGATCCCGTCAATCCGACTTCTACTGCCATATAGACGTCTGATGTAGAGGGAACCGACTTCTATATGGTTGCATTAAAACACCGCGAACGCGAGGCAACAATTACTCGCACTTAATGTTCATCATCTTCCTTGCGTTTTCTCTCTACGGGTTACGCTTTTCAGGTTTGTTTTCTCACTTTTGTACCGTTTTAAATTAATTTTACTCTGATTACATCACTCTTTGATTCATTATCTTTCATTTGAATCGATTAAAATGTGTTTTCGTTGGGTTTTGGTGTAGTTTTGCTCGTGTCCTTGGGCGGGATTCTTGGGCAACGTTCTTGGGCGGTGATTTCTTGCGTTTTGCACTCCTCCAATTCTCTCCACTACGTTTTTAAAACCATCCAATACAAAAAAAAATGTACAATACATTCTCTTCAACTAAAATATAAAGTTGTAAACTCGAATCACCGTGAGCCAAGAGCAACCCAAGAGGCCTCAAGCGAAAAAAGATGCAATCAAACACGGCAATGTTTTAGACGTCTAATCTATAGAATCAGACGTCTATATAGACGTCTGACCTGTATGGATCGGACGTCTGTATAGACATTTAACCTATTGGGTCCGACGTCTCATTAACGTCACCCATATAGAAGTCGGACAGAGATCAGATGTTAAAAGTCCAAAATAACATACGTCTAAAGTCCTTTCTGCACTAGTGTGTCCATGGATGGAAGGTATAGAAATAGGATCCCATATATCACAATGTATTAATTCAAAATAGTCAACAGAAACTGGTGCTTTGGGGAAAAGGTAGTTTATGTTGTTTGGCATAATGACAGATATCACAAATAGTTTTAGATGACATTTGAACATAAGGAAAACTTTTACATATTGTTTTATGATTTTGTGTCCAGGGTGGCCCAATCTATAATCCATAAATCATCATTGACATGTTTACAAGAAAGAGCAGATTTAGGAACATAGTCTTGACTAAAAATAAGAAAAGATTGCAGATAGTAAAGGCCTTTGTAAACATTAGCATGCCCAATCATCTTCAAGGTAGAATTGTCCTGTATATTAGACAAGTCTTAGAAGAAAATGTTATAGTGCAATTTATGTCCCTGGTTAGACTTTGGACAGATATAAGATTAAAAGAAAATTCTGGAATATAGAGTACATTAAAAATGATGAAATTTTTTGAAAATTGAATGGTTCCTGCATGTTGGGCTATTACTGTAGAATTATTTGGAAGTCTAACAGATATAAGTTTAATTTTATGAAAAGTAATAAAGTGTTTTCTTTCATGGGTCACATGATCAGTGGCCCCAATGTCTATAATCCAGGAAAAATTACCTTTGATGTCTCCGGATGTGTTTCTTTGCACTTGACTAACACTGTATAAAGGGTTTATCAATGCCCTCTATCATCTTTAGTAGTTTTTGCATATGCTCAGAGAGTAAAAGATTTCAAAGAATTAATTTTGTTGTCATGTTGACTATTTTGTGTCTGGGTAGAATCAGAATCATCATTGTAAGCGTTGGCATAACTTCATTCATTATGTCCTCTCCTGTCTTGACTGTTGTGGTTGTCATTTTTCTTATACCATGGTGGGTAGCCATGCCTGGAATAACACTCGTCCATTGTATGCTTCATCTTGTGGCAATGGGAACATTGTTTCCCATAATTGGGATTTCTCTCTCTTTCTCTTCCTTGTACACGTGAGCTAGTGCCACACCCTTGAGGTTTCTAGTTTGGTTTGTCAATGGTGCTGACCAAAATCTTGGAAGCATCATTCTGATTGATGGCTCCAGGATGTTGTCTTTCTTGTCTTTTTTGCTGCATAAGGAGGGAGAAGACCCTGTTGATGTTGGGAAGAAGCTCCATCAAGAGAATCTGTGTTCTCACAGTATGGTAGGTGTCATTTAAATCCTTTAGGAAGCAAATAACGTGTTCTACCTCTTTGTATTTGAGAGAGACTCTAGACAAATCACAATTACAGGGGACTTGGCAAGTGTAGCAGGGTATGGGTCTAAGAGACTCTAATTCTTCCTAAAGAATTTTCAAGTTAGTGAAATATTGACTCACATTCCGCTCACCCTGTTTAATGGAATGAATATCTTAAAATAAATCTGAAATCTTGAAGTAATCTCCTTTAGAGAATCTTTCTTTGAGTTCTTCTCACAAATCTTTGGCATTGTCAACATATATCACACTTTTTGCGATTCGAGGAGAAAGAGTCTTGATGATCCAAGACAAAACTAGCATGTCACATCTCTCCCAAGCATCAAACAAAAGATAAGTTCTTTGAGGTTTCTTGATGTTTCCATCTATGAACTTGATTTTGTTTTTGAAGAGAAGAGCTCTTTTCATATTTCTGCTCCAAGAGAAATAGTTGGTCTCATTAAAAACGTGAGAGATGAGAGTAATGCTTGAATTTTCTCCCGGATGTAGGTAAAATGGGCTAAAAGGATTAATAGATGAATTTGAGTTGTCCATGCAAGAATAGGTCCATAAATAGGTTATACCATATTAGAGCATAAGTGATAGAGAGAAAAGACTCGTATCAAAACTGAAAGAAAAGAAAGAAAAAGGGCTCGTGCGCGAGAGAAAAAGGAAGAGCTTGAGGCTCACTCCAAGCATCCTCTCATGGCTGCCGAAAGAAGAAGGAAAAAAATCAAGAGGAAAAGCTTCATCGGATATAAGAAAACACTGTAACTTCTATTTCTGTATGTGGTGAATATGATGAGAAAAACCATAGGTAAGGAAAAAAAAGGAAAAAACATTAAAAAGGGAGAAAAAGAAAAGAGATGGAGTGGACCATTTTATTCGAAAGGAGAAATGGCTTTGTGTTTAAACTGTTGTTGGACCAGTTGATTTGACTTCAAGGATTCAGAGAGAAAGAGAAAGGTGAGAAAAAGAAAAAACAAGAAATTTGAATGCTGAATTATAGAAATAATATAAAAAGAACAAAAGAAAGTTAACTTAAATGATATGGGACCCTATAATCCAAGGACTTTTCACTTTCATCCTCGGATCCTCCTACGCCACCACACAACTTTATATTTTATGTCTTTATTTAAACGTCAGAAGGGTAAAAACAATAGATAAAAGGAAGTACTAGTTAAAGGTAAAAGGTGAAAAACGTGTTTGGGTTATTTTGGATTAAAAAAAATCGAGAAAAAAAAATATAAAAAGGGAATTCTTTCTTTATTTGAATAATTTCATTTCAAATTATATTCGTACTCTTCAACATTATGTTTAAAAGTAAACAACTCAAGCAATAAAGTAAATAATACATTATACATAGGATGTAGAAACATAAAAACATATTTAAGTAAACTTAAACAAATAAAGATGTAATACGTATTAACCTATATTTAACTGCAGTCTATTTATTTAAATATAATAATATGATAGAAAAATAAATTCGTTTTTATGAATATTATTCAAACTCGCTTCTGTTTTGATAAAAAAATTCTGTAATGTATGATGTTTTTAATTGAGTTTGGAGATTTGAATGAATATGCACATATCCAGTTTTTTTTGTTTCTATACTTATCTTTATTTCTGTCTCAGTTTAAATTATTAAAAGGTAATATATATATATATATATATATATATATATATATATATATATATATATATATATATATATATATATATATTAATTTTTAATTTGATAATTTTTTTAGTTACATTCACTCTTTTTTTCTAATTCTTGGATTTATCATAAAATCATTTCACATATTTTTAAGATATTTTCACTCGGGAATAGGAATAAATTTTTATTTGGAAATGAATATGAATGCAAAATCCATCTTAGTTATGCTATATTATCATCCATAATTCTTATATTTAAATAGATGTGGTATCAAATGATTAATAAAACACGTAAATCCTTAAAATTTATTTTTGTCTTGTTTTAAAACTAATATAATTATTATAATTTTTATGTTGATAAATATGTCTAAAATAATAAAAAAACATAATTTGAGTTTTACGCATTATTTTATAAAGAAACTATTATCATTAATTAGATAATATCTACTACTAAATTTTTTATGAAAATTATAAATTATTATAAAATTATGCCTAAATCGAAATTTATTTCAGATAAAAAAAATGTATGACATAAATTTCTTTTTATATATCAAATCTGAGATTTTTTTTTCTTTATTTTTTATTATGTGATAATAACAAAAGTGTTCTTGTGAGTTAGGGTTTAATCTCCATTTGCAGATTCACTTTTGTCTTGTCGTTAGTTTTACTATGTTTTATTTACTAATATTACATTTTCATATGTGATTGTCACTGTTTATTTGTTGTGTTATTTTATATCAATGTCTTATTTTTTGTTGTGAAATCAATCATAATTTTATATCAATGTCTTATTTGTTTTATTTGTTGTGTTTGTTTAAGAATACGTTATAGTGGTAAAAAAAAGTTTACATTTTTTTTCTTTCATAACATTTAAAATCGAAACCAAATCTTGATTCTCACCTTGGTCATTTCAATCATCAAATAAAAAAAATATAATGAAAAATCTATTTTCAAAGAAATGATTTTCGATAAAGTTGAAAAAGAGTTAACAAAAAAAGTCAGACTTTGAAAATCAGACGGTTTGAAAAGAAGATTGAGTTAAACATATTTAAGAATATCTAAATAAGATACATGAGTACCCTTAAACTTAACAAATCTTCTTTTTATGTGACTAAACTTCTCTCATAAGTTTAACTTTTCTTTTCATCAATTTTTATTTAATTTTATCAAAATTTTTCATTTGATACTTAACACGACAAATTGAAACAAACTTATTTCATTATACTTTTTTTTACTGATGAAATATTTTTTTTTATGTTAGACATGGTAATGTTCAACCTAATGTGGACTTATAATTAAGGTAAAAAATCTAAAATAATTAACATAAATGACTTTCGATAATGGTTTCTCTTTATTTTATATAGACTTTCCACTTATATGCTACAAGGTAAAAAACCTAAAATAATTAACATAAATGACTTTCGATATATTAGTTTCTCTTTACTTTATATACACTTTCCACTTATATGCTACCATAGTCACACTTTTAAGAAAAATGTTTTTTTAACCATTTTTTTTATAACTTTTTTAGAATAACTTATGTGGTAGCTTGTGATTGGTCCGTTTCAAATATATGGACCAATAAAACAGTGACACATAGTCTATTGTCAAAAAATTGTTAAGTTGTATAATCCCACTTTTATAGAAGAATCTCTTGTACAATTTATTTTTGGAAAATATTTTTTTAACAACTTTTTTATAACCGTGTATATGGTAGCTCGTGATTAGTCCATTTTAAATATATAGACCAATAAAATAGTGACACATAGTTTATTGTCAAAAAGTTGTTAAAAAAAGTTGTTAACATATTATAATTCGATGGAAAATGTCTTTTTAACAACTTTTTTTACAATTTTTTTACAACCGCTTATGTGGTAGCTCGTGATTGGTCCGTTTCAAATATACGAACTAATAAAATAGTGA
Organism: Vigna angularis; assembly: GCF_016808095.1. NCBI lineage: Eukaryota > Viridiplantae > Streptophyta > Magnoliopsida > Fabales > Fabaceae > Vigna > Vigna angularis. Next base: position 13,532,844 of record NC_068976.1, on the reverse strand, counting down.
CACATAGTCTATTGTCAAAAAATGTTAAAAAAAGTTCTTATTACAATTTGTTTTTACTTTATTTTCATTCTAGTATAATTTTAACACATTATTCAATTATTAAATTCCAAACGTTAAAATTATAATTCGTTAACAATTTACATAAATAGATTAATATCTTTATATGGAGACTTACGTATAGTTTAGTCTCTTATAAGATTCAATTAATTATGTAAGGGTCTGATAAATTATTAGGCCATTGGGCCTTACATGGGGGCAAATAGGCCCATCACTCTAAGGCTAACCAGACCTTAGGAAGGGTTCCTCAGATTTCTAACTTTCCTGAGCTCTTTTCTCTCTCTAAACTCTTGTGCCCTAAAGCTTTCTCTGCCTTCTCTCTAGATTTCCAACTCTCTGAACCGTAAGAATTCGAGATAGGCGCTACCCAAGCGTTCGCGGCATAGAGAGCTTCATTTCTACCGAACGTTTTTTCCGTTCCGACCGGTAAGTCGTTTTTCCCTTTTTCATTCGCTGTCTTTGAGCCTAGGGCATGCAACGTTACTGGTTGCATGTCACCAGTGAAGTTTCCTTTTCATACTCTCTGTCAAATCAAGCTCTAAGAGTTGTTGATGTCACCACTTGGGTGGTTTATAGGGTGTGGTGGAATTTTCGTGGTGTGAGACACCATAAAGGAGTGTTCCTGTGAGCTTGGTAGTTCAACTCTAAGGTAAGGGGAGCTAGTTATTTTTGGTTCAAATTAATTTATGAGATATATGCATGTTGAATCCTGAATTGGTGTGTTGGTTTAAATTGTTATGTACCTGTTGAGTATAAATTGGCTTGTGTTATGATGCTGGAAAATTGTGCATGTAAAAATGTATTGGTGGTAAGTTGTTATGATGGAATTGATTGCTGAAATATAGATGGGTTTAGTGAAGATAAAAGGAATGGAGTTTTCTGCATATTTAACATATCAGTACGGGTACTGTAAGAACTTTTGTTTGAGAAATATAAGAAAAAGGAAGAAAAGGGTTTCGTGAGAATTAAAGTAATGTATAGCCTTTGGGTAATTGGAGTCTAGGACACATAGTACAGTTTGCAGGATTTTATGAGAGTACGTTGTTGGTAGGATAGAGGAACCTTAAAAACCTGAGTTGGCACATCCCTGATCATAGAGCAGCCCTGGCCTGGTCCAGTCAGTTGTGACTAGTCATATGTGCTGGCGTCGAAGGTGAGTTTGATGTGTTCAGACATTGGGTTCTTCTCCGATGACCAATTGGGCTATTGAGGCAGTCTTAGCAAGTGGATTGTGACTTGTTTGAGTCACCAAATTGGTCAGAATAGGTACAAAGTGTTAGAATTGGGTTTGGGGTCCTCTAGTTATTGAGTTAGATGTTTTGGAGTAGAAATTGAGTTGGTTTAGTACATCTAATTCCTATCCAAATGACCAATGCAATACTTTACTTTCATCTATAAACATGTTTCATATCAATATTAATGTTACAGATTTTAGTTTGTTCATTTGGATATGTCTAAGATGCACCAAAACCAGAAAAATCACGTTGCTATCAAAAAATGATAAGAATAATCGATTATCTCACTTGATAATCGATTATTTTAGTCAGAGAGTTTTATCCTCTTCAAAGCTCTCGCAAATAATCGATTATCACATATGATAATCGATTATTGTCGTCGAAAAATCATCCAGGAAGTTTTGGGTGGTTTTCAGGATTCCGGATATCATTTTTGGACGTTCTTTAGGTCGTTTTGGGGGGTTTTGATCCTTCCGGAGCCATTGGTGAGGGTCTCCAAGCTGTTTGAATTACTTAAGTGTTGATAATTAAAAGTCCTAAAGAAATTTGTGTTAATAAGTGATGGTTTTGTGAAAGTATGTAATGTATGAGTTGTTTTTATGACATGGTTGATGTTGTATGATGGTGTATGGGTTTGGTATGAGACAATATAGTAAGAATGCACTTGAATGACTATGAAATTTTATGTTTGATGAATCAAAGTGGTTTATGAGGTACATTATTGATCCAAGAGGAATATCATGTGATTTAAAGTGGTCGGATTGAATATGAAATTAAGATCTCTCGGTGGGATCAGTTAGTGTATTGAATGAATGTGAGAGGCTTCCATATGGGGGTTATCCCTAACACTCCAACGGTCTTTCCTTCTCACTTAGAAAGGATTGACGCGTGTGGTGGGAGTAGTGGGAGGTCCTAGGGTAGGCGCTATCACTAAAGGTCTATTCCGCGGTAACGGACTAGCCTTGTGTATGGTCGGGTGGAACCCCTCGGCAAGGGCTTTGCAAAGCAGTAGGGGCCATCACAAGTGCACAACCCGCCCCAGCTCTACATACATTCTATGTCCGGACGTGTCTAGGAGTCTTAACATGATAAGATGCTTGCTTTAATGAGTTTTGTGAAATAAATATTTATGTTTATGATAACTTACATGTTTATGTGTGTATGGACGTTCTTGGAAATGCTAGGTTGAATTGAAATTATTTGTATGTTTGTTTGAGACCTAGCTCACCCTTGCATTGTATGTGTTGTATGTGTTTGTCTTCCTCCTTGCGATGATCATCCAATCCTTTGGATGTGAGCAGTAGGTGATGATGTACCATTGGAGCAAGCTTTGGAGGTTGAAGAAAATCCAGCCCCTAGTACTTAGGCATTCTACTAGCTCTTAGTTGATTAGCTTGTTATTTTGAAAAACTCCTAGCTTTTATTTTATATAGTTCGACACTTTTGGAAAACTTTTTAGGTCTCTTTAAAATTTCAATAGCCTTGTATTTTGGAGAACTTTGGAAACTTGTACTCAAGTTTGATTTCGTTTTAATTCCCTCTATCTTTTGGATGACTGTATCCATATTTAAATACTATTATCTCTATCTCTCAACTGCTTTTACATATTATAATAGCTGAATCCTATTATATTATAGGTGTATATGATATTTTGGGATGTAACAAATTATCTTTAATATGATAAACTTTTAATATCTTTTTAAAATTTAGGCTTAGGTTGATTATAGGACTAAAATGAATTTTGTCACATAATTTAAAAGAAGAAACCCCAAAATGAATAAATTGTAATACACTTAAATTATACTCTTTTAAAAATAATGAAAGATGCACAAAATATTTAAAGATCTTATATAAAGTAATTATTAGTATATATAAATTAGAATTATTCATGAAACTATTATCGACAATTGTTTTCCTTATAAAAACTGAAGTTTTAACTATCATTTTTATTTTGTTAATTAAATTTTTTGCAACAGTTTTCTTTTTCTCGTTTCTTTTTACGCCAAAAATTAGTTAAATGTCACAGAAGCTACCTCAATAACCTTAAATGACACAGAAACATTTTCCTGTTGCTTCTGATAAACATGCTACAAAATTCATTCTATTAATTCTAGCCATGCACGCTTTCGACTTAATCAGTGTCATGAAATGTGATCACATAACAAAAAGACTAGGATAAACAAAGAAAAGTTTCTTCTAACAATACAAATATAACAAAAGACATAATAATAACATGAAAATTTAATTTTTTTTCCTACTCACATGTGTTATTGATTCTTTCTTCTGAGGATTTGTGTACAGAGAGAGCATCAGGGTTATCAGGATTATCAGCATTAATGTAATAAGAAGATTGACTAGAAATGGAGGAAGAGGTATGCTTTCTAGGATGGTATGCTGAGATTTTCTTCCCTTTCTCTTCATAGATCACAACATCATCTTCTTCATCAGGAACACACTTTCCACCAAGTATGATCGTTTTCATCCACACAGAATCATCTCTTTTCAACTTCTCTTTCGTCTTCATCCACACAGAATCATCTGTTTTCATCTTCTCTTTCGTCTTCATCAACACACCCTCATCAATTCTCAATGCCCCTTTCTTCGATCCACCCTCTTGATCCCAATTTCTTGCCACTGATAAACTCCTTGGCATCATCCTCCTGCTCAGATTCAAAGACAACCTTCGTTCAGAAGTTGCTCTTTTCACAAATTTAGGGTTCACTTGAGGGTGCTGCTGCAGTGCTGGGGGAAGAGGTAACACCTTTACCGACATCTCATTCTCCAACGTTGCTCCCTCTGAGGTACTAGGTTGTTCGTGTTCTAACGAGGTTGTTGGTGGGGTTGTAGATTCGTTGATCAAAACATTATGCTCTTTATCTAAATAATGTTCAGAGATTGATGTAGGTGGAGATGATTTTTTTCGAAACCTCACAATGCACAAAGCTGTGATTATAGTAATGCTCGTGGCCAATCCAGCCATGCAGAATGAAACATAAAGAAATGGATCTATCAATGTGATGTTATTCTCATTAGGGACTATTCTTCCCATAACTTTGGAATTTGATCTGAGATTTTTTCTACCACTAGATCACTATGATCTATGCTCTTATGCTCTCTTCTTCCATGGTGATGATGATAATAATAATAATAATAGTAATTATTATAATGATTTTGCTTCTTGCCAAATGTTGTAGGAACTACTGTGATAGAGGAAGTTGATACACAGAAATAGAATCCATGAAATGAAATGTGTAGTTAATTTGTTTTTCATTGGTCTAGTTGAGGAAAACCGAATATGATTGCTTGGATATAGGAACTGAGGGGAAAGAAATGAAAATGAAAACACAAAGACTAAACATGGAAAGTCTCTTTCATTGGTTTAGGTTTAATCTAATTTCTATTAATATTCCAAATAAAATTCAACTCTATGTATATTCTTACATCTTTTAACTTCTTTTTCACTTCATGTAAATAATATTCCCGAATTTTATATATATTACTTTTCTTGTTTAGGAGCACATTTATAAACTTTTGTTGCTTTATTCTTAAGTAGATTTTAGTCAGTAACTTAAGTTAATTTTTCTATTAATAAATAAGATAAGTGATAAAAAAAAGTCAGTTTTTTTTAAAAAAAAAAGAGTTAAATAGAAAAGATTATGTTTCCCACTGTATTTTTTTTGTGTGTATAAGTTGAAAAGTTGCAAATTCTACAAAACGGATCCTCCATAGTGGACAAAAATAAAGTTCAGATTAGGTCAAGGTGTTATGTTTAAGTTTTTAATAAAACAATGGTGTTCATATTTACTAATTCAAAATAATTTGACTTCTACTTCATACTGATTTTTTTTTCTTTCCCTCTTTTATCTGTTTTTCCCATCTTTTTTAGTTCTCTACATTTTAATTGTGTGAACTAATGATAACTTTTTGGCAAGTATACCAAATCGTTACAAGTAATACAGTGATAAGTAAAGTATCGTTCTCCTCAGGGAATTTGTGTTACGTTATTCAATTAAAATTTATTTATCAAAATCAATTTGAACAACAAAATATAAGTGAATTAATAGTCTCAAAGTATATGACAATTTAAAATTGAAATTAAAATTTAAAGAAAGCTTCATTGGAATTGACTTCATGACCACATTACAGTAACTATTCTGAGCAATATAACTTGCGTTCAAACATCAACATCACAGTATCTTGGTTTAATTCCTTAAAACAAGTTCTAAAGAATTATGTTCAATTATTAATTCCTTAAGTAATTAAACATAAACTTTGCATTAAGAACGATGTTATTGATGACCAGAAGAATTGAAACTATTCCTAGCATCTTTCCTTCTGGTTGCTTTTCTTGCGTAAATACTCAAATTTACTTCCCAGTATAATTTAAATATAAAAACAAGTTTATTTTACTTCCCTAAAATAAAATAAAAAGTAAACAAGAAAAGCATACGAACACAATTTATATTGAACAGGAAAGATTACATCAAATGTCAGCCATTACAGTCAATTCCAACGAATAAAAGTTTAGCCTATCCTAGACATCACAAACATACTCATTTCTGCAATTCCTTGCATGATGTGCAGTCTTGATGTCTTCAGAGAGGTCTCCTAATGGTATCCAGAGCAGTTCTCCAGTCTTTCTTTTCTATTTTCGTGTCTCTCTGTCTCCTCCCTTTCTCTCCTCCAAAGCACGTCTTTTAAGAGACATTTTATTTCTCATAAAACTGCTCCATTCGCTCAGCGCACAGAAGCAGATTCGCTGTGCGAATTAAAATTAATTCAGCAATCAACTGCACCAACTCGCTAAGCGCACAGCCTCTAGTGCGCTGTGCGAATTCACGACTTGAAATCTCCAAACTGGCATGATTCGCTCAGCGAACCAATGGTGGTGCGCTGTGCGAATGTATTCTCCTGGCTCTGCGAATTTTGCTTCTGCTATGCGAGAATTGGCTGACAAATTCACTTTTGTACAACTTTTCCTGAACAATATTTTACAACACAATCTACCTCCTATTACGACTTTTCACTGAGTAATAACATGAATAATTACAAAATTGAGATCCTTTATAAGTGTCAAAACATCTGTTTTTCACACTTATCAACTAATAATAGTATATTGCAATCAATTTTTTCAAAATTTACAATAAGTTAATATGATTATTCTCAAATTTCGATCAATATTTTTTGAAGAACGAAATAATATACTCAAAATAAGTGTAGTTTTAAAAATATTTTAAAATATTTTGCCTTAACTTTATTTAATCGATTATTTATTTATCTTAATTAATTAAATATTTATAAAATAAATCTTAAAAGACTTTTATGGCAAGATCATAGAAAGGCAAATCAAATTTTTACAAAATTTTCACACAACTTGGACAATCTATGAAGAGAAAAGTCTTGGATGTAGATATAATGTAGATATCATAAAAAATAACAAATGCTTTTAGTAGAGTGTTTATGTTAACAATTTCTCTTCTTTTTTTTTTCCTTTTTTTATGATGGTAAACCAATTGATTCGTGGAACAAATTAACCAACCTTTCTTTTGGAATGCTCAAAAAGTGACACGGAAAATTGAAAATGGACTAATATTAAAATATGCAATTCAACTTTATACATAACATATAAAGTAAAATCATAAACGACACAAGAAAAAATAAATACAGCATAATTCCTTTGAGGCTATTGTTCAAAGCTCTTGACATATAAGATGTTTTATTTCTTTATATTCCTTTTAGACTATTGTTGAAAGCTCTTGACATATAAGATGCTTTATTTCTTTATGTAATTTCTTTGTATTAAGTATAATTTTTTTCAATTTGAGACTCTAAACTACTTATACTATTTATTGAAGATTTTCCATTTGAATACAAATTTGTCTCTTTTCATTTTCACCTGTGTTGTCTTCTTTTACAATCACTAGGAAAAACTTTTAATATCAATTTTAAAAAAAAAAACTTTATATATCACACTAGTGCAGAAAGGGCTTTAGACGTATGTTATTTTGGACTTTTAACGTCAGATCCCGATCCGATGTCTTTATGAATGACGTTAATGCGACGTCAATAAAGACGTCGGATTACACCAAAATCGACGTCTAAGGGCACTATAAACATCAAACATGGCATTAACCGACGTCTACTATAGCTCGTGTCTTTGGGTAGCGTAGTAGCACCTTCTTCCTTGTTTCCTCATAAGAAAAGTTTGCGTCTTTTGGACCTCTTATGACATTTCAACCGAAAACCGAATAAGGATCCTTGCCTAGTTCCATTCCAACCGCCAATGAAAAAGAATACGGTGACATGAGAACTAGGCAAGGACCCAGGTTCGGTTTTGGGTTGAAATGCTATAAGAGATCCAAAAGACGCAAGTTTTTCTTACGAGAAAACTAGCAAAGGGAGAAGGTGCTACTACGCTACCCAAAGACACGAGAAAAACTACACCAAAACACAACGAAAACTCATTTTAATCGGTTCAAATGAAAGATAATCCATCAAAGACTAATTTAATCAGAGTAAAAGTAAGTTTAATCGGTTAAAAAGAGATAAAACACACCTGAAAATGCAATGCCGCGGAGAGAAAATGCGAGGAGGAAGACGATGAAGTGCGCGTAACCGCGGGTTTGCGATTTCTGATTTAACAGGAATCAAGACGTCGGTGCCCCCAGTGCCCGACGTCTATTCTCTACTAGACGTCGGGGACCTCAATAATATGACGTCCATTCAATTTAAAGACTAATATTCGCGGTCTATATAGACGTCAGATGCAAGGGGAGCCGATGTCTAAAACAACTTTTCACTTACCCTGTCAGGCCATTTAGGCGTCGGATGTAAGGGGAACCGACGTCTCAATGACTATCTAGACATCGGTGTAGCGGGATCCGACGTCTAAATGACGATAAAAAATGACTTTTCACATTTTGGCGCTCCCTTTTTGGCGTCTAATTGTACAAATTGACGTTGTTTAAAGTATAGACGTCGGGGCCCCCATGAACCGACGTCGCCAAGGCCAACTTATTTACCAAAATGCCACCGGTCAATCTTTTACGTTGGATATTGTGGGATCCGACGTCTAAGGGGTGACGTTAAAGGTCATTTCTGCACTAGTGTCAGTACCAAAATTGGAATAGATAAAAATGGTATAGAAAATTTTAACTTTCTATACTTTTATACCGATTTCATAACTGATATAAAAAGTGTTATTTTTTATATCGGTTAAGTCCATTACCGGTATAAAAAACTATTTCAAACATCTTGTTCTCACCTCTATCACTTATGTTCATCCTCCATCTTCACACCTAATACACCTTTCTGCAATGTCACTTTCGAAAATCCCACAATGAGATTCAAAACAGGACCATTGCATCCCATCATTGTGTCACAGAGCCATACCTTCCTCTCCATCATTAAAAACAAACAGTGAAACTCTTCTTTTCTAATCTTTCAAACAACATACATGAATACTCCAAGGGTTCACCCATCTATGAATCACCCAATGCCACTATGCAACACTTTCAACAAATCAACAACATGATTTATAGTTTGCTTTGATGAAGAATACGATAAAGAACTTGAAAATGGTGGTTATGGATAAAGAACATAGTGATGGTGGTATAGATTTGTCATGCCATCACTACAAAGTTCGTGAAGGATATGGAAATGGTTGCACTTCGTGGAGCTCGATCTACATTTTCTAGTGACTCGCAATTTGCGGATCTACATTAATGACAAATGGGTGTTATGGTTTATGGGATGTTTGATGTTCACGTGGTGGCTAACCTGGTTCACTTTGTCATTGTTGCAATTGTGTGAGGCTACTCCAACAAGCTCATGCGATGACGCTTTGTTTGTGTGGTGAAGGTGCTGATGCACGATCTCAATGATTTTGGAGAATGAGAGAACGTGTGTGTTGTTGCCTTGGAAAATGAAATGGATTCAATGTAATTTATCACAAAAATACCACAACGCCCACTTTTTATATAGGTTATAACTAGAACTGGTCTAGAATGTTTTTTCTTTATTACAAAATATCATTGCATCCACTTTCTATATCAATTATAACTACAACTAGTATAAAAAGTTTTCTTCTTTGTTACAAAATTTTTACCACACCTACTTTTTATACCAATTCTATCTCCAATTGTTGTAGAAAGTCTTACAATGTTTACGGTTATGTCACTATACCACTTTTCATACCGGATGGATCATAACCGATACAAAAAGTTGCTACAAAAAGTAAGTTTTGCACTAGTGAATATAAACTATTTTCTTCATATTGTAATTCTTTACTTCCTTATTTTTTTCAAGTTTTTGTTTCAATTTCAATGAAGGATAGTTAGGTTTAATTTCACTTTGCTTACCACATTCGTAGCATGTGTATATTGACAATTAATCATGCTTTTTTTAGCTCTTCTTTACCGTCATAGACTTGTTCTCACTTTTGTTTGTGTACTTAAGAAACTTAGAGAACTTCTTCTCGAGTAAATTGAGACTTTCACTATCTAAATTGTCTATATCTTTTTTTTCTATACATCTCTCAATTCTTCTTCCTCGTTTAATCTTTCTAGTTCCAGTTCATGCTCTCTCAACTTATTAAACAATGTGGTTATATTCACCATAGTGAGATCTCTTTAGTTAGAAATAACAATTACTTTTGGTCGCCATGACCTATTTAAGTTTCTTAGAATCTTGATATTGAGTTCTTCTTTGTCAAAAGTCTTTCTAAAAGCAAGAAGGTGATTTACTTTATGAGTGAACCCATTTTCAACATCTTTAATCTTGGTAACATCCTAAACATCTCATACTTTTTGTATGATAGTATTTATCCTTGCTTTCTTAGATTCTTCACTTCTTTTACGAGTGACGTCCAACACATCTCATGTTTCTTTAACTGAATAACATGTTGAAACTCTATAAAATTCATCAAGAGTTAAAGCAAAAAGATATAATATCCTTAGCTCTTACGTTATAATGTGTTATTTTATTTTCATCCAAAGCCTTAAAAGAAAACTCCTTAGGAACCACAACATTTTCAACAAGTTGGTTCAAAGGAAAAAATTACCATTGCATCCAAAACTCCCTCGTTAACATATTGCCAAAAAAACATCCTAATTTTCCAAAATGATAACTTTATCTAGTGAAAATAGGAGAATTTTTTATAAATGTATTCAAAATAAATGTTTATGAATAACTAGCCCTTTTGAATAAAAATTAAATAACTTTCAATAATACGCTCTAGATGTCAATTGCTAGATCACCCCCTTATCACTGACCAAAAGTGTTGATAATCATGACAACTCTTTCTACTTCAGAGTTTAAAATCTTAATATCATAATTTAACTACCTAACTTTCGTTTGACAATTGATATACCTTATATTAGTTAAGTCTTTGATCATCCACATTAAACTTATTATCCAATTGTGTATAAGAAGAGGTTAATTTGAATTAAATTAAACCAGATTTGGTTATCAAATAATCCAACCCAATGATCATGTGTATTACACTTAAATAATTAATAATTTAATATAAAATATTAAAAAATAAAAAAATACTGTAAAAATGTATATAAAATAATATTATTATTAATTATAATATGCTTAAATATAACAAATTCAAGAAAAGAAAAAAACTGTTTGAATAATTAAAAAAATGTTAATAGATTTTTAATTTACATTATCAATTAATTATAAATTATCGTCTACGATACGACAAAAATGTTAACTTTTGTAATAATTATATTTAAAATATCATTTAAAGTTTATTTTAATGGAACCAAAGTGTAAAAATATCAATAAAAAATAAGAATCCTATATTTGCTTTTGTCTCTAATAAACTATTAAAATTTGCTTTTCGTTGATATATTTTTTAACTTTTTCATTAATAATACATTATTTATTTTATTTTTATCCTAGAGTGTAATTTAAAACATTTTATTTCATATAAAAAAATTTAATATAAAAAACAAAAGTAAAAAATTTACTACAGACAAAATAATTTTAAAAAAATATATAAGGAAATAAAAGTAAATTCCATGATTTATTAAGACCTAAAAAATATTTATTTAAAAATAATATAGACTGTGGCCACAAACATTTTAACTTTATTGAAATCATGAAACACATGGGTTTTAAATAAGACCAACCACCAATTTTAAAATTTTAAACTAATACGATATCGATCACATAATTGAACAATCGCAAGATTATTTAGCTTAAAAAATTTTCTAATCTCTTACCTATTCTAGTTCCAACTACAATTAATTCTTTTCATTTTTTTTATATATATCATTATTTAAACAAATTATCTATTTTTACTACTATAAAAAAAATATAAACGAATGTATCTCTCTTTTGTTATAAACAATAGTTGTCTTTCTTCATTGTCATTCCTGTGGTCTTGGATTTCCCATCTCCAACATAATCTTCACACTAACGCAGAAAGAAATGGAGCAAGGTTTCCCCAAAAACATGTTCAAGAAGCTCTGTGTCTTCTGCGGCAGCAACTCCGGTAATCGCCAAGTTTTCAGTGACGCCACCATTGAACTGGCCAATGAACTGGTCAGCTTTCTTTCGCAACACTCTTTTTCTTCTTACCTTTCTCTATTTGTGATAAAAAAAACTCATCTTTTGCCATAATGGGCATTTGGGTACGTAGTTGTCAGAACTTGTTTTTTTCTTTCTTTCTCTGATTTTTTCTTGATAACAACCTTCTGCAGGTACATTTATTGCTCTGGATTATTGGTTTCATAAAAAGATAAAACTTAGATGCATTTCTTAAAGAAAAACTCAGTACTTTTTTGCCTATCAATATTGAAAGTTTTACAATCAATACAGGTCAATATAAATTACAGAAAAAAAAATCAATTTTGATTAAAAGGTTGAAAGTTTTGTGGGGTTTTTTAAGTGTGCTTGACTTTTTGGTGTGTCACATAATGACAAAGTGTGATGCTCAAAACTTGGTATTTTTGTTTTCTAATATGTGGAGGGAATACTAGAGCTTCACTTTTGTCTTTATCTGTGTTTTTGTGTTTTATTCTGTGGAATGAATTACAGGTTAAGAAGAACATTGACTTGGTGTATGGTGGGGGAAGTGTTGGGCTAATGGGCTTAATATCCCAGAGAATGTATGATGGAGGCTGCCATGTTCTTGGGTATGCTAAAGCAACATACTTTGTTTTGTAGTGTCTATCATGGATGCTCTATTCATTCACTATGCAAGCCTGTTGTTATTGTTTTAATCATTTTGTCTCACTCTTTGTTTATTTGTCTTTTCCCTTTCCCCGCCCCCCCCCCCCCCCCCCCCCCCCCCCTCTCTACATATACAGGGTTATTCCAAAAGCTCTCATGCCCCTTGAGGTATTTGTGCTACTACCTGTTCAACTATTAACTTTAATATTCTGTGTCAGATTACTTGCTTTATTTTTATGTGTACAGTTAAGTTGAGCATTGGAAATGAACTGCATCATGTTTCATATTGGTTTATGTTTGGGATTTATGTGATGATTTGAAGTCAAAGATACCATCTTTTTGAAAAATTAATCTGAACTGGAGTCAAGAAATTAGAAAAAAGTTCTTTTATTTTTGGAGGGATGGGGTTATTATTGTGTGCTAAGCTATGTTTTCTAAGAGTCTGTTCGGTCACAAAGTTAAATGGTAGCATCTGTGCTGGAAAAAAAAAATTCCTATATTTCTTGTTGAGAAGCTCTTAAAAGCAGTTCTAGCTGATGTCCAAATAAGCCCTTAATAGCTCTTCACTTCTTTTACTTTGTATAATGATTTAGTTGGGAGAGAATATGTTGTTTATTAGTACGTTGTAAATGGCTATTTTGACAGATATCCGGTAAACCAGTTGGTGAAGTGAGAATTGTTTCAGATATGCATGAGCGTAAAGCTGCAATGGCTCAAGAAGCTGATGCATTTATCGCTCTACCTGGTAGTTACAAGAACAGCTTTCAAATAGTTTTTAAAAGATGGGTGATTTCATATAAATATTACTAAGGATGTTCTTTCATATACTGAAATTTACTATTTTGGTGTACTGTATTGCTGTACCGAATGCATAGTAGTTGCTGTTTCTTTCTTATATCTCTCCTTGACTTATAATTAGGAGGATATGGAACAATGGAAGAGCTGTTGGAGATGATAACTTGGGCTCAACTTGGAATTCATAAAAAGCCTGTAAGCTGAATAGTATAAAATCTTTGGTATACTATATAATCATATGTTAACTCATTACCATCCTGCACAGGTTGGTCTACTGAATGTTGATGGTTACTACGACTCGTTGCTTGCATTGTTTGACAACGGTGTTAAAGAAGGCTTCATTAAGCGTGGTGCTCGGGATATTCTCGTTGCGGCTTCATCAGCCAAAGAACTTATGATGAAATTGGAGGTCTAGGCCTAACTGTATCTTAACATGTGAAAGAAAACATCAGTAAATGTCTAGTACAAAAAATGCATTAATATTGTAAACTGATGAATTGTAGATTGATTTACTGAACTCGTGAGAAAAAAAAATTAGCTAAACATGTTTGATGGTACAGTATAGGAATTCTGCTAAGGCTGTTGTAAAATAATCAGTTACAGAGTTGCCATTGGATACCTAAAATAGACCATTGAAGGAGAGCCTTTAACTTTCTATCTTTTCTGACTTGGCCCAGAGAATAGATTGGAGCTCATATTTTGTTCCATATTTCATCACTTTCAAGGCATTTGGTTGTCTGATCATTGACAAATTGGATTTTTGTGCTTCCCGTCTAATTGTAAACATAGATAGTATAAGTATCCTTTGGCCATATTCCAACTTTCAAACTCTTAAAAAGTGCTTGTATGTAACATTGGTTTTGAAGTGCTGTGTTCTTTCTTTCTTAATTTCTTCTTTATGGCCTATTTTGTGTGAACGAAATGTTTAGACTGTGGACTACTGTTACCGTGTTGATTATAGCTCTAAATGCTAAATTCACTTTTTTGCAGCAATATTCTCCTTCCCATGAACATGTAGCCCCTCATGAGAGCTGGAAGACAAGGCAATTGGGTAATTATGCAGGACTGGAGAATACAGAATGAATCTCTGATTGGTTGAAGACCTTTCAAAAAGACGTTTTTTATGCAATTTTTCATTACTTGAAATGTATACAAGGGCCATGTGTTTTTTGTTACTGTGCATTGATTTTTTGAAGTTCTGGTATACGTGATTACTGTTTTGCATCATTTCATTTAATGGTCAATTGAGTCACTGTGAGAAAGTCATATTTTCTTGTTACATAACACTGTTAAAAGGGTAAAAGTGCATTGAAATTGCAAATAGATGGTGACTAGCATTTTTATGGCAAAATCTCAGTTGTGCTTATGGGCTGGCATGAGGCTCCACTATGCAGTGCCAAAATTTGACAATGTAGGTGAATCATGGACAACCTACACTTTTTGTGAAACCTGAAGACTTTACTTTATAATTGACATTTTATATGGTATAGATGAAACTAGAGTCATTTATTTCCTGAACAGGCAACCATTATAGTCTCTTTTCTTTTAAAAGAAAAAACCACCTCAAGTTCATTTTCTTCCCCTTTCTGGGCAGAAAAGTCTTCAAATGTCCACCTATTAACATGCTAAAAGGATGCTGCTAGGATAACTATCGCATACTTTTGGTTTAACTAAACCTATATCTTTGGAGCAAAGATATTCAAATTACAAGTTTCTGTCTATTGCATTACTGAACTCATATTAACAGAAAGTGTGTACATTTTTTTATAAGGTAAACTAATTGAAAAGTATCAGAGATTTGACTTTTAAAGTAATTATTAAAGTAATTTAGTCAAAACACACTGTAAATTATCTTGTACAAAACTTAGCGTATAAGATTGCTGATTTTGTATTTTACAGTTGATTGTAGAACACTCTAAATTATTATATTATGAGTGTATTTTAGCCAAATTCCAAAAATGTCACTCTTCAGTGCTGAAGCAATCTTGTAATAGTCTGTCGCCTTGACAAATGTGCTTTTCAGTGCAAGTTGGCCATATTTGAGGGTGCCAACAATGTGGAATAGGAAATTGTATAGGAACTATTTATAGTATGACCCTTGCTAGTGATTCTTTACTTCTGGTTACTAATTAGTTTGGTCCAGTTTTCGTTATGGATTTTTTACACTATTGTATTTCCTCTTGTCTGTGCTTGTCATGGTGGACAAATTGCTTTGGCTAAAGCACAAAGTTCAGTGGAGAAAGCTGTTACTTCCTAAAGGAGCACCTTTTTCCACTTGTGCTTTCCTCAACCATAATTTAGACATGTGCAATGTTTCCAAAAAGTTTTCACCCCAAAGTTATGCATAAGTACAACTTCAAAAAATAAACAAATAAAGACTTGATTTATGAAAATGTTTTCCTCTTTTTTTAGTTGTTCAATTTTGTAGTCAATAAATCATGAGATACAACATCTAGATGAATTATCAAATGTCGGAAATAAGAAGTTTCACTCCTTAAATTTACCTATATAAACAGTGGTTTTGAAGTAATTTGTCAGAATAAATTATTTCCATCAGACTATTCTAACAAGTAGAAGTAATAGCAACACACTCCTCTATTGATAAAAATATATTGAAAAATACAAAATCATGTAATTTTGTTAGAACATTTATTGATAAAGATACACATTTTATAATTTCAACTTTTTTTTTGCCAACAGTAGGATGTTCTATAAGAAATATGTTATTAACATTTCTTTCTAACGAAGCAACACCTATATATGCAAAGAGCACCACTGCACTAGTGCACAAGAATAAACTTTTCTTCATCAAAATATGTTTCAGTGCAAATAAAACAAATTATGTATGTTGGTATTGGTATGCTATCCACATCACTGTCATATACAATCCTTGAAAACAAAAAAATAATGGAAGTTCATGAAAAGTTTCTACAAGAGGCCTCAGAAGTTAACACATATTTCATTCATAATGTGTGAATCATAAATGAACGATCACACCAAAATATCCTCTGATGAAGCAGCCACTATACTCGTACAACACACCCTGCCCTTGCCAATCGGATTAGAAAGCAACTTAATGATCAGATATTCTGCAAAGGATGAAGGAACATGACCCAGCACATGTCAGCTCAAGCTTTTTCTTTGGAAGATGATGATAGTAAATGATTTAATGTTGCTGCTTGAATGATAGCACTTGGACTTGGTTCCCTAACACGGGAAGAAGTGGTTCTTCTAAGGCCAAAATTCTTATCGACATTGCTTCTTCTTTGACTCGAGGAACAAGAAAGAAATCTCACTAGCCGTGTTGAGCCAACAAGTAAAATCACACCCACAATAATAAGTAGCCTGCAACACAGTATTTCATGTGTATAAGAACATGAAGATATTAGGGTCTTTCTAAAATAGTTTCAATCTATGTTTTGAATGATGGTTATCTAGCTAAGTTTATTCGCCAACCCAAATAATTACTGGCTGAACAAATTAGATGAAAACCACCAAATGTTTGTAGCAGACAACCAAATGTGATGTAGCTTCTTCTGGATATTGAACTGCTGATGTTTGTTTCTGCATTGTTTGATGCAACGAATATTGGAAAGCAATGGACGTGAAATCTTTTAACCTCAAATCCATTGGTAAGATCAATTAAGATGAGAACCACAGTTTCATTCTTGTTTTATTGAATGAGGAAGAAATTGATAGGAACCATTATAGAATCACAACAAAAGCTAGTTGTTGCAGTCGGAGAGCATAAATCCCACCCCAGAATCCCATACTTCCAATGCAGGACTCAAGTTTTATACCTTACAATTGGATCCTAACATTGTTGTAGTAAAAGAGACCCAGTCCTTGTATCTTTCACCCCAGAACCTCATACTATTCCAAAAGCATGAATATTATGGACTCTTTCAATCAAAAAGTTCAACTTGCGTACCATTCCAAAAGCATGAATACTCAGGTATACTCCTGAGTCCTCTTTCCTTTGACTAGCATGCATAGTTATTGTGTATAGAGTAAAAAATGGAAGATATGCATTTTCATTTGGCCTTTTCCTTTGTTCTGAAAGAAAAAAAGTAACCAGTAAAACACAAAGCATAACATCTTATATTACCATCCAAGAAGAAGTGTGAGGCGAGCTTTCGGTTCTGAAGGAAGTCGCTCACCCAAAGCAAACATCCCAGCAAGTACACCAGTCAAAATTGATGCCACAGCTGCACATGTAGAAACCACAATAGCTCTCCCATGCTTTAGACCACGTGTCTGCAGGAGAAGGGAAGATAGTGATTATTTCAAGAGTTTATCATCTCTGAAATTGGACAAGTTCCTTAGGGGTTTGATAAGGGTTAATTTCCCTCCATGGCATGCCTCAAGGGTGTAACAGTTCTCGTCATAGTATATAAAAGTGCTCTTCAGAATACCTGGTAGTAAAAGCCTGTGCCACTACAGCAGACACTGATCAGGATGCACACAGGAGCCAACAGCCTGGGGAAACCTTGATCCAGGAATAGAAATCCTATCTTTGATATTACAGATGACATCCTGCATTTAGGTGTAAAGAAAAGTAAGAGTTATGTAAATGTTTTGTTATCTGTCATGCAAATAGCAATGGTGTTCAATAAATCTAAATTTCTAATTAATCTCCAAAAAAAAATGTTGAAATCATAAGCTAACAGAAAGCAATAATAAGCTATATAAATGGCTTCAGTCATATCATAACTGCATACGCAGCTACATAAAATTGTCAAAACTAACATGATGTTGAATATTTACAACAAAGAAGTTTCTGGTAATATCTTTCAAAAGCTTCATTTGCCATGACCAGTTGCCTTAAGTGGTTGCACTTTCAAGTTGACTGAACTGGTTGCATCTGTCTTTAAATATACTATGGCATGATGACAGTGGCAACCTCTAAATAAAAGTAAACTACATAGAAGAGGCACACATATGAGAAAAGATGTCGTCAGGGTAACAAAAAAAATGTAAAAACGACACTATTGGCCATAATTTCAAGTTTTTAATGATATAAGTTGGGTTTAGTTCAAAATAAGATGTGGAATGTGATAGGAAATAGATTTTAAACCAAACTCAACCTTGTTGTGAGATTTCCAACACATCCTCTAATACCAAAGACTAGAAATCTTAAACATGAGACTAGATATTTATAGATGGTATGGCGATGACTCGTTAGCGGGTGACATGATAAGCTCAACAAACCTCATTGAGATAGACTCTAATACCATCTTATGAAGTATATTTTAAGTCTAACTCAACTTTACAAAATTGGCCCATAAAGTAATAATTGCATCTACTTATATCTTCTCATTTGGCCGAATCTCTAATCAATGTAAAATCTCCAACAAAATGTCAAAGCACAAGAGTGTTGGATGTTATCAATCCCTTCATAACACACACACACACATATTATTCTCCTAACTGCGTTCCTCTCATTTCTATCTAAAAACCTTCTTTGATCCCAAAAATGAAACTACCAATTTACGAAAATAATAAGACTAAACTCCAAACCATGTAATGCTTAATTGTTTTGCATTGTGCAACTATTAATTCAATTGTCAGAAGTCTTCCTGGTCTTAGGCAGTTGAGGTATAAGAAAAAGTGAGAAGCATGTGAAAATTAATGGAATACATAAAAAAGAGTGAATAAGGAAACAAAAGTACCCAAACAAAATACCAGATTCCAAGCCATAGATGATTTCCTCAACGACATCATATTCCATCTGTATTAACTTAAAAATGTCAAGTGATAAAAGAGCAGAAAACAACATGGCTCATAAACCACCATTCGTTGGTGTTTTACATGAAAATATATACGTAAATCTAAGGCTATCTAACACGTATAAATCATGAATACCATTTCTTGTTCTCTTCGTTGACTCTTGCATATTCGAACCCATCCATTAAGCAGTATCTGCACAAATTTTTCTAACAATTAAATTAAAAACAATGTCTGGAAGGCAGTAATACCACTTGATTGCACAGGTGATTGGTGAACTCATAATCTCATACAGATAGATCATTAAATCATATGCAAGCCATTAATAAATTGCAGAGTAAAAAATAGTCTTCTAATAATTCTATCTGCAAAATGCCTTCACATTGTATTGACTTAGCAAGGAAGTTGGTGAATATGACATGCATAGATTCAAGAACAAAGGAGTAACTTTTAATTAAAATGAATATGAAAATGTAATTGCCTCGCAATCAAATAACAAATTTACTTCAAAGAAATATATAAAATTATCCATTAAGGAAGGCATCAGAATTCTGCATTTTAGATGCACCAGATAGAGAGGAAAATAACATCCCGTGAAAAATAAGTGGTAAAACCAGTTTATAAAGTAATCAGATAACGTTTTTCTCATACAAATAAGAATTGTGATTTTAGAAATATATACAAGTTCATGCATGGATTATATGCCTCTCATTGAGCACGATGTACGTTTGGCATCAACAACATGCATAGGCTTCTAATTAGTACTAGAATACCACTATCCTTCTTTCACAGTGATTTCAAGTATTTCCTCACAACATTGTTACTATATCAAAATCGAGTGATACAAACTTATGAATGCTAGATATCTCTGTTCATAAAGGCACTTGACTGTAAAATAAGTTGATTCATAAGACAAGGTACCTACAAACAAGATGAAAACAACAAATGCCAACGCTGGTAACCTAAAAATAGATAGAGCAACCACTTCATGCTTCTCACCTCCAGCACCAACTCCTAAACATAGAAAAAACGCACGATACTTAACCAATTAGTATTTTGTAAATACAAAAACACATTAATACAATGACCCTGCAATACAAACTTAGTTTTCTGAGCAGCCATGAAATAAGGAGGAAAACTCAAGAAATTTTCAGTCCATTGCTCAGGTCCACAAGACACAGGAGTTTAATACAATAGTACACACAAATAAATCATACAGCAAACACTTAATTCTATGTAGATCTGAATTCTGAACTACGCCAACAGCTAAAAAAGTCATCACCCAATCAAAATGAACAGAATGAACTACAAAAACTTATATTTTGTTTTCCTGATTTCAGTACACCTTTTCTATTGCAAAGTTATCCCCCTCCCCAACATCAACCTTGCTTGTCGAGGAGTTCAAATGAAGCAGATTAAGGTAAACAATAAACAAAATGCTCTATGGTAAATATAAACTTACTTTACCTATTGTGCCAAAACCTGCCAATGTAATGCCAACCCAATCAACAGCATTCATGACTTCCTTGAGATAAAAATGGGAAAAAAGTGATAAAATTGCTAGTCCACAGCCAGAAACTGGTTGGATGACAGAGACCTATAACAGATTTAACATAAGAAAATTACCATAACATTGCCAAAAACCTAAGCAAAACAATAGATGAGAGGATTACAAAAAGCCCTTCAAATTGAGTGTCAATTTTTTTCTTCACCACTTACAGGAGCCAAAGACAATGCCCTTAACATCAATAATGCCCCAAATATATCCACTAGAAAACCAATCACCCAGGTTCTGTTTGAAGCATAAGACCTTATGACCTGCAAACACAATGGAATCAATAACCAAACATTCACTACAACCCCACATAATCTTAAATGAAAAAGGACAAAGAAGAACGTAATCTTGGTATTTATCCATTACCACTCAATCATACACATTGATGGAAAATGTTAAATTTTACACTCACACCAAATAAACGCAGGAATAGAAACTAATAACAATTTCAAAAATTAAAAGACACCCACATGCTTCAAATGGCAATTTATTCAAAAAAAGGTGAGATCTTTAATAAAAACCAAATCATACCAATTTAAAACACACAAAAAAAATGGAACTTTGACATGCCTTGAGTTTGAAAGAAAGGGGTGGAAGAATGATAGTGCCCTTCTTCTGAAGGATCTTTCCAATGTTGTTGCCGGCGGTGGCAGCCACCGTCAGTAGAATAGATTCCCACATGCCACTGTCTAAAATGTTTCAACTTTCCTTCCTCTTTGTTGCACTGTTGCTAACTCCTTCACGATCTGTTAGACTGTTACTTTCAACATCGAGTTTCAATTAGTTCTGCAACCTAGGCTACCAATTACACTATTTCTTGTTAATATTATTTAATATATCTATTAGTGGTTGGATTCATAATTCCAGATGCATTAGAAGATGAAATTAAAAAATATTGGTAAGTTAAATCAGTTAAATCGCAATTTCTTTTTATCATATTTATCTATACTGAATAAGATTGGTAAAAGTTAAGCTCATCTTATAGTATAAAGTGTAAGTTAATAAACGTGAGGGTCTTGTTAATAAGTAATCACATATTTTTATAGATACCTTTACAAGCATTCATGGAAATTTGAGAATTAAAAATAAATAATTTTTTAACATGAAACACTACAAAATAATCGTAAACCAAACAGGACTTAGAATTTTTAGTTATAAGAAACTTCATGCAAAAGCAATGCCATGTTCCATCATCGGGTTGGTTGTGAGGAGTGGTCCCATCCCTCCTTAATGTGTTATGTGTATCCAAACAGGACTCAAGTGATTTGACAAAAGTAATATATTCATTTCTCTTAATTTGTTTTTAGTAAATTATGCTCATTGTTTCTTGTTTTATAAAATTATATGATTTTAGTTTCTTATTCAGATTTCTTTTTTTTTTTTTGAAAAATTATTGTGATACTCCTTAAACATTACATTTATCATTTTAATTGTTTAAAAAGTAAAGAATTTGCATAATGTTGTGAAATCTTAAAAATGTTTAAAATACACATCACTTTTATATAAGTGTTTATTATATCAAGCATTATTTTTATTAGTATTTTTAAAAAAAAATTATTTTAACATCAATTTATTATATATATTTTTATTGAATGAAAATATAAAATAGGAAGAGTAAATTCACTTCAAATCCATATATTCTTTATTCACATGAGAAACGGAAAGGAAAAATAATTGTAAAAATATTATAAAGTAATGTATAATTGCTTGATATTAAATATTTTGTTGACATTATTTCATTTACAGCCATAATATAACGAAGCGTTACAAAGTGACACATTGACTACTTTGATAAATCTTTGTCTCCCCGTTTAGACCAAAACATATATTTCCTTCAAAGGACCAATTTCACTTTTAAGCAAATGTTCAAAATTCATCTTCTAATTTAACATAGCAAATTCTATATTTTGTAACGTAATTTCAGATGTTAAAGCATTTTAGATTTATATAATCTAAAATATATTTTTATATATTAGATTGTACAGTCCAAAATATTTTCAAATCTAACATTACATTATTCCTTGGAATGTAGAATTCAAAATACTTCCAAATCTAAAATTACTCTATTCCAGAATTCATGTAGGAGGGAGGTGGAGCAGCACAGCTGAGTGAAGATTTTGCATTTTAGGATTTTTTTTGTTTAATAGTAAAATTGGAATTTTAAATTTTATGAGGTGTAAGAAGAAACCATGGAGGTGCATGAATGAGTCAAATGTAAAAAGTGTTAATTAATCAAGAAGTTGGCCCAATTTAAAGTTCACAAATGAGCCATATTTTCATGCATATTCTTGCACCCCCAATTTAAGTCACCTTTAACTTTCCACACCCTTATAATTTCTAACTGCAACTCGATAATTCTTAAAATGATCATCTTGTCTTTCGGCTTCCAAATGATCCAATCTAGAAATCTTCCAAAACAATCTTTCACCTTCTTCTTCCTTTTATGTTTATGTTTGACTCCTTATTCCTAAGTTTGACTCTGTTCACACAAAGCTTGTGTATTCTCGTAAATTTTCACATCTCTGATTAATATTTTTCAAACAATTCTTAGAAAAGCTCTCAATCTACTCGCCAAGAATTTACATTTCAAGAAAAATAATAATAAATTGAGTAATAAATATATGAAAAATACTTTAAAAGATTAGAAGAGTAAATATAATAAATGAATTGTTTAAAATTACCACGCAAAAATTTGTAAAACAATACAAATATAATAAAGAACTTAAAAAGTTGAAAAAATAATTAAAAATTACTTAAAACATTAAAACTAATTTGAAATTTTAATAAAAAAAATTATTTGTAATACCAAAATTTAATATTGAACAAACAAGATCTTCTAACAATTCAGTACACAATTTGTCTCACAAAATAGAATTAAAATATTAAGAATTAAAAAATAATAATGAACCTATAAATGAGACCCAAAACCACAAAAGCAACAAGGGTGTTGCTCCCTCCACCACCCCAAGCACCTCCCCAGTATTTTCTTTTATTCCAAAAATACTCTACATCTCTCCACCATTTTTTTTATTTCAAAAATACCCTACACCTCTCCACTATCCTCAATAATCTTTTTCTTTCTCTCTCTGCATTAATGAAGCATTATCTTTCTCTTTCTCTCTACATTAATGGAGCATTCATATGGCTTAAATTTAAACTTGTGATATATTGCAAAATATAAAATTGAGAGGAAACTTCAATATTAGTGCTTCTACCACTTCCATTTTATAAACTTAAAGGTTAGATGCAAATACAAAATAATAAACATAATAATATTAATAGTAAATAATATATTATTATTATATACTAACTTTATAATGACGAAAGAACTAAATAAATACTAAATCTTTAACAAATAACTTTTCTTTTATATTTTAAATATTTAATAATATTTTTATATTATTTATCTAATAAATTAAATACTTTATTCAAGTTATTTGAGTCAAACATGTCGGTAAGTTGAAACATAATATAATGTTAAAAATTATAGATATTAAATGTAAAAAAAACACACATATATACAAAATTTTACCATTTATTAAGTGATTTGAAGAAGAAAAAAATATGGAACACTGAAAATAAGATTGAATCAAGTTTATTTAAGGGAAAATGTAAATAAAATTTTACAATATATCACAAGTTTAAATCTGAACCATGTGAATGCTCCATTAATGTGGAGAGAGAAAGAGAAAGATTATTGAATATAGTAGGGAGGTCTAGGATAATTTTGGAATAAAAGAAAATAGTGGGGAGGTGTAAAGTATTTTTGGAATAAAAGAAAATAGTGAGGAGGTATAGGATAATTTTGGAATAAAAAAAAATAGTGGAGAGATATAAAATATTTTTGGAATAAAAGAAAATAGTGCGGAGGTGCAGAAACACTTGGGGTGGTGGAGGGAGCAACACCCAAGCAACAAAAACTAATAGCCCAAGAAAATAACTAGAACAGTTCACATTGAAGCTTCGGTTATATCGGTCTTCAAGACTAAAACATTGAGAACATGACTGTTGGCATCTACATGAAACCTTGTAAATATACATCCTAGTCTTTCACAGGTTCGAAAAGTATAATTGAATCCATACATCAGCAAAAAACATACAGTGTTGGAATCTATTGCCACAGTGTCAGGGAGCAACACTTTGTATTCCTTCAATAGATGACATAACATCCTTCCTTCCACTTTCATTGACGAACCTACATTAAAAGCTCAAAAACACTAGAAAATTTTGTTGTTTTGTATAAGTCCTTAGACAAACCACAAAACTCAAAACATCATTCATCGTGTTCTTATTCTGCTTATTTAAAAGAAGAGTAAACACCAATCGAAATAAGAGAAAGTAACACATGTATTGTGTATAAGTCATACTTGTTAAGTTTATTAAAAAGGAGGTTCACGGAAAAAACACGATACCAAATAAGATATGAACATAATTATATAAGGGATTGAGACAATTATCTACCTAAACTTTAAGACAATAAGTTAATAGGTATTACAGTTTTATATAGTGTTTTACTTTCTCATTTCTATTCAATATAGAACTTGAACTCACACTTGAATTTCCAACCATACTCATGAAATAATTTAATCAAGCCAAATAAATAATTTTTTTTTTAATTTATGAGAATTAATTGTAATACAAATTATTAGATTATATTTGAATAATCGGTATTAAAGAAATGGAGAACAACAATCATATGATCACTGACTAACAATCTAGTTAATTATTTATTAATTATCTATTGTAATTAGTCGAATTTACAATTCATATTTTTCACAATAAAATGTTAATATGTGTGTGAAAATGAAGAAAGAAACAAGTTATGTCTCTTATAAAAGCATGAAGGAGTAAAATTATATGAATAGTCCATTTCAAGTAGAGCTCTCAAAATGAGTCATCCGATTCGATCCGACCCAGCCCATTACGGATTTGTCACTTAGTGAGTCAACCAAATTCGGATCATTTATTAGCGAGCCAGAAAAATTCGAATCCGGCCTGATTCACCACGGGTTGGTGGGTAAACGGGTTGGCTCATTGGTTCACTTAATTACAATTTTTTTTAAATAAAAAAAATTACAAAGTTTCTATAATTCAAATTTAAATAAATTTCACTCCCAAATTTCACTCTCTCAACATGGGTGTTTAATTAATTTTGAAAATAAAAAACTTAAATAATTTTTTCAAGCAAAAACAAAATAATAAATATTTTTTATAAAATTAAAATTAAATTTTAATAAAATAAAATTAGGTAGGTGGGCTGGTGGGTCAACCTGACCCACCACGGGTTCAACCCGCATGAGCCGGGTTGAAATCTAACCCACATAAAAAGAAATACAATTTTTTCAAATCCAATCCGACTCAAACCCGTGATGGGTCGGGTTAACCCGCGAGTTGTGACCCATTTTTACAGCTTAGTTTCAAGTATATAGTTAAAATTTATTGCTCTCAGGTTTTATCTCTTACATATATTACCCCATACATATCTTAATAATTCATTTTAATTACATGGTTAACTATATGCTTTCATTTAAATGGCCAACTAAAGGTATACATGCATGAGTCTGTGGGCTTTGTTACTCTCCCACTTTCATCTCTCACATATACAAGAGACAAATGTAATTATATACAATCAATTTCATACATTACTTTTTATACATAATGAAATAGTAGAATCCTAAAAAGATGTGTTGGACGAATCACATAGAAATGGAGTACCATATTTTGTGGTCAATTATTATATATACAACTAAATGCTCCAAAGAACTTGTCTCTCTGCGTCTCATCCCAATTATACGAACAAGTGTCCATTAATTTCCCTTCATCATGCAACCAAAGTCACAACCATTGATCATCACTCTTCAATTAAAAAACCAAAAAGAATGTATAAAGTGAGTTTTCTTTTAATCACAGCACTAAAATAGGGTAAAGAATCTAAAAGAAAATAAAAGGCATGCAGGCTAGTTGATTTTCTGTGATGGTTTTCTGTCATCTTACTGATAAATAGAGAGAAATTCTGAAGGCTAGATTAAGGTATGATATTGAAAGAGAGTGGTGGATAGTGCAGGAGTGGGGGCATGCAGTATCGGCCAGAGTGGCTAAAGATAGTGCAGTGGTGGGGATGACTGCAACACCGCCACGCTGAGCCAATACACATCGCGGCGTGCACAGTGCAGGAAATAAAAAGATGTGTGGATGAATGAATGAATGAATATGTATATTTGTGATTGATTCTAGCACATGGCTCCAAATCCAACTCACATGCTTCACTTCCCTACACTTTTTTACCCCACCACACTTTTTTCTCTGACGCCAAACTATTAATTAATTCCAAACCAATTACTTAATGCTCCTCAAAATGGAATTATTGCTTCATTGGTTTCTCAGAAGGGCTAGCCATCAAGGGTTCTGCTACTGCTTTTGTTGGCCAGTTTCCAACACAGTTTTTCATTACGACAAGTGTTACATGGCTAGGGTTTATCATTTCAAGTCAATGGAATCAATCTCCCACTTGCTTCCTCCATTCCATTGCAAACCAACCCCATCCACACAATGTGCTTTCTATGTCTCAATCACATTTTCTCCATATACAATCAACTTTTATATTAAATGTACAAAACAATATTATTTATGTAACATACACTTCCTATATCTATTTCTTTTTTATTTCATATACTTTGTTTGGATTAATTAATGAAAATTGAGCTAGTAATGAAAGCAAAAAAAAATTAAATTATGTGAAAATGAGTTAAAAGTAAAATATGTTTGTTTATTACTTTTAATTAATTAATTATTATTATTATTATAATAAGCATAAATATTAATAAAATATTTAATAGGTGAATCACTTTAGGAAAAAAAATCTCAGAAATAAATTAATTGGAAAATGATATTTTTATCTGTTTATGCTATTGTGGTTTGCGTAAAGTAGAAATGGGGAATGTATCTCATCTTTTGACAGAAAAAATATTTGATATATTGCTACCTTTCTTTCATATCATTATTTTTACTCCATTTGTTCATTTCTTTACCTTATGCGTTACATTTTTTGATTTTGTTTTTGTCCTTAATCTCTTTCTCTTTTAGGAAATTGAATTGTGATGATTTTTGGATCTAAAAGGATAAACGTGCTACTCCAAAAAGATTGATATCTTTTCTTTTCTACCCCTTACCCAAAAAGTAATATTGAGATCGAGGAGTTGCCCGTGGTAGAAGAAGATGCTCATCGTAATTGGTGTAGATGATGCAAGTGGCAATTGTTTTTTATATATTATCCACAAATAAATAAATAAATAAATATTATTTGTTTTATTTGTGTCACTTCATGTCTCTTCAAACAATGGGAATCAACAACCACGTAACCATGTTCTTCGTGTCCACCAAAAAAGGGCAAGTCCAAAACCTTATTTCATAGGGCACTTCCCTATTGGGGAAAGTTATTTATTTATCATGCCCTTTGTGGAATCCCACCTCGTATCATCATTCGAAATGGTACTATATCTAGCTACAGTTTCTAGTATAAGATATGATCATTATTAGGTTCCCATACCCCTAATATGACCTCAAAATTTGTTCACCGATCATGCATGCTGCTGAAGGCGTGAAAGTGAAACACCTACATATTTATACCTCTCACCCTATCATCTTAGGGCACTATTACCTTAACTAATTAATCCATTTTACCAACAATCATTGGCTAAACTTCCTCAAATCACGAGGTTATATATATATATATATATATATATATCATGGGATAGGTCTTAGATTGTACATGTTGATTCAACACCTGAACAAATCAAAGTCGTTAGTTAAATGCTACGCACATATAGATAGCTATAAGAAGAAAAAAAAAGGGGTAAGAATGCATACATAAACACTTTACTACTTTTAGTATCCCACAATTATCCATTTTTTTTATTGTTTTTCCTATATATTTTTGTCTCTTTATTTCTTAGTTTCTGAAAAAATTATATATTCCTCCTAACTAATAATATCATTTAAATATATCAAATTTACTTTTTAATATAACTTTTAAAAGGGTAAAAACCATTTTTTTAAATTAATTCACTTTATTAAATATTGGGCTAATTCCTTGGAGCACAATTTATAATCACACTTCGCCCAAAGTACATTAAACAACAAAATATTTCCTTTAGAGACTTTAGTTAAAGAATTCCACACATTTTAAGATAAATATATATTCACTTTAGTTGATTTTTTTTTTCTTTTTGAATTTATGTTCGGTGTGTTTTACGTATACCTTTCTTCAGAGAAAGTTACAATCTTGTTAGATACATCTTCTGAAGATTTTGGAAATCAACCAAGAGAACCAAAACCTCAGAATTGTTTCAAACATGTCAGCTCAATCTTTCTTCGTATCTCACACCAGCAAAGATTACCAAAAGGAGTTTAGTTTCTAATAACTTGAATATTAACTATGATTCAAAGACATAACGTTTCACTATGTTGGAAACATCCTTATCTTAAAACGAGATAACAGAAACAAAGTCTGAGTCAAGATCAACCAGAAAAGGGTTTAATTTTGATGCAGGCATGTGTAAAAGTGACATAAACTAAAATGTTACAACTGGGGCAATGTGTTAAAGGCATAAGAGTAGCAGAAACACAGATCATGCACTTAGTGAACAGCGATATAGGTTCGAAAATTGACGTCAATGATTTACTTTGCATCAATAATTAATTTGTTAACTAATGTAAAGCATAAAGCAAAAAGCAAATATACTTTAAACTGCTTTAGCGCCGCATTAGATTTTTGCGTTTGTGAGTGTATTCAGACGTCAAGCACTCATTGGCTGGTTTAGCTCGTGAACAGCATTTCCACTTTTTTTATTTTCTCCCTTAATTCCTTCTTTAATTAAAGGAAAAAAGGAACCTGCCATTATACTTCCATGTGTTCATCTGCACCATATTCTTCGTAATTAAAACCATGAATATTCCTACAAGATGGACAACAATAATGCTGCACTTGAATAGTTTTTGACATGATAATTCAGACCAAGAACCTTTCTCATTGACTTTCTGTCGTTCATAAGAAAAGAATCGTTAGATATAACTCATCGTTTTTTGAATATATGCTTAATCATACAGTGACATTAATTGCTGTAAATACTACATATATATATATATATATATATGTATATAAAATACATGTGTGTGTATGTACATGTATATGTATGTGTGATTGTATGATGTATATGTTTCTAGCAGCTTTTATCACGTGTAGAATTCATGACTGAACTTTCAAAGATGGAGAAGTTAATCCTAGCCAACAATCTCATCAATGGGAAACACTCACTCACAAGCACTTTTTCGAGTACTAATAATCCTGCAGTAACTAGCTAATTATTATTTAAGAAAATAAACAAGAAAATAAAGGTGTAATTTAAAGGATTAATAATGGATAAATAAATAGAAACAAAAGCTTTCTGGCAGGATTTGATGACTAAAAATAAAACAGATGATGGAGTAATTAATATTCGTTTGCTATAAAACCAATTCTTGAAGAGACCTGAGAAACATGATTAGAGGTAGATAGATTTAGAATGTGAAGATGCCTTTAAGCTAGGGCTTACAAGATAGTAGGTAGCAGCAAGGAATAAAATGAACTTGTGGTTGGGGTTGTTGCATATGGATGTAGAGATCATAAAGTTAATTTTTTTCTCTTCTTTTCTAATTTCTTTTTCCACATATATATTAAAATGTAATAGATCAATGAGCAATGAAGATAAACCCACATTTATTCCGTGCATACGTGATGCAACATTTCCTCTTTCTGGCCCTATATATACCCTGCATCCCCCTTCAGTTCTTCACACAAGGGAAATTCAAGTTCTTCATTTGTTCCATGAGAAAGTGAACTTGTGTTGAACGTTTGATAAAAAAGGGTGTTGATTATTAGAGAAACAATTGAATGTTTGTTCTCTTCCCTTAACCCTCATCCAACCCATTCCAGAAGCAAGGGTGTTGATTAGCTTATGCAGCAATGATACACATCAGATTTCAGTAAATGAATGCAGATTAGGTTAAGGGAGGTGACAGAAGAGAGTGAGCACACATGGTACTTTCTTGGATGATAAGGTTTCATGCTTGAAGCTATGTGTGCTTACTCTCTATCTGTCACCCCATCTCCATCTCTTTCTTTCAATCCTTTATTTTCTTCACTTTCTGTTAATATATATGTATCTGATTTTTGTTTTCACTTTCCCTTCATATGCTATAAGTTACCCTAGCTATATCCCTTAGGCTCGTGTTGTCATATCATTCAGTAGTATGCTTTACGGGCATCTCATTCCATGTCTCAGGTATGTATTGCTGCTTTCCACATATGGATTATTCTTTTATTAGCATGCAGATTTGAACTGCATCAGTTTCCTTAAGAAAAGTAATTTTACTTCTGTTTTGTCTGAAGTATGTGTTCGCTTATAGAGAGTCTATTTTCACAGATACAAGTATCTGTAGCTCTAATTAGTTGATGAGTTTTGATCTTGTATGCTCTCAGTTAGCCTAAGTTTAAGAGGTTTATGTTGACTAATCACTGAAAACAGCTTTATTTTTGTATCTGATGACAGTTTAGATATAAGATTCTACTTAAAACCCATCCTAATTTTTTGTTTATTTTCCTGAATTTACCAGATTAATTGCTAGGGTTTTGGGGATACTCGGTTAAGAAGAAAAATTGATCTGCAAAGGTATGGATTTTGTGACGAAAAATGGGATTCTTTGTAGTAATGAACATGGTTTTACAGAAGTATAGATTTAACTGGAATTAAATCTTGATTTTGGTTAGGTTTTATCTGGTTATATACTCATCTCTCTTTTCTTTATTTTAAATTTTGGGATTGAACCCAGAAGTAGTTTTGCAGTTGAATTGAAAGTTATGAACTACAATCTTTCAAAAAGGTGATTTTTTTTCTGTGAGTGTTCTCTATGCACATACTCATGGATGGATAGTTTATGCATTTTTAACACGCACAGTACTCTATACCATTCATATCTCTCTGGTATTATCAGTCCTTCAGAGTATTATATCGGTTATGTCAGAATCTGATTTTTGTGGAATGTTGATTTTTTTTGTAATGGTTGGAGTAATCAATTTAACTTTATAATTCATACTCCTTGACCTTCATGGAAGTAGTTAATTTCAATACCATGTGTTACTTTCTTTAGTTTTACTTCAGTTAATCCTATGCCATCGAACTTAATTCTACGTTTCTGTGGTGAAACGAACTAAAGTATATTGATTGTCCTATATATTAGATACTTTAGGGTTCTTAGTAATTTAAGGAGTACAGATTTTCATTCAAGTTCTATGCCAATTTCAGGTTGTAAAGGTCTTGTTGATGAAATGGAATGCAGACGGTTGAAATCCTCCAGAAAAAAAATTTGATGGGAAATTAAAACAACCATATGTATTTCCTATATATTTAGGGTTGATAAAAAAAAGAAAAAAAAAAAGAGCTATGGGAAAAAGGGTATGTCTAAATGATAAGTGTCTGCATGTTTAGTTTTTACCTAAAATATGCACAATCATGTAATTGTAATTAATACTCTGATCAAATATACAAGCATCAGTGCATGCTAAAATTGTACAAACTATGTATAGGGTTTGCTTTTATGTGTGTCTATGTGTATTAAGGGTACGTGAAAGAGCAATAGTTTTATTCCTTTTTTCTGCATTGATGTTTGTCTAAATACATTTCATTTCACTCACAAAAGTAAATTATTATTAACATAATTCCAAGTTAAAACAGAAGTATAAGTAATCTGGCCTTATTACATGCATAAACAAAAATTATAACATAAAATAGAGACATAATAAAAATGAAAGTGGTGGAAGATGTATCTATATCCTATTAATATTTGTTAATGAGAGTGACCTTCTGTATGTGATGAAAATCTCATCTAAAATAAACAATTTTATGAGCAATTAGCACCATTAATGTAAGTTATTCTTTGGATTTGAGCTGCCATTGCTTCCTTTTCTTTTAAGCATGAATTCTGACCTGAACAATAAACAGTAAGGCTACATGTACTTCTTCTTTTTGGTTAGTAGATTAATTAGATTATTAATAATAACTACATCTTACACACAATGTTGAGCATATATAGTGGAAGTAACTTTTAATACTATATATCAATTCATTATAATATGACATTAATGGCATAATGTGGCCTTCAAATACTATAACTGATTTAGTTAAACACTTTATGATATGAAAACTAACAAATATTTAAATGATGAGTAAAAAATATTAAAATAAGCCAATTTAAATACTTTTAGATTCGCATTTGCTCTTAAGAAGCACAGAGAAAACTGACATACTTATTTTCTTGTCCCTAACCAGAAGATTAAATATACATATCCTAATATTTAAACAAAGAAATTTTCAATAGAACAGTACTGCTCCCCTTATTGTAATGTAAAGGTAGCCCTATGCAAATATATATATCCAAAGAATATGTGTGCATGCAGCCAGGAATAAGCTGTTCATTGAACATGATACTTTTTAGTCTTTTTATAACAAAAGAAATAATATATGCTTTAATTTAAATAAAAAGTGAATGTGCAAAGTGATGAATTCAATGGGCAGTTGCTTGAGTGGTCCTTGTTTACATTCTGAAATTTCAGCCGTACGAAACGAGGTTTTCATACAGAAAATGATTACACAAATTGTTAGTACTTTAGCAAATATATTCTTATCATGGATGAACAATTGGTCACTTTTTGCTCTGATTTATTCTTTCTGATAAATAAATTTGAATCCGAGCAAGTTCTACCTGAATTTATCAAGCACATTCTAACTTAAGCAACAATGGTTCCAAAGACATGATACTCTATTGAGGTAAAGATTTTTACTTGTTTACCAATGAAAAATCACTAACGCTAGTTATTATAAAAATGAACAATCTCATTGTACATAATCTATAACTGAATTAGAAAGAAAAAACTTTTACAATACATTCACACTAAATTCAAAATAGAATGCTTAAAAAATCATTTGATCTTTCAGTTTGTGTTACATGTAGAATCAAGAAGCTCCAACTTAGAATTTAGAACTGTATCATGCTTATTGTCGCCAATTTTGCTAATGATTCCTCTTAAATGACTGAGATCTTTGCCTAATCTGTAATTAACAATGATCACTCACGAAAAGTAATCCTTTTGTAATTCCAAGAAAATGATGCAGGGTACATAACCATCATGTGTCCATGTCAATGCCTCCATGTGGGGAGCCCAACAAAAAAAATATATATATATATATATATATATATATATATATATAAATTAAGAAAAAGAAAACAGAATTCTCTGACAAAACTCCTCATCAAATAAAAAACTTGAACAATGAGCACAGACGGATTGTCAAGTAATCAACTTCTTACTTGTAATGAAGGGAAAAATCAAGAAACAAATTTGCACTCAAGCTACAATGCTAAACTCATTATCAGTCCTTGCAGAAGAGCAAGATGTTCAATGCTGTACTAGGAAGATCATCTTTTAAACCATTTTCAATAAACCAGTTGTCTATAATGCTATTTGACAAATTACTTGAAGTTTCAGCAGGCCACTTGTCAACTAATCTAAACCCAAAATGCGCTGCAGCAGAAAGCAAGGTAGGTTCGTCTACTCGGCGAAAGATGTGGCAAAGAATAAGTGCAGGAACATTACCATCTTCATGGCTTCCACCAGTGGCAATCAGTTCTTTGGCAGTCGCAAACAAAGGCAATATGGCTTCGGGAATGTATGTCACATCTGTGCCAATGATGACATCAAACCCTCTATTGCTCACTACTTCCTTTATGCTTTCTATGTGGTCTTTGTTTCCCCACTCCAATCTTTTTGTGGTTAGTTTAGTCAGCAACGATGGCTCAATGTTGGATGCAACATTTTTGGCCAGGAGATCAAGTGCAAAACCATCACCATCGGTTGCAACCACTAGATCAGCATCCCTTGCAGCAATCATTGAGCAGATACCTCCGCTGCCACACCCCAACTCTAACATCCTCTTTCCTGCAACAATGCTGGGATTTTCTGCAAGTACAGAAGCCATCAACCGAGCCGATTCCCACAGCATCAAACCCGTTGACTTGCAGGTATGTTGGTACTCTTTTGAAAGCAAACTAATCTTGAAATTCCAGCCTCTAAGGTTGATGTCAATGATCTAACAGGAAAAACTCAGGTGATGAAGAGTGGAAACACTGATATGTTGAAGAGATGTAGATCTCAATAAAAACATCAGTATAAAAAAATAAGCCAAAAAAGCTTTTGTTGATATACAACTAATAAATCAAAATTGAGAATAATACTGAAGGAAATTTTAATAAAGAAGTCATAAAAAAATTGCTAAAAGGGTAAAGGAAAAGGCCTTCTCAAATGCCAGCACATATCCAATTTTGTACATCTGGAAGAACTAACTTCAGATGGGATACGTTTAGATACTAACAAAACGATTCCATGAAATCTGATTAATTTTTGTTAGAACTAAAGGACCAGTTAATGATTTAGCTACGGTGAGAACCTTACCTCGTACTCACTGGAAGGTAAGACTCCAAACATGTCAATTGCCACGCCTTCAGACAAATCAACTGCAGAGTCATTGAAACCACCATTTAAATTATTTTGCTTGATTTCCTTGTCGACATTATCACCATCAAGATTATTGGCCTCAGCTTTTTGGCTTGAAAACAACTTGGAACTATCTGATACACGAAATACAGCTTGGACCCATCGCCTAAAACAAAAAAACGATAAGGGAAAACAGAAGTACAGTCAATGTGTTTGAATGTGAAGGAAAACAAATGGAATCTCATATCTTTAAAAGTATCATATATGATAGAAAGCATTAGAAGTTCAAGAAAGCATCCGATATGATAGGCTACCTAATGTAAAAAACACAACTCTTATAACACAATTAATACCATATAAAAATGACCAAAATGAACTTGCCATAAAATATATTACCGATTCATTATCAACTCCCTTGAGCGGTTCTCAACTTGTTTGCAGTATACATGAAGTTTGTCAACATCAAAACCATTTTCCTTGAATAAATTTGTCAAGAACTCATTTGAAAAATAGTAAGCGCGCTGTACAGGAAACAAAGGGAATACTACTTTAGAAATGAAGAAAGTCGCTAAGTTACGAGTTAAGATGGATCAAGCTGAAACTTACAGTGCCGTCACCTCTAACATAAAAGTTATCACTGATCTTTTGATCCTTGGTAGAGAATCTTTCCTATAGAGCACAAAAATAGATACAGTAACTGTCAAATAATCAAATAAAAAGAAATTCATCAACCAAAATTTGATAGTCAACAGTTTTCCTTTCCAACACCAGAAATGCTAAAATTGAAATGGTAATTAGTTTGATGATTCACAATATTTTAGTTAAGGAATACTGGTCTAAGAGTTTCACATTAAATGAGGAAGATGTAGTATAGAATTGCCCCACCTTGTTATAAACATAGCTAAAACCAAAAACTAAAGAGCTTAATATTTAAATCATTTTAATATTGAAAGTTAAAACGATAATAAGAACTGTTTGGACTTTTATTTTCAGATCAGTATCTCTAGTATCACTATAAGTATCAACTTTGTGTAAAAATTTAGTAAAAATGGGTACTTTTTGACTGTTCAGGATGATCTGAATATTCTTGATTCTTTTTTCCCTCCAGTTGTTCTAATTTGCCAATAAATTTGTGAGACCATTTCGTTGATTCCAATATTTTTATTTGCTGTATTCTTTATGAATAATTATCAGAAGAAAATAAACTAGATAATAATTGTGCGCTTTTCAATTTTCTGTGTTAAAAAAGTAAAGTGCAATAATAAATCCACCTGAGCAAGGTCCCCAGTAGCATAGTCTCGGAACAACACATATCCATCTGGCTACAATTGGAGAAAAGGTATGACTTTTATCACATGTAAACGAGTTATCTCCAGCAAGAATATATAATGAATTCTTTCATACCTTGATAACTTTTCTAATATTTTGTAAAACTAGAGGCATCTTCTCTGGGGACACTGCAGACAACATAAATATCTGCTTACCATGTCAGCTACATAAACAACTACTGATTGCCAATAATAAGAGTACAAAAACTATATGAAATCAGGCAAGAAAATGAAAGCTTGCAACAAAAAAAAGTAAATTTGATCACATAATCAGTTCGATCTATGTTAACTTAAAGATTTAAACTGCCATTCAGAATTTCAGATACCATTGTAACAATATCAACTGAAGATGGAAGAATCTCTTTGCACAGATCATCAGCTGTCAAATCAGAGACAAAAGCAATAACATGGGATTCCTTGTAGTCTTCGTGTGTCTGAAAAAAAGAAAACAAGATTGTTCTCACTAGATGTATCTAAACAAAAAGTACTACAATTCTTTATTTTTATAACAGAATAGATAAGCAATACAAACTCGTTCTTTTAAACCAAAATAAAGAGTGCCCTTTTCCCAAAGAAAGAATTAATAACTACGAAGGCTTAAAGTTAGCTGATTTGTAGAAGAAGACCACCACATGGAACATTCTAAAGGGACAAAAGTTGCAAAATTCCACCAACATCCTAATGAATGACCTGTGTAAAAGAGGATGTTGCCGCAATTTATACCAATAATGTGGTATTAAACCGCAGATTATGATGATTCCTCGATGTTGGTCTATTTGGCAAAACATGATTTATATTAAGTTTGTTAGATATATTGCATTTTATGTTAATTAGAAAAACATAGACTTTTCATATTACTTGATATTGGTAGATATTGTTGATATTGTTTTTAACAATATCTTCTATTTACCATATTTATGTTTGGTTGTCATATATACTTGTATCATTCTTCATTATAAATAACCCGATGTGTGTTATAGACACAAGGAAAATTAACCCAATACCTAGTTTTTCTCTATATTCAACATGATATCTAGAGCTTAGGTTGTTTGGCATTTTTTCATCACCTTTGCCACTGCTGCCACCGCCATCACCGAAGTGTCTGTTCAGACCAACGACCACACACTTTTGATCGCCTCGGCCAGGCGACCTCCTGATGGAAGCATCCTTGCAATTCAATCACGAGCACTTCCAAAACCAGAGAAGGCAGCGGTTAGTTGGATGACGATGAGGCACGGTAAGTGTTTGATGAATGTTTCAATGAAGGTGTATGAGTAGATCAAGGAATCTCAAGCTCCGAAAGCCTTCCAAGAGGGAAGGAAGCTAGAGGAGAATGTGCAGAATAGGCACAAAGTGTTTGAACTCTGAAAGAATGTCTGGAGAAATCTCAACAGCATATCATTATCAATTCAAAGTTGAATTTACAAAGGATGAAGCCCCCTATTTATAGATGAAGGAGAACTTCTAAGACGTGTGATGCAAGCTATTCTAAAGGCACGTGATACAATGAAAAGAAGCTTGGGAAGCAAGCTAAGTTTGCCAGCTAAGCAGAACTGCAGAGGAAGATGGAGTTGCTGTCTGCAGTGTTCATGTATTTGAGCGTAACAGCAACATCTTCAATTTTATCTCCTTTGCTTTTCCTTGCTTGGTTACTCCTCCAAGTGTTTTGCCAAGCTTTATTTAATGACCTACAAAACAATGTAAAGTTATTTAAAGAGGAGGAAGATTTTAGTAATTAATACTCCATAAGAGCAAAGTAGTTAGTGCTCCCTCTTCCTCTTGGATTCTCTTAGACATGGCTCTTGTTAAAGGTCCTATGTTGAGCTTGGATGGTCCTCCATCACCTCCACACCACAAGAATCGTCGCCATCGGAGCAGCCACGCTCCCTCACATGTCGTTCAAAGTCACACCACTGTCAGCTTTGCTGCCGTGTGTGGCGGCACATCACAACCCCTCTTCGGCATTGATCACCTACGATGGCTTCACCTCTTCATCCTCTTTTTGGATCTAGCCTCATTGATCCAATTAGACTCCTTTGGTGTTTTAGGGTTTTCTCTCTCTTCTTCAATGGTGTCTTCTAGTATCTCTTCTGCCACCAGTGTGTATGACCCGTCAATCTTTACTAACTATATCAATGTGCACTTGCCCATTGACAAGTTAGATGACACTAATTATGCGACTTGGGCATCAGACATTAAACTTTGGCTTGAGAGTTAGGGGTATCTTAATCATCTTACTCAAAAAGTGACTCATATTGCTCCCGGTGACTTTTCCCGTTGGAAGAGAATTGATGCTCAATTATTTATGGTTCTTAAGAATACCATCCAATCTTCTTTAAAACAAATGTTTCGTGCCTACGGCACATGCTCTGACTGGGAGCAAGCCAAATTATTATACACTAATGATACTTAATGTCTTTATGTTGTTTGTCACGATCTTTTCAATGTTGTTGCTCCTTTAATCAGGACTGTATGGTTGATTATTTGGGTAAGATCCATGCTCTTTTTCATGAATTTAATGAGGTTTTACCTCCTACCTTTACTACTGCCCAAGACATAGAGCAATGGTCAAAATTCTACATGGTATTGGATTTACACAAACTTACTCATAAATATTCCCATGTCCGTGATCATTTTGGGTTCCCCTATTATACCTGATTTTACTTCTACTTGTTTCATCCTTTTGCGTGTGCCAAATAAACCTATCAATGATACACTTGTTTCTGCCGATGATTCCTTTGCTTTGGCATCTCAACATGATGAGCGTAACCGCTCTCACAAGCCAGGAAAAAGGCGTCAGAAGTGTGATCATTGTGGCAAGCTAGGCCATAAGATTGACAAGTGTTATGCATTACATAGTCGTCTTTCTCACTCTGATGTTGTTGCTCAGACTTATTCTCCCTCACAATCATCTACTGTCTCCATCTGATACCGCTGATAAATCTGCTCTCTTCAATGAATTTCTTAAATGTTGTGAGGATCGTTAGCCCTCTAGTTCCACTGCTTTTGTTGCACGCATAGGTACATAGTCGTATTTCCTTTCCTAGTAGTGTCTCACAACATGCTTCGTCACCTTTTGTCTTAGTTCACCCTGACATTTGAGGTCTTAGTCATATTAAGTCTAATTTATGTTTCCAATATTTTGTTACTTTTATTGATGATTATTCCCGATGTACTTGGTTATTTTTAATGAAAAATCGTTCCGATTTATTTTATATATTTCAAACCTTTTATAATGAAATTAAAACTCAGTTTGGTATTTCTATTCAAACTTTGCAAAATGATAATGGTCATGAATATCTTTCAAATTCTTTTAAACAAGTTATGGTTTTTCATGGCATTCTCCATCAAACTTTATATGCTTATACACCACATGTGGTGGTTGAGCACAAAAATAGACATCTTATTTAAACAACTCGCACCCTTTTAATTCATTGTGAGGTTCCTCAACATTTTTGGGGTGATGTTATTCTTATTGCATGTTATCTTATTAATCGAATGCCATCTTCGGTGTTAGATAACAAAATTCCTCATTTTATTTTATTTCCTCATGAACCTCTTTATCCCTTGCTTCTAAAAGTTTTTGGGTCTACATGTTTTGTTCAAAATTTTGGTCCTAGCCTTTATAAGTTATCTCCTAGATCACACATAATGCGTGTTTTTAGGATTTACTCAATCCCAAAAAGGATCCAAATGTTTTTCTCCTTCTCTTAACCGTTATTTTGTTTCCACATATGTTACCTTCGATGAGTTCTCTTTTTACTTTAAGGGTCCATCTTCTTCTGATGTGTCTCTGTTTACTACTGTTAATGTTTCTATTATCTGTGATCCTTTTGTTGTGCATAGTCCACTATTAGATTGTCCTCCTCCAGCACCCCTTTAGGTTTATAGTCAAAGGCATTGTTCCCAACAACCACCAAGTGACTCACTTCAAGTGCCAACTATTTTGTCTCCTCCGGCTCTTACAACTGAGTCTAACCTCTCAATTGTTCTCCCTAAAGGTATACGTTCTACTCGTAATCCTTCTCCACAATATATTGCTTTGAGGTAACATAGATTATCTTCACCTTTTTATACCTGTCTTTCGTCTATTTATTCTGTGTCCATCTCTAAATCTATCAATAATGCTTTAGCCCATCCTACTTGGCATCAGGTCATGCTAGACAAACTATGTGCTCTTCATAATAGTGGAACTTGAGAGCTCGTCCCATTATCGTCTAGGAAATTTGTTGTTGGTTGCAAGTGGATTTTTGCTATCAAAGTTGGTCCTGATGGTACTTTTGATTACCTCAAAGCTCGTCTTGTAGCCAAAAGCTACAAAAATTTTTGGATTGGACTATGGAGATACGTTTGCTCCAGTGATAAACAAAGATGGCTTCTGTTCGTTTATTTGTGGCCATGACGGCTCTTCAACAATTGCCTCTTTATCAACTGAATGTCAAAAATGCTTTATATGGAGCAACCTCTTGGATTTGTTACTCAGGTGAAGTCTTCTGGATTGGTATGTCGTCTTCGCAAATCTTTATATTGCCTAAAACAGTCTCCTAAGGCCTGGTTTGGCAAATTTAGCAGCGTGATTCAACAATTTGGTATGGCTCGAAGTTAGGCAGATCATTCAGTCTTACCGTCACTCAAGTGTTGGATGTGTCTATTTGATAATATATGTTAATGACATTGTTCATATAGGCAGTGACCACCATGACATCTTCCAGATGGAACAATACCTTTGTCATCATTTTCAAACCAAAGATCTTGGCAAACTTAGATATTTCTTGGATATTGAGGTAGCACAATCTAACGATGGTATGAATTCAAAACCTGTTGACACACCCATGGATCCTAATACCAAACTCCTACCAAATCAAGGGGAGTCTATTTCAGATCCTTACAATTACTTGCCCTCACATTTCCTTTATAGTCGGTGTAGTGAGTCAATTTCTCAATTCCCCATGTGAAGATCATTAGAATGGAGTCATCTGTATATTAAAGTACATTAAAGGATCTCCTGAAGAAGGTTTGTTATATGGTTCCAATAACCATACAAAAGTTGTTTGCTATTCAGGTATTGATTGGCCAGGATCTCCTTTTGATAGAAGAAAATCTACCTCAAGGCATTGTGTCTCCATTGGTGGTAACTTGATTTCTTGGAAGAGCAAGAAACAAAGTATTGTGGCAAGATCTAATTCAGAAGCATAATATAAAGTTATGGCCTCAACCACTTGTGAACTTGTTTGGCTTAAGCAATTGTTTAGAGAGTTACAATTTGGAGATGTTACTCAAATGACACTTATATGTGACAATCAGGTGGTTCTTCATGTCAGTTCTAATCTTGCCTTTTATGAAATAACTAAACACATCGAGATTGATTGTCATTTCATTCGAGAGAAGAATGTATGTAGAGACATCAAGACTGAGTTCATTAACTCAAATGATTAGTTAACAGATTTCACTAAGTTTTTAAGGGGACCAATAATTGATTATATTTGAAACAAGCTTGGTACATATGATTTATATTCACCAACTTGAGGGGAGTGTTAGATATATTGTGTTTTATTCACCAACTTGAGGGGAGTGTTAGAACCTGACCAGAAATTTTCACACTGACAGATCTATTAAGTAATTCGAAAAGGGTAAAAAGAGAATGGAGATCTCCATTATTGGACCACAAGTAAATCATACAAGTGAAGTTGATATCATATATAACCCAAAACCCTAAGGCATTATGTTATATTGCTCAAATTGTCATTTTTACGGCATACGAGACTTCTTACTAACACTTGCACAGACTGAATAAAGATACACACAAGATAAAGACTGAATAAGGAAGCACACAACCAAGTCAATCACATACAAACACATAGAAATAGATGATGATTGGACATAGAGATTACAAAAAGGAGGTTTCTAACCTTAACCAACTCAACAGCTCGCGGTGAGAAATCACATGCATACACAAAAGCATCTGGATATGATGCTATCACAGGAAAGATAGTATTTCCAGCTCCACAGCCAACCTGTTTAGCACACACCATCACTTGTTAAGAAACTTACTAGACCAAGGACCTCATGGAGAGCATCATGG
Source organism: Vigna angularis (assembly GCF_016808095.1). NCBI lineage: Eukaryota > Viridiplantae > Streptophyta > Magnoliopsida > Fabales > Fabaceae > Vigna > Vigna angularis. Next base: position 13,490,294 of record NC_068976.1, on the reverse strand, counting down.
ACAGAAAATGAACTGTGTCAATAAATAACCAGTACAAATTTCACAAGTGATAAGTAGAAGTGTAGAAAATAAATGCAGGAAGGTTCTACCTGCACGATCACATTATGGTTCACGCCAAACTTTAAATCAGAATAACAATCACATTAATCCAATTATAACATTGTGGCATGCGTGTATGCTCAACACTGAGTAATTTAAACATTAACAAAGGATAAACTAATAAACCACAGAAGCATAAAGAGTATGATCAGGAATATATACCTCCAAAATTACTTTCTTTCCTCCTCCCTGAAAATTAAAAATCACTTAAGCCATTATTGCAACACAATCCAAATTGCATAAATAAACAAAGATGGTATTTCCATTCACTCACAGAAAAGTACTCGCCCCATTCCTTATCCAAGTAGTGCCGATCTTTGAAAAACTGAAGAAAGGTATTATTACCAAAGTCAAATTACACAACAAAATTCCACGAAAATTAAACAATTAGAGTTAAGTTATCCAGTTACATCAAAAGACATCACCAACAAGAGGAAATCATGTATACTGGATACACCAAGTGAGCAACAAAATTTGCATTAACAGAGAACACAAACACGAGTACTAAGAAAAACTAACCCTGTCCTTGTGGCGCTTGTAGAAAACATCCCAATACCTCTTGGCCTCTCTTTCATACTTTTCTGCAAAGAAAAACCAAAAATTTAAACTTTATTTTTCATTTGGGTGGAGGAATTTCAAATGGATAGATAATTACCTCTCCAGAAAGGTGAGACCCCAGAATTTGTATTGGGATAAATTTGCAGCTTTTGGGTTTGGGGTGGTGACTTTTGCTCCCCTGAAGCCATTGCAATGCCTACTTTGTGAGGTTTGCTTATACACAAAGAAGCGTTAGAAGAACAAGTGAGATCAAACATCTGTTTTAATGAAACTGGATTTGCGCATACACTTCAAAACCTACCTATTTTTGCCTTTCTTCCAGCGTTTGGTAGCGGAAAATACACTTTCAGGCTTTGGGGTTTATACATTTAATTAGATAATCAATTCTTTTATTATTGAATTGAAATTTAAGACGTAAGAACCCCAGAGGCCAAAGTGACAATTTTTTTATATAAAACATATTTTTATTAAAAATTATCTGTGTGTTACTTGCAGTTGTAATATCTATATATATATATATATATATATATATATATATATATATATATATATATATATAGTAATATTTATAATTTATTTATAATAATGTATATTTTTAATTTGACTAAGATATTTTACATTTGTAATTATATTTTAAAATTAAAAAGAAAAAAAGTGTCTAAATGTTAAAAGTAGTACATATTTCAATTGTTTAATGTATTATAAAGGGTTAAATATATTTTTAGTTTCTAAACTATCGAGCGAAATTGGTTTTAATCCCCTTTCAAAGTAAGGTACATTTTAGTCCTCATCCTTAAGGGTGTGTTCTTTTGGGGGAGATGATTTGAATGGATTTGAGGGTAATTTTTTAATTGTTTTTTGAGTGGATTTGTGAGTAATTGAGTGTGGATTTGGAAGTAAAGTTTATGAGAATTAGTGTAGGATTTGATTTATGTGATAGATTTTAAAAATTAGTTTAATTGGTTGAAAATGAAGATGACCAAATTGCCCCTAGTTATAAAAGTATTATAAAATGTAATTTTGTAATGTTATATTTAATTGTAAAAATGTTTATAAAGTGGAAAAAATTAGAAATAATTGTTAAAATTAATGTTTAAAAATTATAAAAGTTATAATGTAGTAAAATGAATGTATTTTAAAATGTAATTTTAAATTGTAATATAATTTAGTACGAAGTGATATGAATTTATAAGTCATTGAAGTGAGAATGATTAACATTAATGAAACAACCACAATTAAGTAGCAAGTTATAATATTACATGACCTAAAAAAAATTTAAAAATTCGACATACAAATATCCTTTTAATAGTTCATCATGACGTTGATTCAGCAAGGTATCGTTGCAATGCATTGAAACGATATTGTATTGGCATCCCTATTAGACGTCTTGTATGAGATGGATGCGAAGATAAAAAATCAAAGCACTGTCTGATTAAATCATGGTCTTCAATGTTCATAGTCTGTAACAAGTTTTGAATTTGTTTTGTAGTTGGATTAAATGATTGAATCCTAGCATTTACCAGGGTGATTCGAAGCTCCATGGCCTGTGTATGTCGTTCAAGAACAGCAGACAGTCTTGTTGATAAATTAATTTGTTTTTGCACTTCATCAATGATTCGAGAGTCCATCTAATTTGCATACAACAAAGTACAGAATTAAATAAACTACCAATGCTCGTGTCAAGGACAATAACATTAATATATAATGTAATTTTTGAAAGTCACATACAAAGAAACTTATATATATAAAGTCATGTAATACATTATCGGAAATATAATGAACTTAATCATCTAAATGGTGAAGAATCGAGTTCACATTTTGATTGAGGTGAGCAAATTGGCGGTTCATGTCTAGGGAAAGGTTTGTCAAGTTATCTTCAATACGTTGAACCCGCACCTACATTTGTTCCATACACTGCATTCTGGAGGAGGCTGCACAGTGTGGTGATGAGGGTCTGGTTGGTCTTCTTCTTCATCATCATCCAGATCGTGTTGCCAAACACCGTTGACATTAAGAATTTTCATCCTCTTCAAAGAATTGATAGAAAAGTGATGTCGGGACCCTATATGAGTGCTGGCATCGGCATCGACGTGAACTCCACAATATTGCATGATCTGTGTGATAAGGACACCGTATGAGAGGGGTGTGTCACTGGCCTTGCATTTAAGCATATGCTGCATGATGTGATGAGGCCAATTGATTGCTATATTATTTTTAAGCACCCATATCATAAAAATATCTTTATGCAATAACCTAGCAAAATTCTCTGGTCGTGGAGTCAACATATGCACAATAATATAATGCAGAAGCCTATCATTGATATTCAAACAACCAACCGTTAAAACACCTTGACCACCCTGCAAATCTGGTATGATCATAGTAGCTAATGCCATGTCGCGATCATATGGAAAGTCCTGTGGGATATTTGAATAACACAATTTCTGACCGTCGTACTTCAAGTTGGCTACATTCAACCAATCAGCAGGTTTGAATCTAATTTTTCTCTTGTTGACCTCACTGAGCATATATCCATTTGATGATATCTTCAGATTTGAATAAAATACCTTGATTAAATCCGGATAGTAGGGTCCCTGTAATGTAAGAAATTGGCTCAACCCTTGAAATAGAAGATGTTGCTGGAAAAATAACCCTGAACCGGTAAATGAATCAAAATTCATTATCTTGGGAGCAACTATAGTCCTTGTATAGAAATCAGCTGCATAGTTTTCCATTTGATGACTGTGTGTGAAAAAACGACGCTGATCTAATTGCTCCTCTACAGATGGTCTTACAAGGGGTGCATCTTCTGCCTCAGTGAGAGTTTCTTTTCCCTTACGGCTTTTTCTTGGCCTTTTTGTTGATGATGAGGCCATCTGATAATTTCTTCAACAAATCATTTCATTAAAACAAGATGAAAGTACATCATAAGATATTACTTATATTTCATAATAACAATGCATAAGAACAAATGTCATACATTGTAACCATTAACAGAACTACAAAATGACATCGACCATACAAATATAATAATTGATAACTAAAGTACTGATACAGAATTTCATTTAATACTAATAGAAGTAAGTTTGAGATGAAGATTCCTAACAGTCACCGCCCGATATCATTTTACATAATTTATTCCACCGCTTATGTGGTAGCAGTCCCATCAACCTCTTCGTACATGTGGGGTTTCCACATAAGAAATCATAACATTGCTCTAGCAAATTTCATTAGCAATGTTCATAGCACTCAACATGTCATAAATGTCCGCCTCTGTATATGTGTAATTTGGGGTGCGACGAATGATCTCCGTTTGGGAACGAAGTATTTCATTTATGTCCTGCATTGCTGACACTTGACGCACGGCTGCATCAGAAATTACACCAAAATGTACATTTGATGAGCTTAGGACATTTGCGAAACCATCCAGGCTAGTCGTCAACTTATCAAATTGAGAATCAATGACATCGACCATAGGAGCCTTCCTTTTGGAGCCTCGTGAGGATGAAGTTCTACCGGATGGGACGGAAGGCACAGATTGAGTCTGTCCTGGACTATATTCATCGACAGATGACGGAGGTGATGGTGGAGTTGGGTCTCTATACCCCGCCCACTGAGGCTGTTCTGGGATGTACTCAACATTTTGATTCAAGTCAACACTGACACGAGGACCAACCCGCTGTCGACGTGCTTGACGAGCAGTCCGAACACCACTCCCGATAGCTCGGTCAGCTGCCCATAACTTCACCATCAAATCGTAATGTTTTATGCTATTAACTCTCCACTTTGCCGCAGGTGGCCTCGACTGATTCAATATTAAAAGTGGAAAAAATGCTTCATATTATGTATAATAAGGAATGCACAAAATGTTAGTATGTTTATAAATACCTGAATCAGGTCCATCCAAACTTCGTCCTCAGCATGAAATGTCATACTAACAGGGTTCCACGCAAATCCACTCAATCCAGAAAACAAGTCATGTGCCTCACGTCATTTATCTTTCAAGACTTTCTGACGATTTTTAACATTATTTTTTGTAATGGCGACATACCCAGCGCTATGAAGATGATCAACTATGTTACTATATGCTTGGGATGTCCAGCTTCCGTCAACCCTATTACCGATTCGTGATTCCTCAATCATACAGTGTAGAAGACGTGCATCCATGTCCTCTGTCCCTTCATGAACTCTCTAGTAGGAGCAGAGGACTGAATCGCGGCTGCCTTACCTCTGTTCATTTTATACCTATTTCATAATCAAAATAGTAAGAAGTTAACATTACAATTTATAATATAATGTTCTTGTCATACACATAACACAAAATACTATTACAACACAATACATGACAATCACTATGAGTTTTGATACTCTCGCCACATATGATCTGCTATAGAATCCCTGATACTACTACCAATCCTATGGTCCTCTTCTCTAACTTGAGATAATGAAACATTATGCTCTTCCCTTTCATTCAACTCATTCTCAACTTCATCAAGTAACGAGTCATCATTATCAACACCACGAAGGAAGTTGTGTAAGATACAACAAGCTAATATGATGTCTATCATTGTCTGCAATCCATAGTGTGGTGCAGTGCCACTTCCAATGATAGGGAATCGTTTCTTCAACACACCAAAAGTTCTTTCAATAACATTTCTCAACGATGAATGTCGATGATTAAACAACTCGCGTGCATTTTGTTGTCCTCTCCGTGTATATTCTTTAAGGTGATATCTGACGCCTCTATATGGAGTCAAAACTGTGCTTTTCAACATAAATCCAGCATCACCAAGGTAGTATTTTCCTACAAATTTTGACATATATCGTTAATTAGTGACTACTTTAAGCTACATTGAACATGACAATGTAGACACTCACCTTGGGGGATAACCAACGGATCATCTCCATCAATAGCATTTTTTAAAATTCTTGAATCAGATGCAGTGCCTTCCCACCCAGCAAGAACGTATGTGAATTTCATGTCAAAATCACACGCCGCAAACACATTTTGAGTTGGCCAATCTTTTCTTCCTCTAAATCTCGGAGCATCACATGTTGGCACCTTTACACGAACATGAGTACCGTCTATGGCCCCTAAACAATCCTAAACATACAAATAACAAGACATCAATAAAACTCTAACTTTGTTATCATCAATTGATCAAAGAACATCTACAAATTCGATTGAAATGAGTACCTTAAAGTACGGGTAAAACCGATTGTTGTTCAAGACATATGGATGAACCTCATTTCCTGAGGGTTGAATTAGAAATTCAGATTCCAAAGTTAAGATAGCATCCAACACATTGTGAAAGTGTCTGCTAACTGTCGAACCAGATCGATGAAAAAAAAATGTCACACTTCGATTCTTAACATTATGCCCAATTATATGAAGAAATTGAGCAACTTGTTGCTCCACTGTGGACCGAATGGCGTCCTTAACTAACCCAGTTGATCTAACTCTCTCACAAAGATTAATAAATGCCTCTGGACCCATCCTAATAATGTCGCGGCACCGATTAGTATGCACAAGATATGACATTAATTGATCCCTACGACGGTCTCTATCTGGTAGGTAATTGCTTACACTACTCGAGTACATATTCAAGATATTCAACGCGTGTGCAACAATGCATAACATTGTTAGTGCTCCCAATGAAGTCGTAATTTGTAATTGTTGACGTATCATCGCGATAATATTGAAGTTTACACCAACCACATCGTCATCTATATCTTCACAGTCCAAATATGCTAAATCTATACATTCTTCCATCTATATTTACTTAACCATATATACATACTGTAATTAAAATCATTGATATAATAATTAAACATAAATCAATCATATACTAACACAATCGTATATCATATATACTTTGATGAAATAAATATTATACATTAATACATTAAATATATACTACACATTAAATAAACATAATACAAAATTACATTGACAATATGAGTTATAAAAAAAAAAAGTAAACACGCATTCATATATAAACATAAACTATAATTACTTCAAAGATGATTTAAGAATTACCTCTTGAAGACTAATCAAATTTTCTTGAAGCTTCACCAAACACAATTTCAGTACTGATCCTCCAATGGAATGCCACTCAAATTTGGTTCAATCTTTGCCAAATTCAAATATCAATTTCCAAACCGTGAACCTAACATGCCAAACATGCCAACAGATTTAGGATTATAGTAAATATATTGTAAAGTTAGGCAACTCATTACTATTTTAAACATCATATACCTTCAACCAAATCAACACAAAGCTTCCCAAATCGTAAATCGTTTTTCTAACTGGGTCATCAATTAACTTGGATGGCTTTCAATCATACATGCCAAATGAACCCCAAATTATGACAATGCAAAGAAAGAAACTCCTGCTTTCACCACTTTCACCATGCACCACCCACCCCACTTGTTATTTAGGCCTGCAACAGTATACAAAATGGTTAACAACCTTCCAACCAGTCTGATACTGAGTTACCTAAACACTATCACCCTTGCACAACCTTCGGTCCCTTCACAAAGGGTAGCACAAAGATCCAGTAACAGCAGTAGATTCCTACAACAACTTCAACTATATCCTCGCGGCTTCACCAAAGTCGACCACCTTGACTGCCTTTCCACAAAGTTCACAACTCCTTCACCTGCAACAAAAACAGAAGAAACGGTTACACTGATGTTCCATACTGTTGTTGCTTCAAGGACTGCTGCATCAGACGCTCCCTCACGCATTGCTTCTACAGTCTCCAAACTCCACAATTTAGTGGACCTCCTCATCTCGGCCTCATCCATGAACCTCTGCATGTCCTCCTTCTTTTTCACGCGTACAACGTCCACCGCCAACCACTTAAACAATCACACAGCCACCGAGAGCAACCATGGAAGAACGATGAAGGCTGGCATCGCGATTGCAAACCAATAGGAGAAGCAAAAACCATCCCAGTAACCGATTACATTTCTGGGTAACCGATTACACCATTATACTTTCCTCTCACTAATGTGCGTAACCGATTACGCCCTCAGTAACCGATTACAGCTTTGCCATCCCAAATTATGCACGAAGCACACATGCGGAACTTCTCCATCTTCAACGCCTCTTCCTCATTTAACCTCTCCTTCCCCATACGGAACGCATCTTGATTATCAACAATGAAAGCACCCACGTTCCAACATCACCACACAACATTGTCCGTTCATCATGTCTTCTGCATCAGATGCCTCCAACCTGCAAATATTAAACAAACCTTGCCAACCGATACTTGAAGGGACAGCTAACCTCATGAATGTCATGAAGTTATGCTCTTCAATGCACTCAACATAAGGGACATATCTCGAGCACATACAACCTCAATAAGAATGAAGGATGAAGGACAAAGACATATATTTCACACTCCTTCATAACAGACCATCAAGCTCGCTCTTAATACACAGACCAAACATGCACCAACCAACACATTTAAATGGTCTACAGTCTTCTTCAATCCTGTTTGAAATTCAAAGCAAACACTGTATGGCCAGGAATCTTTCCTGTGTTGCATGTGAATGCTTTTGTGTATAGTTGTGTCAAAGCACGGAAGAAGCAGAGAACCGAATCTCTGCATTGCTAGGCTGCCACTGCCATAGTTTGTCTGTCAAAAGTCAAGGCTGCCAAACTTACAAACTTGGGCTGTCCAAGTGAAGGCCTATGTGCACTCGTGAATGGAAAACCCACCAAAGCCGGTCAGCCACAGTATATACTCCTTATGTGTGGATTTTTTATGCATTACTACATATTACCCATCATTGCACTAGATGAAATATAGACTTAACATATCAGAATAAAATTGTTTTTAGCACTTGGTATTATCATATTTTATGAGGACAAAAATGGCTTTTCGCTTTAAATCACTGCAAATCTTCTCAATTTAGCGAGTGATAAAAAAAACCTGGATCCCGCAAATCTTACCATTTCCATCCTCAGAAATCCACACAAGCGAACACGGTTTTGATACAATTCATCTCTTGCAAATCCGCATGAACAGTACAATCTGTTCATGCGAACACAGCCTAAGGGTGTGTTCTTTTGGGGGAATTTGGGGGAGATGATTTGAATGGATTTGAGTGGATTTGAGGGTAATTTTTTAGTTGTTTTTTTGAGTGGATTTGTGAGTAATTGAGAGTGGATTTGGAAATAAAGTTTATGAGAATTAGTGTAGGATTTGATTGATGTGATAGATTTTAAAAATTAGTTTAATTGGTAGAAAGGGAAGATGACCAAATTGCCCCTAGTTATAAAAGTATTATAAAATGTTATTTTGTAATGTTATATTTAATTGTAAAAATGTTTATGAAAAGGAAAAAATTATTTGGCTGTTCATGTCTAGGGAAAGGTTTGCCAAGTTACCACAACTGACTCTTCCAATACAAGTTTCTGTACAAATCTTGGATTTTGTTCGTGTAATCGTTTACCAAGCATCTGTAAACGATTACAGGTGTATTTTTTGGTGCAGAAGTTTCAAGATTTCAGGATTTTGTTCGTGTAATTGTTTACCAATGAGTTGTAATCGATTACCAAAATACCCTTAATTATTAAAATAATATAAAATGATATTTATTAATGTTATATTTAATTGTAAATTTTTTTATAAAGAATAAAAAATTAAAAATAATTATTAAAATTAATTTTTAAAAAGTAAAAAAATTATAATTTTTGTTACCTTTCGCAATGAGTAAATCCGAGATTTGTATGTGTTTACATGAATATTATTTAACTTAACATCATGTTACTGTTTCAGCAACCAAATATCAAATAAGAAAACTATATCCTCTTGTATAGTTATATATTAGAAAGATTTTGTTTTAACAATATCTAAAAAAACATCATGTCAAAATTACTTTTTAAATAAATAATCTAAAATATAATTAAATCACCGAAACTCACTTTTAATCAAAATCAACTGTACAGACTACAACTTATCCAAACCAACAATGTTCTTCATTGAAATCATAATTAGGGATTTTTCACTGCATCTGTATCCAGTATACTAACACGGGAAAAGATTTTCTCCCAAAAGAAAACTCTAGTAGTATTAGAATCATGAAACGTACTAAAAATAAGTGGTCATTGAAGTCTTCTTTAAGAGTTGGGTCCCCATTTCCCTATCAGCTTCGTCTTCATCATCATCCACCATGGATGCTCGCTGTATCCTTCCAACCTCCACCATCCCTATCAGCTTCGTCTTCATCATCATCCACCATGGATGCTCGCTATATCCTTCCAACCTCCACCATCCCTATCAGCTTCGTCTTCATCATCATCCACCATGGATGCTCGTTGTATCCTTCCAACCTCCACCATCATCAAAATCGCATCAGCCTGCAACACGCATCAGACATGCACGAGGGAGGAAGAATGTTGGGGGAACCGATTATTGCACACGCATTCTTCAAAGCTGAAACCGAATACAAGAACGTGGAACCGAATACGTTCTTCTCTGCAATTTCTTGAAGGAGTACGTTCTTCTCTACAATTTCTTGAAGGAGTAGAACCGGATACGCGTGATGGAACCGAATACAACTTCATCTTCATTTTCTTCTTACCACTGTAACCGGTTATCTTACCACTGTAACCGGTTACCAGATTCGTGGAACTGAATACATGCCCATGAACCACCTCTTCTTCAAGCGTTGCTGCTTCAGTAAACTTCATCTTCATGAATCAAGTTGTCCTTAACATCAAGCTGCAATCAACCTCGTTCTTCGTCTTGAATGGTTGTGTCAATGGCAGAGAATCTCGCCAGCCAGGGCTAAGAGCGTTGCACACCGAAACTGTGAAGTTAAAAAAATCACGAGGCACACACGTAATTTGTGAAGAAATCAGCGCAAATCTCCTCGTTTTAGCGGGATGAAAAAAACAACCTCATCTCGCAAATCACATCATTTCGTCGCTCACAAATCTGCACAAACGAACACCTTCTCACTCTTAATTCATCGCTCGCATTCGCTTCTGAACAGTAAAATCTATTCAAGCGAACATTGCGTAAGGAAACTTTGATTTTAGTCCTCCAAAATTAACAACGTTAAAAACAATTTGATCTGGCTAACGTTTGGCCACGTGTGTTCACAGTTTTCCTTCCTAACTTTTGCCACGTGTGTGTGATTGACGCTTGTTGTCGCCGCGGGGAAGCCACCGGAGTTTCCCTTCCTTTTTCAATCTCTGCAACGCTCATTAGGAACGATAGAGGAACCATCACGGTCCACTCCAACCAGATTCGCCGGTGGTGGCATATGGAGCCATTGGGGGTGTCGCCAATGTCAGCGTCTCCTTCTTCGATCCGCACCGACCGCCGCATCTCCTCCTCCTTGATCCTAATCCTCTTGTTCCTTTCCTCAATTTCCTTGGTTTCCAGAACTCCAATCTTCCTCTCCAAATCCCTAATCCTAACCTCACCCTCTGCCTTCACCTTTTTTAAAGACATCAGTTCCTTCTCCAGAGACTCAACCAACGACTCTTCTCCCCTAAATTCTTCCTCAATTCAGAAGCATTCGCCCTCGCCTCCTCCGCCGCAGCCATCTCCGATATCAAATCGTGTTGTAGCCTCGCCACATCCGTCTCCAGGTCCGCTGCCCTCACCACGATAACCTTGGCCGCCTTCGCCGCGTCGCGCGACTACGCCACCTCTCGCTGCATCTCCTCGATCTTCTTGCTATTCATCGTGCTGTCTCTTTGCAAAATGTCGAACTCCGCCGTCAGCTTCTTGATCTCCTCCTTCCTCGTGGCGTTCTCGTTCACTAATTCATCGCGTTCGCGTTGCAATACTTTGATCTTCGTCGTTGATTCCTCACTGTACTGATCATCTACGCCGCCGTTGGCAACACCGTCATCCGCCATGACTGATTCTGCAAAACAAAGAAACATAGCACGCGGTCAGTTCATTAACTAAGAAAGCAGTAATCAAAATTGTTCACCAATTCATCGCCAGGCCGAACGGCGCCTCCGGTGAGTTCCCCTCCTTCCTCCGCCACCACGGCAGCTTTTGTCTCCGCCACTGACATCGTCTTTGTCGAGATCGACGATCATCCCAAACATGTCCCTACTCCTCCCCAAAACACAGCCATTTTGCCCAACGCCCCTGTTCCCAAAGATGTTGTCTTCGCCAATTACTTCTGCACCTATTTTGGATTTAATAGGTTTTGGAGGATCAGTTGATGCTGCAGCAATTTTGGATTTTGTTGATATGGGTCATGATTTGATTTTTGCTGCTGATAAGGAAGGGAATCCAAAACGAAATTAAGAAGAAATTTTCTGAGTTTCTGGGTTTGATTTGGGGTTTTTTTGGGTTGCTGTGTTTTCTGATTTGAGGATCTGGGTTTTTTGGGGTTTTCTGGGTTTTGAACTGTTGCGTTTTCTTAGAGGATGATGGCGGCCTCGCGATGATGAAGGGAGAGTGGTGGCGGAGAGATTGAACTCGTAATGGCACTGCTCGCGTTGGGTGGTGGCATGATGAGGTTGCTCACGTCTGGATGTTGATGGTGGAGGTGTGTATTGGAGGATGGCGGTGGCTAGGGTTTCTGCGGCGGCGACATGGTGGTTGGCCGACGGGACATGGTGGTTGGCCGGCGTGACATTGTGTTGGCAGTGCGGCATTGACGGCGGGAAAGATTCACGTGGCAGAAAAGCTGAGAAGATTGACTCAGTGTCAGAAAAAAAAGATGATATGTCACAACACCGTTAGCCACATCAGCTGGTTTTTAACGGTGTTAATTTTGGAGGACTAAAATCAAAGTTTCCTTAAGGAAGAGGACTAAAATGTACCTTACTTTGAAAGAGGGACAAAAACCAAAATCGCTTGATAGTTTAGGGACTAAAAACATATTTAACCCTATTATAAATCATTAAGAATATTGAGTAATTATTAACTGTTTCTTTATATAATTATTGTTATTAATATTGTTTTTTATTGTTATTAATATTGTTTTTTCAATTATACAGAGGTATCAAATATACTTATTCATTAAAATAGAAATATTGTAATACAAGAGTCTAGAAAATTTTGTGACAGAGTGTTTTAAATATTGAGATTAAATTATTTTAATATAAAAATTTAAAAATATAAATAAAATTTTTATTAATGAGTTTTATTATCTAAAAAAATACATTATTTCTTTAAAAAAAAATTTCTAAAAACTTTTTGCTTCTTTAAGTTTTCTAATTCTTTGTCCATCTGTCTGAATATTAGAGACCACGTAAATAATTCTTGATATGAGATTTTTAGGTCTATCCGATCAGTTTCTGCAAAAGAGTAAGATGATTTATGTTCTTTTTCTCAATTTGTATGTTTTTTTGTGAATAACCGATGATTTTACGAGTTTTTAAGTGTATACTTTTATGAATAAATCAACTCCTTCATAACTTTTATTTTATTTTGTCCCAAGTTTAGTGTGTTTTTATGTTTTTGTGTTTTAGTTAATATATGTTTGTTTTACCCCTAATAGTGTGAGATATGGAAATAGGTAGCATTTCTAGTGGATGAAAACAAATTGAAACTCAAAAAAGCATGATTGGACAAAAAAGAATGATTTTTAGACAAATAGTCACTTCAGGGGCTTTAGAATCGCACCCAAGACTGCAAACATGAAGAAAAGACTCTCTTGTAGGGTTATTTTTCCATGGACCACCCCCGTACAACCAAAAAATCACCATTGGGCGCCAAGTTGAGTCGTTAGGTGAGCTAGATGCTTGTTAGGTGAGTTTGACAGCCTAAACCTATAATATTAAAGTCGCTAGGTGCAAAAATGGCTCGCCCAATTGGGCGCCAAGTTGAGTCGTTAGGCGAGCTAGTTGCTTGTTAGGTGAGTTTGACAGCCTAAACCTACAATATTAGAGTCGCTAGGTGCAAAAATGGCCCACCCAACAAGTTAGAAGTAGAGAACATTAGTTTTTAGGCCTTAATGGGCGAGAATGAAGTCGTTGGGCGAGTCTGTCAACTTTGATACATGAAAGTGATATTTAGTCATGTTTTCGTTGGGGTTTTCGTAATTCCTCATTCTCACACAAATAAAATCACATAGGGTGCTTGAGAAATGCTTTTGGAGGTTGTTTGGAGTCCTGGGAAGCTTTCCCTCTCTTGCTTAGGTTTCCTCCTTCATCCATGGTGGTTTTCCCCCTTTTTGAGGTTAAGGAGGAATATGGGTCACAAATTGGAGGTGTAGATGCAAAGGGGAGGCGCAATTAGAACATGAAGCAACTGCCAAGAACCTTGGGAAAGGGCGTGCATCTCTCTTTGGTTTCAATTTTTTCCTTATCTCTTCAATTTGTAAAACCCTCCACCATGGAGGACTATTCTTATTTATTGGTATTAGATGTAATAAACTGAATCTTATGTATTTTGTGATGTTAATGCATATGATTTTCCATTTCAAAGTTAGTATTTGATTTTTATGCTTAATTCTTGTTGTGGCTTGATCACCCATGACTTGATTTATGACTCTTGATGTATTGAAAAATATAACCTGAACTTAAAACTGAAATTGAATACTTGATGAAACTTGTATCTAGAGATAAAATATGACTCATTAGTAATCTTAAGACTCTTGAACTTAATGCATGGTTGCTTGTTGATGATTCAAGGAATTGGAACTTGATGAGTTATCATAGGCTCAAAGTTTATAGGGATAAGATTTGAGTATGTTTGTGAGTTGATTTTGACTTGATTATGAAATTGAGATGTTTGTGAATGTGAGACTGAAGTGGATGAACTTTAGCCTCAACAATTTGTAAATAATATGTTACATTTCCTTGCACACCAACTATTTGATGAAAATACCAAAAAGAGTTTCTTGTGTTTTTGAAAACTTTGTGGTCTAATTGAGTTAGAATGCAAGAGTTTTTAAGTGTTGCACAAGTCCCTTGGGAGATAACGATATTTATCACTTGTTACGCTGCGACCGAAGCACTTGTCATTGGTTTTGCAACCAACAAATTTTGGTGTCGTCACTGGAGACTTTGAAATAACTCATTTGTCGGGGCCAGCGTTCCAATGAGTAACTTTCCCACCAATATATTTAAATGGAACCTCCTTTACTAACATGGTGAACCAACATGGTGAACCACAACTTCAAATCTGTCGTCACACATCCCAAATCAAACCTTGCAAATGGAAACCGACAAAAGACCACTAAAAAAGCTTAAAGTTAAAAGCTGGGATACGAATCCCAACACTGAAAATTGACATGGGACCACTACAGAAAAATTACAACATTTTAAACACCAAACCCATACACACTCACACCAAAAATAACATTTTACACACTTCTCCAAATCAAAACCACACGAAATTTCAAAACAAACAAAATTCAATTCAACGAACCTTAATACCCCAATACACAAATGCATTCTCAGATTAAGAACACATACCTGACCTAGGCTCCTCCATATCCAATTTCAACGAACAAGCAAGCTAAATTGAACGCGAATGTGATCTAGCTTTTGCACCTCCCCTTTAACAACAAAGTCAAATGCCTTTCACCACAAAAATCACTTTGAAATACCACCTATCTACATTCTTTGTTTAAGTTGTCACGTATGTGAAAAAATTACACTCATTTACTCATAACTCACATAGATACAATGTCTTTAATGATTTAGACGCCATTATAGAAAATGATCAAATTGAATAAAAATTATAAAAAAGTCGATGACATTTTAAACAAAATTAACAAAAAAATATATAATTTCTTTAACACAATGAAGCTATTTTTCCTTTTATAGAATGTAAGTTAAGATTTTTTTATCATATTGATAAAAGAAAAAAGAATCTAATTAATATTATTGTGATATGTCAACCGTAAAGCTTTTTTTATTTTTTTTTACCAATAGCAATGAAACATTTTTTTATGGATGTTAATAGTATATTTTTACATGAATTTATAGTAATTAATTTTGATCATGTTTGTAAAAATTATATTTCAATTTACGTTGCAAGAATTATTTGATAACAGTACCTTATAAAAACATAACAAGTTAAATTCGATAAACTTAAAATATCTCATCTAAATATTTTAAAAGAATTAATTAATTTTAAAAATTAAACATTTTGAAATTAAAACAATTCAAATATAATATATTTGATTCCTGAAAATTATAAATTCATTGTAAAAAATATTTATTTTTATTTAATAACACTCTAAATTAAAAGTTTATGTCGAAAGGTCAGTTAAAGTTTTTTGTTTGAGTGGGGACTCTCTATATATATTAAAATACTAAGCAAATAAATATATTATTTGTTTCCATAAATATTTTATATATTTATACATATTGGATAAATTTTTGTATAAATATTTTTTAAAAACTAAGAAAAAAATAAAATAATTGTTTCCAAAAATAATTTATGGACAAATTTAATTTGTAAATTTTTTTTATAATATAAATTTCTTATATTTTATTTTCTAAATTAATTTTACCATAAGAAACTATTTTATATTTTTCTTCTCTTTTTTATCAAAAATTATTTATTAAAAATGTATCTAAACATACACGTATTTATCCAAAACTTATTAAACATGCACTAGTTACTTTAACATCCCAAAAATATATAGCATAAAACCATATAAAGGAGTTATCATATAATAATATTGTAGCACAATTATAAATATTATAATAAGATTACAGTTATCCTAAAATAACCATAAAATTTAAAGTTTTACAGCAGTTCTACACCATTCCAAAACTATACACCTAACTGATCGGGTAATACAAGATTAAGATACTATTGAACGGTTCAACCAAAAACTATAAACAGTAATATGACCGAACGGTCATAATCTAAACAGCAGGATTCTCGTCGTCAAACTCCCAACGTATACTCCTTCCCCTCTCCTCACACCCAAAAAGGGTGATCATAGAGAAAAAAAACCGAACGGGGACATGGACAAAACATGAAATAAGGGTAAGCTAATGTAATTTAATTGTGCAAACATACATACATTTCATACAAGTACAACCAATGCAGAACCGAACACTAGCACATACCAAAACAAATACAGTAAGCATATACAAACTGAACACTATACTTCATGTATAAACCGAACACTTGACTTGACCATCCAAATTGTATGAATATGTAGCTTGAGGCCGTTCATACACTCGGGTGGTGTAGTAACTGGAAAACCATTAGCTGCCACCCAAGGTTAGTCCGTTATAACTCATCCAAGAACCTATGGGCTAGGACCTCCTGCCATTCTCACACAATGCATTACCCATCTCTACTTGAGAATTGGTAATCATCAGAATATCAGGATGAACTCCGTGAATTTCACTGTCCATATTCATACTTTACCACTTCAATACACTTTTCACTAAGACATTCCTCCTTGGAATTCTCTTCCATATTACTTGAAACATATGCCTTATTAGAATATCAATAAAATTTCACATACACAATAGATCAATACAACTATCTCAAGCAATCAGAGCCAAACAATAAAATTAGCATTTAAAGTCCAAATAATCATTCATAGAAGAAAATCGAACGACAACAACACAATCTCCTGAGTACGACCGAACGAGCGTTAGTACGAGACCGAGCACTACCAAGAACGAGCGCTAGTCGGGACCGAGCACTACCAAGAACGAGCGCTAGTACAAGACCGAGCGCTAACAATAGCATTACTGTCAGTATAAGACCGAGCGCTAACACTAGCATAACTGCTAGTACATGACCGATCGCTAACACTAGCATAACTGCTAGTACAAGACCGAGCGCTAACATTAGCATAACTGCTAGTACAAGACCGAACGCTTAACAAGAAACCATCCACACACCTAAGGCCGAACGGTCATGAACGAGTAAGACTAAAAAGACCAAACCCAGTTAATGACCAAGTACTTGAACATAGTCGAGCGGAAAACCATCATATGATCGAGTGGGCCGATCGCTATGACTACCGAATACTAGTGTATAACCGAATGTTATAATCCATCGATTACTACCAAACCGAACGCTAATACATAATACTACTAATAATGAACGATAAACTTAGTACGACTAAGAACGAATGATAATACCAACTCGAAGACTACTAAGGTAAAAAACAAGTACAATTAAAACTGAACGTCAATATTAACCGAACAACACTAAGACAGAATATCACTACGAAATCGATTACCGCTAAGCCCAATTAACTGACATGACCGAGCGTTCAACAACGAGCGCTCGACTTTCTGCATAACTCTATAGAACTTCTAAACCAGTTCACAGGTCTCGACAATACACAGAGATCAAGCCAACATCAAATTATCCACATATGCACACGTCCAACAATGGCGAATACCAATTCATTAACTTTTACACACATGCATGATCATCAAACAACATATTCATACATAGTAAATCATAATTAAATTAACTAGCTTCCCTTACCTCTTAACTAGATAGAAAGTTCTCAATGCAGAAACTTGCTCACCACCAAAAATCTTAGAAACCAGTTCAAACAACCACTTGATCGGTTCGAAAGAAAGCTTTTGACATCAAGAAAACTCAAGCACCACCTGATTGTTGATCAAATGAAGAGAACGTGTGAAGTTCTAGAGAGAAGGAGGAGAAAAACTCAGAAAGTTTGGAGAGAAGAGGTGCATGCAGAAAGTGGCTCGAAGTTTTGAAAATTTTACTTATATACTACCGTAAAAAATCGATCGGCCACTCAGCTACACACACCTGTCTTCCACTTTCTGAATTTCTAAATCCTTACACCTACACCTGGCTTCCACCCTCTGCTGAATTTAATGGTCCTGACAGTTACCATTTCTTATTACTCTGTGACTTATTCGGTATTGTTAATTATCACATGTTTTACTTGAAACTGAAGAATAAACTCATAATAGTATTTCATTATATGTAATATAGAAACAAACTTAATAAATTTATTGCCAAATAAAAAACTTAATAAATTTCAATTTTGCCGCACTAGCGTACCATGTTAGTAAGGGAATGGAATTTTTGCGACAAAAAATAGTCAAACTTTGACAGAAATAATGATTTAATAATAAGTTGGCATCAAATAATTTAGAAAGAAACATGGTCGGTTCAACGAGCATGTAAAGAAAATATTGAAAATGAAGAAAAAGGAAAGTTCAAAAAACAAAGACAATTGACCTTTCACTTTGAATTTCCTTTCCAATAAGCTTTGGTTATAAAGTGCAATCTAATCTTTTCCTTTCACATTTATTTTATAAACTTAACTTCAAGATTTTGTTTAATTATTATACTTGTCTAAACATTCTCTTTTATTTCTTTATCACATTTCATCGAACATCATGTAGGAAAATTTATCTATATCAAATTATTTTCATTTATAACATTTACATTAATTTGAGAACTTCTTCACCAAAAGTGTATTTTCTTGTTTTTGATATAAATAACATAACTACGTATACCAAGTTAATTAATTATGTTTAAAAAAAACATTTCTATTTATACTATAATTTTATCTCTATTCATCATCCATCCTTATTGATTGATTAAAAAATTTATTGCTTTTTTTTACCTCATTTCTTCTAAACTTTTCAAATACATTAATGAATATTAATTTTAATGTTTTAAAATAAAGTTAAATATGTATTTATTTCTAAAATTATAATTCGATCCAAATTTTAATACAATTTCTTAAACTTTAAAAAATAAATCAACATAATTCTCATAATTCAATTACATTAATTTTTGTTACATACTAAAAAAGCATTTCTGATTAACTTTTGAATCATTTATATTATTTAAATGTCAACTTCAATTTTTTTACCAAGTAAATAAATATCTAACATAATTATCTAAAAAAAAACCATTAATTTTTTTAAAAAAATTGAACCAAATAATATAAAAATTTAAAACAGAAATAAATTTCAATAAATATATTTAACTCTTTAAATTATGTTAACAGTTTTTTTAACATACTCAAAGACTTCTCTTGACCTATCTTATATCAAAATAATAAAAAAAGAAGAAACATATTTGAAAAACATTTGTAATTATATATATTTATTTATTTATTGTATAAAAATTCTTAAAACATGTTACTAGTTTATACGGTGAAGGTTATAACTATGCACAGTGGGGATAGTGTATTTTCCCAAGAAGACACATAGAAAAGTGTTGTAGTCGTTCTGGCCTCGCTGTTTCTGTCTTTGACCGAACTGAACCCAAAGAAGAGGAAGAAACCTTAGCAGCTTTCGGCGCTCTTTTTTCTTTAATCTCTATGTTTCCTTCCCTTCTTCTTCGTCTTCTTCGCTTCACCTTTTTTTCATATCATATTCATCCCTGTCTCTCTATGACACACTAGTACTTCTTCTTTTCTGTACCCATTATTACCCACACACCCCAAGTACTAATACTATATTATATTCCACTATTTTATTATTATCACTACTATTATTGTTTTTATTACCTTAAACTAAACAAAAACTAGTTTTTCTTTATTGTTGGTGTGGTTGTTTTGTTTTTATATACTAGAGTCATGTATCTTCTGGTTTCTACACTATGTGCAATGAACAAACCAACTGAAGTTGTTGCCTTTTAGCTTCAATCTCTCAACTCCACCAACGCATCATCCAAATCTAGCGGCATATCTCAGCCTGCACTTTCACAACTCTGCCAAAGAGAAAAAGGAAAAAGTAAAAGTTAAAGAAAGAGAAACCCTTTACTTGTTTTCAGGTAACCCTCTTGTTTTTCTCTGTTGTATTCCCAATCTCTCTCTAAAGATCGTTCCTTTTCCTGTTAAATTGAGATGAACTGGATTTTCTTTTGGCCGAGGAGATTTCTGTAATTGATTCTGCACTTGCGTATTCAGATCGAGATGTGGGTTTGTTTCTTTTTTGTTGTTGTTGTTGTGTTGATCTTGCATTTGGTTTGTGTATCATTTTGGAATGTATTTTTCTTTTGTTTTGTTTAAGTTTGATGGGTTGATTGGACTTTGCATGCTAATGGTAGCATTTGAGGTGCTGAATTTTCTTGCTAAGTTGGAAGAAATTGATTTGTTTCTTTTTGTAGGTATGTCACTGCCTAGCTGACCAATGATAACGTTAATAGAAGCAAGAAAGGAAAAATGAGTGTATGCCCAAATGAATTGATTGCTTTCTTCTTGTGTCTATGAATTGGGGAGGGGAGGGCGTTAGCACATCAGAGATTTATGACTTGATTATTTTGCTAAACCCAAAAGGAACAGTCTTAAGGCACAGTAAAACAATGGTTCATGTAAAATTCTGTCAGTCCTAGGTATCTTAGTTATCTTCATAACCCTGTCCTCAACATGGGGGGTACTTGTAAGATTATCTGATTTGTGGGATGTATGGTGAAATTCTTGGTACATTGCTGTTTACCTTGGACCTTTGTGTCTCTCGTACTTCATTCCTGCTTGATTACTAAATTGTTCCCAATTGTGAAAAGTGGAGAATTTCCTATTGTCCATTCAAAATGGCAATTTGGCCTTTTGGGAAAATAACTTATTCATAATATTCTCAACTTCAAATATAACGTGGCAAATATTTTGGCACATATAGGTTTTAGTCAACCTGCAGTCAAGCTGTGCTTGAGTCTGTTTTACTTCATTCAGCTGTCTTATTATGCTGAGTGGAATACCAACTTACGAAGTGACTTAAGATCTTCCGTTGCAGGGATGATGGTTTCTGGTTGTCTTGTTTTGGCTGCTGACACTATCTAGTTTTTTTGTTAGGTGAAATCAAGCCGGTTAATGCATGTACTCATTAGAGACGGACGTTGAAACTCAGTGATTTCTGGTGGAGCTTGACTAGTCGTCTTCTATGCTGTCTTGTGTAACAGAAAATATGGGCTTACTCTGTAGCAGAAACCGGCGTTATAATGATGCTGATGCTGAAGAAAACGCACAGGTCAATAATAGTAAAAAAGTACATGTTTTTTAAGGTCTTAATCTTAAAGTGTTACATAGCTTTTAATTTGATAAATTTGTGTGAATTTGCAGACTGCAGAGATTGAAAGAAGAATAGAATTGGAAACAAAGGCTGAAAAGCACATTCAGAAACTTCTACTACTTGGTACAATTTATTCAGTCAGTTTTCTTATATATCTTTTGCATGTATGCTTAGACACACTTGGAATCAAGTATTGTATAAGTGTTGATGATGCTACCATATTTGAAGGAATTACAAATATTTTTTGTACCTAGTATCTGCTGGTGATTGGAGTGCTACAAAAAACACTTGGTCCCAGACGTGTCATTCACTGTTACATATGTTACCATTTATTTGTCTCCGAGATATGAAAAAACCTGAAAACTCTGTAGTTTAAGGTCTTCTACTATTAAAAAAATGAAGGTTGTCTATCTTCTGATTAAGCTTTACAGAATTCATAATTCAATATGCTTTTGAGATATAAAATCATGCGAGCCTTCATCTAATATCTCAAGCTTTTGGGGTAGTTGGTGATTGACATGATACTATAATTTAGAGCTTCTATGACCAAGTTGTAATTCAATCCTTCCAGCACTCATTCTTTTTGATAAAATTTGTTGCAAAAAGTGTTTTAGTTTCTATTGTTCTGGAAACTATTTGATAATTTGTATACTCATGATCATGGATCAGACCTTTAAGATTTGGAATAACTCATTAAACAGGATATCTTGGATGATTTCTTCTGTTAGTTTAGTGGTCTATCACCTTCCCATTCATTTAATTGAATCATGTATGATGTATGCAATAAGTGCTTAATTTCTTCCTTAGTTGCTTTTCTTATTTTTCTTCTAGACTTATTTATATGTGTTGAATTTTCTGTTCTTTAGGAGCTGGAGAGTCAGGGAAGTCCACAATATTTAAGCAGGTAAGAAAAAGCATTGCTGTCCTTGTTTTAGCTTCGTACATACTTGCTTGATTGTTGATATTTATTTGTTTGCCTGTACTATGCAGATAAAACTTTTGTTTCAAACTGGCTTTGACGAGGCAGAACTAAAAAGCTACTTACCAGTCATCCATGCTAATGTGTATCAGACAATAAAAGTACGCAATACTTGAAAGGGTGTGTTAATTATTTTTCTCTTTAAAATACAGAGTTTGCAGTGTCCACTGCTTATAGTTTGAAAAAGTTTTTATGTGAATTGAGTTTTACTGGAGGTAGTTGAGTATATTGTTTTCCTTAATATGTACTTGATGTGTTTATACAGTTATTGCATGATGGATCAAAGGAATTTTCCCAGAATGATACTGATTTTTCCAAGTATGTTTTATCCGATGAAAATAAGGTAGTTTACTGCCACCATCTCTATGATCCTCTACTACGATATGGCCAAGAATTTTAGGATGTGGTCTTCAAAGTATTGCAACTGTGTAAATTTAGTTCCTCCATCAGTTTTCAATTAAGTATTTAATATATTTTGCTAATGTAGCACTAGATGAGGACATGTCGATGATGTGTCAGCTAACATGGTCAACATTTTACATGACTTAATTACACTCTTAGAACCTTTGGAGCCACAATCATTAGCAATCAAATGTGCAATTAAGCCACTGTTAGGTAACATGTCAACTACCATGACATTGTCCAATATAATAGTAAAATCAGATGAATGTTTGAGAGAGGAAAAATTGACATAAGTATGGCTCTGCAAGGACCCCCAACTTGTGCAATTGGAATTTGGGAGCTCAAAGTTGCACAATTCCGATATTTGGGGAACCAAAAGTTCAATTAAGCAAATTATTTATTAGAAGTATAATATAAAGCAATTCATAGGTCTTTAGGCCATAACTAAAGTTTATGGAATAATTGAGATATCAAAGTGTCTACAAGTTTAGAGTTTTATCTTAGTCATCTCCATTCTTTTGATAAAAGGCTGAAATTTTGGCACAAGGTAGATGGACCTGTGCATCATCCATACTTCAAGCCCAAATGGGTATTGCATGAAGAGGCATGTTAGTAATATAAAACCATTCACCAGTCTTCATCCAACAGCTTCATCTTTTGGATAGTGATCTGTGACAGGATTTTTGTCTAAATCCAAATGAATCTTTCTTAATTTTTCTGTCAGGAAATTGGGGAAAAGTTATCAGATATTGGAGGAAGGCTTGATTACCCATATCTCACCAAGGAACTTGCACAGGAAATTGAAAATCTGTGGAAGGATCCTGCAATTCAGGTTGCTAGATGTCATACTTTGGTTTCTTTTACTTAATTCTTGCTATATAGTTGTTTTTTTGGCATAATCTAATTATTTTATGGATCACATATTTTACTTTCTGTAGGAAACATATGCCCGTGGTAGTGAGCTTCAAATTCCAGATTGTACTGATTATTTCATGGAAAATTTGCAAAGGTTGTCTGATGCAAATTATGTTCCAACAAAGGTAGCCAAAGTCTATCATACTTTTACATAGATTTTAAATCTAATTCATAATTTTATTTTTATCTGCCCTTGGTACATTACAGATCTGATCTATTTCTTGGTTGGTTTAGTAGTTTTTATTTTCTAGATGTTTTGGGTTTGAAGGCCCAAATTATTTTTATTTCTCTTCTTACTTTATTGGAGTTAGATTTAAGAGGTCCGACTTACATATGCATCTATTTTATTACTGATAAAAATTTGTTTAAAATGGGTTTGAAAAAAAGAAGATTTGCTTCAAATTTGTAAAAGATCAAGTAATATGGTGTCATTCTTGATCTGAAAAACAACTAGTGGTATGTAGTCCTGTTCTGACCGGCCTTGTTTCCTTAACTTAATTTTGTACTTAAATAACTTATGTTCTACTTTGCTTCTTGTTGGTATATAGTCGCCATACTATTCTGCAAAAAATAGAGGATCTATCTCAGAAGAAGTTCACCAAAATTTTGTACATTCATAATTTTTATTGTAATTTCGCACTCTTTTACAACTGCAGGAGGATGTTTTGTATGCTAGAGTGCGTACCACTGGGGTTGTAGAGATCCAGTTCAGGTAAACATGCTGTTTGGCTTGATACTTCTTACTATACTTGGTGGTGCTTTTTGACGAAGAATGAAGATATATCGCCTGCATTAATTTGTAGCAATATAATTTCTCTATATTTAAACACAAATCAAGATTCGGATAACAAATGCATCAGGGAAAGTATGGTAGCACCTATTAAGGATAAAATGATAGAATCTTCTATATGATGATTTGGTCTTGTGAGAAGAAGACAAATAGAAGCAATGTAAGAAGAATTTATCAAATGGCGGGGATAATATGTAGAGGTAGAAGAAAACCAATAAAAGGTTTTAGTGAAACCATTAAGACAGACTTAGATCTAAATGACTTTTGTACCTACTTGTTCAACACAATTGCAAAGTTTGATCAACGTAACTTATCCCACTTAGTGGTAAATGACTTTTTATTTTTGCACTCTTTCCATGTAAGTTTCACAATATTCTCCAAAGAGGACATAAAAAACTACATAAGAGTTCAGCATTTGCTGAATACTATTATTACTTGGACATTGTTAGAATGATGGCCCTCAAGTAATACTTAAAATTATATAAGCCATCAATTTTCAATCTATACTTTGAGCTGCCTAATTCTCCTTTCTTTTGTTATCCTAAACCTATAGTTCTTTTGACAGTTAGTGCATTGTTCTTACATTTTGCTATAATTGGCTAGCTCATGGTTGTATGTTATTTTCTGTTCTTGTCCAGACAACATGATATCCATATCCACCTTCTCATATCATCTAAATGATTAAAAATGATCAAAATCTGGTTGCATTGTATCTTTTGTTTTTGTTTTTCAAATGATCTTTGTTATGCTTGTCTTAGTGTGCTTGGTGACTGACATATGTACTTGATATTCAGTCACTTTTTTATATTTCCTTAACATAATATGCCGTACAGTGTAAAATTACTCAATAACATTAGTTAATATATCTTTGCCATTTTGATAGCCCTGTTGGGGAAAATAAGAAAAGCGGTGAAGTCTATAGACTCTTTGATGTTGGTGGCCAGAGAAATGAGAGGAGAAAGTGGATCCATTTGTTTGAAGGAGTTTCAGCTGTAATATTCTGTGCTGCAATTAGCGAGTATGTTGTTCCTTCTGTCTCTTAATTTTAAATTTTAATTTTACATTGTCAACTTCCAAAAACACAAGATTTCTGCATATATGATTACATACTATTTGGTATTACTTTGTCACTTCTTCAGTAGTTGTTTGATTATCATTCACACATTTCAATTAAATGAATGAATCCACAAATTGTACTCCTGCTATGTATGTTTGCTTTAGTTTCTAATAAAAACACGCCGTTCATAAAATAGTTGGTGCTAGGACTAACAAAAGTTCTTGCATTCTTCCAATATTTCTGGCAAGAGGAATTATAAACTTAAAAGGTATTGACATCAAACTTGCCTTCAGGTATGATCAAACACTTTTTGAGGATGAAAACAGAAACAGAATGATGGAGACTAAGGAACTTTTTGAGTGGGTCCTGAAGCAACCATGTTTTGAGGTTTCCTTTTTTTTACCTTTAACTTTCTACTACAATTACTAAGAAATTTCTTATGTCAACCTTTTCTTTTTCTGGTTCCTTTATATTTTACATTTCATGAGTTGACATTTCTACCTATCTTAGCAAATAAAGATGTCCTTCTCTTTTGTACGCAGAAAACATCCTTCATGTTATTCTTAAACAAGTTTGACATATTTGAGAAGAAGATCTTGAAAGTAAGAACCATCTGAATATATTGCACATTCTTGCTGGAGAGGTTATCACCATTGCAATCTCTAACGTTTTGCATTGTGCAGGTCCCTCTTAGTGTATGTGAATGGTTCAAAGATTACCAATCTGTCTCAACAGGGAAACAAGAGATCGAGCATGCATACGAGTAAGCAGCTTCTTTATACTAAGGCATACAGAATAATGCAAGTTGCTGAAAGAAACATGCCAAAATAGTTTATCTCTGGCATTCAAGTTCAGCATTCTTACTTTGTTGTGTAACTGCTTTGTACTGCATGATGAGCCAAAACAATCTTGGTCGTGCTGTGTTTCCATCAGAACCATAATATGAAAGGGGAAATAGGAAATTCCAAGCACTTGATGATTACTTTTTCATGACCGAAACAACTAGTTGACTTTGGATACACTTTGTTTTCAGGTTTGTAAAGAAAAAATTTGAGGAATCATATTTCCAGAACACTGCTCCTGATCGTGTAGATCGTGTGTTCAAGATCTACCGGACCACTGCCCTTGATCAGAAGGTTGTGAAGAAGACTTTCAAGCTTGTTGATGAGACTTTGAGGCGGAGAAATCTCTTTGAGGCTGGCTTGTTATGAACAGTGAACCATATATGTCACCAAAAGGGATAACAAACACAATATTTTAACATTGAAGAGTTGATCAGATTTTGGGTATACTAGGGGTCAGGTATACTAAATATTAAAATCGATTTGTTGATTTGTATTTTCAAGTTAATCTTGTTGAATGAATGAATGAGTGAGTGGAGAAAAAGGGCCTTGTAGTTGATCTCCACATCCTTCTTCAAAGGGCAAAATTTGTTACTCAAGTTTCAAGATTTGATGATACCATGATTTGTGATCATGTTTTTACAGATTGAAAGATATATTTCATATTTCTGTCAGGGATCATACTTTGCCTCCTACTTGTGTTGTGTTGCTGTGCATGCATGTTCCATGCACACGTGTAAATAATTAGGAGATGTTGCTGATTTGTGGAGTTCTGAATTCAAACCTATGTTCATTTGCTTTTGAATTCTTGTTTCCACCATTGGTCGGCCTTGATGTTCTTTTCTACCATGTTAGAGAAATGTTTTAACACGTGATTCACGTGTACGCGTTTTGTTTTGCTGTTGCTTACATGACTTGTGTTCTGTTTCCCTGCTGCACACATCTTTCATAGTACAAACATAAATTTGGTCAATGGCTAAGTAAAATTCTTTTTAATAATTTCATTTCTACTAATTATATATCTCTTTTTATATTATTCACATCCTTTAAACAATCAGTGAAATTTGTGTTGTTATTGAAAATAATTCTTAACTTCTTTCAATGCTTTTATTGAAAATATTTTTTACCATATTATAAACTTATATAATAGTTTGGATTTTATTTTATTTTTGTTTTGTATTCTTTTACTCTTTAGAATTAATTGTGTATCACAAAATCAAGGGCTAATTTTAGTTTTATTCTGACGTGGTATTTTTCTTTTTGTATTCCTGGTGTTTTTTTGCGCTATCATTTCTACTTGTCCCTACATAATTAAATACAAAAGTCAAATACACAGGAGAAATACAAAATTTGTTAATAAAGTGTAAATATTGATATTAATATAAAACAATGCATACGTGATATTAATATAAAATATTGCATATGTGATGAGTATATCTTTAATACTTGAAGAGCTGTGTTTCCAAGTTCAACCATTTAAATTAATTGGTTGATCTAAATAGTATCAAAAAACGTGATAATATTAAGAAATAAGTAATGATTTTATGAAAAAAAATTGTCAAGAGATCCTAATTTTTCAACAAAAAAAAAAGTTCTAAAGTTAATAAATAATGACACGCTAAACACGTTAAACACGTAAATAATGTTTCGATACAAACTATTAGATAACGTTATTATTAATTAAAACGATTTTATAGATTTTTTTTTTCTCAA
This sequence comes from Vigna angularis, assembly GCF_016808095.1. NCBI lineage: Eukaryota > Viridiplantae > Streptophyta > Magnoliopsida > Fabales > Fabaceae > Vigna > Vigna angularis. Next base: position 13,462,007 of record NC_068976.1, on the reverse strand, counting down.
AAGGAAAAGAAAAATAATAATGATGGAACACGAATTCATATAAAAAGCATAATGTGGGAATGTGATTTTGGATCCCTTTCAGGAAAAGTAATGAAAAAGATGCATACAAGTTAAATAAAGACTACAATAACAATATATGGTAATACTTTTCATTTAATATATAAAAATTGTTTTTATTTCATTTTTAATAATATTTTAAAATCATGATCTAAAATTTGTCATGAAAAACATCTATCTAAGAAAAATAAAATAAGAAAAAGAAACAAAACCTCATAATATAATATATACCAAATAATATATTTAATTATCTTAATTTATATAATAAAAATCACAAGTATATATATATATATATATATATATATATATATATATATATATATATATATATATATATATATAAATTTATTAGATGAGTAATAAAAAAATACCAAACATCCAGATAGATAATACACGACTTTATGCTATTATTAATTAATTAATAATTATAATACTATTTGAATGGTTTTTTCTTATTTTTAATTAGGCTGTATTATTTTTAATGGATTTATTATTTATGAAAAGATGTGTGAGAATGACATGTTTGTTCTTTTTTTAGGTAAATGATATATAATATTTGAAAAGGATGAAAAATGACTTTTAACTGAAATTAATGATGGTTTATATATATATATATATATATATATATATAAAAGATAACTAATAATCATAATAATAAAAATAATATTAAACAGAAAAACAATATAACATACAAATAAAATACTAACAAAATTATAATGACAAAAGTAATTAGTTAATAATATTATTATTTTTTTATAATTTAATATTTAATTGAAATTATTTTTAATCAATCACATTTTATTTTAAATTAATTATACTTATTAATTTGTTTTTTATAAAATGTCATTCAAGTTATATTTTAAATTAATTTTAACTAATTTTATTTTATTTTTTATTAAATTTATTTTATCATTTATTATATTAAATTTTACTTATATTTTATTTAATATATTATATAATTTTATCATGTATTAAATTTACTTTTATTTGTCACATCATTTATAAACTTTATTAAATATTTCTTCTTTTTTCTCTATATTTCTTAAAACAAATAACACCGATTTATTCTTTATTCATATTCCAATAATCTATTTCCTCTTCCTGAAATGATCCAGTCTCTAAAAAAAACCACAGTCTAAATTGAATATAAATAAAAAATTTTAATAAAAAATAATTGCAATAAATTGAGTATTACTAGAGAGTATCCGGAAGCAAGAACCCGACCTCAATCGATGCCATTAATTGCCCAGGTCATGACTTATAGAAAGAGATTCTAAAGGTCATAAACGTCATTCTCTCGTTTTCAAAGATCATCTTATGCTACAATAGTAGTCTACTGATAATTTTTCATGCTAGGATACAAATAATATTTACTCACTCGTGATAAAATTATTTATCTGTTATTTTTTATTTATTGAATATTTATTGATATTTTAAAATTCGTGAATATATATATTTAAAAAATATATTTTATAAATTTTTAAAATAAAATTTAAATAAAATTATAAAATAAAACATAATATAAATTAAAATTTAATTTTAATTAGTTTTAATATAATAAAATATAAATTAATTTTAATTTTAATTAAATTTAACTTAAAAAATATAAATTAATTTTAATTTTTTACTAATAAATATCCATAAATACAAGTAATATGATATTATATCCCACCCATTTATAAAAACTTATTAAAATACCTATTATACATAACTAATAAATATCCATTTTTACAATCTATCCCTAGCATATTTTATGTGTAAAAAGAAATATTTTTGCTATCTATTCACACCTTTCGAAAGCACAAAAAGTTACTCCACAATTTCCACCTTTTCCATTTTTACCCTCTAAAGATCGCTTTTGGGTTGAATCCTCCTTGACTTCTCTTCTCTCCCCTTTCCCTGTCCAAAGCATATTCCCTTCTCTTATTTAATTCCATTTTCCTTTTCCTTTCTCTCTCTCATTTCCTTCCTTCAGACATAACAACAACGCCAAAATTCACGTCGCCACTCGCGAAAAGCCCAACCTCAGCATTCAATTATTCTCCGATCCCAACCAAACAGAATCTTTTTGTCTCTCTCCCTTTCAGTTTTCTCATTCCCCTCTCAAACGCCGCCGCGAGAACTCGCTTCGCAGGTTCTTGAACTGATCGCCGTTGTGCGTCGCGATGAATAACGATTTCGTTTGGCTGCCGTCGCTGTACTCGGATCCCGAAGTGTTCACCTATTTGGAGCCATTCATGCTCCGCAATTCTCTGAGCTCGCGCTGCATGCATTCGCTGGCCAACAATCCTGGAAGTTTCGCGATCGGAGAAGCCTTGGGACACGTGTCGCGGTTCGCCGGCGCGTTTCTGGTGTGGCTCTCACGCACGTCGAGTTTCAATGTGGCGTGTTCCCTGCGCGGTTCTCCTCCACCTCCTCCTCCTCCTCGGTTTGGTAGTGCGCAGGTTAAGGCCGTGGCGACGAATGTGAGTCTGTTCGGGTTTCCGTTTCGATCGAAGAGGAAATCGTTTGCGTCTGTAAAGTTGGGGAAGATATCGAGTTTGGCGATGAAGATGATTTGGAGTGAAGCGAAGAGGCTTCGGTCGTTACCTATTCTGTCGCTGGCTGCAGCGTTGGTTCCACCTTTTCAAAACTTGTATGGAACATTATGAAAACTGAGATGTTAATTTTATTGATTTTCTGGGATATGTTAGATGAAATATGGTTAGAATTTGATTAAAATGCACTGCTAATTACATTGCAATTCAATTACAGGATCTGATGATGAGTTAAGTTTTTGGATTTTTTAGTAATAATTTAAAAATGATACCTAAGATGATTTGTAATTTATTCTATTCTTCAATTCAAGCATAGGTTAGCTTTGCTTGTCATTTTCTTTCTTCGGTTTGTGAAATGTAAGTTTGTTCTTCTTCTTCTTATTTATTTTTTTTTGCATATAGGTCATCGAATGTTCTAGCTAGCCCATTGCAGAGTCCTGATATGCAAATGTATGGAACCATTGACCAAGTGCCCAAGGAGGTTGAATGCCAAGGGTGTCCGTTCCTGTCGTATCTTGAGTTGAACCAATCAAAACCTGCAGTTGAGCCTAAAACTGGCATTGAATTTCCCTTGGTTCTAGACAATATATTTGCTGGAGAGAAGGATTTTGGCTTCAACTCTGAGGTTAATATTTTGTTTGCAAAGTTCTCTTCTGGTCTTTTGGGCCTTATGCTGTTTTGTACGTAGGGTTTTGTGTGCTCCATGCAACTTTTACACTTTTAGTTAAGAGTTTTTTGCTAGATTTTTGCATGATTGATGTCTAGTAGTTAAAAAAAATGCTGGCTATCAAATACGTAGGAACTATTCAGGTAAATCTTTCCATAAAAACTTATAGGACTAAGAAAGAAAAATAAAATAGACTTCTTTATAAGTAAAAGTTGGTTTATTAAAAATTAACTTCTGGAGAAGCTAATATGAGAAAACTTCCACAAATAAATTATACATAAGCTAATTTTAGCTTATAGATAAAACTTCACTATTGAACTAACTAAACTCAACAATGAACCATATGCAGTACATCCCAGGTGGAGGATGTGTAGCATTCCAACTTTTGGGATGAACAATGCATCTCATGTTAATAAATATAAAGAACACTAATTGAAAAATGCAACTATTTATGCTGTAGTCACAATTGGCTAACGAGAATGAAAATCTAAAATTCATTGCTGAATAGAAGTTTTAGTAGAATTTTCTTTAGGCATATTCTTATTCCTGTATCTCAATGGTTTATGACCCAAGAAAAACAAATGTTGCTAGAATTATAAGTGAAATGGAGCTGAAATTTTTTATTTGAAATAAGTTTCACTAGATTTATTGTTAGGTCTGTTGCATTTGGGCTCTGTAGGCCACCAAACAGCATTTTATTCTGATACTAACCAATCCTACATGTAAGTCATGAGTCAGAAATAGAACAGGATTTTATAATTTGTTGGAAGAGGCTGAGGATAAATGAAGGAAAATTTTGGGTTTATTTTCTGTAGAAATGAAAAAGATGCAGGAAGAAGAAATGAGAAGGATGAAAATGACACTGCTATTCTATCGTTTCTGGACTGACAGAGTGAATTGGAAAAAGGATCTGATGTTTACCTTTGGGGCATCTTAAGTCACCAAAGATCATTACATTGTGATACAAACAATCGCAAATGTAAATCATGAATAAAAAATATAACAAGATTTGAAATAGAATTTTGAGAATGATTGAAATTGATTTGATGGAAAAGGCTGAGGGAAAATGATGGAAAATTGTGGATATATATTTTGAGGAAATAAAAAAAATATGCAGAAAGAAGAAAAGAAATGAAAATGACAGTGCTATACTACGGTTTATAGACTGATAGAGGGAGGGTTAGAAGAAGGATCTGAACTTACTGACTTATAATTGTGGAAATAACTGATAACTGATTATCCACCAACTTCAATCCTGTAAGCCAAAATTCAACCATGAGCCACATGTGGTGATTTACGGAATAGGTACTTGGGTGTAAGAGTATCCGAGTAGTATAAGTAGTATCCGAGTATTGTCAGTGGTGTGATCTTGTAATTTTTTTTTTGTTTCTATTTTCCAATTCCTTTTGAATTAATTTATTTGCCTATTATGGTATTACATGCTTTGGTTGAGATTCCATTTTTACCTAATATTTTTTAGATAAACTGATCAATTAAATCTGCTTCAGGTCCTGGTTGGAACAGGATCCAGAACCATGACAATTGTTAAAATCAAGTCACTGAAAGTCTATGCTTTTGGAGTTTGTAAGCTTTCTTGATTACTTGAATATTTTCTACTTCCTTTCGAACAGACAAAGATTATTATTGGTTCATTTTCTGTAACTCTTGGTCTTTTAACAGATATTCATCCGTACTCCCTCTGTAAGAAATTGGGGCCAAAATATGCATCAATTTCTGCTGATGAACTGAATAACCATCAGGACTTCTACCAGGATCTTCTCAGGTCTCAAACATCATATCTTTGATAAATCTATAACATGTTATTGGGGAAGGATTTTTCTTATCAGTGATGGAAATTAGTCCTGCATTGATTATTATAAAGTACATATGAAAGTTTGGGAAGGTCTTTATGAACATTGTCGGTAATTTATAACTAAGTTGATTTAATCAATTGGATATCGTGAAGCTGGATTTAGATAAATATTATCTACTTCTAAGCTTTGCTAACTTAAAGAAGCAATTGGTTGGTTTCGTGTTTATGGAATTTAATCTTAAATTTGACGGAACTTTTCTGTTTTCTACCATTGCAGGGAGGATATCAACATGACTGTTAGACTTGTTGTAAATTGCAGGGGTATGAAGATTAACAGTGTGAGAAAGTAAGTAATAGTTTTATCTTCTGAAAAGTGTGATTTAAAATTATATTTTCACAATTAGATTTGGCTTTCTTTCCCTTTGTTTTTGAAGAAATATTCTCTTCTGTTTGTTTTCTTTTTCTTCTGTCTCTTATAAAATTGTCCAAATCTCAGTTTTGCATATTGCTGTTGTACAAATCTCGATGTCTCAATACTGAGTAATTTTCCTTTTCCCATTAAGAATTTGCTGAACCGTGTTTGAATTAGAAATGATTTAGTTAATTTAGATTTGAGTAACTTTTGGGACTACAGGACGAGTTTATAAAAAAACCTGGTGTGATTCTCTTCTAATTACAAAATTTTCATTTCTTCATAACCCAAATTACAAAAGAACAATAACTCTACAACTAACCTAATCGGATGACGACCATACAATTGTCATCATCAAGCTTTAGGGAATAAAAAGGATATTAAATAATTAAAATAACTTAGTCCCATGCGATATGATCTTTTTGGCCACTTAATTTTGGGTCTGGAGCCCATCCTACCAGGTGCTGCCTTACTATAGAGATGTTAGGCTATACAATTGATTATAAAAGTACATGGTAAAGCAACATGCTGCTGATTTGTTTTGGTATTTTTTATTACAGTGCTTTTGAAAAATCACTTCGAGCTCGATTAGTAAAGGTACTCTATCTATGTAGGAAAATGTTTTTTATTTTGTTGTTTTAACACCGTATTAGTTCTAGTTTTAACGCCCTTTGAACCCCATATTTGGTCAGACAAATCCTTCCACGGACTTTCATTGCCTAGAGACATTTGGTTCATACTTCGAAGAGAATATCTCAATACCTTTGGTAAATAATTTATCAGTATGTTTCTTTTCTGGTTTACTAAATTACTAATGATGTCAGGGTTACATTAGATATATTACAATGTTGCAGGGAACAGTAATTGAGTTCAAACAAACAGTTGATGGGCGTCTGATCACTAAAAGTGAGTTATATATTTCAACACGTATTTGACTTCTGAAAATTAGAGCTGTGAAAACGGGTAACCCGGCTCGACCCGGCCCGGCCCACCACGGGTTGGTCACTTAGTGAGCCAACCCAACTCGGCTCACTTATTAGCGAGCTTCGAACCCGGCTCAACCCACCACGAGTTGGTGTGTTAAACGGGTTGGCTCACTAGCTCATTTAATTATAATTTTTTTTTAAAATAAAAAATTACAATTTTTTTATTTCAAATCTAAATAAATGGCACTCTAAAATAATGTTAAACTCTAAAGACAATTCAAAATAAAAAAAATATCATACAATCAAAGCGTAATCCAAAAACATGTACAAAAGACGAACAAATAAGTTTTTAATATTGTTAATTTTTGTATCACTTGTCTCTTTATAATATTAGAGTCTTAAATAGATAAATCTATAATATTTTTCTGACTTGAAATATCTTCTTTATCACCATCTACAATATATATAATAAAAAAATGCTAACTAATAATATTGAAACACAAAATAATAAATAATTAAATTAAATTAGGTGGGTTGGTGAGTCAACCCGGGTTCAACCCGGTGAGTCGGATTCTAAGTGAGCCGGGTTGAAAACTAGCCCGCATAAAAAAATTATATTTTTTTCAAATCTAACCCGGCTCAAACCCGTGGTGAGCCAGGTTGACTCACGGGTTACAATCCATTTTGACAGCACTACTGAAAATAAATTTATTTATACTGTTTGCCTCTGGGAAAACGGTGATTAAACTCATGTTTTGTGTCTTTTCTCTGTGTTGTGTGAACTGAAGTGTTCGTTTTTTTACCTGTGCAGTTGGTGACAATCAGATAGGAAGTGTCCACAGCAAAGATTTGTGCCGTAAGTCATTTCAAATACCTGTGCTTGCAGTCCATCAGTTTGAATTTGTTTTTCTTTTATCTTCAGTATGAAACTGAGCTCATGATATCATTTTAACTTATAGGGGCTTTCTTTGACATGTACATTGGAGATGTTCCTGTGTGCGAAGAAACTAAAAAAGAGATCGGCACGAACATAGCGAGTATCATTAGGAGGTGCTAAAAAGATTCGTTTTCTACCCAGTTGGTTGTCCTACTTTTAGAAAGGACAATTGGACATGGGTAAATGGCATATACCCTTAACTTATACTAGAAGCAGTGGTTTCTTGAAATTGATTTAAACCCGCTTTAAAAAGTCATTTGCAGGCATTACTTCTCAAGGTTCGTCCTTTTCAAATCATAGAATAGAAGTCTTTAGGATAGCTTAATTTGGATTTTCACGGAAAATTTTCTGTTCCAATTGATTTTATCATTATATTCATCGTCTCGATGTTATCCCTCGTGTTAGATGTACAGTCCTTTTAGAGAATGAAAGGAAAAAACGCTTATATAATCTTTTTACCCCTTTTCTCAAGCAAATAAGTTATGTCACCTTGCGTTCAACTAACATTTCCCGTTTGACACAGTTGGGAAATGTTGTACTCAGCAGCGATTAGATTCGGTTGACTTAGCACAAGGTTGATTTTATGGCTATTTTTGGGCTGGATAATGTCGCTTGTAATGTGTTATTGTTGAGGTGTAATATTTGAACGATTGTTGTTTTACTCGTTTTCTCGATTTCTGATGATTTGTCATTATACATTACAAATCAACCAAACCAAACTTGAAATGGAATTGTTTGGAGTGGAGGAGAAGGTCGTTGCCATTGCCAAACAAGAATAGTATAAACTGTCAAGTCCCACAATTGGCCAGACAATGAGTCATTTTATTTGACTCCTTACCAGCATGAATGAACTCTCTTGAGTAGATCAATAATTTGATATACAGCATGTGAGGTGAAGATGAGGTGCAAGAAGCAATTGCCAAAACAAGCTGGTTATTATGTGAAAGAGAAACCCAATAGAGGGGTTGAGTTGAGTTGGGCCTTGATGGAGGAAGAGGCGTCATTGAGCGTGGAGTAGGTTGACATATGGTAGCCAACAGGGAGCGTGAAGACTGAAGCGTAGGTAACATAACCATTCATTTACCATTAGTTGATGATTCAATTCCATACTAATTTAAACTCCCTTTCTACTAAACAATGCAAAACCAAAACTTTTCACTTATAGGTAAATAATTAAAATTTTAAATTTCAGTATAGTTGATTTTTTAATATATAATAATTTAAATTTTATGTTGGATAATATTTAACAACTAAAAAAAAGTATATATATTTTGATAACAGTCTTTACTAAGTTCTTGGAGCATCTAAGTATGCATATGTGATCGTTTTACCATTCATACATTTAGTGTGCAATGATAGTATATTCTAAATAAATATAATGTAATATGTGTTATATATCTAAATAAATTATGTTAACATATTTTAGATCTTTCACGAAACATGAAAATGTTACATTCTTCACTCATCTAGGATTACTGATTAATGTTCCAACTTTTTAATTTCGTTTTAGTCATTCCTTTCCTTTCTTTTTATACATATAATTGATAAAATAATTTTAAATAAAATTTGAAAAGCATTTTTGTTGATCCTGATTGTGTAATTAAAAAGCAATGGAAATCGAGTATAGAAACCAAATGAAAACGATATCACGTGTTGAAAAATACACGTGTTGAAACCAAACGAAAACGTGAGGGTTACTCCCTACACCATTCCATATTATTATCTGCACCATCACATTTTTTTTAAATTCTAAAACTATCATTTATATTTTAAAATATCCTACACCCCACTTCTTTTCTTAAACTGATGTCGACATTCGTTGAAGAAAAAATTCTTCAACGGATGAACCACATTCGTTGAAGTTTTTTTTTTTAATTTTTTAATTTATTGTATTTTAAATTAATATATAAATATTATTTAATTTTTTTAAAATTATTACTTAATTATTTATAAATTAATTTTATTTTATTTAATAAAATAATTATTAATTTAATTTATGTATTATTATTTAAATAATAATTAAAATATATTTTATAAACTATTAAAACGATGTGTCTCTGTTGAAGTTTTTTTTTTTAGTTTTTAGTTTTTTAATTTATTGTATTTTAAATTAATATATAAATATTATTTAATTTTTTAAAAATTAATACTTAATTATTTATAAATGAATTTTATTTCATTTAATAAAATAATAATTATTGATTTAATTTATGTATTATTATTTAGATAATAATTAAAATACTTTTTATAAATATATTAAAATGGATGTGTCATGTGGCGACATTCCACATGCTTTCAAGTTTTCCTTTTTTTTTAGTTTTTAATTTTTTAATTTATTGTATTTTAAATTAATCTATAAATATTATTTAATTTTTTTTAAATTATTACTTAATTATTTATAAATTAATTTTATTTTATTTAATAAAATAATAATTATTAATTTAATTTATGTATTATTATTTATATAATAATTAAAATATCTTTTTTGAAAATTTATTAAAACGGATGTGACCACATTTGAAGTTTTTTTTTCTTTTTAATTTTTAATTTATTGTATTTTAAATTAATATATAAATATTATTTAATTTTTTAAAATTATTTTATTAATTATTTTTAAATTAATATTATTTTATTTAATAAAATAATTATTATTAATTTAATTTAGGTTTAATAGGTTCGGAGGTCCTTATATTTGTGGGTTCGTTTCAATTGGGTCCTCCAATTTTGAAAGTGATCAATTTGGTCCCTAATTTAACAAAATTGAGTCAATAATACCCTTTCCGTTAAATGTAATGGACGTCATTAACTTTTTAAACATGTGGTATGTTGAAGCATCCTTCAAATAAAACCATGTCACCTGCAAATAAAAGGATGCCTCAACATGCCACACATGTTTAAAAAGTTAACGTCGTCCATTACATTTAACGGAAAGGGTATTATTGACTCAATTTTGTTAAATTAGGGACCAAATTGATCACTTTCAAAATTGGAGGACCCAATTGAAACGAACCCACAAATATAAGGACCTCCGAACCTATTAAACCTTTAATTTATGTATTATTATTTAAATAATAATTAAAATATTTTTTAAAAATTCATTAAACGGATGTGACTACATCCGTTGAAGCTTTTTTTTTAAAATAAAAACAATAAAATAAAATATAAAATATGTAAAAGGATGTCAACATCCATTTACGGAGGTCAATATCTGTTGAAGGTGAAACGGATGTTGACATCCGTTTTATAGGAAGAGCAAATTAAGTATGGGGTGGTGGAATGAGTATTTGGTGGTGGTGGAGGAAGCTAACACTCTAAAAACAATATCATGAAATGATGTGTATTCTCTGTCCTTCACCTTCGTGTCACTTTCTCCTCCTATTTTTTTTTTCTTTTTACAATATTTTCTATTCCCCTTTTAAATTTACCGTCTTAATTATGACTCAACATTAGATGCTATATTAAACAATTAACTTATAACTCATATTTTCAAACTTAATCTATCTTTTATATAAAAACTTTTTACATTATTAATCTCTATATCAAAATTATACATTAGAATAAGTTATACCAACGTAAAGTTTATATTTTAATATTTTATAATTTGACCGTGTAATTATAGTCACATATTAAATTAATAGTATGCAAATTAAAAAAGTAACAACAAGATAATAATTAATAATATATAATGTATTTAAAAAACATACCTTAAAATGTAAAACTTGTATTCTCTTAAAAGCTTATTTCACTACGTGTCAAATATTTTTCTCTATCTTAGGAATCATTAAATTTGTAGAAATGTGGACCCCACCTCACTTTTATCGTTGTTGTGGATAAGCTTCAACTCTCACCACCTTATCTCATTCCTACGTCACTGCATCCAACGTTATATTCCACAAATAAAAAATATATAGAATTAAATTTCTAAAATAAAAAAAAAATTGGAAATTTTGGAACGTGCTTTTCAGACAAGAATTTCCTTGTTTTGGAAGGAATAGATTCTTGAGTTTCTTCATTTTTTGTATATTTATTGAATCTCTGTTTCCTTGTAATACATGGACGAGACTTGTTCCATGGAGTAAAGTTTCTTCCAACAATAATACTCAAAGTCTATTTCTTTATGGTCCCGATAAAATTAATAAAATACATGAAAATAAATCCTAAAAGTAAATATATACTTAAAATTTTGTTTAAAAATAATTCAAACTATTTTGAGCTTCGTTATTTTTTGAATATATTTTATTTTCATTTACTTGACTTATTTTCATTCTCTCTCTCTCCTCTCTATCTCTCTCTCTCTCTCTCTCTCTCTCTCTCTCTCTCTCTCTCTCTCTCTCTCTCTATATATATATATATATATATATATATATATATATATATATATATATATATATATATATATATATATTATATCCTACCGACCAAAACCTAAATGGTATTTATTCTACACATTATTTGTAATTCCAAATAATTGTGGAGACCTGTAATGTGCTTTGATAGCATGATTATTGTATATGATTTTATATTTATTGATTACCTTCAATTATTTTTACAAATAATAACGTTGTTCTCCCTATCTTTATCTAGCAATATACTGGGGCAATAAGTTTTGATTTTTTTTTAAATAGAATACTGGATTTCAGTTTATCTTCGTAGAGAAAAATGTGATTAGAAAATATTAATGACTATTAATTTTTATTAAAGTTAATCATTGTTGAAGTCCATAAACATTTCTTATGACAATAAAAAAGCTTCTGTCCCTTATCCCAAAATGTAGAATTTAATTTTTTTAAGCAAAAATCCTTTTCAAGGTTTTTTCAAAGTATTTTAAAAAATTATTTCATGAAGTTATATGTTTTCACGCAAATTGTCAAATTGTTAAAGTTTCTTCGTCAAAATGGATGTTATGATGCATTAAACAATGTATTAATTTATTAGAAGAACACAAATAATTTATCTTCTCTTTTGTATTTTATGTCTATGCAAAAAATAAAAAAGAATCATATTTGTGAATATACTCTCTATTTCCATGCCTACTTTTCTTTCGATAGAGATTTTTTTTTTCTGATATAAAAGTTTGAAAATTCTAGCTTCATGTTTCTTCTAGATAATTTTCAAATTTGCAAGATCTGCGAAATAGTTTATCATGTTTGAAATGTCTAAATGGTATTCTTATATTAAAAACACCCTAAGACCATTGACATGTCAAATAACATCTAATGAATAATTTAAACTAAATGGTATTAGAAATAACACTGAAATTTAATTAGCACTATTATGCGTAAGTTATTTACAATTAATAGTATTATTGTTTAGAAAACATATTAAATATAGTAATTGGAATTTAATTACTACCTTAAATTTTAACTAAAAGTTATCCATAATCTTAAACTACAGTTTCATAAACTTTATAGTTTATTTTATGTTAAGAACACAATTAATACAAACTTCAATTATATATATTATGTATCATCCTTATATATATCGTAGATAGAGTGAATGTTAAGCACAACTCAACTTTAACTTTAACTTTAAAGTTATTTTATACTCTTATTTATCACGTAAAGTCACACATTCGAACAATAATAATATCACAAGTATTTTAAAATCAATTATCTATTTTTTTTTATTTTAATTTGGTTTTCATGAAGTGAAATAGAACCTTATTCTTTACAACTTAGTCATCTCGTTAGTTCGGTCTATCTCAGGCATCACGTTAGCTTGTCCATCCTGTCAGCCCGTCCATCTTGGCCAGCCCGTCTATTTCAGTCATCTTGTCAGTCCGTCTATCATGTTAGTTTGTCTAGTCAATTAACCTATCCATTTCGGCTATCCCATCAGTCCGTCCATCCCGTTCACCCCGTCCATCCAGTCAGCCTATCCATCCTAATCAGTCTGTCCAACCCATCTAGCTCGGTCAGGATGTCCATCCCTTCCATCCTAGCCATCCTCTTAGCTCGTCCATTAAGTCCATCCCGGTTATCCTGTCCAACCTGACCACATTGGTCAACCTGACCACATTGGCCAACCTGTTCATCCTGTTAGTTCGTCCATCCTGACTAGCCTGACCAGATCGTAAGTTCGTCCATCTTGATCATCTTGTCACCGATCAATCCTGACCATCTCATTAGCCCGTACATCCCGACCAACTCATCCATCTCGGTCATCCTGTTAGTTTGTCCATCCCGTCCATTCTGACCATCTCGTCAGTTTGACCATCCCGATCATTCCTTCATCCTGCTAGTGTTCAATTACAATATTAAAATATTATCATAAAGTTGAGCTATGCAAATTTAGGAAGCAAAAATGATCATTCTTCCATCACAAAAAAGAAAGAAGAATTGAGATAGTATAAAGAAGAAAGATACCAACCTGACATGTTGAAACAAAATTGAGAATTCATAACTATCATAGTATGTTTTTCACCTTAATAGTGTTATTGGGAAGTCAACTTGCCACATTTCATGTTAGTGATCGTAAAAGGAATAAAAAGAATATAACTTGGCATTAGTTATAATATTATATGTAAAAGAATAAAAATTTCAATTATCAAAAAAGGATGAAAAGACAAAACATGTGTTGTCAACTTATGCAATAACTTCAATGACAAAATTGAATGTGGTTCATAACCAAAAAATGCATGAAGAGCCATAGTGTAGTAAATATTAATGAACTATTAATAATAAAACATAAATATCATCACCATAGGGAGAGACATGATAGCTTAAAACTTGCAAACATGTTTCAGATATAACTTTGTCAAAGGATAAGAAATAAATAAGTTCATTAAGGACACTAATGAGTGAGGGAGGAAACAATTATAAACAAAATGTCTCTAACAATCAACCAACACTCATCAATAACAAAATACCTCACCATTATAACAACATTTCAATCTAACATAAGCTATGTTGGAAGTTCCACATTGACTAGAAATAAGATCAACTTAAAGTATATATATATATATGTTGGTGCAAACCCCACTTTACAAACCAGTTTTGTGGAGTTGAGTTAGGTTTAAAGTCCACTTCTTTATCAAAGCCATTGTTAGAGTCTATCCTAGTAAAATTTGTTTTTTGTTGGGCACATTGTTCCACTTGCTATTGGACTATCCATTAATGTCTAATCCCTCGCACGAGATGTATATACCTCAGTGCGAGAGGAGTGTGTTGAAAATCTCACATCGACTAAAGATAAGGCTAATTTAGAGTATACATGTGGGTGCAAACCTCATCTTACAAACCGTTTTTATGGGATTGAGTTTGGTTTAAAGTCTACTTCTTAACATGGTATCAAAGTCATTGTTAAAGTCTTTCATAAAGGCAAAAGCTAAAAGAACATTTTCACATTCTTAAATCAATCACTGTCGCAACAAAATATCAATGTCTGACACAAAAACAAAATCCTCAATACCAAGAAATAATTCACAAAATAAATTGAAACAAAAAATACATATATAACAAAAACACATGCTTAATAAAACACCAAAATGGAAGCAACTAATACTTACATTTCATTAATACATTCATTTCCAATCAAAAAGCAAAAAGCATTTACTGATGAAGATTTCAAGTCATAAAAAAGCTGCACACTTTCTTGAATTTTTCAATTTCATAAACATGGTCACGGTCAGAAAGCCAAGACTATGCTCATAGATTTTGGAATCCTACCTGTCCAGTTGTCAGCCTAGTCATCTCGTCAACCCGTTCATATTGTCCATCTTGATATCTCGTCAACCTATCCATTTCGTCTAACCGATCATATCATCCATCTCGACCATCTAGTCATATCGTCCATCCTGGCCATCCAGGCTAGCCTGGCTAGATCGGTCAACCCGTTCAATCTCGACCATTCTATCAACTTGTCCATCCTTGCCATCCAATTAACCTGATCCATCCTAGTCAACTCGTCCATCCCGGTCAGTCCGTTCATCTCGATCAGTCTGGCCATCCTATCCAAACAATAGCTAAAAATCTTTACTATGAAAACTAAAAAACGAAACTAAGAAAGACAACATACTAACAAGCTAAAACAATTTCTTTCATAATCATGAGATAAAAAGAAATGTAATTAAAGAAGACTTGTACCTTCAAATTGATACTAAAAAAAATAGAAGAACAAACTTTGCAAAAGAAGAAGTTGGAACCTAATAATGCATATTGAACCTAAACTTCAAGATCATGATAACTAAATAAGAACATGAAAGATTTAGGGTTTAGTAATGTAAGTTAAAAAAATAAAAAGAAGCAAAAAAAATTAAATGGAAAAAGGAGTTGAACGAACGAATGACTAAAAAAAAACTAGACATATGTCATTATATCATACTAGGTGTTTTTGGTAAATTCCAAAAATATGATTTTCTTATATAAATAGTTATATAAATATTGATTAGATAATTACTTTTAAATATATTCTACATCAAAATGCAATATGTTACCAGCATTAGTGCAAAAACAACATATAACGTCACACGTTCAACGTCCAACCACGGAATAACCAACGTTAAAAATGACCGGTGACATTTTTGTAAATAAATGCAATTGTAGAACGTCGAACCCCCATTCAATTCGACGTTCTATGATGGTAATTATTTAAACCAATGCGTCATTATCTTTCTTCTTTCTTTTGAACCACCAATAGTACGTCGAATCCTGTAGGGGTTCGACGTAATATTTGTCGGTCAGAAGCCAAAGAGTCACCCTTTTTAATTCATTTTTCTTTTTTCTTTTAAACAACAAATAATACGTCGAATTCTGTAAGGGCTTCGACGTATAATTTTGTAGGAGCTTCAACGTATTATTTGTCAACCAAAAGTTTATCCTTTTTAATTTGAGCGGGAGATTGAAAATTCATTCACTTTATCTTAGCGCACAAGATCCTCTCCTCTTCTCAAACTTTTTCTCGAACGAAGTTTCACGACCATCACATGTAATCTTTCATTCATTTGATATAAATGCATGTTAATTAACTACTTTATGTATAATTTTCGTTGTTTTGACCGATTATTTTCATGTTCTTGTTCTTCATAAGCGCATTATGCTTTCTCTCTCACTGATGAAAACACTTTATTCCGACGAACCCACCTTTTGAAGGTTAATTTTCGTTTTCGTTTTTGTTTTGAAGAACTTATTTGTTGAACTTGTTTGTTGTTGTTTTTTGTTGTTATTTGGTTGAACTTGTTTGTTGTTGTTATTGTTTGATTGAACTTGTTTGTTGTTTGTTATTGTTGTTTGTTGTTGATACTATACTACACGTTCATAGTTCATGCTTTATAAAATACCAAAAACTGAAATTTGTTGTTTTTTTACTTTTCAGGTTTTCTAGAGTTGTAAAAAATAATTACAATTATTTAAAAAAAAATTGCTTAATGTCGAATATTAACAAAATTCGATGTCAATCTGATTAACGTCGAATTTAATTTTTTAAATTCGACGTGGATGTTGATCTCAAATCCAACGTGAAAGACAAAAAACAATGACATTATATGATATTTTTGTAATATTGAACATAATATAATCCTCAGCAATCTGAATAATTTTTTTATTAATTTTGTTTTAAAAATTCAAAAATTTATATGAATTTATCAATACACACTTCCTATACAAAAACCCCTCGTATATTCATTTTCTAATTAAATTTTGTTATCTTTGAAAAATTAAACTCAAAACTTTATTTAACAATTTTAAACTCAATTTCAAATGGACCAAATAATTTTCATGAAATTTAGTTAATAACTAAGAAAATTATAACTTTAACCATCTTTTAATTCCCAATATGCGATTATCATAACTTCTTTTTAATAATTTGAGTTTCATATTCACACATCCACCTATATTTAAGTATTTTAACAATACTATAAAAAGAAAGAACGGGTTAAATTTAGAACTTAATTAGTCCAAAACAAACACAATAACGGCATGAAAAATAGAGAATTGGATGAAAATTATAAAATTTTTAAAATACGAAAATTAAAGTCAGGTAATGAATCCTTAACGATTTATGAAAAAAAAGTATGTAAATTAAGAAAAAGGTGTTTGACTTTGTAGATAAGAGGCTTATGAAGCCGTTGGGTAGAAATTTACAGCTCATTTCCAAGTAAGAAAAAAAAGAAAACGTTTTGTTATCTTGAAGTGGAAGAAGAGGATAAGGCCAAGTAACATAAAAAATAATACAAAAACCCAAAACAATTCATACAACGTTGTTCCAAACCTTATCCACAACATTTTTAACCTTAAAAAAAAATAAAGAAAGAAACACGTAAGAGTCTAGAAGCCAATTACCTTTTCAGTTTTTCTTGCCGAAATTATAAATACGCCAACAATCTATAAAGATTGCTATGTCGTGTGCTTGTGTCTATCCATTCCATTTCCAACTCCTCTCTCTCTCTCTCTCTCTCTCTCTCTCTCTCTCTCTCTCTCTCTTTCTCTTTGTTGGGTTGGTTTTTTGTTCTTGTTTCTCTTTGGCGAGTTGATGATGATGACACGCGCCGTATTGTTGGACGCGCCGGGGGGAGGTGCGGCGGCGGAGGAGTGTAGTACGTCGTCGTCGTCGTCGATCGGGAGGAACAGCGACGTGTCTTCGGAGAGATCTGTGGAGGGAGGAGAAAACGAGGTGGAAAGTGCCTACCGTGGACCTTTGCATGCTATGGAAACTTTGGAAGAGGTTCTTCCAATAAGGTAAAACTACATGTCCGTGTCTTTTTTTTTTCTTTTTTGATCGGTGCTTTTTTTTCTTCCAATGATACTAGATTTAGATCCTTCTTTTTTATTTTTATAATATTAGTTTTTTTTTTGTTTGCTTTGTTAAGTGGATTCATTTGTATGCTTATTGTTTTCTTTTCTGAGATGATAAGCATCCACCCAAATTGGAATGGGAATAGGAGAGATGGGAAGGAAGAAAAGAAAAATAGAGAGTAGTGATCTATATAATAAAAATAGGAGAAATAAGATAAAAATATATTGAGCTGAAGGTGAAGATGAGTAGTTGGAAATGTTCATTTTTTGTGGGAAAATAGTTGAACTGGGATGCCAAACTGTCAGTTGTATTGATTTGTTTTCTTCTTTGTCCATTGAGTTTCTGCGTCTTTGGGTGTTGGATTTGAATCTGGTCTTCCATGAAATTGTTGTAAGATTTTGAAATGGTGTTCTTAGAACACTTTAGGTCACTTGTAGTTGTCCTAAACAAGACAATTTCTATTTAACTTGAATGCCCTTTTGAGTGGGTTATGTTTTAGGTGCATCTGTAGATTTAGGTATAAAAGGAAAAAGTTATTGGAGATCTCTCGTGTATGGAAATGGCCAAATTGTTTGTTTGTCGAAAGCCCTTTTTCTTAGGTACTAGAGACCAAACATTCCCTCAACGTAGCCTGTTTCAAATAATTTTAATGTGACAAATGTCTGGTTGCTTACATTTCATCTATCTGTTGTTTGTCTTATTTCAAATGATGTTTGGAATTAATGAATTAGTTGTGGTTGTCAGGAGAAGCATCTCAAAGTTTTATAATGGCAAGTCAAAGTCATTCACCACCCTGGCTGATGCTGCATCTTCCCCCTCAGTGAAAGACATTGCAAAGCCAGAGAATGCTTACAGCAGGAGGCGTAGGAGTTTTATGGCATTGAATCACGCTTTGGACAAGAATCGAAGCTACCCTCTAAGATTTAGTGGTGGTGGTATTTGCAAGAGACCAATCAGTTTGAGTAGGAGCACTCTGGCTTTTGCTGTTGCCATGAATAATTCTGAGAGCAATAGTAGCATTACAAGTGAAGACTCTGGTTCCAGCTCAAACTCGATACCATCGTCCTCATCGTTATCATTACTACCACCTCTTCATCCGAGAAATGGAGTGGCTTCTGGTGCATACCCATCGTCTCCTTCGCTGCAAAATCTCTCTTCCTGGAGATCGTTTTCCCTGGCTGATCTACAGCAGCATTGTGCCATTGCTGCAACCATGAAGATTTCGAGTACCTCCATCGGGAATAAAACAGCTCATCCATCATAAAGATGACAACAAAGCTGTGTTATCATTACTATTTAGGTTATTTATTTCAATGAATGTCTTGCTCTCCTATTTGTTGGAGGAAACAAGTTGTTAAGAAAACATGTCTTTGCGTACGATATCTTCAAACTAACTTCAGTAGGATATGATGTGGATTGCCCTCAGAGCACTGACGCTTCCCTCTTCTGCTTCCCATTTCTGCTTCCCACTTTGGTAATAATGGTAAATCAACACATATATCATAGTTAATGGTCATCTTAAAACTTCGTACTTGGAATTGTGACAGAACGATCAAAGGCCAAAGTGACAAAGGGCAATTACCAACCCTTGAAAAAAACTTAACATAAATTTTTTTCGTGGCATTGCCAATTTTATAGAAAGTTGAAACCAAAAGAAACATCTTGTAGTAATGGCCTCGGTTCTTTAAATATTTTATTTTTCAATTATTAAATGTACAGTCACAAATTGTTCTTTTTGAATTTGATTTTTTGTTTGAAATATATGTTCTTAAATTTTGAACTTTACAGCCTATACGTAACCTTTAAAATCACCATTTTGACTACTAGTATTGGTAGCGAGGCATAAATATTTTAAAGTAGGATGAATGGCAACTAATTCATTTGATTTCTATTATTGTTTCCATTACTTGTGGCGTTGTGTAATAATGAAAATTGAGCACAAATATGTAAAGAATATTAAGCTATATTAAATTAAAGTACCACAAATTTTCTTCTTTCATTTTGGCAAAAGTTCGAAAAATATAAACCACCACAAGATAAAGGATGGATTAACCTTATATGTTTCTTATACAGGAAGTAAAATTGAAAAAAGGAACTAATTGTGTGCTTTCGCTGCCAATTTACGCAATAATCAAACCAGAACCAAAACAATGATCATCTCCATTCCAATTGGATTAAAATCATGCCCTTTACATAGGTTTAATTAGTGGCATTTATGGCACGAAATTCCGCACCGTGCTTCAAAACACAAACAAATTGCTCAAGGTGAAACTAAATTTAGAACTCGAATGGGCAACATTAAATGGTGTTAATATTTACATGAATGAATGAAATTTAATTTTGGTCATAGCCTAGTTACAATTGCATACCTACATAAAATAGAACATCAAATCAATAATAAATATAACTAAGTGGGTGGGAGCCAAAATAATAGAGGCTTGCAGTGTCATCTATATACTACGGGTAATTACAAAACGTTGGTTGAATATGTAATTTAGAGGGGGAGATTACAATCAACCAAGATAATCACTCATCTATCTGTGGCATCATATACAGCAAGCGCACACTGGAACGTGAGAGAAACTTGTGTTTCCAATGTAGATACCGTATTAGCATTCTCATCAAAATCCAGAGACGAAATATTGAACCAAACTGTCAACCACAGTCAGTTGTTGCGATCATGAAATCGTAGACCACTTACTTCTGATGTGAAATAAGAAACTGAGCACAGGAATATTCGGACACAAATTCTGGAAGATGAATCTCATCAAGATCTATGGCAGGGATAGCCATATCTATGTCTTCAGCAGAGAAAGGAATGCTGCAGCAAAAACAATAAGGTTAAATAAGACAAAATACAGTTCCTTATCACTAATTTGGTGCAATTTTAAATTTCCATTTCCGAATGTGTAAGGAATCACACCCGCAATTTTTTTTTTGTAATATGCACGACCTATATGCAGGTTTACATCTTAATTTTGAAGTTGTAGAGTAGCGCAAATTTATCCATATATTTTAATTTTGAAGTTGTAGGTGCGGTCAATGACCAGCATACTTTCCTCCTCTTTATTCTAACTGAATTGAATAAAGTCCATATTTCTCTCTCTCCCAACACGCCACATCAGCATTTTGTTATGCGTGCATTCGTTTTGATTATTCCTCGCGGGGTCAAGTATAGGAAATGTCTAAGAGCCAGTAATTCTGATAAGCATTAGATTTTAGCGTCCATGACTGTCACAGTACTCAATTGAAAATTCTAAATAAACTACAAGACAAATATTTTGGCTTATTCGGCAAGAAGTAAAAATGCAACCGACTGAACTGCAAAGTACACCAGATAAGAGTTGTGCTGCTTGGCATACATATTAAGCTTCATTTAACGATAAAATAGCTGGTAAAAAAGAAG
Source organism: Vigna angularis (assembly GCF_016808095.1). Lineage (NCBI taxonomy): Eukaryota > Viridiplantae > Streptophyta > Magnoliopsida > Fabales > Fabaceae > Vigna > Vigna angularis. The sequence goes on along the minus strand of NC_068976.1, from coordinate 13,440,521 downwards.
TATCCATTTTTATAAAAAAACGTAAAAGAAGACCTTGCCTTTTCTCGGTATTATAATTTCAATTAAAAGAACTGGAATAAGACTCAGAAGTCCCATTCAAGTAAGAACTGGCCAGAAAAACACAGAAGCAAGGAAATCAATCGTATTGATTCATACAATGCTACAAGTGAAAAAGAACTTAGATGGGAGAAGGTAGTGTACCTCAGATCGTCATCCAATAAGAAGGAATTTGAGGTCAGGTTCTGATTGTCCTTGCTGACAATTTCTCTCATTACACTAACCACCTGTTTACCATATATTGTTCAGAACTCTCAAGAAAGTACAATACTACAATAGTACTTGTCTTTGAATCAATTAAGAACAAAACTTGCCTCATTGGACACACTTTGGGTTCCATACTTGTCATCCCAGTACATTGTACTGATTCGATAGATTTGCCTCACTGTCAATGCCTGATGAAGAAATGCATTAGCTTAATTTCCAAATTTTATATGCATGGACGAACTGTATATCAAGAATTTTGTATTCAAATCCTTACACAGGCAGGACCTGGAACGTATGCTTATTGTTGAGAAGAGAAAATTTGAAAAGGCATATAATGAATTCTGTTGGTTTAAACTACAGTAGAGCTATTTGATTTATATGATCAACTACACTATTTTTAATACTCTCTCAAGCTGTAACTTACAAGCCCATTCAGATAAAAAATAATGTCATCAACACAAGATCTGGAGACATGTTGTTGGATCCGACTAAGTAAATAATGACAAATCTTCACACATCAATTTGGTGCGAGTGTGTGAAAATGCTGATGAGCTGGTGGCACATAGTGGATGCCAAAAGAGGATAAGTCATATTATAAGGTCAACTTAGAGGTTAGAGGACAACGTGACTATTGGAAAGTAAAAAAATATGCTCAGAGTGCATAACTGATAAAACTATTTAGAGGAGAAAGGAACAAACTAATATTGAATGTTACGTATTGTCTTACGCATCTCAGCAATACAATACATAGCCTTTATATAAGCCACACAAAATAATAAATAAAAACAAAATGGAAAAACTACGCAAACTTTCTAATGATCCATAAATAAAAGAAAAAAGAAATGTTTTCAAAGCATAAGACTCGGTAACCAATTTGATTTAATTCTATTAATAACAGTTGCGGGAGAGCAAGAAATTACTTAGAAGACACAAATGGTCATAATGTACAACTACTACCGTAGAGCAAAAATACTCATGAAGACATAGCAACTACCGGAGAGCATAACAAGGATAGCAAAAAAATGCTCAGAGTGCAACAACTGTAGAGGAGGAAAAAAATGGGAACAACTACTAAAGAGAAAAAACACTTGGAGACACAACAAATACTGAAAAGCAAACATGCTTGCAGAAGAATGACTACTGAAGCGTCAAAGGGTGTGATGGCAAGAGTGTACAATGATCGAAGAGAAAAAAATTATCAAAGGACACAAGCTACCAAAGTTGATCGTTGCACATGGTAATGATAGTGGTGGCAGTGGTCGGATGCAAAATACTTGTCAGAAAGTCTCCAGTGGTGGATAGTGAAATACAACAGAAAAAGAAATGAACCGAAAAATGTACATGTTCACCATTTCTAAAAAATTTACACTTATGCACAGTGGGCCCACAGGAAAAGCATGGATTAGACTTGTCTTCTCGGGAAGAGTAACAGGTCGAAAGCAGAGTAAGAGGACAAAAAAGGAGCGCATCTTGAAGCGTCAGCACTATCCTCGTTCTTTCATTACGATCTCACGAAATGTGTAAACACAGTTGTTTTCGGCATTCTCATACCTATCAACGTGAGTATAACAGGGATAGAATCTTCTCTACAAATTCATAAAAAGTAATCTATTTTAAGTGTCCTATCATATTAATATAGCTTTTCATATCATCAAATTTCTTATACCCTAACTCGCAACTCGCATGTAAGGTGCTTCACCTACCCGTCTAATCTACTAGAAATAACTGTCTTAGATGTTTGTTTTCAGACAACACGTGGCATCTTTATTTGCTTTATTTTTTCTGTTTCAGTTGTTGAATAAGGTTTTCTAGTCAAAATAAATGTTCCTAAACTTTAGGAGAAAGTATCTCAATTAGTTTTTTTGTTACTGTAAGCATTATAAATGTATTTTAATTGGCAGTCCATATTGAGAATAATAACAAAAAATTTTATATCAACTCATACTCTTTCTCTTTAAGAATTTTATTCTCTCTGCTTTGCTACCTGCCTTTATTGTGTAAAACAACACTGGCTCAAGAACATCGTGATTGTAACACAAAATTACATCTAGAATGATAACTAAAAATTGATACACGAAAGACTAAAGTTGGATACATAGCATTGCAACAACAGATTTTAGAGAATATGATAATCATACTGGGCAGTCTCATAATATAACAATCATACCGGACAAAGATCTTGCCGAATCTCTTCCAAAGATTTCTTTCTTTTCTGATGTATTACCTGCATAATTCAAAGGAAAGTATATATAAGCGATAGCAGCTCCATTTGACACCATTCAAGTCCAACCAAAGTAGGACAGTTTTTATACCAAGAACCCAACAGCTTGTCGTATGTAATTGAGCTCATGCCAGGATGTCCCTGCATACTGCATTTCACAAGTACTTAGTAACCCATGAAGCTAAAATTTCAAAAGTATAAACAATGTCAATCTACCTCTTCCTTTGCATTAACAATCCATTTCTCCAGTTCTGCTAGACCAGACTTCACATATTCACCATTTGAGAAAGTGCAACATTCCCGACGCAAGAGAAGACTAAAAAGCGATGGAAGTTTAAAAAGAAATGAAAAAGCTGAACAAAGGAAAAATCAGCAACAAAGTAAATTAGTGACTTTTAGCAACAAGAACAATCATGGGTTTTACCTGTTGAAGAGTGTAATATTGATGAAGGAAAACACTTGGGTAACTAGTTTACGGATGAAGAAGGATGGGACCTGATCATGGAAATTTTAGCCATGACATGTTAGATACCCCGAATGGCTGAAACTTATTAACACTAATAGAACAGTTATGTTCACAACTACATAAGTCATCATTTATTTATACTCCAAGAGGTACTACATATGTTACAAACCACAAAATAAACATGTAGAATGCATCAAACTGTACAATTTCACCATAGAAATAAGTACAAGATTGAATTAGCTTAAAATTCACTTCTTAATATGAGAGCGCTTAAAAGTCAAACATAGCAAATTTGTTGTTTGTTGAACCTATCATCCCACCCACTATTCGACCACCATGGAATCACCCATAAATATCTAGTTACATACTTAATATGCGAATGTCTCCGCATGAGGGGAGTGTGATTAAAATCCCACATCTATTAGAGATAAGACAAATTTATATCAAGTCCAAACTTCACTTTACAAGTTGGTTTCAAAGGATTAAATTAAGCTTAAAGTCCACTTCTTAATATTAATGCTTATAAATCTTATGATTTACAATACGAAACAGTTCACAATTCAAAAAATAGCCTCTTCAATCCATCATTTGTATTTTGATTCAACTAGAATGAATTTACTACTTGCATGTTGATTAGAAATTGTTGTTTGACATAGAAGCCAAATTGTCAATTCAAAGCTTCAATTGATCAAACAGTTGTAATAACTCTGTTAAGATGTAGTATATTAATTTGTCACATTATGTTCCCAACTTCCCATCATTCCATTTTCATTTTTCCATTTTGCCTTGATTCACTTTACTAGGATGTAAGAACTTGATAATCTACATACAAAACCTCCAAGCCATCCTATGGTTTATGCATCCCTCTATTTCCAATTATATGGTGTGGTGAACTCAACAAATAGCTAGTCACTCTGTCAGTAAGCAGTATATAAAATGATCAAAATTAGTTCCCAACTTCTGATCATTCCATTGTAATTTTTCCATTCTAGCTTAAGTCACATTACTAGGAAATAGGAATTTACTCTACTCTGTCATGGTATGATGGACCCAAGAAGTGACTCTTGATATGGTATGGTCTTGAGTTCTCACCCCTAAAGACCGGTATTATTACAGCTCCTGCTAAACTTACATCTTGAACAGCAGTATCACAGACTTTTATTCAAATTTCAACATGTAATTTCCTTGCATACTTTCTTCCTCAGTAGGTATTCAGGAAACCACAAAAAATAAAATATAGATTATAGAAGGTCAGTAGAATACATAAAGGGGGAAGCAAATTGCAGAATGAAATATTTGATTACGGTAATGTGAAATTCCCAATCATTCAAAATAGAAAAAGATATAGGGTTAAAGAAACCACTGAGAGACTGGACATCACAAAAGAAGGGAAGAAGGAGAAGTTTTTTTATTTGCCCCCTGGCTGGCTCACTCCAGCTTTTGATCAGATTTGACCAGAGCCTTAGATGCCAGTTATCTGACACATGACTGTAGAGTGAATTGCCAAGTACAAGACCAGGGAAAACTGAATTACAAATAAGACTAAAATTCATATATCTGCAGTTATTCTTTTACATATCGTTGATATAGTATGTTTGAACAAACTTCTCCATAAGGCCTTTAAGAGAGAAAAACGGGGAAAAATGGATCTGAATTGTGCATAAGCTAATTAGCTTTGTACAAGTTAAAAGTAAAAAATTAGAGAAGCTATATGAGAGTTTCTACAGCATAAACTAATTTTAACTTTACTTTTTTTTTTCTCTAAGAAAGAGCTTATGAAGAAGTCTGTCCAAAAAGGCCTTAATTTGACCCAATCCACATCCATGTAAAAAAGGACAAAATTGGTTAGGATTCCTGAAACCAATTTAAATTGGTTATAAAACTAGTTGTTTGGAGCATAGTTAAGATTTAAATTTGGTTTCAAATTAGTTGAGTTAATATTGCCCTGGCTAAGGGTTGACCTTGATTATGGTCAAGCAGATGACACCCCAGTTGAGACCGAGTCAACAACAGAAAAAAAAAATGAAAACGACAACCCAATTTAAGTTGAGCAAATGACTTCTTGGTTGAGGCCAAGTTGATTATTACCCAACCAAGGCCAACTGAAAAAATGTGCAGACCAAACGATGTCTTTAGATGAACAATGATTTTGAATATTTTAAAATAAATATTGAAGTGATATCCAAGTAATGGAATTGGAAATAAAATACAAAAACAATGGATTTGGATATGAAACCAATCTATTAAAATGGACGTAACGTGAGCTGCTTTGGTTTGGTTATCACATACAAGTTCATCGGTCAAAAGAAAATTATATAATAGCTAAACGCATCTATCAACATGAAGCTTCACTTTATTACACTACCATTTCCTAGTTTGTAGAGCACTAGCAAAGAGGAAAGGAAGATTTCAAGAAAAAATGAAAGGTGCACGACAAATATACATGGAAAACTTACCCTCCAGTGCATGAAATTAAGGATGCACTGTAAAAGAATACAACAAATGGAGAAATGTGTACAAAGAATCAGACACATTAACAAAGTCAAAGAACATTGAAAACATATAAAACGTACATGATTTCCACGAAGTTTGCTCATGAGAGAATCCAAAAATTTGACAATGTTATCCCACTGACCACCAGATGATGGTTGGGGAATCCCACCTGGAGATCTAGACGATTTTGCCCCTTGCACTCCTCGTCCTGTTTTGGGTGACTAACCAAACAACAATAAATTATAAAATTAGACATAAACAAAAATAAACAAAGGTAGAACACTTAAATAAAAGATTTGATAATTAAAAAATGTAAAATGGTGCAGGATTTTAAGTAAGGCCACCAAATCTGATGAATCTTCCCTAAGTTTCATGAATCTGCTGATGGGAGATCAAGCCTTGCAACAAGGGTTAATTCAAGGGCAGAAAGGAAGCCTTGAGGCAGCCATGGGGGAAGTTGTTGCAACAATTAAGGACCAGCTGTTAGACTTCAACCTTAAGGATAAGGTCGTTTTTGCAGCAGCATATGTAAGGAAACATATTAAAAAAGTAGTTGCTAGTCGGGTTGTTAGGATAAGTGAATATTTCTAGATATAGTTGGGGGTCCTGGTATGCGGGGACTTTTGGATGTTTTGGAGAATTGTTGACAGGATCATTGACATCCTGTGTGAAAAGGAAATCCTTGAAGGAGAGATATTTTGTGTTTTTTTTCAGTCTATTCAATAAAGAATATTACTCTTCTTTCTCCTTTTAATTCTGGGTTCCCAACAACTTCGGTTATTTTATCCTTGTTATATTTTTAATCTTTATTACAGGTTTATCTTGCTATTAAAACTAAGATTATGCATTTAAAATCAATCCCATAATTACAGGGATTTGTTTCCATAGAATTAGCTTTCTATATTTCATAAACTAAACAGCAGACTCGTGTATTCACTGAAGGACTGGTGAGATCAATCAATTAGTTTCCAAAGTGGGGAGAAGAAAATTCAAGTCAGAAAAAAAAAAGGCGTGAAACACATTTCTGACTTTCCCGCCATCACAAAGACAATGAAAAAACCAAAACCTGAAATCAAATTTCATGGTTCATTGTACAAAAAGATAATCAGCTTCTCAACCACAACCATAACAGTAATATTATATAACTGTTTCTTCACATTTCACTATAAACTCCAACTCCTAGGTGCCCCTGTAAACCCTTAACAAAAAGAATTCACACCCAGCAACAAAATCACAGAAAATATCCAACATATAACAATTTTATATGGAAAAAGGATTGGAAGTAAATGGGTGCACCACTGGTACCGCTGAAAACATTAAAGCAGTTCAAACTGACTCCGGAAACAACAAACTTAGTTAGAAATTTTGATAACTCCCTCTTTCTCAGAAAAAGAAAAAGGTGTTTGAGAAACTGTCGTAGAATTATATTCACTTAATGATATGGCTACAAGAACCAAGAATAAAGCACAAATTCAACATCTGACAAGGTAATTTAGCCAGAAATAACATCTCCAAAGCCTATGACTATAAGCAAAGAGTAAGAAATGGCACCTGAATACATGATCCCAGAAGTGGAGAAAGTTCTTTTTTCAAATTGTCACGCAACAGACCAAAAATCTTCTCTACACAAGCAGTTAGCTGTTGTTTAAAAAGTATAGCAGGATATCTTGCCTCCACATGTGATACACCATCATCATACCCTATAAATTGCAACGGAGATTTTGGTCCCTAGAAATACCACCAAAACTAAAATCAGGGGAAAATACAAAAACAAGCAGGGAACCTATGACAACCAACCTAAAATGAAAAACACCAACACGCTTCCCAGATTTTAGTCTCAATTTTCTCCCATCATCCAAAAAAGAAAAACACCAATAGCAAAGCTTCCTTTGATTATTTAAATCTAAATTTAGGTCTGGGTTAGTAACAAAGCACTTGAGAAATGAGAGGAAATAAAGAAATATTTTTTTAATTACATGCTAATTACATTCTCAACTCCTTTTTTTTACAACAATCACATTCCTAGTAAAAAGAAAATAAAATGTACAGGAATGAATGCATAGAGAAGAATGAGACAGCAGCCGACAACCAACAGCAAAAGATGGCGGATGCTACACTAGAGACTGAGACCAACAACGCAGGACTAACCTGCTCATATGATATACCAACTTCAGGTACATAAAAGATACAACATTTTAGAGGGCTTGATCACGCCTCTCTTTTGTTTTATATTTAGATTGATAGAATTCTCATACAAAGAGTAGAGGGAAGAGCAAAGATCAAAAGCCAGAACTAGAGTCCTAGGTTTAGAGTTAGGTAAAACTCATAGGTACATCATGTAACAGTTTTCCAATTCAACTACTACCTATATTCAATACCTATTCTAAAATCTGCAACTTTATTTTTAAGCATTTATAGATATATAAGCTATAAATTAAATGTCAAGTATCCACAATCCTTGCTGAAGCTACCATTCTGCTACATCAGCCACTTTGCACTGTGAAATCTAGTTACACTGCTCGAAGTTAAATCTCAAGTAGCAGGTCACCTATCTATCTTTCTATACCATTTTCATCCACTGCAGCCCACAATTTAGTCAAAACGAAATGCAACTTAAACTATAGAGATGTAGTCACAGAAAATTACATATATAGTGGAAGTAATACACAAAGAATTCAAATTTTCAGCAAGACAACTCACATGTCCTGTCCGGCTGGTTAAACCAGAAGATCCAGGATAACGCTGAGCAGTGGCAGTTAAAAAACCATTTGACCGTAAGTTCCTCTGTAAAAGGCATAGAAGCGCAGAGGTATTGGACAGCCAATATGGCAGGATAATGTCATCCTCCCTAACCTGATGTAGAATGCACTCGGATAAGTTTCATAAAATAATCACACATATCCTACTAATTCAGTACTGGACTATAAATGAGAAAATACACAATAGAAATAACAACAAATTCTGTATGAGACAAGCAACAAAACATAATAGACAGCAAGTTTTAAGAATAAGAGCACAAAATTTACCTTTAGAACCTCATTTATGCCTTCGATGATGGAATCAAAAATCGCTGTGCGCTCATTTTCAAATGAATGCCAATGAAGCAGACATTTATATATAATACGAGCAGCAATAGGTTTACCATTTTTAAATCCCAAATTTTCTTTTATACACTTGGAGAGGAATTCATAGTTATCCTGCAAAACATAAGGTACCTATCAACTTAAGGTGCACAATCATATAGTTAGAAACATGTTGCAGACACTAGTTTATTATGGAGATTGGTAGACTTTTTCACCTTCATTTTGCACAATTTTTTATTCTGTTCCTGTATTTTCATCCAAGTCAATTGACTTATTCAATTTTTCAAACAGGTAATATGACTCTACCTTGTCACTGAACTTCTCTCTCAAAAGGATGGTTGAAACACTGAATGTTCCAGGACCAATAGCAATTTTTCCAACCACAAAAATCAAACCCACAATAACCAGTAAAGTAAGATTGGAGCAGACAATTAATGAAATTTTTGGAAGCGATATGCATTTTCCACATCACAATCAAATTTTGCTTCCATTCAATTGCAACAATTAAAAAATGACCTTTACTAGTATAAATTCCTATAACTACATTACCTCAATACTAAATTGATCCTGCCCAGTAAATATTTTTTATCCCCTTCTCACACTGCGTCTTCAGCTAGTTGTTCTCACAACTCTCACACTAACTCTCAATTACAGTTTTCTTTTTTCAATAAACTGATCCTGCCCAAGAAATATTTTTTACCCGTTCTCACACAGCATGTTCAGCTATTTGTTCTCACAACTCCAACGCTAGCTCTCAATTACAGTTTTCTTTTTCTTCAATAAAATGGTAGTGTAAAAGGATTCCAATGTTAATTTTTATCCCAACTATGTTTGCAAAACAATTGACAACAATCGTATGTAGCACCCCAATCAATAAATAAAGGAGAGAAAAAAAAACAAAAGTGGGGGTACCTCCCATTTTTCTATCATGAAGATGAATTTTCCTTCTTTTCTTTTAGGTTGAGGATAAACTAAAATAGCAGGATGTCAAATCTAAAGGTGTAAAATTTAGGCCAGAACAGAAATTAAACAAGATCTACCTGGTGCTTCTCTGCTGTTAACTTAGATCGACGAGAGTCTGACAAGCCTACTGTAAAAGGGGCAATAAGTTTTGTGGGCGTGGGTGACTCCTGAATAAGAGCATATTAAAATAATTATGACTCTGTTTATGATTATTTCCAAAAGAGGAAGATGAGAAAGTAGGAGCTTACAAATATGGTCTTTCGATCAGTGTGAGAGGTAATTGCAGTAGAGTATTTCTGTAGCAGAAATAAAAAAATGTAAAACAATTCTAAGACAAAGCTATTAAAGAAGATATTTACCTAAAAATGAAACATAATCATAAGGAATGAATAACAAAAGTAACAGACAAAACAAACTTACTTCTGACACTGACTTCGCAAAACCTGGACGGTTACTCTTAAAAGGGGTACTTAATGCTTTCTGACGAAGCACATGATTTTCATTCTCTAAACTCTTTAACTTTTCCTCAAGCCTACATTAAAGAAAAATAATTATCAACTAGGATTACAGGAATAAGTGTAACATCATGCATTAACTAAATCATATTGCAGAATGAGAAAACAGGGAAAAGAAAAACCACCTTTCTTCATTTTGCTCGAGTTGAGAACACTTCTGTTCAAACTCCCTCAGTTTCTCCATGGTTTCATCCCGGCTTTTTTGAGCATTCATAAGCTCAAGCTCTAAGGTCTTGTACTTCCTTTCAAATGCATCCAATGAAACCTAGAAATCCAAGAAAGGGAAATGAATCACACTATATAAAAAAGTTTACAACAGAAAATAAGCAAACGAACAAGTTCATGAAAGAAGGTATTTCTCATTATTAAATATTGATTTTGTCCCTTGTTATGTATATCTTCTTCCTTACAAATAAGAATATAAGGTGTACACAACACACAATTACAAGCAATCCTTTCAATATAGATAAAAAAAAGTTAAATTCCACAACAAGGATCAAGGGTGGGCCTTTGCTTACATGCTTCAGGCCCAAAGGGTTAGATGTAAAACAAAAAAATAAGTATTCATCAAACAGCTTAAGATGTACGGATAATTTGTTCATAATGACAGCCTTAACCATGGAAGTGTTACTATAAAAAAATAACAGATAAAAGGTAAGATTCTATTTTCTCATAATATTAGAAGAAAAATCTAAGAACCAAAAACACCCTCAACCCTCATCTACAAGCAAAAGCTTAGATCCGGGAGAAGGTACCAAGTGTGGTACTTCTCTCATGTCTTTGAACAGAAACAAAAACTAAATAAATAAATTAATGGGAAATTTTCAATTACCCGTATCATTCCGTTTAACCTTGGAAACTCAACAAGAAAAATGAAAAAGTTTTACACTATTCTACCGTAGGATAATCCGCCCATCCAAAAACCAATGTTCCATGCTTCTACCAATTTCTTTGATAGTAACGATGATTAAACATCTTGCAAACTTGTCTCCATCTTTAACCCTTCTTTTGACATTTAAATCCAGATTTTCTCATACAGTTCATCAATAAACTTATCTCCAATTAGTAACCTTACTCGTAACATTCACAGTTCGTAATACCAACTTCCATGATTTATCATAATATCTATCTCATAAACCATGTCACTGGTCTATAAAACTTAACATGCCTCAGTAAGTAATAAAAAAATGGAAAATTGTATAACAAGAAAATCAAGAATGTGAAACAACAATTTGATGTAACTCTTATTCAAACTTGAATTCATCCCACAAAGAAGTTCCAAAAATCCTGCCCAGGATTTATATGGTGAGAATAACCAATATTTATTATCCATCACAATCAAACAGAACTAATGGAACATATCATTGAGCATTAATGAAGCACCTTTAATAAAGCATTTTCCTTTCGCAATTCATCCACTGCTACTAGCTCCCGTTTCAAAGCGGACTTTTCCTTTACTGATAATTCTAATTGATTTTGCAGAACAGCATTCTTGTTGCACTCGTTAATTTTTGCCAATTTAGCAGCATCCAATTCAAGATTCAAAGCTTCTAACATCTTTTGAAGTTTGGAAATCTCTATTTTTTTAGCCTCTTCATTGGAAACCTGCACAATGAAGCAGAATCTTGATAAGTTCAATAATTTTGTTTTCAAAGCCTTTGTGCCAGATAAATGACCTGATCACAGGTAGGACATTCAGTCCAAATTTCAGATACAAGTTGAAAAGTAAAATAAATAGAATATAACCAGCAAAGAAACAAGCAAAAAAAAAGATAACTAATGGTTTATTTATGGAGCAGAAAACACTAGCTAAAATTCTCAGCTAGACATCTAAAACATTTCAGCTTATAACAACCAAATATAAATACATATATATAGAATGTTGGCACCAACAACACATAAATATGTATGAGAATGTGAAGTAGGAAATAAACCTTCATATCTCAAAAAGACCTATGTATCACAAGGATTCAGTTAATAATATACAACCATTAAATAAAATCATCAATTTTCTAGAAGTAATACCCTTATTTTCTTTTCAAGATGTAAACGCCATGAGAGATCTTCCATTTGCTTCTCCAGTTTATTCTTGGCTAATCGAAGAGCACCAGCTTCATTTGCCTCCTGATAAAGACATTTAAAAACGAAAATAAGAACAATTTGTCTACTTTGGATGGGATCTTCCACATAGACTCTGAAGGTAAAAATGTTACTTGTTTAAGTCTCCGTAACTCTCTTTTTGCTTGTCTGCACCGCCAAAGGCATTGTATTGCCACAATTGAAGTTTGATAGCGTAGGAAAGATGACCTAACCTTGGACATCCTCCAATAGGCCTACAATGTTATGTATGATCAACAAAACAATATAACAGAAGAATGTCATCCAAAGTAACCAGACACAAAGAGCAAGCGTGAAAGTGAATGCAGCAACAATTGAAACCAAAAAAAATAATTCATTGTGCCATTGCACTGTAAACTATTAGACTGAGAAGAGATGGAGATCAAAATCGTATGTTCTCCTCTGAAGAATTCTCCACTAAATAGGGATGATACAATATTTTGCAAGAATGCTATCATGCAGCTTTTCTATCTGTGAAACAAACTGAACAAGAGAGAATTTTAAACCTAACTTAATTGAATGCATTTGAATAACTTGTGAAATAAGATAGTTACAAGAGTAATTATAGCTAAACTCCAATAGAAGAGATAGGTGTTAGCAATAACGAACAGCTTTATTCAATTGATACAAGAGATAGTTGTTAGCAGTAGCTTAACAGCTCAAGGAAAAAAAATTTCAAAAGAAAAACTCTTTACATTGAATTTACCTATGAGAAGAAAACTGAGCAGAAGAAACAGGGTCAGTCAACACATTTGCCCACTGATCCAGAGGTGCAATGTGATAGAAAAAATAAATAAATAAAAAAGCTGTTTGACCAGAACCTTTTCCCACACAAGGAAAACATTAATCTCTATTAGATATAACAGGCTTAGACTCATCTCTTTGTATTTTATTATTTATAAATGCATAACCCTAATTGTAAAGAGAGAAAAATTTAAATCAAACAGAATATTATCTTGGTTCACAACAAAAGTACTACTCCCCCTCGTCTCATAAATATAAGACATTTATATTTAATTCACACCTGTTAAGAAAGTAAGTTTGGTTAATGATAAGAACTTGGTTGTTAAGGAATGCCTACTTAGCATCCATTAATAATCAAGTCCCTATCAGTTAGAAGCATTATATTTGTAATTGTAATATTTTTCAAAAGTCACCCTTAATTAATGGAGGGGGAGAAAATAATGGCAGCAGTTGTTAAGGGTATTTATCAAAATATTTAATGCAAGAGAAACAGAAAAGAATCTTATAAAAGGGGGCAAGGAATTTTCCAAATGATGTCTTGCATCTAGGGACAAAGACAGTATTTGTAAACTAGGATGATAAATACCCAAGGAAGTCTATTTTATAAAAGTGATGAAGACACAGCCTATGACTTTCACCGTCTAAAAGTTCTACCACATATAACACATCTTGAAAAAATTACCTGAACAAAAGTAGCAGCGCTATGTTCTTTTGCATGTAAGAATCTTTGGCGAGTCACAAAACCTCGAACATGAGATTGCATGATAATAGCAGAAAAATACAGTTTTAAGTGAGCATGCCTTGTAAGCCACATTCGAATATATTTCTGAATGGAGATAGCCGCTGCTGTCTCCCTTTTAGCAGCATATATCTTTCGGGCAATGTGACCTACAAAATAAGTACAAAAAGCTGATGCAGTCAAGCTAATGTCATATTAGCGTGATCCCCATACTTAATGCATTTTCAAATTGTTAAATTTAGGGGAAGACAGACAGAAATCGAGAAAGGAGAGAGAAAGAGTGTGCTACTGTATCAGTGTTAGAATATACCGTGAATGCATGATTACATGGAATTCATTGCACAAGATTAGAGGATACTATGTTTCCCCTAAATGAGATATTCAAGCCACGCCTATAAACCAAATTTATAAGATTCAGAACACTATGATTTGGTTCTTTGCGAGAGAATCGATTAAGATACTTAAGAATCCAAATAGTTGCATCACAGTGCACCTAACAAGGTGAATCCAAATAGTTGACTCACCATGCTAAATGCAAAAGCAATATTTGGATCAATGACAACAAGATAATTGAGTTTTCCAACTAGCATTCTATATCTCGCAAGATGTGTTAAGCGCACTCCTTGATCAAGTAGCAACATTACAAGAGAGTGTCTATTGGCTTGGCAACAAGAAAGCAACCTTCTTCCAAGAGGTCAAGTGCATACTACCTTTCGTAAATCACCAAACCATCCTTGGATTTAGCAATTTCAATAACTAAAAATTACCAAAGCCGACCAAGGTCCTTAATCTAAATATCTCAACAAATATATTGCTTCAAGCAACTAATGTCATATTAATCCCTGGCAGCAATGACATTAACATTAACATAGGCAATTAGGTAAATGCATCCCTGACGTGCATGATAGAAAACAAAATAGCCAGCTTTCACTGCAAGTCATGCCAAGCACAAGGTGACTTTCAATCAATATAAAGTGTAGGAAAGTCAACATTTATAGTAGATGATTCCCCTAAAGCAACAAAACATAGTAATTGTTCCATACAAGCTTCCTAATCAAGATTGCCAAAGAGCCAAAAGACTCAGTTTGAAAAAACTCTCCCTCTGAAGTTGAGAACACATGTAAAAAGATTAAATTTCATCAAAAGTGACATTCATGGAGGTAAAAAAACTTGACTCAAAGGATGGTAACAACAATATCCGCCTTTATTAGATGCATAATCAAAGAATATGCATTTAAAAACTCTAGGATCTAAATTTACATGGAACTAACATATGACTATGGACAAATACAACACATCCAAACACCTGACTACGAAAACTAGAGCGAAAAGGATCGATTGGAAAAAAGGAAAAATGGACTCAATTGGACTCAAACCATCTAAAACCAAAGGGTGATTGGTTAATATGATAGGCAATAGTGAGGATAGTCTAACCCCAATAAGATTCAGGGACGTACATTTGGAAAAGAAGTGTCGTGTCACCTCAAGAGGATGCCTATTCTTTCTCTGAGCAACACCATTACATTGTGTCATGAACAACACCATTTTCGGAAAAGAAGTTAGCATGTCATGATTTACATATTTTCTCCCATTATCAAAATGCAAGCATTTAATTGACTTTCCAAATTGTGTTATCATACCACGAGAATTTGATGAATAAAGTAAACTTTATATTTTTCTTCCATGAGGAATATTTATTAAACAAAGGTACACAACTCAATAAAAGTGACAAACCATTTAACACCAAATATACTAGAGTTTGATGCAGGCCACCAAGCATCAAAATGAACCAAATCAAAAGGATGAGATGAGCACGTTTTGTATTACTAGGACAAAAAAGAATGCATGTCGAGAAGCCAAGAGGTAGTGTTAGGTTTCTGAGTTAGAAAACCTAACTTTCTCACAACACCCACTCACACAAAGGCAATTCAAGCAAGAGAAAACAAAGGAAATGCGTAAATTCACTGTAATTGTATAACGAAAAGCAATAACGATTCGGGAGCCTAATCCCCCTCAACAAGGTCCAAGACCTGTTTACACAACGTAAGAAAATGGCTAGCTCCCAACAGAATAACAAAAGGTTTATCTTGAATTTAGGAGAGAGAATATATTATTTTCTATTATATGTCTCCTTACATGCATTGGATATATATACAAGAGCTCATTGAATGAGCAGCCTATTCTACGGAACAAATCCCTAAAATTGTGGGATTGTTATTCTAATAATAATAACAAGATACAGGGAATATAACAAATTAAATACATCAAAATAATATTTAAAGTTTCCTAAAATATATTTTGACACTCCCCCTCAAGCTGGTGAATAAGTGTTTTCCATTCCCAGCTTGGATATAATTCTTTCAAAATTACTGTTGCTCAATCCTTTGGTGAGTATGTCTGCAAGTTGACCTTGAGTGGACACATGGGGTGCAAATCAAGCCACTGTCAAGCTTTTCTTTGATAAAATGTCTGTCCACCTCAATATGTTTGGTTCTATCATGTTGTACTGGGTTGTGTGCTATACTTATTGCAGATTTATTATCACAATATAACCTCATTGGTTCATCCCACTTTATCCTTAAGTCTTCCAATATAATCTTTAGCCATAAAAGTTCACATATTCCTTGGGCCATTGCTCAAAATTCTGCTTCAGCACTAGATCTAGCTACCACACTTTGTTTTTTGCTCTTCCAAGTTACTAGGTTTCCTTACTACCATTCGGTATTAGTGTATTTACCATTTGGTTCCTTCACTCCTTCCTCCCACCGTTCACTCCTTCCTCCCACCGTTCGGTATTAGTGTAGATACCATTCGGTCTATACTTCACTACTCCCTTCTGGCTACCGCTCGACATCTACTTCCCTCCTCCTTTCGGCTAACGTTCGGTACTTCCCTCCTTCCTTTTGGCCATCGCTCGGCCTCTGCTTCCATCCTTCCTTCCAGCTACCGTTCGATAGTTCCCTCCTTCCTTCCGACTACCGTTCGGTATTCCTCCTTTATTCCTCCACTCATATATTTTTAACTTCCTAACAGGTAGTCATTTCTCTATACTATTCTTAGTTCCCAAGTTGTTAAAGCGCTACAACTCTCCCTGTTTTTCAATAGTTCCAAATTCTAAAAGTCCTTCCTATGACAAGATCCTGAAAAACACAATGAGTGGATAAAAAGATTACAAAACAATTTGGATCATCGGTATGTTTTTTAATGAAATAAGGTTATTAAAATGTTTTGGAACATAAAGGACATCTTTAAGGTAAGGGATGGCAAAAGAGAAACATTACTACATCCCATTATTGGGATACGAGTCTCATTGGCAACAGTAATGTGGTTACTAGAAAGGGAAATATGTGATGTTAAAAAAGATTAATGAAGGGTCATATGGTCTGCCACACCAAAGTCTAAAACTCAAGAGTCATTACATAAATTTTTAGAAACATTAAAAAGGAAATGGAGTTCCTACCAATCATGATTAGAGAGCAAATACCAGAAGGTGGCTTACTGATAAACTCCATGAGATTTTAGACGTTCAATTGTAGCATGAAGTATAGGCATTCCTTTTTCAATTGAAGAGAACAAAAAAGTCTTACTAACTCAAAGTATAGGAATTCCTTAACCCCTCCTAGATAAAACATAAAAGTAAGACGAAAAGTTTGACGACAACTCCAACAAGGACAATGGCTCCGACAAACTGCAGCCACTAGGGCAACAGTGACAGACCCACAAGTTTGGTGCATTTCAAGCAATCCCAAGAGTCAAAGGAAATGGGTGCACTTTAGGCAACCCTAAAAAGAATCATAGCTAAGACAATAAAGAAGAAATGCGGAAGCAGAGCTCCAAAGATCGGGAGGGAGCTCTAATATCAACTCCAAAGGATTGATCAAGAAAGAATATTTGTATTCAATTGATTGATTTGAAATAGCACATTAATCTCTATATATAGAACTTGAATCCTACAGTAATAATTACGGAGAGAATTTGGAAATTCTGGAGGCATTTCTTTTAGGAAAGTGCTTAGGTGAAGTTGATTGTGTATGATATGCTCAATATTTGCACAAATAACGGAGACTATTTACTAGGCAAACAATTATTGGGTGCTACTTTATATACTATTTCCTAAAAAAAATGCATATAACATGCGTTGCATGTTATTCCAACAACAATTTTGAATGAGTTGACTTGAAACAGAAGCCAGCCAATGAAAGCACAAATGTCTTGACCGTTTGAAGGCAAGAAATAAGTTAAGGATTGACTTCTTACTGATTTAATGAATATAAAAAATTAGACAATTAAACTCAATCCATCCTATATAATTCAGAACTACTTTATAACAATCTGTAAATTCACACAAATACAATACCATGAGAGATGACCATCTCATAGTAAAAATGCATATAACATGCATTGCATGTTGTTCTAACAACTTTGAATGAGTTGACTTGAAATAGAAGCCAGCCAATGAAAGCACAAATGTCTTGACCGTTTGGAAGCAAGAAATAAGTTAAGGATTGACTTCTTACTGATTTAATGAATATCAAAAATTAGACAATTAAACTCAACCCATCCTATATAATTCAGAACTACTTATAACAATCTGTAAATTCACACAAATACAATACCATGAGAGATGACCATCTCATAGTAAAAATGCATATAACATGCATTGCATGTTATTCTAACAATTTTGAATGAGTTGACTTGAAACAGAAGCCAGCCAATGAAAGCACAAATGTCTTGACCGTTTGGAAGCAAGAAATAAGTTAAGGATTGACTTCTTAATGATTTAATGAATATCGAAAATTAGACAATTAAATTCAACCCATCCTATATAATTCAAAACTACTTTATAACAATATGTAAATTCACACAAATACAATACCATGAGAGAAGACCATCTCTGATAGGATATGTAATGTATTTGACAGTTTGTAGACAATTGTTAGATAGTTTGGAAAAAATAAAACATAGAAGTTAGTATGAAGTGGTTAGGGGTAGTTAGGAGGAGTTTAAACAGCAGTTAGGGGAAGTTTTAATTAGTAGTTAGGCAGTTTTTGTCTTTTAAGGAGGGGGTGTTCTAGTTCTGTGGGAGTGTATTTTGTTACAGAACAGGGCTTGTCCTGTGTAGAAGGGAATTTCTTCCCTTGGAAGCTGTTGGATGTTTTCTTGTGTTATGTTTTTCAGAATTAGAGTGTTAAATACATTGTGCAGTAAGATTTGAGTGCTTATTTCTTTACTGAATCTGAAAATCTGGTTTCTTGTTCCCAAGAAACCTAACAATCTCATAGTAAAAATGCATAAAATATGCATTGCATGTTATTCTAACAATTTTGAACGAGTTGACTTGAAACAGAAGCTAGCCAATGAAAGCACAAATGTCTTGACCGTTTGGAAGCAAGAAATAAGTTAAGGATTGACTTCTTACTGATTTAATGAATATCGAAAATTATACAATTAAATTCAACCCATCCTATATAATTCATAACTACTTTATAACAATCTGTAAATTCACACAAATACAATACCATGAGAGATGACCATCTCATTGTTAAAATGTGGCCAGGTGCACTACCATCCAACCTCGCAGGATTTAGGAGGGTAGATATATGCAACCTTGCCCCACACAAGTGAAAAGACTTTTCCAGGATTTGAAACCATGTCCAACAAGTCACAGCAGCAACTTTTACAATTGCACCAAGGCTCAACCTCAAGTGCAAAAGAAAAGGAAACATGTTAACAAGAGTAGTATACAGTTTTAACTGCATAAGGAAAGATGAACTGACCCCTGCAGCCTGCCTGAAGAGAAATCGCAGCAGATCTTAAAATTATAAAATCCTGATGTGCAATAAATGTCCTCATGCGGCGCTGGATACACTTTGCAGCATTGTCTAAAACTTCAGCACGTCTCTGGTCTAAAATACCAATTTGCCCAGCTCTGAGGAATACTTTGGTCCTACCCAACTGAACAACAACAAAATAAAAACATTACTAACACACTTGTACATCCCCCGCTTTATTGGTGAATAATATCTGCAAAACACATTTCATAGGGAAGCATACCTGAAAATTCTCAAGCTTAAGCTTTTGCAAAATTTTCTCAGTTGCAGCTTTATCATCATAACTATTAACACAAGAATAAAGTTTTTATTAAATAAGCACAAATTGTTGCACATGCATTCAAATGAATGCAATGAGAAAATAATAATCCATGTCATGAACAAATAAAATCCTTTCATTGACCACAAATTTATCACAATTCCTTACCAAATGTGATAATAATAATCTCCAAATGAGAAGCAGATGTTAAAGCAAAGTTTTACTATTTCTTTCTCTTTCATCTGAGTTTCAGCTCAGCTAACTACAAATTTACAATTGCCCACAAGCTATATTTTGTAATCAGAACAGATTGGCAAGTTCTTTGAGATGGGCCAGTAGTTCCATAGAACTACTTTAAAAATAGGCCAATAACCAAGTAACTAGTCAATTAGGACCAAATTTGAGAACCACAAGCAGTTTTGACACGAGTGGATCCAAGGCTCCTACTTTCTCTCCATGAAAATATAATGCCACACAGCTGCTAGTCATGAAAATCCAGGATTAGGATAACCACTGCTCTGATTTTTTCATGTAGCTGTGTGATAAGAGGAGAAAAACAGCTTTTCCTCAGAAACCCCAAGAAACTAGGTTACATACAGACACAACAGAAAAACAACTTTTCCTCAAGATAATATAAACTATTCTAACAATATGTATATACACACACACATATATATTATTCCTTAGATAATAACCATAGTTTCCTTAGATAGCTTGATTATTAGGAATTGAATCAGACTTTGTATGTATAAACAGGTGTACAAATTGCTAAGCAATATACAAGAAAAATAATCTAAACAGATATATGAAGTGGAAAACAGAGAACAGGAATACTCAATCAGATGGATGATATTGATATGATTTAATCATGTTAAAGAAGGTGTTATACAAATCTAACCTAATAATTCCATTTATACTAATGAGTACAAGTACTACTAGTACAAGACCAATAAAATAAACTTCTTGGCAGATATAGCTTCACGAGTTAGCTTTGAAAACCACAGAAAATCACGGAATACAAGCTATGGAGCCATTTAATACTTAACAGGTAACTCTGAAAATTAATTTAATGAACTCACCTTCCATCCATAAATTCAGAAGCTATCAACCCAAAACGATCCACAAACTCTGAGTAAGTTCTTCGAGTGGGATAACCTGCCAGACTTATCCGAACAGCCTCAAGGACACCCTAAATAAAATATAGGATATGCCAAAAAAGACTTTATAATGGGTGGTAAATCTGGAAGTAAAGCACGTGAAGCCGAGCCATCTTATTTCAAACAACTTTTTAATCAAGTCCACTATTTCTTTAACACACATGTAGTTAGAAAAATGACAAACTATAATAAGTTATACCTTACCATCAACAACCCAAAGAGCCCAATAATAAGTTACACCCTATTGTGTACTGCAGTAAGAAATTGGCTAACAAACCAATTTTCCCCACATTGATTAGATAACACCCAAGATAACAGTTTACAAATAGACATGCTGGCAACCTGTATCTCTTTCAACAGCTTGAATTAAAGGGTTTAGAACATCTAAAATACTAACCCCACAGCGTAACTGGTGTATGACACTTGCATTTTCAAATTGTTGTGGTCGATTCAAAGAATTTGGTTTCACACATCGTATGTAGTGAGGCTCTGTTGAGTTTAGGGTCTCCATGAGTGCTTGAAGTTGTTGCTGAGAACACAGACACGTAACCAGGCCCCAAAAAAGATCAAAGACACGAAATTGATTAACAAATATATACATTTAGTCACCTGAACAAATTGGTCTTATTATGCTCTCCCTAGCTCCAAAAAACACAAGTTAGAAGATGGAAATCTACGCACCTTAAATCTAGCAGCTACTGAAGAAAACTTGTATGATGATCTTGAAGATTCTTCAGATAGCAAAGGAAATAGACCAGAAACGAAAGGGCATTTTGAAGAAGATAAGAGATTGCAATGTTCTACTACAACATAATCACGATTTTTGTCTAAAAATGTATCTGTATGATACGTGACCTACATAAAAACAGTAGACGATCTCCTTAAACATTGGAAATGTCACTTGTGTCTGAATCAGGAGAAAGTCCAGTAACTAGTACTCACCTTTCCAGCATAATGAGAAATAGTAAAATCTGTTTGTGAAAACTTTTCCTTTCCCAACCTAGGGTGAGATCGGAAATGCTGAAACAACTTGGTTGAGAATGTTTCATGAGTCGACTTTGGAAACATACTGCAATACGAAGCAATTCAGGATGAATGATGAAATTACATAAATAAATATATACCAATTCATATTGAAGAACTCAAACTGTACCAAGCTTCATCCAACAGAGCAATGATACCAATGGGTTTCTGCAAAAGAATGCAGTAATGAATCCACAAGAAACTGAAACTAAAGGCAAACATATCAAGTGAAATCAAGAGAAAGCAATGTATATATCAATAATATGCATACATTAGCATTGCACCACCACATGAAACTATATTACTTTATTTTGACATAATCATGATTATCTGTACCCTATATAAGATAGTCTTAGCGTATTGATTTGACAAAAAAGGTCTTGAGAGACCCAAACATGAGACCTAGAGGGCATAGGATCAGACAAAATGGTTTATATTTTGACAAATTTCTGAATAGCTGAGTAGCATCCTTCCTAATATAGATTTTCTTACAATTTCCATATCTCTAACCTCATGTATTTCATAATTTCTCATATACCATTATTATTGATTTCTATGCCACACATTATGCATGAAACCAGCAATCATGTATGAAAATGTGTAACAATACTAAACAGCAATGTCAATACATAGACTAAAGAAGTATTTGCATCTAAAAAGACAATAAAAATATTAAAAGATCCAATACAAACCTTTTCAATTAAATCTAAAACATCTTTGTTATCTACAAATTCAATGTAACTCCAGTTAATTTCTTCTTTGCCATACTCATCCTGTTCCATCTTGAACACATGCTGGAAATAATGACAAGACAGTAAGCAAAAAGAGAAGGAAAAACAACAAGATTCAAACTAAGACAACAAAACATTTCATAAATTTAGTGAATGCTAATTAAAATACAATAATATATGGATACCTCATTAAAATGTTGCTGAAGCTTTTCGTTTGCAAAATTGATGCAAAATTGCTCAAAACTGTTGGAGGTGAATGTTATTGAGATGAGAAAAACAATCATATAGAAAAGATCACTAAATCAACAAAAATTGAAGCAAGCAAATGAAATCAAATCAAATAATGGGAATACAAAGAAAAACAATCCATGCATACCTTTTATTGAAATGTAATGTTATTTTATTATTATTTCTTTTGTACATACCCAGTTTCAGGGTGAGGGTTTAAGGTAAGTGTCTTGCCTCCTTTTGTAACTATACATATACATATACAAATATACAAATATATATACACACACATGAAAAAATTATTTATCTTAGTTCGCATCCTTGGAGTTATGGTTCCTAGCCCATTTCAAATGAAGAAAAACCTTAATTGCAGAAACTAAACTTCCAATTTAGTGTTGTTTTATGGCAATCAATTGAACAAGATGTTCTAGAAATTATAAGATCGTATAAGACATGTTCTTCGTTTTTGAAAAACACGCAAGATATTTTTGTCGATGTCATTCAACATCTCTTTAATGCAACTCAGAGTAGCCTCTCTCACTACATTTTCTCAATAAAGATGATTGCACAATTGATTGTCTTACCCCTTATCATAATGCATGGGAAGTTCATGATCAAATGTGACTTGTTTGGCTTCAATCTACTCATTCTTAATCAATTCTCTCATGTTCTCGGATGGACTCACATGTGAAGTTCGGGAGAAAATTCACAAATATTGTGGTCTTCAAATTAAGTCAATTGTGTACATATAACATTCCACAATCCATATATACACACAAAAAACGAAAAGAGGTCTTACAAATGACAAACAATTGAAAGCCAACATACCTATTATCCTTAAAGCACTCAAAACCATAAATATCCAAAACTCCAATCTGTATCTTGGAATTGATGTCTTGCCCAACAGACATATTGATCTTATCAACAAGCCTGTTAAAACAGGATAAACAAAAAGAATTTGTCACTCTAAACAAAGCATAATAAAAACTACATCCCAATTTTGCATTCACCACATGTCTACCAATCAAATAAACGAGCGTAAACAGTTTTCGCCAAAGCATCACGGCCAGCAAGAGCAGCATTGCAATCAAGGGCCTTGACAATACTTCCTTCACGAGTTTGTATTGAACGAGTACACAATGTTGCCAACAGTAGGTCTACATCACACCTATTAAAAGAAAAGCAGAAATGTATAGAAAAATGAAAACTTTGTATTTTCGTATCAAAAGATGGAAGTGTTAAAGTATCATTGTTATTTGGAATCCTAACTATGTCGGTACACCAACTAACAACAATCATTTGCAGCACCCCAAGCAATTACAGAGAGTTTTGATGTGATGAGCTCTTGTTTACATTGACTATTTACAAACTACAAAAGCTCATCTAATTGACAAAATCATGTATAACAAGACAATCAGAGTTATAACTATCTGAACAATAGAAATCAACAGATAATAATAGTCGTAACAAAGTAATAGATTACATGTGGCAAGTTTGTTAGTGTACTTGTTACGGGTTGTTAATGTTCATCTAGTCATTGTATTGTTGTACTGTACGTTTATGCTTTGTAGTATAAATATATACATGTACACATTTTTTAAGTGAGTTCAGTTTAATAAAATCACTTCAGTCAAACATGTCCTTTATCTCTCTACTTCGTCGAGTTTTCCCACAGCTATTGCTGAAAAATTATGTTAGAATAAAATCAGCTATTACAGATTTCTAGAGAATTAGATGTTACATTCTGTCAGGATTTGTGTTTTATTGTTTCTTTATTTAGCATATTATAATTACAGTATATGATGGAGATATCCCTGAATCATAGGGATATGGTTGTCTAGGAGCTATTATTATACTTCCTAAAATAGCTTTCTAGCCTTGTATATATAGATTGTATTCTTAGCATAATAAGATGAATCATTCTACCCTTAAATTATAACATTACATAATATGGGAAATTAATTAGGATGATTGATTCCTAATTATTAGGTGTATTTATTATAATTGATTTTTGTATTATGCTATAAATACATGTTGTGTGGTCTGCATTAGACACACAATTCATTCAGAACATATAAAATTCTATATGGTATAAGAGCAGGTTCTTTGAGTTTCTTCTATCATTGTCTTTGCCACCCGCCGTAAAATATTTTTGTCTTTTAACGCTTGTGTCTAAGTACCTTAGTTCTGCTCTCCTAATTTTAGTTCTCTATCGCACCTCTTTCACTGTTGTCCACAGGCTGTTGCCTTCATTAACCGCTCCAACCCGGCCGACCATGGCCATGCTCCATCTCAGTAGATCGTGCTCCAATCTGGCCAACCATGCTCCCACCCGGCAAACCGTGCTCCAACCCAATCATACATTTGAATACATTTATAACAAGTTTGGTACATATGACATATATGTTGATGGGGAGTGTTAGAATAAAATCAATTCTTACAGATTTCTAGAAAATTAGACGTTACATAATCTAGAAAATTAGGATGATTGATTACTAATTACATGTAGTTATTATAATTGATTTTGTATTACACTATAAATACATGATGTGTGGTCTGCAATAGACACACAGTTCATTCAGAACATATACAATTCTATAAATTAGATGATACAAATTACCTTCACTAGATGCAGAATGTTGAACCAGTGATTAAATCTCACAAACTTCAACGATTTGTCGTAAATCCTATTATTCCTTCTAAGTATCTAACTGAACATGATAGAACTCTTGACAATGTTAATCCTAATTATGAAGCATGGGAGGTTTAGGATCAGATCTTGTTTGGCTTCAATCTACACTCTCAAAGTCTGTCATGTCACGTGTGCTTGGCACAACACATTCTTATGAAGCTGGGAACCAAATTCATGAATATTTTGGATTGCAAACCAAGTCTCGTGCACAACAATTGCACACTGCAATACGCGCTGTCAAACTATAATCCAAGGCTAGATAGGAATATCTACTTAAAAATAAAGGTTATGTTGATGAACTTGGTGTTGGAATGCCTGTTAGACATAAGGAACAAGTTGATGCTGTACTCGGAGGTTTACCATCAAATTATGCTCCTGTTGTTTCCATTATTGAAAGCAAAAAATGTCCTCCTTCCATTGCTGAAATTGAGGCTTTATTATATAGACATGAAACTCATCAAAATCGTTATGATCTTGTCTCCCCTTCATTGAATTATACACAGGCTTCATTTGGTCGTGGAGTTCCAGATCCACTTTCGGATCATCTTTTCATGGTGGTAATTTTGGTAGAGGCTGCGGTGGCAAATTTACCAATTTTTAGTGCCAAATTTGTCTTAAATTTGGCCATACTGCTATTGATTATCATTTTAGAGTTGATGTCTCTTATCAACCTCATGATTCTCTTTGCTTCATTGATCCAGCCACGCAACAATCCATTCCATACTCCACTAGCTCACAGAGGACTTTTAACACATGGATAAATCTCAAGTCTGGTAGTACTGGAAACAATCAAACTAGTATTATGATTACAAAGACTACTTCAGGGGGCAATAGGCAATGATTAGGCAAAGATTACCAGACTCTGGGGCAAGCTTTCATGTTATTGGTGAATCTCAGAATATCAAACAGTTTCAGCAATTTGATAGTCCCCATCAAATATTCATAGGCAATGGTTCAAGTTTCAATATTTGTGTTGTTGGTTCCTCTTTTTTTCCTCACCTTATAATCCTACCATTCTTTTGAAGTTAAACAAATTATTACATGTTCCTTCCATTACTAAAAACATGTTAATATGGAGAGCAGCTTGATTATCACATATAAGTGTCATCTGAGTGACATCTCCAAATTTCAATTCACTAAGTAATTGTTTAAGCCACACAAGTAGTTGATGTCATAGTTCTATATTCTGCTTCTACGCTGGACCTTACCACAACACTTTGCTTCTTACTTTTCCAAGATATCAGGTTGCCACCAATAGAGACAAGATATCCAGAAGTAGACCTCCTATTAGAAGGGGAACCAGCCCAATCAGCATTTGAATAGCAAACGATTTTTGTATTGTTGTTAGGACCATATAACAAACCTTTTCCAGGTGATCCTTTAATATACTTTTAGTATGCGAACAACTGCATCTCAATGGTCTTCACATGGGGAGTTTAGGAATTGACTCACCATGCTAATTGCAAAGGAAATGTCAAGACACGTAACAGTAAGATAGTTTAATTTACCAACTAATCTTCTGTCCTGTTTAAGATCTGAGAAAGGCTCCCCCTGATTTGGTAGGAGTTTGATGTTAGGATTCATAGGTGTCTCAACAGATTTAGAGTTCATTAACCTTGTTTCCTCCAAGATGTCTAACGCATACTTCCTCTGAGATATGACAATATCAGTGTTGGATTGTGCTACTTCAATACCCAAAAAGTACCAGAGTTTGCCAAGATCTTTGGTTTGAAAATGGTGACAAAGGTATTGTTTCATCTAAGAGATGCCAAGATAGTCGCTTCCTATGAGAACAATGTCATCGACATACACTATTAAGTAGATACATCCAGCACTTGAGTGGCGATAGAACACTAAATGATCCGCTTCACTGCGAGACATACCAAATTGTTGAACAACACAGCTGAATTTACCAAACCAGGCCCGAGGAGACTGTTTTAGGCCATATAAAGATTTGCGAAGACGACATACCAATTCAGATGACTCCCCCTGAGCAACAAAGCCGGTCGGTTGCTCCATATAAATTCTTAATGCAAATCACCATTAAGGAAAGCATTTTTTATATCAAGTTGGTACATAGGCCATTGTCGAAGAGCGGCCATGGCAATGAATAGGCGAACAGAGGTCATTTTTGCCACTGGAGAAAAAGTATCACCATAATCCTAACCAAAAATCTGTATAGCCTTTGGCAACCAGTCCAGCTTTCAGACGATCAGTTGTACCATCAGGGCCAACCTTGATAGCATACACCCACTTGCAACCAACAACAGACTTTCCAGATGGTAATTGGACAAGCTCCCAAGTTCCACTTTTCTGTAAAGCACTTAATTTATCCAGCATGGCTTGACGCCAGCTAGGATGAGTTAAGACATCGCCCACAAACTTGGGAATTGACACATAAGAAATGGATGAGAGACATGCGTAAAAAGATGGAGATAATCTATTGTAACTAAGAATAGTATAATGGGAGGAAGGGTTACGGGTAGAACGTATACCTTTACGAAGGGCAATGGGCAGGTCAGACTCCTTTGCTGGAGTCGGAGGAGACACAGGAGGCGGCACTGGAAGTGAGTCATGACAGAGACGATTGCGGCGACTATAAACCTGAAGGGGTGGTGGTGAAGGACGATCCTGTGGTGAATGAGAGTCTAAAAAAGGAGGAGGCAAAATGGGTGGAGCATCACAAGGAGGATCACAGAAAATAGGAATATCAACAGTAGCAGGTGGAGGTACAAAACTAGAAGATAGATGTGAAAAGCAAAAAAAAGATTCATCAAAAGTGACATCAACAGCGATAAAATGACGATTGAGGGAAGGGGAAAAACACTTATAACCCTTTTGTGACCGTGGAAATCCTATGAAGACACATTTGTGAGATCTAGGAGATAACTTATCAAGACCAGGACTAAAATCATGAACAAAACATGTAGACCCAAAAACTCTAAGAGGTAATGGATGTAAAGGGTCTGGAGGAAATAAGATAGAATGAGGGATTTTGTTATCTAGGACAGAAGATGGCATGCGGTTTATAAGATAACATGCAGTGAGAACTGCATCACACCAAAAACGCGAGGGAACTTGACCATGAATTAGAAGTGTACGAGTTGTTTCAATAAGGTGTCTATTCTTGCACTCAGCCACCCCATTTTGTTAAGGGGTATAAGCACATGAGGTCTGGTGAAGAATGCCATGAGAAGCCATAAAATGTTTAAACGGTTGAGAAATGTATTCACGGCCATTATCACTGCGTAAAGTTCGAATAGAAACCCCAAACTGTGGTTTTATTTCATTGAAAAATGATTGGAAAATAGTAAACAACTCAAAATGATTCTTCATTAAAAACAACCAAGTACATCTGGAATAGTCATCAATAAAGGTAACAAAATACTGAAAACCTAAAGTGGACTTAACACGACTAGGTCCCCAAATATCAGAATGAACCAATGAAAGGGGGGACAACGCTCGTTGTGAGACACTACGAGGAAAGGAACTACGAGTATGTTTTCCTAACTGACAAGACTCACACGACAAACTTGATAATTTCAACAAACTCGGAACAAGTTGCTGCAGTTTGGCAAGACTAGGATGACCTAACTGAGCATGAAGAAGGGATGGTGACTCCATAATTACGCCAACATGTGGAGAAGGGCAGAGATGATATAGGCCATGAGACTCACATCATGTGCCAATCATGTGTTTCAAACTCCGGTCCTGCAACCAAACAGAATCTTTGGTAAATGAAATAACACAATTAAGGGCACGAGTTAGACGACTTATGGACAATAAGTTGAAGGGAGACCTAGGGACATAAAGTACATGATCAATGGATATGGATGGAAAAATATGAACAGTACCAACACCATGAGATGAGACTCTAGACCATTGTTACCAAGGGTAAATTATTCGGACATGACAAGGAAGAAAACAAGGACTTGTTACCAGTGATATGATCGATGGCGCCCGAGTCAAGGACCCAAGGTTCGAGGGAGTGAAAGTGAGTCAGACCAACAAAAGGTGTACCTGTACGTGCAACAGATGTAGATATAGTAGAACTAGAGTGCTAACGATCTTCATACCATCTGAGAGATTCGTGAAAGATTGCAGGGTTTTCTACGATATTAGATGAAGTAGGATGGTCTGCAGACGGTGATCGGGGAGGTGGATCAGAATTAGCCATTGTTACAGGTCGAGAAGGACGTCCATGAAGCGCATAACATCTATCAATTTTGTGGCCTAACTTGCCACAGTGGTCACATTTTGGACGTCCTTTACCTGGCTTGCGAGACCAACTTCGATCATCACGTTGGGCAGCCATAACTGAGGAATCATCAGTATGAGGAGATGTCTCAGTGACTGGTTTGCTCAGTATACGAAAAAGAGCAGAACAAGTAGAAGTAAAGTTGGGTATGACAAGAGAACCCAAAATTTGATCACGGACATGAGAGAAATCATCAGAGAGTCCGTAGAATGTCAACAACATGAAGAACTTTGATCGTTGTTCCAATTCTTCAGCAGGAGTGGAAGCAGAAGGTAATAGCTCATTAAAATCATGAAGGAGGGCATGAACTTTACCCAAATATTTTGCCATGAGACCAGGACTGCACAGACCAATAACAATGAATAGGTCCTGACAAACACCATAAAGACGCTGAGTGTCATTTGTGTATAACAACTTCGCTTGTGCCCATACTTCTGAACATGTTTCATATGATCGAAACATTTGTTTCAGTGAGAAGTGAATGGTGGACTTTATAACAATGCATAACTGGGCATCAATTTTCATCCAGCGAAAAGTGTCATCTGTGGCAGCAATAGTCACATTTTGAGTAATGTGATCTACGTACCCCTGAATCTTCAACCAAAGTTTGATGTCGGACGCCCATGTTGCATAATTTGTGCCATTTAACTTGTCAATGGACAAGTGTACATTCACATAATTGGTGTATATTGAGGGATCAGATGATGAGCCACCAACAAAGGTGTTTGTAGACGAGAAAGACGCCATGGAGAGGGAGAAACCCTAAAAATCCAAAGTGCTTCGATTGACGCAACGACCACAAATCCAGAAAGAGGGTGAGGAGGCGATCACGACGGTCCTGGTCAGCGGCGGAAATCTCCGGCCACGCGCCAGCAACTATTGCGACGGTGCGTGGGTGGTCCGTTCGCCACGATCTTTGCACCACGGTAGTCGCCCGGCCGAGACGATTCCGAAGGTGTTGTTGTTGGTCGATTCTAGAACTCCAGCGACGGCAGCGGCGGCGGCAGTGACGATGACAGCGGTGGTGATTTGTGTCGGAGACCGTGGAGCTGGAACTAATCTTAAGCTCTAAATACCATGTGAATAATGGAGAAGATTGGGAGAAATCTCCCTTGTGTGTTTTGCATACACATAGGGTAGTTTATTTATAATGTAAGATATGGGCCAAGGTCCTTAATACAGAATGGGCTGAGCCCAATTAACATAAACACACATCTTAACATCTAAGAGGTCTTGAAGTCAAATATTATTCTGATTCATCTCTTATCATGACTCAAACCAAATACATCAGAGATTTACTTCACAAAACCAATATGATTGAAGCTCATCCTATTTCTTCACCAATGGTTAGCAATTGCAAAGTTTCCAAACATGGAGCTGATTTATTTTCTGATCCAACATTATACAAGTCAATTGTGGGTGCTCTTCAGTATGTAACTATAACTCCTCCTGAAATTAGCAACTCTGTGAACAAGATCTGCCAATTCATGGGCTCTCCTCTTGAGTCTCACTGGACTATTATGAAGCATATTTTGTGGTATCTTAAGGGTACCATCTTCCATGGTCTCCATTTTTTCAAGCTGCTCCTCAGTGCTCCTTTCCTCTCAAAGCCTATTGTGATGTTGATTGAGGTTATGATGTTGATGATAGGAGGTCTACATCTGGTGCAGCTATTTTCTTTGGTCCCAATCTCATTTCTTGGTGGTCTAGAAAGCAACAAGTTGTTGTTCACTCCAGTATGGAGGTTGAGTACAGAAGTCTAGCTCAAACTTCTGCAATTGGATTTCTGCACTTCTTACAGAATTACTAATGACGTTTTCTACTCCTATTCTGTTATGTGATAATCAAAGTGCAATCTCTGTTGCTCATAATCCAGTCTTTCACATCAGTACAAAGCATATGGAGATTGATGTGTTTTTTGTAAGAGACATCATGGCTAAGCACATGCAAAATGCACCATATTCCTACGTGCTTTGATGTTTTGATCAATGGGTAGAAGTTTTAACCAAACCTCTTTCTTGTACTCAGTTTGCTTTCCTACGTGCCAAACTCAATGTGAAGAATTTCTCTCTTGATAATTCTTTCCCTTGAGTTTGAAGGGGGCTGTTAATGTACTCTTACGGGTTGTTAATGTACATCTTGTAACTGTACCGCTGTACTGTGCGTTTAAGCTTTGTAGTATAAATATATACATATACACATTCTTTCAGTGAGTTCAGTTTAATAAAATCACTCCTGCCAAACATGTGTCTTATCTCTCTCTTTCTCTCCCCTCCATGTTCTATCAAAGTTGTTATTCGCTCACAACACCTAGCAAAGTGAAAAAAATTAAGCCATTCAGTTCAGAAATGAAAAAAAAAAAAAAAACTACAATATGGGGCCAGTTTACTTAGTTAAGAATAAAATAAGACTTGCTTATTTAAGTATGCAGAAAACTGCTTGTATTTAAAAGACTACATAAACAAACAAAAAAAAAAGCAGAAATTTGTTTATTTTATTAAATAGCACTTATTTAAAAAATAAAAAATAAAGCACAAACAATCCAGCCAATTATGACCATCAATTACATATTAAAAGAGAAACAGAAATAATCCAATTTATTTGGTATGACTGCTGACAGTGACAAATATAAGCTAACTGACTTAAGGAAATCAACTGGTAATGACAGCTCTAACAAACTAACAGAATAAAACAGATAAAGGAGTTACTCACTCATAACACATAGCAAAGTAAAAAAAGTTAAGCCATTCAGCTAGAAATGCCAAAAAAAAAAATCTATAATATTATGACCATAATACAACTTAAAAGAAAAACAATAATGCAATTCAATTGGTATTCCTGTCGTTTCTCCAATACTGCACAGAACAAAAGCATAGAAAATGTTAACAAAATTTTTTCCATTCACTTACTGTTCTACCAGACTTCAGTAGCATAAATTGTCTATATATACTATACACGATCATACTAACAGAAATTAATAAATCAGTATCATAAAATGTTTGCAGGTTTAAAACTTGTGCATTTGAGTTGTGAGCGCAAATGCTTGAATCAAATGAAATTCAACCTAGTTATGACTCACTTTATGACCATAAGATTATAATAAACAAAATATAAATCACCTACATGAAAAGATCAGAAGCCATCTGCATATGAAATCTTGATTTGTCATTCTTTACTGCCGATGAATCATGCTCTTTTCCAGGAGAAAATTCAATGTTTCCCAAATGTAAAATTGCTGCTAAGACACGAAATATGGCTTCCTGATAATAGGAAGAAGGGATGACTATTAGTAAATCACTGGCCATCAATAAAACTGTCCATTGAACCACAAAAGCATACAGTAAAGCACGAAATACAATGAAAGAAACAGTATTACACCTGATCCTGGTGACTAATGCCAACAATATCCATTGCCCTCCTTGTCTTGAGATATTCTTCTGAGTTGCTTACACCATCTAATTCATAGATTTTACTTTGATTTAGATAGTGGAAGTGACTCGGATGTCCTAACTTATACTTCTCTGCATCCTAAAATGAGGCATCCCAATTATAAACTATAACACTTAATGCTCTGGCCATGATATATGAAAATCATAGCCTGCACACGCACAATGCAAACAATCGCACTATGCTGCAGTACTAACCCCACTCCAACCCAACAAAAAAATATAGTATGCCTCAAAGAAATTAAATACCCTTTCAAATGAACACAACTGATAAAAGCAGTGATAATTTCTCTCTGGATCCGTTATCTGCACTACTCGTGATCTTTCCAGTAAGTAAGTTCTAATTGCAGCACCAGATATTCTACCATTTGAATCAAACTGAATTTCAACAAACTTCCCAAAACGACTGCAACCAAATAACATAGAGATAATGAGAGGCTATGAGCAATAATATAAATGGAAGAGTACATTACAAATTCAACTCCTTGACTGTAAATATGTTTAGCACAGAAAACAAAAATGATGTCAAAACAACCCAAAATAATAGTTCACTAAATATGTTTCTATTCAAAAGTCTATTTCATTGTTATAAAGCTCAACCACTCCTTTTAGAATTCCCATATCAATACCTCCCCAACACTAATATAACACGTGCAAAACAATTTTAAAAATTTTATTAACTTGGATATTTAACCTCACTTCCATATGGCTGAGAAATTTGAGCCAACATCTCCGAATGAATGGACATTTCAAAACAAAAGTATTATAAATGTAAATAAATATATTCATATACATAACAATTACGAAAAACCAAATTAAAAAGAATATAAAATGTTAAAATATGGTGAAAAATGGAGTTCCTCTATTTTTTCAATGTCAGGCTTTAAATGACAGAAAAAAATACAAAACTAAGAAAACTATTTCAGGATAGGTGAACATAACTTTATTCAAAGTATATAATTCATCTTGTTTGGGGCTCTTTTCTTTGCAAAAAACATATAAAGTGCTTATGTTGTAATTTGGGGAAGTTCCATCGGTAATTGAGGCTCCCATACATGGAGGAGGACACCAACACTGATAAACATATACAGGATTCAAGAGTGGTGTTTTCAATGGCACCCTACGGCGATGAGACAAAAATCCTCCGTTCACATATGGAGGATGGCATGGCAGCATATGGAAGACAAAATAAAAATTACATTCACTAAAAAAAGCAGAAAACAATAAAAAATAAAAGTATGAACAATATATGGATTAATTCAAAAAAAATATCATGTCACCTAAGAAAAATATCATAAACTATTAACAACCTCATTTTCATCAAGTTCAAGAGTTCAAAGAAATTAAAAACCAGAATGAAAAAGCAGCAAAGCAATTATAAAATAGAAATAAACAGAATAAAAAATAATTAAAAAATAGAAGTAAATAGAACTGAAAAAAAGTTGGAATTCTAAATATTATGTAGAAATAGAATAATTATAATTTAGCAAAAGCATTAGAAAAAGAAGTATATATGTTAAAAATATATTAAAAAACAGAATTGAAAATAAATAATTAAAGAAAACAAAAATAATAATTCAATAGAGCAGAAAAATAACTAACAGAATTAGAGAAAACCAAAAATAATAATTAAAAAGTAAAAAAAAATAACTTTATAAAATTATACGAAACAAAAAACAAAAAAGCGAAGAAAAATTTGTTCAAAGGCAAAAGTAGGACAGTGGTTGTAGAAGGTTGGAAATCACCAAAGTGTGGGAGGTTGGATGCTTGGAGGAGACGTAGGCATCATGACTCGTGAGTGAGAAATGTATCGTGACTTTCTGCTTCTTTTATGGTTTTAAACCCTTTTCCGAACCACGTGGTCTAATTCCTTCTGTCTAGTTTTTGGCCGTTTTTGAAAAAGCATGACCACCATTCCTCGTGTTACCAACATAGCCATCATTAAATAATACTGCAGAGAGGAGGATCTTCTGAAATATGATTATATGAGGCAGCTGTGGTGAATGATACTGAATAGGAATAGGAATAGGACTTGAACACAAACTCAAGATAAGGAAATGGAGACAGAAGGGAATAAACTCAAGGAAAGAAATATCAACAAAAATTAGATATGATGAAGAGTCAGCAGCATTTATGACCCCTTTGACGTAGAGTATAACCTAGGAAAACCATTCATGAGTGCAGGCTGAAAGTAAGCATAGCCAAGAACTAGATTATGGATAAACATGGACCCAAAGACGTGAAGGGGTAAAAAATGAAAACATAGAGAGGACACGATTGAATGAGGTAATTGGTTGACAAGAACATTAGGGAAGGCACCCAATTGATAAGATAACATGACATGAGTACAAACCCAGAGCTAAAGAGGAAAACTACCATGAAGTAGGAGAGTTGAGTTATTTCAACAAATGTTGTCAAAAAAACTGTTAACGTGATGTCATACCAGTATGGCATTGAAGTTTTGACTTCCATTACCATCTGCTATATGAAGCTTTTTGGCATTGGTTATCACAGTTCCTGACATGCCACTGCAGTTTACAGCATCCATGGCAGAAATTCATAGGGTTTGATGTTTTGTTTTACAAAATCCGATTTAGGGTTAGATCTTGGCCCATTTTAGAAAACATTATTTAGAACTCCCTTTCTGACAATATTCAAAGTCCGCGCTTCCTATCTCTCATAACTCTGGTAAATCGTGAAAAAGAGACGAAACCTAGAATTTATACTTTCCTCTCACCTGCAAACCACTGAAGCTGCTGCTGCCAAGCAAGTCCAACTAGACTTCTCCAGTAACCACCCACGCCAGAAACCTTAACCACAGCGGACTGATCTCTATCAAGATTTTCCAAAAACATTTTCCAGCAACCAATAAATATTTTTTTTGTTCTTCCTTAAACTTCTTTCTTTGCCATTCTTTGTCTGTTCTTTATTTCTTCAGATTTCTTTTTCTCCATCACTTGTCTCTCCCTTTTTGCTGTCTATCCATACACTATGTTGCCATTCTTGCTCTTCATCTATTAAAAATTTATGCGTTCTGCTCTTTTTTAAAAGTTTCAAAATTATAGTTCTCTTTAAAAAAAAAAAAAAAAACTATTCTTATGGTTCTATCTTTTTGTAGGTTTTTTTCTGAACTGTTATGTTTATGGCTTTATGTGATGACATTATGAAACTTCAATTTTAGTTTATGAAAGCTGTTGATATATATCTACGTTATTCTTAATTTATTTTTTTTCTGTTTTTGAACATATTCCTTTTTGTCCACCACAACTTCTGCCATAGGTTGCCACCTCATGTGTATGTTGAATTTTTTACTTATCACCAAAGACAATTATCTTCAACTGATGACCTTAGTTTCAATAAGGTGTGTATTTTTATGAGTTTTAACATAAGACATCCATCCAATTAATAAGATAACATGGATGCCTTTTCACAGGCATTGGCTGCAATACCACAAAATCAAAATATTGTGTTTCTTTACATTAAATTGTACAAGACTACAAGCTATAGGTCCCTATTATACAATACATTCGGTGCATGTTGGATTTAACTTATTTTGGAGAAATAATCACCTTTTACAAAGGGGTTCTAAAAAAGGCAATTCTTCCCAACAAAATAATTTTCCACAAACAAGCACTCGGAGGAATAAAACCAAAAGAAATCCCCTAAAAAACAAATCTGCCAATCAGTCTAAGAACTACGTACAGAAAAAGAAAATAGAAATAAAGAAATATTTTCAAAACACTCCCCCTTGATGGGATACTGATTAAAAAGATGTCAGATATCAGAACATGTTTTCTTCAACAATTTGTTTCCATAAAATTTCACCCAAGCTAAGGATGCTCAGGAGATATACTATTCGTGAGCCAAGTCCTAAAATCCCACACACTAAACCAGTCTTATTTGTTAAATAACCTAGAGTATTGCATAGGATTAAAGAAAATGCAAGAAAGAGAGTAGAAAAAAATTATAAACACAAAAAAGAAAAGAAAATTCACCTCGAATTGTCATTCCTAACAGTTCTTGCATTACCAAACGCCTCTAAAAGTGGATTGGACTGAATCAAGTAAAAACGAAATTAGCATCCCAAATTGATTTAAAAGCAGATGAAACTTAGAAATAAATATCTCTGAATTCATGATTAATTGAGTTCAACAATTGTTTACTTCAAGAACTTGTTGTTCAACTGTTCTATCATCACCAGCAGCACGTCCACCAACAAAGGTAAGATACTGCATGATCAATTTTGTTGTCTCAGTTTTTCCAGCACCACTTTCGCCGCTAACCAAGATAGATTGACTTTTACCTTCATTCATCATTGCTCTAAATCATGACCAACAAAATCTCACGAATTTACAACATAAATTGGCAAGTAGCAAATAGGGTAAAATTTGCAAATACAATCAAACACACCAAATGCACCCTCACCTGTATGATGCATCAGCGACAGCAAAAACATGTGGGCTAAGCTCACCCAATGGAGCTCCCTTATATTGCTCCATCATATGGGAATCATATAAATGTGGAAGCTTTGTGAACGGATTAACGGCTATTAAAATGCTGCCTGTATATGTCTAACAAAGAAAAACAAGTCAGGAAAAAAGCACAAAATAACAGTCCACAAACATCAAAATGGTTCACAGTTATATTAGCAACTGTGAATGCATTAAAATCAAAAAAGTCCATTCACTGAAATCCCCTGCAGTTAATTTATATTAGTTAATAGATTTGAAATTGATTATTCTAGTACGTGATCATTAAACAGTGCACTCCTCAAAATCATCAATGCAACTCCTCATAAACAAAAGCAATAATGTATTATGAAAAATATCAAAACAGTATATACTATGGGTATGTCTATATATCCTTCTTATTATTTGGCAAGAAGAACATTATTAATACAATTCTACACTATTCAGTAATCAGTTTCTCAACCAAAATTTCTAATAAATTTTGGAAATTGTTTCCAAAACAAGTATTTTAAAAGCCGGAAAACCAAAAGGTTTGGAGATGTTTCATCTTTCCATTCTTCTGTTTTGCTGTCCAAGTTTAAGGGTGTGTATCATCTGTGGCGGACTTGGTGAGGGTGGAACCTAGTCCAGAGTTGGGTTGTGCTGTGCTGGATTTGCATATATCTATTCATAATTTCAAATACTTTAAAAAAACATGAAAATCACCCACCTTACATGCTATCACTTGTCATGCAATTCAGTGTCATGGAATATGTTTAATTAACCTCAGCTACGCGTTTTACACTCATACACACGTCAAGTTGTCCGGAATTGATTTTACGTGTAAGCCAAACAATCAAGTAACCATACTCGAGAAATTCAAAGCTACTAAAACTAAAAACAATACTTCCGTATGAGCACTCCACTTTCCAATAATAAGAATATCTATCAGTCAAAGCCTAAACGTCTAGTCAACGGCAATTCAACATCAACCGACTATCCAAAAGCAAACGCTCACATAGATATCATTGAGCGCGTATCTTCTTCGAAGATTGAACATAACTCCAGGCTCGTTCAGGTACGCCAACCGCGTCATGTCTTCGAATCCACCATGCTCCTCTTCGTCAGCATCCCTCGGGAACAGTTTCTCCTTGGAAGCAAACACCTGCACAGAAAACCTCCTCAAATTACCAAAATCATCACCAAATTCAAATTCGCAACATCGCGTGAACTCGCTCACCTTCTTGCCGGAATCAGTTAGTAGCAGAATCTTGTTACCGTCGAAATCGAGTACTTCAGCTGGCAGCCAGGCAGAATCCCGGTCCTCCACCCAAACCTTGGAGCCGTGGAGCAGATTCATGGCGTTGGTCACCGCGAATTGCAAAAGGAAGAGGATATTCAAAACCCTAGGAGCAGAGATATATGCAGCGAAAGGAGATAGGGCGAGAGAGACGCAAGAGGTAAAAATGTCGTGTTCCCGCTCGAAGAAGAGCGGAGGCTGTTGAAGTCAAAAATCAAAAATCAAAAATGGGAACCGGCAGATTGTGTATTTATATAGCGGTAGGTACGACACGTCATCCAGTGTGCGTTGGTGTGAGAAAGTTCGTTTTCGACTATTCACTCTCGTTTCAACTTTCCTTGCCTGCTCTAACATTACGGTTCAAAATTTATTGCAGTCGCGTTTCAGGCCAAGATTTCAAAAAAGAACAAACACAAATCGGTAAAAATTATAGCTTAAATTCCTTACGAACGTTACTAAATGATTTTAAAAACATTAAGTACATTCTTTTAAGTATAATATTTTGTAAAATTGGTAATATATGTTTTCTAAAACATAAAGTATAAACATTTTTTATAAGTATGAAGTATAATATCAAAACTTTTAAAATATATTATACTAAAATATAAAGACTATTTTATATACTAATAATTATTATATAAAATGATTTTTAATTTAGTTAATACAGTTGATTATTTCTGTTTTTAAATTTAATTGTTATTTAATAATATTTTGTAACGTTATCATGTTTCATAAATATTATTCTCATAATTTTATTGTTATTCAAATTTATATTGATATTACTATTCAATTATGATTTTAAGGTGTTAAATTTTTTTTTAGACAAAATCGTTCTCGTAGTTCTTGTTTTTTAATACAAGTGATTCGGAAATTTTCACTTAGTCATTGTATTAAAGTGAATATTGATAATGTAACAGAAGATTGTCAAGATTTGGTTACTTGTGATGATATTTTTAGAGATAGCAAAGAGGAAGATGTCGACCTATAATTTTTATGTCAAACTTATGAGAATTATATATGCTATTCAGTATGTTTGGAATGAGAGATTCTCACATCTTTTATTAGAATGTGATTTAGTTTTGATGTGCAAATCTTTTTCTTCTCAAAATATAATTTCTAGAGATATGGAAAAATTTGTTTAAGTCTTTATAGAAGAGATATAGAGTTTAGAGTTTTATATATTAAAAAAAAAAGAAATTATTGTGCTAATAAATTGACTAATGTTTGACAAATAAAAGATATTTTAAATAGGATTATGTTTTATCCTCCAGTATTAATTTTCTTTTTTTTATAATAGATATCAACTACCAATGCATATCAATGCATATATAGGAGGGTTTAGTCTTAGTTAAAAACTCGTGGTGCATTCTTTGTGAATGGGTTTAATTTGGCCCATGATGGTAGAAGTACTAATAAAGAATAAAAAAAACAAAAACAAAATTTTTATTTTAAAATCTTTTAGACTCAATCAAAAATTTACTAAGACAAAACTCAAAAGTTTAAAATCATTCTTTTTTAAATAATTCATGATTAATTAGAAAAAACAATCATAAGCTAACTTAAATAAAAGTGATGCTGTCATGTCTAGCTTCTATGCAAAGCGATGTCATCATTTATTATCAAACATAACTCTAAAATGAATTTGAAATTGCAACAAGAAACCACTTACCACATCCTAAACATACAACATAATATATTCAATAACTTTGAGAAATAAACATATAAAGATATTAATTGTGAAACTATATATTAATGGGTGGGTCACAATGGATAGAATATTAGACTTAACAAACAACAAAAGTCTGAGTTAACCTTACAAAATTAGTTTATAATGTGAGGTCACTCATTTATATACTTTAAATGTGTCTTATTTCTAGTCGATATGAGACTTCAAACACAAATTCATCATTTACCCCTCCCAAAGCTATTCTAACATTGTACTTTATGATGCACTAATTCTACAATTTGTGTCACATATCTATGACCAACATGTATCTGTATATGATATTTTAAGATAATTTATCAAAACTTATTATACTACACATGTATGAGCAAACATTGGTAATCTTAGCATAAGTAATGTGTATGACTGAATACATCTTAGTTACCTAGGCCATCATGTATTTAGTCCAAATATATTCAACCAAAAGGAGACCATCTCTCTCATACTATTGATACTAGTAAAATATGATAAGAATAAAGGGTTAAAACAAGATTAAAAAACCCTAAACCCTAAAACAAGTATGGGTCCATAAACAATAGTACAAATAACACCTTTTACGAGGTATAATGATTGTATTCATTGATTACAACATTTATTATTGTATGCACTTGGCTAACTTTAGCATTAGAGTGTCTTCTGTAGGAAAAAATCTCATTCAACTTAAAAAAAACGAGTATCCTAAAAAAGATGAGTACCTAAACATCTCAGCCTAAAGTGTCAAGTTGGAACTCGGAGTGCTTGGAGTTGAAGTCTTTGCAGAGTATATTCGACTTTGTGAGAATACTTATCAATGGAGTATCAAATATATAAACTAGTAATATATTTATGACGACAAAAGTTTATAAATTTTTATGTTGAAAATATTTAATACATTTTATTTTAATTTGGATTCACACAATAGTAACCATATACTTATCATGTTTTTAGGAGTTTTTCTACATTTTTCAATATGCATATATTATGTATCTTATCTTATTATTTTCAAAAAAGTGTATTGGCGTATCCGATATACATATTGTATTTATGCCTCGACAAGACTAATTTACACTAAAACATCATACCTTATTTTCCCCAGCATCCCTCACCCTCGTACAAAGGGTAATATAAGAGAAGCAAAATTTCCTCCTCTAATAGTTTCCAATGTTTCCATCCGTAATAGTTTTTTCAGCTCCTCCGTTGTAGTAAAAGAAGAAAAAGAAAAAGACAATGCATAGGAAAGGGAACAAATATATGTACTTGATTAAATGTTTTCCCTCTCTTTGCAATGCCTTGACATCCACTTTCGAGCATATGTTATGTTCACTCTAAACTCATGTTGAAAACACTCATTGTCCAATGATAAATTGTGTAACTTGAGTTCAAAGTGCACATAGTAATGTTCATAAGTGAATGTCAAAGGCGTTGCAAAGAGAGCGAATAAAACTAATCAAGTAGACACATTGTGAACTTGATATGTCATTCTTATCGAATTAAGATATTAAAATGTCCAATTCTCTTATTATTAGGACTTTTCATTATTAAAATGCAATTGACTTTTTTATTTTAAACTATAACAATCTCAGACACTGATCACATGCAAGAAGGGTATTCTATATCAATCTTAGACACATTCATGGTCTTACTTTCCCCAATCTTAATTAATAAGAACTCAAATAATGAGTTCTTAGTATGAAAGTATGAAGACATGCAAGTTACTAACACATTCAAGCATTGGAGACAAATGCATGAAAACTTCAAATGAACATCTTAGAAATATGATTAAGCATTTTGATGAATGCAAATTTATGCCCTTATTTATCCTTTATGTTGTGTTCACTTGGATGAGATGATTTGAGATAGAGTGAGTGTATGGATTTGAGGGTAAATTTTTTGTTGTTTATTTGAGTGGATTTGGAGGTAAGTGAGAGTGGATTTGAAAGTAAAGTTTGTGAGAATTAGTGTAGGATTTGATTGATGTGATAGATAAAAAAATTTTGTTTAATTGGTAAAAATTGAAGATTACCAAAGTACCCCTAGTTATAAAAGTAATATAAAATGATAATTGTTAATGTTATATTTAATTGTAAAAATATTTATAAAGAAAATAAAATAAAATTAATTTTAAAAATGTAAAATAATTATAATTTAGTAAATTGAAATTATTTTTTTTAGTAAATTGTAATTTAGTAAATGTAAAAATATTCATCATTACCACAACCACATGTATACGTATTCATTCTCTTCTGCCACCTTAATTCTTCATTTCAACACATGTCAACATCTGCATATGCGTGTCATCCTATGACCAAATCTCCATGCATGTTCTAAGGACCTACCCCTAACATCCTTCACTTCATTCATCATCCATCACAAGTACTACTACAATATTCTATCCAGTACACCATGGCCACGAAAAAGTGGAATCGAATACAAAGGATCCATAACCGAATACAAACATAGTGTTCTATTTCGAATGCACGGGAACCGAATACAAAAAGCTGAGAACCAAATACAAGGCTATGTTATTTTTCTTTAATGCACTGGAACCAGATACATCAAATCTGGAATCGGATACTCG
This sequence comes from Vigna angularis, assembly GCF_016808095.1. Classification (NCBI taxonomy): domain Eukaryota; kingdom Viridiplantae; phylum Streptophyta; class Magnoliopsida; order Fabales; family Fabaceae; genus Vigna; species Vigna angularis. The sequence continues at coordinate 13,397,262 of NC_068976.1, read as the reverse complement.
ACCCTCAGAAGGGCAAACATGACATTGCAAACCAATTCACTCCAAATCTCATGGTATCAGCGAGTGATAAAAAAGACACATATCCCGCAAATCAACACAATTACTTCTTTGCATATCCATAGAAACGAACACACTTAGTCTCGCAAATCTGCGCTCCTATTCTCTTGTCAACAGTTAAATCAGCTGAAGTGAACAAAAATTGGTTTTTGATTGGTTTTTGTGCTTTTAGAATTTTTTAATTAAGATTTATTATATTTAGGTTTATTGAGCATGAGATACAAAAATATATAAAAAAAAAAATTTCAATTGCATAAATGTTCTTTTGATATTTTGAGGCATAAGTCGAGTTCATGGAGGTGTTAAAATAAATTGATTAAAGATTCATGACACCTTAAATGTAAATTCAAGAATGAAAAATAATCAAAACAAAAAAACTTCAAACCAAACATTACATGAAGAAGGCAAGAAAAACATGAAAAAGTGAAGAAATTTTGGCTAAGTCGGGAATAGGGAATGAGCAACAAAAATTAGACCATGTAGTTTTCTTTTTTCTTTTCAAAAATATGTTTTGATGATTAAAAAATATTTATGATGAAAGATACTTTAACGAAAATATATATTTATATATTTTAGTTGATATTTTAAAATAATGATCTTATTTAATTATATAAGTAAATATAAAAAAGTATTATTTACCAAATCTTATTTAATATGGCAAGATATTCTTAAATCTTTCTAGATATCCATAACAACCAAATATATCCTCAAGAGGAAAATGAGTTATTTAGAAGATAATTGCAGAAGATTACATTATCATAAAAGAGATTTCATCAACAGAAATACCAGACTCAAAGCTCAATCAAATTCTATAAAGCGAGACATTAATTAATTTGAAATTTTAGACAAAAAAATCAATAATAATAATCTTTAGAAAAACAATGATGAATCTTATTTGGAAAAAGCAATGGAAATAACCTATTTTTTTTATTATTACTTTTATCTATTTTTATCTTTTTTCAAATTTAATTTCTTTCATTCATTTATTACTATTTTATCTAATCTCTTATTTATTTTGTTTATCTTAATATCTTTATACTATTTTTTATTTTATTTGACCAGCGCTTTTAGTGTATAGTGTTTATAACGACTAACTTGTTAGGAATCAATTTCATGTTTGTTAGGAGACGACTTTGGGTTATCTTTACCTATAGTAATCTTTTGGCTACTTTCTTAAAAAATACTAAATTTGTTACATATAAGTAGTATTAATTTGATCGCTTTAATAACAACGTTATTACATTTGCAACTATCAATAGAAATACTCAAACATGTAGCTATCATACATTTTAACTCAAGATTTTGCAGCTTTATGACTTAATAAACAATGACACACAACAAGCAACTTTTTACACATTTAAAGACATGAAAACAACAACTCAAACATGTTGTCTAGACCTTAATTTCATGCCTAAACAACAGCACATATAACAACTTAAACCTTTAGTTCAGACCAACAATTCAAACCCAAACAGTAGTACAAATAACAACTCAAACCTTATTGCCCAACCACCAAAGCATGCCTAAATCAATAGTCAGGATGTAGATATCAATAGAAACACTCAAACATGTAGTTATCATACATTTTAACTCAAGATTTTGTAGCTTTATGACTTAGTATACCAAGACACACAACAAGCAACATTTTAAGCATTTAAAGACATGAAAACAACAACTCAAACTTGTAGTCTAGACTAAGAATTCAAGCCCAAAAAGCAGCATAAATAACAACTTAAACCTTATTGTTCCAACCACCAAAGCATGCCTAAAACAACTGTCAAGATTTAGCAAATTTTGAAAATTTAAATTTTACAAACAACGTCAATTTAAAAAAGAAAAGAAGAAAGATAACAACATATGTAATGATTCTAACTATAGAAGATCCAAGAACAATAATGAAAAATAAAGAATAAAATAAGGGCATCCAACAAGGATGACCATTATTGAAAAATGGAAAAAGAAAATGATAAAGTTTACATGGAATGAAGAAAACCATAAAACATTTGCACACCATCCTCCAAAGTGGGGGTAGAACGTCACCCATTATCGCCACGACCAAATCACTATTGTCAACGAAGTCTTACTCTGTTGTTGTGCACACTAGGACAACCTTGACGGTCTTTGTTCCTTACAACAACACAACGATGATCAACGAGGGTGACAAGGCATTGCGAATAGATTACTCGGTTGAGATCACCATCAAATATCCCCGAAGATCCAACATAGAGACGTCAATGTCCACACTTGTAATCACTCTTGACAAAAGCCAAAAGCTCACTCAAAGTTGAGATTTTGAAGACCATATTGAGTTGGGGGAATGAAGTATGGGAAATTGGGACATTAGGAAAAAAGAATTTAAGGCGAATTTTGGAAATTTGAGAAAGGGGAAGACTAGGGATGCTCGCAAACTCAAAAATGGATGAAACATATCCTATGAATATAGAAATCATTTGAATTCTCTCACTCAATTACCAACAATTCGCATTCATCAATAAACAATTGAGACAACCTTATCGATGGAAAATTTATTGAAAGATAATTGGTCCACAATTATCCAAATAACTAACCAACAAAAATTTCTATAGGCAAAATATCAAAATTCATCAATAATTTTTCTCGATACATTGCCAACATATTTTCATTTTTCAGTAAATTTTTGTGTTCCAATTTAGTATTTATGGTAGTGATGGAATAAGAAATACAATAGATACAAGTTTTTAAAATAAGTTGAAATAACCGGAAAAAAGAAAGTGAAAGATTAAAAGTATTAAGTTATAGAAAAACATAGACAAAAGTACGTGAAAAAAAATATTATGCATTATACTATTTTATTTCACTTTCTTCTTTCAAAATATTATAATTTATCGTGGTCACTGTTTTTCCTTTCTCTTATTTATCATTTACCATTATATTTACTTTTCTCTCCTTCCTTAAAAAAGTCAAAACATAAGAAAATCAAGTGTAATAATTGAATGTAACCAATATAATAAAGAAATAAAAAAACCCATTTTTAACTTGAGTAAAATTAATTTCAATGAAATTTATTTAAATTAATCTTATTTATAAACTTATACCGTATAACGAATTTTTAAGAAAAATAAAACACAAAAGTAGTTCGACATTGTTTTGGCTATTACTTTTTATATTTCTATATTTTCTTCATACACTATCACAAATTATGAGAAATGTGAAAAATATTCTTCCATACGATTCGGTTTGGTTGGGAACATTTAGTATTGAGTTATTTAAAAAATTCCCAGATATCATAATTTGAAAGCTAAAAAATTAAATGTTGTGTTTTATATGGTATAATTTAAAAAATTATTCTTTTAACATTGTTTAATAATCTAGATCGTACAATCTTTAATTGAAAAAAATTAATTCTAAATTACATAATTCAGATTTTGAAACAATATTAAAAATGTCATTTTAAATTATACAATTCAAAATACAATATTTAACTTTTAAATTTTAAATGGTTGAATTTAAAAAACTTTCTTACAATCAGCAAGGAAGGATGCTTTTACATCTCTCACAATCATAAAGGTGTACAAGCAAACATAGAGGTTCGGAAAGTAAAAACCCACTTTTGGTTTTTGTCCATTGAATAGAATTAATCACAATCACAGCGCCCACGCCATTTGGAATTTATAAAGTACATATTTCAATTGTGTTTAAGACTTTGAACATTTGCAGAATTAGTTTTAATTTTACGTAATTTCTGTTTCGAGCATTTCTATTTCAGGAAATTAAATGTTAAAAAGAATTTAATAGTTTGGATCAATATACAAATATCTGTTGGTAAAGAAGTTAAAAACTATTTACTAATAAACTTCTAACACTATCACCGAAATTTAAAATCATTTCAACTTAAACCCAGTTTTCAATACCCATTATAAAGAACTAATATCAGAACAATTACAATTTAACAATTGGTGTCAAGTTACCTGAAATAAGAAAATTAAAACTGGTTCAACATGAGTACACAATAAATTAATACCACTTTTTAAAAAATAAATTAACATAATTTAAACTCACCGAAACAGAAACATGACTATAAGATAATGTATGCATTCAAACTCATGACACCTCAAAAGGCAACACCTGAGAGACAGAAACAGTGCAACTTCCTAAAGTTTTCAAGCTACCTAAAAGCTCAGGTTAATTAATATTAAATATTCTTTACATAATCAATTGTGCCTCACGATATTTTAAATTTTCAGGTAAACCCATCAAAGATCATCAATGAAGACTTGAATATTCCAGAGACCATGCTATTTATTTTAGTTCTGTAAATGTTTTACCACCAAGAAAAAGTTACAGAGCTTGCATTCATTTTTCAACCGGTGAAAATTGTTCAATTGATGACACTGAACGCATTAAACATTTTTGAGTCAACATGGCACGGAAACCAATGGCATATCTGAGCCCTGGCAGAGGAAGCCAATGACCCAAAATTTGATGAAATAATTTCATGGCACTTTACTGAACAAATGGCCTGAGGTAATAAAAGAGGTAATGGATGGACTCTGCAGAAAACTGGCAGCACTCAGACAGATCACTGATACCAGGCCAGCTAAGAATCGATGCATTATTGATGTTCACAGATTATGTAATGCTTCTTCTCCCTACCATTAAGACCTTTGCTTACCCCACGTTCTGCACATTGGCCCCAGAACCTTAACTTTTACTTCTGCAACCTTGTGTGCTACCAAACAAGTACAAGTATTTGGTTACCACTTCACCTTTCAAATTGTGGTGCTCATACATCCATATCTTTTTCCTGTTCAAATCAACAAGGCTAAAGCTAGTACTAAAACTTTTATAAACATTTTCATTACCTTGTACCTACCCTTCATCCCACATTTTTTTTTCTCTTTTTTGGGTTTTAATATACATGATTAATTGTTGGACTTGATTTTCATGACTCACTCACTCACTCACTGTTCTGAGAGATTACTTCTCCAAACTTGAGGAAGAGCTGTGCATCTGAGGTGCTCATTGAGGGGCAGTTCACCAAGTGTGGAGTCTTGAGGTTTGCATACTCGTCCATGTAGCATGGCACTTTGGCAGATGGGTTTGGAGCAGGAGGTGGTGCAGCTGGTTGTTTTGGAGGAGTGTTTGATGGCACAAGGCTCCCAAGTACTCTTGTCACTTCGTGCATTGTAGGTCTGTCAGCTGGCTGCCTCTTTGTGCATAATAGAGCGAGCTGGTACACCTTCTTCACAGCTCCAAGGTCTTTGCATGTGGCAGTAATGTCTTGATCAACTGTTTCCATTACAGCATTGGTTGCTGCCTTGGACAAAATCTGCACAAACATGAGCCATTGCTATGTATGTGAACAAGACAGACAAGAATCAAGTGTTAACAATAAGTTAACAGTTATTTATAGCTACTAGATTTTGCAATCTTGAATCATAAGTGCAGTTCCATGGATGTGTATTTGGTGTTCTCAATCAAAATTGAATTTTTAACTAAGTAATCTTCTTAATAGAATGTTGTCATTGATTTCCAAAATATATACCTAAGCCCATGAAAATGTGTAGTAGACTCACCAGATGGTGGAGGTTGGATTCATTGTCAACAGCTTTCCTTCCAGTTAGCAACTCAAGTAAAACGATGCCGTAACTGTACACATCAGACTTCTCAGTAAGACGGGAAGTTCTAGCATACTCAGGGTCTATGTAGCCAATTGTGCCCATTATGTAAGTAGAAGTATGAGACTTTGTGGGGCAGAGGCTTTTGGCAATGCCAAAATCAGTGAGATGGGGCTCAAAGTCTGCGTCCAATAAAATGTTGGATGATTTCACATCCCTGTGGATTATTCTAGGACTGCAATCATGGTGTAGATATGCAAGCCCTTGTGCTGCTCCAAGTGCTATTTTTAGACGCAGATCCCAGTCAAGCTTTTTCTTCTTAGTAGGTCCTGAAAACAGATACACAAGTAAGCCAGATACGTAATAGAATCATTGACGCTGTGATCAGGCTAGTAATGTGGCATGCAGAAACCTACTTACCATAACAAAACTACGGGGTAAGATAGCACTATATGATATTATGATACCTTCTAACAATGGCTTAATGGTTTCTTCTTCTAACAGTATTTATATATTTCATTATTTACAAGCTGTATGCAGCAAACCAAAAAGAATACAGCTGAAAGACTCACATGAAACAAGAAACTTCAATAAATGACTTAGTCATACACCTTCTATCAGTATGCTCTTTATAAAGTAATTTTCTATTTAAGAGGAGATTCTGGCTGAGACTACTTCTTAATGAAGGGTTCTATGCATTACAAAAGACTAGAAAAAGATATAGCTTGTATTTACCATGAAGAAGATCCCACAGACTGCCATTTTCCATGTAGTCATAAAACAGAAGGTGGCCATAAGGGGACAAAGAGTAGCCTTGGAGACTGACCAGATTCCGGTGCTTAATGCTGCCAACAGTCTCAAGTTCAGTTTCAAATTCTTTAATGCATTGGGGATAGTGAGAATAGATCCTCTTGATAGCCACTGGCTTGCAATTCTTGAGAACACATTTATAAACTGTACTTGACGCACCATATCCAATTATATACTTCTCACTCAAGTTTTCTGTCATCCTCATGATATCTTCATACACATGAAGTGCCATATTCATATGAAGAATCACTAGTTTTGGAGGCGAGTAATTAACTGTCAATTCCATAGTTCGTGAAGTCAGTAACTCGTCAAATTATGTTTCAATGGGTAGAGTGCAATAAAATACTGCCAGATGATTATAAACCTTACAAAATCCAATAGAGTTAAAAGTTGGCATGTAAACTTTAATGCATACAATTACACAATCCAATCAATTTCAGATTTTTTCGCACTGCTGGCTTAAGGTTAGGTACACTAAAGTATCTATAGACAGCTCAAATCTACAAAAAACCCAGCTTGCTCTTTGAACCTATGCTGATTGAAGGCTACAACTTACAATGTGAGGATGAAACAAAGATAAGTACCTGGTTTGTCAAGTGATCCATCATGAAAAGGAGGACTGTGTGGTCGGCAAGCTGCCAGCAATACCATTAGAAGAATCACAAGGGCACCGAGAGTAATTCCAAGAATGGCTGCCTTAGATAATGTAACTGCACAGTCAATAAAATAGATTAGCTTATTCTGCATAATTTAAACCCAAAATCCTTTCATCTATTGAATAAAAGAATATCAGAGAGATAACACAGCATCTCTTTTTGACCTCCTTTCTATGCATTGTGAAAGATAAAAGCAACAGGAAATTCCTGCAAAGTGCAACAGCTCACCTCGCTCTGCAGGTCGAGAACCATGGCACGGCAAATTCAGCCAATTACCACAAAGACCAGGGTTTCCGATGAAACTGAAAGAAAAAAGGTTGTACTCATGAATCCAGAACATGTCTATGAACTTAAAAGGTGATAAAGACAATTTAAACAGTGAATGACACTCACCTATCAGGGGGAAACCTGGTAAAGTTGTTACTAGTGGGGATAACACCAAATAGTTTGTTATAGGACACATTACTAAAAAATTCACAAGAAAACTTCAACTTATTAGGCCAGAGAGACATTGTCTATTAGAAATCTCAACAAAATCATTAATTTGAAAGCTAAACTTACAGCACAGAGAGAGTAAGGCAATTCGAAAGTGATGCAACATCACCAGTTAATTTGTTGTTTTCAAGTCTCCTGCATATCATTTGAAACCAAAAATAATTATAAATATCAATCTAATAGCACAATTACCAAAGTCAATAATCATCCACCATATTGACATGTGAAAAACAACACAGTTAATTTGAAGCTATTAAGTTCTATTACACAAAAACAAAAGTCTATATTTAAGTTAGATGAAGATGAATAACTAATTATTGGGAAATTTATCAACTAATCAATATAACCCAAAGTAAAGAGAATTCCAAAGTCACATTTGCAGATTCAAAACCTTGACATCTTTATGAGCAATTAAATACAAAGGCAGATTTAATTACAGCACGAGATTACCCATAACAATAAAACTACCATCAAGAATACATAATTTGTTAACAAAAGCATTTTAGAATATGAAACAAAATTGGAAAAGATGCAAATGAAGCTTACAATGATAGCATGTTCTGAAGCTGGCTAAGTTCTTCAGGAATAAGGCCAGAGAGTTCATTATTTGAAAGATCACTGTTGACAGAATCACGTAGAATAACAGTCACGAAAACAACAACAAAGAAATAATATTTACTTTATAATGGCTTACATTTCCATGACACTTCTAAGATTTCCAAATTCTGCTGGAATAACTCCTGTCAAATTGTTTCTGCTTAGATTCCTAACAAAATGAATATCAGCTATCAGTAAGAAGAAATAGCCCATATTCCAAACATGACTACGCAGTTAACTCACAACTTCAGAAGATGTTCCAAGTCACCAAGGGAAGAAGGAATGGATCCAACTAAATGATTGTTTGAAATATCCCTGTGGAGGAAATAATTTTTTAGTACAAATTTAAAGATGTCGGTGCAAAGAGATAACTTGAATAGTTCATACTCACAACGTATCCAAATTACCAATCCGTGACAGTTCAATTGGAATTGCACCCTGAAGATTGTTGGAAGAAAGATTCCTGAGGATGACCATAACAATGTCATGAAGCCATAATAACCAATTAAACAAAAGGATAATTGGTTGAGGCATGGTAGTTAAGTGTGCTTGCAGGAATTGGCGTGTGCTTCAACGTGTTTATAGGAAAGACAGCATTAAAAGAAGAAAACAACAGAATAGCAAGTCCATTAAGGTAAATGTTGCTCATGTATAAAGGTGAAACTTACAAAGAGGTCATGCTCTCCAAGCTTTGCAAAGCAGGGGGAATTGTTCCATTCAACTTGTTTCCATGCACATTGCTAAAAGGGTATGAAAGTGTCACCTTAACGCATTAGATAAACTACATTGTAACAAAGTACTAGTGCAAGTTTAGTTGCTTACAGGCTGTTGAGATTTTTGCAGGAGCTAATATTACTAGGAATTGTTCCTTCGAGATTGTTATTAGCAACATTTCTGCAAGAATGATGGGTGACTCATAAAACTTACAGAAAAAGCAAACAAAATTGACACTTCAAGGTAACCACTCTTACAAGTCAAACAAATCAGTAAGTTTTCCAAGCTCAGGGGGAATATGTCCACTTAAATGATTGTCATTCAGTTCTCTGCAATAGGAAAATCATAGAAGGTTAATTCTAGAATAAAATTCCATCCAGTTGAGACCAGTGAACTAACAAGAACTGCCTTGAGGCAGTATGTCATTTTGCAAAGAGAATTTAGGTAAAACATAATGTCACATGCAATAAAATAAATTCCATATATAAGGTTTCCAAGTTCAAAATCAACTGAAATAATTTGAGTGGCAACTACTTGCTCAAGCAACTTACAAATAGTGAAGTTTTGTCATATTTCCAAGCTCCGGAGGAATGAAGCCAGTCAGCTTGTTTCCATGCAAGTATCTACAAACAATTAAAAAATTGTGCTTAACGCAGAAGTGAATCTAGAAGCTTTCACATAGTTGTTGATATGAACAATTTATATCAAAGTCATCCATTAGATGTAAATGTAAAACCATTAGCTTATGCATACAGTTTTTCTGTGTAGGTCAGATTTCCCAAGATAGGAGGAATTGGTCCACTTAACATGTTACAACTCAAGTCTCTGCATAGGAAATTTGGAATAAAACCAATGTTAAAGGAGCATCAGTGAGAAAACGTAGTCAATTATCAAATTTCCCAAGTCACGTTCTAGAAATTACTATCAAACAATGCTTACAAGACAGCAAGTGCTTGCATGAGACCAATCACCGATGGAATATGTCCAGAGAGTTTATTGCCTTGCAATGACCTACCAAATTTAAGAAAATCTATCAAGAAATTCCTAGACAAGTAAAGTGAAAGGCCAAATCTCATGCTTGTAAGAACTCAAAAAATTCATGCAACACGTACAAAGTGGCTATTTGCAAGAATCCAATATTGAATGGTATCTCTCCAGTTAGCTGGTTGTAGGATAAATCCCTGGCATCAACGGAAGACATAAGAAAGGTAAAAGGAAAACAAGACCAAGTATGGCAGAGCCTTTCATGCAATTGGATTACATACAAAACCTGGAAGGTAGTACAATTGCCAATGTTTTCCGGAATACTTCCTGTCAGGCTATTGTTTCTCACATCACTACAAAAAAGGAGAAAGACAAGCATAAACATTTTTGAAGCTTTGATTATAAAAGACAGTGATTGTGCAACTTACAAATACCACAGCCCAGTTAACTGGCACATATCTGGTGATAGTGAACCAATCAAATTGTTCCCTCTCAAGCCCCTATCAAATGGATAAGGAAGGAAGGAAAAAAAAAAGTCAACACTAAGTTTATGAAATAACAATTTCATTTGCAAATTGTTTATACTCACATATACTGCAAAACTTCGTTCCAGTATATAAGCCTTGGTATTTCCCCACTAAGATTATTTTGAGCCAGGTCTCTATAAAACATTTTCCAGTAGTCCAGAAAGTCAGTTATAGAGTCTAAAATAAGAGAGAAATGAGGAATGAGAAATACAAGAACGACTTACAGAATCTTCAAATTAGGAATCTGAGACAAAGTTGAAGGAATTGGTCCAATCAACTGGTTGTTCTTCAAAATCCTAAGATACAATTTACATAAAATCAAAAACCTGTCATAACCTCTTCCCAGGATAAAAAATTTCATTTGAATGGAAATGCCATAAAATACTCACAGATTCTCTAGTTGTTTCAACTTAGAAATAGAAAACGGGATATCCCCTCTAATTTCATTAAATGACAAGTCCCTGAAAACACGATAAATATCAAAGTTTCAAGTAAGTCGCTGTGTGGTATAAATATAAACTGAACTCAGTTCAAGGGAGGAACGTACAAGTTCTTCAATGAAGAACAGTCACCAATCTCATCTGGCATCTGCCCCGATAACCTGTTTTCTCTCAGGTCACTAAATAGAAAAAAGGAAGAAAGCATAAGCAAGACAATACAAATGCCTAAACTACATCACTGTACCAAAAACGGACGAAGGAGAGTAACAATTACATAGAGACCAAGCTCTGAAGCTTCCCTATTGCAGGTGAAATTTCCCCATCAAGATTCAATCCAGAAAGATTGCTGCAAAAAATAAAAGCGTAAGAGATCAGAGAAAAGAAAACCGGTATATACGATGTACAAGGACAAAGTAACTCACAGTGCAACAACATTAAATGTGACATTGTCGCATGTTATCCCTCTCCAGGCACAATAATCTGATGATGGTGAGTCTGTCCAATCGTATAGAACGTTGTCCACATCCCTGAATGACTTCTTTATCTCCAACATCGTTGATCCTGCAATGGAAATATCCAAAGTCCAGACATCAAACCATGAAGAACATAGTTAGAAGCTTGAAGCCAAGGAGAGTCAAGTCCTTCCTTATAACATCAGTAAACTCGTTGTCTAGACACTGAATTCTACACAAGTTAGTATATTATGCTATACAAAACCTCATTTTTATCGAAAATTCATTTCTACAATGTGAAACATGCAAACCAAGCATAAGTAAGTAGTAGATGTAGCATACTCGTTCCACCAATGAGAAAAATAGACAACAGAATTAAAAGAAGCAAAAGATCCCAAAAGCAACCAAGTCAAACTCAAAATTCGCGGGACAAAAGATGACGTTTAAAAATAAATGGACCAACTGAAAACAGCAGAGGAAGTGCCATGCTTGTCTGCGAAGAGAAAAAGAAAAAAAAAACTTGTTTTTCCGACACCCTTCACCAAGAAAATGAAACGAGAGAGAAGAACACACGAAGGGTAATAGGCTACTAACAATGGCACTCACAAGTCATACACCTCTCTGTTAAGAACTACATAACCACAACAACTTTCAACATTGTTAAGCTCCCATTCTCCCTCCCCATAAAAACTGACAGCAATAGCCATGCCAAAGAATCCAAACACACAAACAGAAACTTGAAACTGTAAACAACACTCACCATCATCAGATTGCACAGAGTTAACACTCAAACAAAATAGCAAAGGCAAAATGAGGACCCCAAATCGAAATGCCATGGCAGCAACTGCAGGACTTCAACTTCACACGAGCCTAACCATGAAATCACTCACAACCACCACCAAGCTCTTGTTCATACGCAAGGAACCAGGGAACAGAAACAAAAAAGGGTCTTACGCCTAGTGACACTGAGCACCACTCAACTTAATTGTGGCTAGAGATAAAAAGGTAGTTGTAAGATGGGTTTTGTTTGAGACTTGTATTCTTCTTCTGTGCACCCTTCTTAAGCTTTTTATGCAATTACAATTACAATTACAATTGGATTTGCATATAACAGAACAAGTCCACAGCTTTGGCTGTGCAATCACATCGTTCTGCCACAAACATCACTCCCTAACACAAGATGCAGGAGGAAAAAGAGAAGAGAGAGAGAAAAAAAATCACTCAAAAAAAAAAAAGAGAGATAGAAGAAAATTATTTCACACATAAAGTTAAAACCATCTGCCACCATTTCTGCTACAAACCTGCACACTCTGCACACACACTCTCTCTCTCCACCCTCCTAACTTTCTCTCTTTTTACACTCGTTTTCTCTCTCTCTCCTCCTAACTGTTATGCCAGTAGTGTTATGCCGTATAGTAAATAAACACTGTAGACTGTGCTATGCTGTGCCATTGGTTTTAACTTTTGATTCCCAGGGGTCACTTTCTGTGTGGTTTTTGCTATTGCATTATCTGCAAGAGTTTATGGGGAAATGGGTCATGTATGTAAGAACTGGGGACACTGATATAGATTTCTTGTTACATTATTTCATATAGTTTTTATCAACTAACAAAATAAATAAAAAAAGCATCTTTCAAAATTTTTTCTTTACTACACTTTTTATTCATGTTCTATGCTTACATAATCTCAGTTCTCCATACATATAATGATAGGGAAGATTAAAATCATTCGACCGTTACATTTGAAATATTAATTTGCCCAATTAAAATCTAAAATACTAAACTTTTACACTCAAAAAGTTCAATTTTTAAAATAAAAAGGTTAAACTATTAATGATAAACTCTTTCTACATTTTCTAATTAATAAGCTAGTATAAATAGTATGAATAAAATATGTCATTTTCAATGAGTAGTGCAATCCATTTGAGATGACAGGGACATCTTTCTCTTTCTGGATTTTTCTTTTTTGCTAGTCTCATTAGCATTGGATTCAAGTTCATGATATTATGTTTTTTTTTTCTCCCTTCAATTTATTTAATTTTCCTATTTATCTCAAATCCTCTTTCTCTTTCTCTCTTATCGTCTTATTTATTTATCTAATTTGTTTGGTGGTTATGCATTCTCGTATTAATTGTGTATGGTTTAACACTGTCTCTGTGATTGCTCAGAGGAATTCTCTAGTGCTTTGTTTTCATCAAATTTTGAAGTTAATGGAAAAAAGAAAGTATATAATAAAAAAAATATAAAAGTATTTTGGTCTAAAAAGCAGAGTATGTTGACATTGGGAAGGTAGGAAGAGGTAAAGGTTGAAAGAAAAGGTGACAAAATTTACTGCATGTCCCTATCAAACAATTATCTGAATAGTGACATTCAACTGTTAAAAACACACTCTTGTTCTTGTTTCTTGTTAATTAGTTGTGGTTCCAATTTGGAGAGAGAAACAAAGAAGATTATGATTTTTTCTTGTAAGCCAGCAACAAAAATATATGGATATTGGATAGCCCCACATAAACATTACTTAACTCACTGATCATATCAAGTAATAAAATAATCTTTGACACTTAATAATATGATTATTTTTCTAATATTTTTTTCTTCTGCATAATTGTATTTACTGTTTTTATTTCTATATGAGAAAGTACTGTAATCAGTACAAATCCCCTTTCGGAACTGCTTTTATTACACTTCTTTACATATATAGTAGACTTTAAGGACTCATTGAATGTTTAGTAATTTAATTATGATGTTTGAAATTGGAGAGTTGTTTCTGAATTTGTATAACAGAGATTAAAAAATTGATAAAAGTGGTGAGGCTGTTTACTCTAATAAATTAAGATAATTTTATTTTATTTTAATTTGAAATTTTAAAATGTGTTTTATAGGATTTTTTGAATGATTGTTATTCGTATAATCAGTATGATACTTTTATATGAGATGGCGTTTAATTGGTGTTTCGGCTGTGATCCGGGCGGACCATGCTAAAACTCACGAACTTACTGGCGATGGCGGACGGGCGGGCGACGAAGATGAACGAACGGGCGACTGATGGCGAATGCTGGAGCCGGGCGGATGAGCGATCACGAACCGAAGCAAGCTTCACTGGCGGGCGGCACCAAGATGAACGATCGCTCTGTGCTCCAAACTGGGCGGACGTCCTCCAATCCGGACGCTCGCTCTCTGCACCAAGCTGGACGGGCGTCCTCCCCTCCTGGCGGATGATCCTTCGCTTTCTGCTCCAAACCGGGCGGGCGTCCTTCCTCTCCTTAGCGCTGCTCCACCCTCCCAGTTGGGGAGGGGCCGGGTACCTGCTAAAGGCACTCCGACGCTCAAGTCAGTAATATGACAGGGCATTGAATAATGCATGCATGAGTTGCGTTCTAAGCAATCTGTCCAGAAATCATACCTGAGACCTTTATTTATACTGATCGTAATGGGCTTTTACCTTTTGGGGGCCTGGAAACGGCCCAATAATACCTTAATCTTTATTAAGGACTTAATGTGTCATTAGCATTTAACCGTGTAATCAGCGAAGTGCGTCGGTTGGGAATGATGGTCGGTCAGGGATGTTACCCTAGGTGGGCGTCCAGCTCTTGGGCGGACGATCCTTTGCTTGGGCGGACGTCCTTTGCTTGGGTGGACGTCCAATCCTTGGGCGGTCGTCCAGCTCTTGGGCGGACGTCCAGTCCTTGGGCGAACGTCCTACGTCTTGGGCGAACGTCCAGCTCTTGGGCGGACGTCCAGTCCTTGGGCGAACGTCCTACGTCTTGGGCGAACGTCCAGCTCTTGGGCGGACGTCCAGTCCTTGGGCGAACGTCCTACGTCTTGGGCGAACGTCCAGCTCTTGGGCGGACGTTCCACATTGGGCGGACGCCCCACATTGGGCGGACTCTCCACATTGGCGGACGCTCCACACTGGGCGGACGCTCCACACTGGCGGACGCTCCACATTGGCGGACATGCCAACCTTGGGCGGACGTCCACCTCTCAGATGGTTGGCCGCTCGTTCGGTCATCATTCCTGGGCGGACGTCCTTGGACGGTCGTCCAGTTTCTAAGGACGGACGGTCCTAGACTATTTGGCGGACGTCCGGATTACTGGGCGGGCGTGTCTTATGCCGGGAGGACCTATCAGTACAATTGGAAAGAGTAATTTTATTCATAACTTGTGTATAAAGTATGAATGTTTACCAAAGATTTATCTTTTGAGTTAAATGTTTCCGTACTAACATCTATTTTGTAGCATTTGCATTTTGTGAATGATCATTAATTGTTTTCAATCCATGTACATTCTTAATATATGTTGTAGTTAATAGTAGTTGGTAGTTTTGAAGGCCAATAAAATAAGTTAGTTAATTCCTTTTAGTGAATCAAGTAATGAACTGGCTTAGCAAGAGGTGTTGAAATATTATTTTAATGACTTTGTTTTTTTCATTTCAATTTGTAATATCTAAAATAGTTTTCGATTCTTTAATATACACATATAAATCCTACTTTAACACAACTCAAATCTTAAAAGGGAATTAAGTAAGCAAAAACATATGATATTAAATATATTTTTCTTTTACTTAGATACTGATGTTACTTTATTTTAATAATTTTTTAATTAATGAATGATGTAGTGAAATCTTACCATCAGATTTTCACTAGTGCAGAACGGGCTATAGACGTCCGTTATGTAGGACTTTTGACGTTCGACCTCCAACGGAAGTCTATGCGGGTGACGTCTATGTAGACGTCCGTTGTGTCAGGCCGGACGTTTATATAAACGTCCGTTGTGTCAGGCCGGACGTCTATATAAACGTCCGTTATATCAGGCCGAACATTTATATAGACGTCCGTTGTGTCAGGCCGGACGTCTATATAGACATCCACATAGACGTCCGGCGCCTCGACCCTTGACGTCTACTTGGCTGTATTGTTAGCGGTAGGGGCTGGGGGGTTGGACGTCCGTTTGTGCACTGCCGGAACAGCCTAAGAATGTAGCCCAAAAACAGTCAAAGAGAGGGAAATCGAGGAGGGAACGACATAAAACGTAGCCCAAAAACAATCAAAGAATCCGCCCAAGAACACACAAGAGACTGCAAAAAAACGTACCGAAAACGATTTTTAATCGGTTCAAATCAAAGGTATTTCATCACAGAGCAATGTAATCGGATTGAAAGTCAATTTAAACGGTCCAAAAGAGAGAAAACGCACCTGGAAAATCAATGGCGCAGACAGCGTTCGCGGGGGGAAGACAAGCGTAACTGCTCGCGGGTTCGCGTTTACAATATTAATACTGTTATAGACGTCCGCGCCCTCCCAGGACGGACGTTCAAGTGGATGACATGGGGAGTTGAAACGTTCAGTGTTCAGCCTAGTGAACGTCCGCCCCCCTCCCACGGACGTCTATAATATTATAGACGTCCGCGCCCTCCCAGGACGGACGTTCAAGTGGCTGACATGGGGAGTTGAAACGAGCCAATTTTGCACTAGTGAACGTCCGCCCCCATCCCACAGACGTCTATTATATTATAAACGTGTGCGCCCTCCCAGGACGAACGTTCAAGTGGCTGACATGGGGAGTTGAAACGAGCCAATTCTGCACTAGTGAACGTCCGCCCCCCTCCCACGGACGTCTATAATATTATAAACGTCTGCGCCCTCCCAGGACGGACGTTCAAGTGGCTGACATGGGGAGTTGAACCTGTCAGCCTCTTGAACGTCCGTCCTGGAGGGGGACGGACGTCTACTATATATAGACGTCCGTCCCCCTCCAGGACGAATGTTCAAAAGGCTGACTGGTGGAGTTGAAGAGTTGATTGATTCAGCCTTTTGAACGTCCGTCCTGGAGGGGGCCGGACGTCTATATATAGTAGACGTCCGGCCCCCTCAAGGAGGGATGTTCAAGAGGCTGACAGGGTAGTTGAACCCGTCAGTCTTTTGAACGTCCGTCCTTGAGGGGGCCGGACGTTTACTATATATAGACGTCCGGCCCCCTCCAGGACGGACGTTCAAAAGGCTGAATCTTCAACTCTCCCGTCAGCCTTTTGAACGTCCGTTAGAGGGGCCGGACGTCTACTATATTATAGACGTCCAGCCCCCTCCAGGACGGACGTCTACACACTCAATTATTTACATTTATGCCACCGGTCAATTATTTACGTTGAGATTTTGGTGGACGAACGTCTATGGGGTGATGTTAAAGATTAATTCTGCACTGTCTTTTATTTTATTTTTGTAAATATACGTAATTTAAAATTTTTCATATTTTCAAGAAAATTACTGTGTTGTTGGTAAATTAATTAATTTAGCAAAATTCATACAAAATAATATAAATAATTTAATATTTTATTTTAATATATTTATTTATAATTTTTAAAAAATAAATATAATTTGTCGAACTTATCATAAATTTAGTATGATCTCACTTAAAAACTTAAATACATTGTCAAATTTATCATAGACATTATAATAAGGCTTTGAGCATGAAATTCCACATTACTTATAATAAGTTAAAAATAATGTACTTTGGGGCATTGGTTTTAGAAGCTCATATGAGTGATATTCATTCTTCATTAGTCTCACATTTTTGTCTTATGAAGTGTAAAGAGGTTAGACATCTATAAATAAAATCTCTTAATACATGTAAGCTCACATTTGATTAAATTAAATATAAATTATTTATGTTTTTTTTCTTATTCTCCCAAATGAAGTCAATATTCTCTCATCAAAACTTTGATTATGAGAAGATCAACCTGCTTAAAGATGCTTTCATTCCATAAATATTACTTGAACAAAAAAAAATACAAAATATTAAAAACATGATAAAAAAATGCAAGACTTATATTAAAACGATGTAGCCAAAATTATCGTGATTTTTCAAAATAATATGACTTTTTATTTCTACTAAACCAAAATATATTAACAAATTCATACTTTTATTTAACAAATGAATTTTCACACATAACAGTTTTTTTATTCAAAAGTTTATCTTAGACATCACTGTGTGTTTTGACATCTTATGCTCACACTCCAAAATACATAAAGATGCTTTCATTCCATAAATATTACATGAAAAATGTTATTAAAAAATAAAATACAAAATATAAACAATAATGGAAAACAAATCAAACCCATAAACAAATAATACATGAATAATGTTATTAAAAAATAAAATACAAAATATAAATAATTATGGGAGGACAAATATAATACATGACAAGTTTTCAACTAAAATTATATTGTTTATATTTTTTATTTTGTTCTTTTAATAAAGTTTTGATATCTATAATGAAAAAAAAAATATAAACTAATACGAGATATAAAAAATTTATTAATACAATTTATCAAAAAGCTATATTTAAAAAAAAAATCACACTCAAACACATAATCTTCATTATCAACAATACATTATCCTTCACAAAAATCTATCGTTATATGCACACAATTCATGTATTGTAGGATTCTAAATAGAAGAAAAAGATAAAACTTTAAATACATATCCCATTAGTAACTTGCAAATGTCTTATTTTCCAGTATTAATAAGAGGTCAAATCTTAAAAAAGATATATTTGTTTTAGAAAATGATTTTTTATCAAATAAAAATTGAATAATCAAGTTTTTATATTTATAAAAAAATTTACTGAACTAATTAATCAAATATCAATTCGCATGATTAATTTATTTTTTGATTATTTTTAAAATAAATTGCAGGAATTCGAAGAAGTAATTTAGCTAAATTCAAAATAATTATTTTCCAAATCAATTTTAAGAAAACTTCATAATTACAATTCAATTTTCTGTAACCATAAACAAATCTAATGTTGTTCATAAAAAAAATACACGAAAAATATTATTGTATTACAGATAATATTATCTAATCACTTTCACCAAACTCTTTGTTGTAAAACCCAAAAAATATATATTTTAGAAGTGATGATAGTTTTAAAATAGTAAGATTTTGTTATTTTAATATTAAATGATTTATTTATAAATAATTTTATTATAAACGAGTTTCATTGTTTTAAAACATATTATCTTTTTATAAACAACTTTTCTAGAGTTATTTACATTCTCTTTAAGAGTTCTAACTCCTTAGTCATTTCTTTGACGATCAGGAGCTGCCTAATCGACCACGACATCGAGGTCTACATTTCTATCCAATCAGTTTCTGCAATAGAGCAAGTAAGTTTCAGCTCTTTTTTGCTCTTTGCTCTTTAATCGAGTCAATGCATGAAAGTTTTCATTGCATGTGTGTATTGTGTTTTTCTTTGAGCTTCTTGGTAAATCTAAGGTTCCAAGAACTCTTTCCTTTTTCAATTTGATGTTTCGTAGGTGTTTCTAGACTTTCCTTGTGTTTCAAGCAATTGGTGAGGCGTTTTTAAAGTTAGACAATTTCTTGTGAAGTAAGGGAAGCTAGATGTTTGACTTTAAATTATGTTTATGATGTAAGTTTGGTGTTTGTATGTATGTTAAACTGATTTTAGTATAATCTCAATAAACATGCTAGGGTTAGTTCATTTCAATATGCGTGGTTGGTTATTAGATGATTTAATTATGATATGATATGATTTGGATGTTTTTATGACCATGAATTGTATGTTATAATGTGGTTTTGATGTCTGAAATTAGTAGCAGGGTTTAAGGAATGAGGAGTCATCAAATACATAGGTTTTACGGTTGAAAATGGGAGGTTTTAATAAGCAAGTTTGCAAGATAGGGTGTGGATTGAGAAATCTGATGTTTCATGTTTGGTTACATGTTAATTATAACTTGTTAGCACCTTGAGTTGGTAAAAATCTGATAGAAAAATTGGTATGGGTCAATGTAGTGGTTTTGGTAGGTTTTAGGTTTAATTTAAAGGTTTTAATAGGTGAAAGTTTAAAGGAAGTATGATATAAAACAAAACTTTTAGGTCCATCCTTAGCTGATTTAAAACTGGTTTGAACTTTAAAAATGGTAGGAAACTTATGTAAGACTCTTTAGTATGTTGAATTTGGCTTGAATTGGAACTAGTTTTATGGGTTTTGATGGGTAAGATTTTGAATTAGAAGGTTTTAGGTAAAAAAGATGATTTGGGGTTTGTCATAGAGTTATTTATGACTTGTTTGTACCGTTGGTTGATTGAAAATGGTGTTAAAAAGAGTAAAAGTGAATTTGGGTAGCTTTGAGAAGTTGATTTGGTTTGAAGTGGTAATCTTAAGTTAGAATGGTGTTTTTTGAGTTTTCTCAGTGTCAATAGGGTTCTAGGGATTAGTTGGAGTGGTGTAGGATGTGCCCAAGGTCATAAAAATATAGTTTCAAGTTCTAATATGGTGTTGAGCGCCTTTATCATGACACTTGAGCGCTACTTTCCAGTGTCGTTGGGGATGAGAGTCAGGATTCTAGTGGCTGTAGCGTTGAGCACTAGTTTATGGGGTTGAGCGCTACTTCTGTAAGTATGAGTTTAAAGAGATTTTTGTGTTGTTTAGTGATTCTTCTTGGATTGTTTCTTGTGTATTGATGTATATGGAATGGTTTCATGTGATTTTTGATGACTTGTAGGGTTGTTTCTAGTTCTTTAATGTATGATCAATGATTTCATATATTGGTTTCAAAAGTGTGGAAGTGAGTTCCTTGGTGGAACTTCATAGTGTGGTTTCAAGTATCATTAGTCTGAGTGCATGGAGTTTAGTGTTGGGGGTTATCTTGACACTCTAATGGTCATTCATTCTCAAATAAAAAGGATTGACACATGTGGTGAGAGTAGCAGAATGTCTTAATCTTGGGTGCTTCCAATATGATCCAAGATGTGGAACAGACTAACATTGTGAGTCTGGTAGGATGAAACTCATTGACTGTGGCTCTGCAAAGCAGTAGAAGCCGCCACAAGTACACAGCCCGTCATAGCTCGACATTCATTCTAAGTCCGGACAATCCAATCAAAGTATTGTCATGCATAAAGTGTTTGGTTGTTTTGGTGTGATATGTTTATCTTGTGTATAATGTTTAAGTGTTCATATATATATATATCATTAATTGTTTTGTATTCTGGCTTACCCTTGCTTTTTGTGTTGTTTGTTTATATGTTGTTTTCTCTTTTACGATGATTATCTTAACCGATATGAGCTTAGGGAAACAGTCTTTACAATTGTTCTAGCTAATGGTGAGGGTGAAACAGATAAGTTGTTAGATGGTTCTACATAGGTAGATTTCTCTCTTCTTTTGTATGTTTGTTTTCATCTATTAATTTTATTATCATATATGTAATGTTTTAAATTTTAAGTTTAATATCTATTTTGGTCCCTCGAATGAGGACGTTTGTTCAAAGTGGTCCTACCTTTTAAACAAAGTTTACAAATGTCTCAATTTGTGTAAAAATGGTTCAAGTTAGTCCTTTTTGCTTACGACGTTAAAAATCTAATGGTGCAATTGCCCCCTAGCCAAAACTTAATGAGTTGTTTGCTTCTTCATTGCATGGCACGCTGAGATAAAATGACATGTCAAATTTCAATTTTAAAAATTAAAGTTAATGACGTGGAAATACTAGTGCAGAAAGGGCTTTAAACGTATATTATTTTGGGCTTTTAACGTCAGATCTCGATCCGATGTCTTTATGGGTGACGTTAATGGGACGTCAGAGTCCGACGTCTTTATAGACGTCGGATTACACCAAAACCGATGTCTAAGGGCTCTATAGACGTCGGACATGGCATTAACCTACGTCTATTGCAACTCATGTCTTTGGGTAGCGTAGTAGCACCTTCTTCCTTTGCTAGTTTCGTCATAAGAAAAGCTTGCGTCTTTTGGATCTCTTATGGCATTTCAACCGAAAACTGAATCTGGGTTCTTGCCTAGTTCCATTCCAACCGGCAATGAAAACGAATACGGTGACATGAGAACTAGGCACAGACCCAGGTTCGGTTTTGGGTTGAAATACTATAAGACATCCAAAAGACGCAAGATTTCCTTACGAGGAAACTAGCAAAGGGAGAATGTGCTACTACGTTACCCAAAGACACGAGAAAAATTGCACCAAAACACAACAAAAACTCATTTTAATCGGTTCAAATGGAAGATAATCCATCAAAGACTAATTTAATCAGAGTAAAAGTAAGATTAAACAGTTAAAAAGAGATAAAACGCACCTGGAAATGCAATGTCGCGGAGAGAAAAGGCGAGGAGAAAGATGATGAAGTGCGCGTAACCGCGGGTTCGCGATTTCTGATTTAACAGGAATCACGACGTCGGTGCCCCTAGTGCCCGACGTCTATTCTCGACTAGATGTCGGAGACCTCACTAATATGACGTTCATTCGATTTAAAAATTAATATTCGCGGTGTATATAGACGTCAGACGTAAGGGGAGCCGACGTCCAAAACAACTTTTCACCTACCTTGTCAGGCCATTTAGACGTCTTCCGACGTCTATATGGCGGAAAAAACAACTTTTCACCTACCTGTCAGGCATATAGACGTCTGTGACAGGGGACCGACTCGATAATCGTATATAGACGTCGAGATGGCGGGATCAGACGTCTATATAGCGGAAAAAAAAAAGAACTTTTCATCTACCTGTCAGACATGTAAATGTCTGTTAGGAGGGGCACCGACGTCTATAACATTATATACGTCGGGGACCCCCCTAACCGACGTCTATATGCCCAACTTATTTACGAAAATGCTACCGGTCAATAATTTATGTTGGTTATTTTATGGTCCGACGTCTACGGGGTGACGTTAAAGGCCAATTCTGCACTAGTGAAATATTTTAATAGTGGTCATTTGAATATGTCTTAGGAGTACCTAAACTAGAAACACAAGTTATTGTCATTTGGTATGGCGCTGAGCAATCCTGTTTGATGCTCAACACTATCAAACCCATAAGCCCCTGGGCTCCAGCACGCTGAGCGCTATCGCCACAAAGTAAGTGAGCTCTCTGAGTTCTGGGCGCTGAACAATGTATTTGGGTGTTGAGCGCCACTTGCATACTACAGGTATGACATTGAGCGTCAGGTTTTGGCGTTAAACGCCCTGTTAATAGTTTGAGTTTTCACTTCCTTTTTTTTTATTTCTTATGGATGGTAGATATATTGATACTTTAAGGTTTGTTTGGTAATATGTATTAAATATTATGATGGTCATGCAAATACATATGTATTGAAGTATGGTTTGAAAAGAGTTTCTAAGGTGAAATTCTTAATGGTTTTTCCAAGTAGAGTAATGTATTGATGTACTGAAAATTATCCTAATGCTTAAAAATAATCACTTTATCTCAATTAGAGAAGGGGATTATATGGTGAAGAATATCAATAGGTCATAGTCTATGATCTGGTGTTCTTTGTTCATAAATTGTTAACGGACTAATCTTCGTTAAATCTTCATTAATTTCTTCCTCAAAAGAAATCTCTAAATTTTCTTATTAATTGTTATCTTTATAATATTTCATTTAATAGTTTTACAATGTTAAGATGAGATATTATAAACATATTATATATTTAAATATATATATATATATATTATATAATTATTAATATATGAAATAAAATGGAATTTTATTTTTAAAATAAGGTTATAATTATTTATTTATTTATTTAATTCTTATTTATTAAAGTTATTTAAAGTTAAATTTTGATATATTTTAATATTTAAACTAAAAAAATAATTAATATAATCATTTTAAAAAAAATAATATTTTTTTTTTAATTTATTAAATGATGTTTCAAAACATCTGGACTTAAACCTATTAAAATATAAAATAGAAAAGAATTGAAACTTTAAAACAATACCAAAATTATTTAAAATTTACCTTTTTTAAAAAAAAAGTTATTATTTATTAAAGTTACTGTACCCTTTGTTATGGAACCATTCTGGAAGCGATATCTATTAATCTATTAATACAAAGTAATGGTAGAAGTTTTGAAATATAAAAGCTTAAAGGCTATGATGAAGTGATGAAAAAAGTGCAGAGTAGGGAGAGGAGTAGCAGAAGACAGACATGATAATATAATAACACAATTTGTTTTCATTGACCTCGGGAAGGTGAAATGTCTGATATCTCTGATGATGATGATTCCTGTTTCCATGCTTTTCTCTTTCCTTCTCTTCCTAACCATTTTACCTAAACCGATATCTACCAAGAAAAACACATATTCAACTAAAATTCCCTTATCCAAGAACACGACAACATGGCTTAAATAATTTATTAGTATTAGTTACAGTGTTTTGTTGTGTAGTTGTAACATGGGTGGTGAAGTGGGACATTAAAGACCTTTCTTAATCCCTCTACTGTTCCCTGAAATAAGTCATGCTCCTTATTTAGGAACAAAACCTCTCATCATTAGGTTACCCCTTTCTACCTCCAATCCCTACTTTTACCCAAACACACTCCTATTTTTTATTTTTGCCCCTTTTTCTTTCCATTTCTTTAAATATTCTTCTAGTAAAAACTGCTTTTCTTAAATAAAACAATAACTTTTATACCATTTTTAACACATGTGAACAAAAAATCAGATTAAACACTTTTATTTTAAGAAAATATTTTTTTTTATTGTAAACAAACAAGCATTGATTTGATTTCTGCTAATATAGAAACCACTTGAAAGAATTTTAAGCATAAATAAACTAACTCATTCACTATTTAAACAGAGCCAATTTACGATGGGTTTTGCATATGCAACCTTTACTGAACAACCAGGTAAAATGAAACATACTGATGAATTTGTAAATAACTATGAATTTTCTACCTGGACGCAAAAAACTATTTTTATAGTGTTTTATTGTTTAAAATTATTTATTTGAGTTTATCTGTGAGGATTATGTGTATTTGATGAGCGGCTTGAGATGATTTATAGATAAAGTTTTGAGTGAAAAAATTATGTGTGGGATAAAGAGAGAGTAAAGGATTTATGAGGATTTTTTTGTGAATTACAAATTTACTATTTGTAAAGTGTATTTTTTTTCTATATCTAGACTTTTAATAGTTTCATTTATTGGATTTTTCTTTAATTTTTATAATTATTATTCAAATTATACAATTACTTTTAAATTTTAATACTTTTAAGAAGAAGAACAAAATAGCTAACCAAATAATTGTCGTGAAAAAAAGAAGCCATAACACATTATTGAACATTTCAGACTCAGATTACCATTAGATTACTTGAACCTTTAACACCATCATACTAGAAACTAATTGAACATTTAAACATTAGACGTCTATAACAACATTAAATGTCATTACTTGTGCCTTTCATGAACACTCGTTGCTCATATACATTTATTAAAAAAAATACAAAATAACATTATTACCAAAAGTAATTTCTTTCGATCTTGAAAAAAAAATCATTTTATGTAAATTCTTCTATTCTACTTAGATATGTTCTTCTATACAAATTAAGTTCCTTAAAAAAATTACTTTACTAGTTCAAAATCAAAACAAAATATCAAGAACTCTAAAAAAAATTAACTAAAGTTGCATAATTAAGTAAATTTTCATTCATCTCCACACATTAGAATTTCAACATTTCAATCCAATCACATTAAATTCTTACTAAAAAAAGTTTTGAATTTACCAAATTACCCATTTAAGTGAACATTTTTTCACGAGTGCAAATAGTTATATTTAGATAACTTCCCTTATATGATGAACATTTATTCAATATGAGTCTATCATCTAAGGATTTATTCTTAAATGTTATTATATAAAGATAAAACCTAATAAAAATAAACACACTGCCATGTATTTATACTAACATATATTGTTGTTTTTTAAATTGATCGTACATGTAACAAATCTATATCACATAAAAAAAGAAAAGAAGGTTTGAAGTAAAAAAGAAAAAGTATAGAATTATTCGATCACTATTTTTAGAAAAAAGAAAACAACATTGAACAATTTTAAGTGCCTCGTATGATATGACTCCACAAGAAAAAGAAAAAGAAAATACAAATTACAAAAACGAAAAGATAATTTTAAGTTCTAGAGAAATTGTAATTTAAAAATAGTAAACTTTAAACTTTATCTCTTCATATACTTAAGACAAGTAATCGTAAAATGAAGGAGAGGAAAAATTATCCATGTCAAAGCTAGTGTTGAGAGTCTATAAACATGCAAGGTTGACGAAGATATTAAAGAATACATTAGACCAATTAGTATGAAAATGTTGACAATACCCCAAAAAATATCTAAAGAATTATATGAGATATAAAAAATGTTGAAAAGTCAAAAGAACCGACAATTATGAAAAAGATCTTAAACTAATAAAAGGATAAAAAAAATAAAAAATAAGGGTCATTAACTTCTTAACGAGTGAATCTAAATGACATAAAATTCCTTCCTATACAAGTATAAATCTCCTAACCACCATGACTGGTAATTGAACACCAGAGGAGAAAAATTAATTAATATAAAAGATAAACCGTATTAATTAATATAAAAATTTGCGAGGTAGAAAAATATTGAAAATGGTGTTTTTGAAAGATAGGCATAGATATGTTTAAAAAGGCAATGATGGACGATGGTGACTTACTACTAGGTGAGAGTTAAACCCTATAAATGAGGTGGGGAACACCATACCAATTCTACTTTATCTTCTCCCTACAACCTATTCTTACGTCCTAGGATCATTATTATTAACTTTTTCAAATCTCTTAAAAACAATATAAATTATTAAGGTTAGCAAAATCAAAAAAGAAAATCATATACCACTGTGATTCTGTCAATGTGGCCCAACAATCACATGCAAAGCGTTTTCCCACAAGGCCCCTTCAACAACAATTGTTCCTAGTCACGTGCCCATTAAATGTCAACATTTAAGGTTTTTTGGGTCCCATAATCTTCCTTCTCAACTGCAAATGCAGTTTTAATTTCTAATAAATTCACCCCAAAATCATTTCTAATTAAGGTGTGTTCATTCTTATGGTATGAGAACATAAGAGTGAGATTTGGAAGAAAGGAAAGAGAGACATTTAACGAGACAATAACTTTGAGAGCATGTTTTTTGGGATTGAGTTTTTTCTGAAACATGGAACATCAACAACTTAGGTTATGCTTTCTTTTCCTTTACAACCAACCCTTCATGCCATTGCCTTTTTCTTCCTAACCTTTTCTTCCTCAATTCATTCATACAACTTTTTTTATAAGGATCTATATCTTTCTTTCCAATTTCATCTTTATTTTATTTCTTAGTTCTTTTTAATAAAGTGAATATTAAATATGTATAACATAGCAATACACTCTTAGTCTTATTAAAAATTACTAATATTTTCTTAGCATTACGAATTGGAGAAATTGATATATTTATGGTTATTTTAGCAATAGTAGTTTGCATGATGATTTATTTAGTATAGAAACAAGGTAAAATCTATAATAGATATTAAATGAATATTAATTATGTATTATAGTATGTATGATATAGCTATTCATAAAAGTCAATTGTATTTTATAACTCTTTGCTAACCGTTTGGTGTACACATTTTTATCTTTATTAATATAAATTATTTTATCCTCTAAATTTTGTAACTATTTTTTAAATTAAATAATATTTTTTTTATTTTAATAATTAGGAAAATCATTTTTTATTTTGTTATCATCATAGAGTAAAGGTACACGCATACATAAATGCACACGTTTCACTGGTATAGATAATGAATATAGTATTCTATTTACAAGTTTACTAATTTAGTAAATATTATATATCTATAAATATCTCATTAAAAAAGACATTTTCTAGAGCAGTAATAAAATGTTTATTTAACACAAATAATAAATAGATACTAGTTATGTCTACCTCCAACTTATGTCATCTTAATACAAAATAAGTCAATAAATGCAATATTGAAAAATCGTGACATAAAGAGAATAATATCAAATGATGAGAAATTATTAAAATTAATACATTTCTCCTTTCTTTAGCAATGTTTAACGTGAGAGTTCAAATTATCAATACAGATGTCTTGTGTATGTATTCATGCATCTTTTTTAGCCCGAGTATGTCAAATGAACTTACAAAATCCAATTCACGTAATTTTTTAAAACTAATTTAGTTATAATGATTTGATAAATTAATTCATATATTACAAGTTCCTCGATATAAAACCTTAGGAGGAGGAGTATTATTTAAATTATAAGTATATACTTATTTTTTTTTGTTTTGAAAACAAGAAAATAAAAACGTAAGTTTTTACAATAATTGATTGTATTGATTGCACAACCTCTCTTGGTAGGTACTAAGTAAATAGAACAGGCGGTTAGAGGTACTCATAGGCCCAACATCACATTCGGCCCAATCACATCATCCGGGCCCCACAGGCCCTACTCTTGCCAAAACAAGAGTGACAATTTAACGTTGTCTTTCACGTTAGTCACTATCCCAGCCACATCAACGTTTTCTCACTGGCACGGGCTTGGTTTCGGGTTCGGATTCCACCGCCAACCCGAATTTCAGAAATATTACAATTACCAAGCTACAAATCACACAAGCCAATAATTTTACAATATAAATCCATTATTTTACTTTCTTTGTTTCATTTATAATATAATTACAAAGATCTGTTTTTTCTAATCATCATATTATTCTTGAAATACGTTTCTTGATTGTTTAAGTGTCAAAATATAGGTTTTCTAATTTTACATCATTTTTGTTGGTAGTGGAGACAAGATACATTGCACTTATGATTTTTTGTCATGCATGAGACTAAAAAAAGTCTAGATTTCTTATTGGTTGTTTTTTTTATGGTGTTGTCCTTATGTTATGTCTTAGTATACATTAATTTTAACATATTATTTTTAAAAAAATATTAGAATTAATATATATCAATGTATACTTGAAAGTCCCAAGAACAACATAAAAAAAAGTGTAACAGAAAATTCAAGGTATATTAATGTATACTTGATAATGAATGATTGTTTTAGCTAAAAATTTGATAGTAAATGAGAGCACGTGAACACATGAACTTGGAGCTAATCCTAATAACTACACCATTCCATGTGCAGAATTTGGAATTGTTTTAACACTGCAGTATCTCAGTTAAAAATTTAACCACAATTTGATTCAAGTTAGAGAAAAACACAGTGTTATCTCTCAGCAAAGCTATGAAGGATGTTATAATGAAGAAAGGTGCTGTTGTTGATTGTTGCACAAGTAGCTATGTTCTAAGGTATATTCTAACATTCTTGTTTTGCCTCGTTTTTAATCTCTCAAATTTCTGTTACACCTATAAAATTGTGCATAAATTGCTGCAAGTGTAGTTGCAGAAGACCCCAAAACCTTAATTCTTTGGTTTTTGTTGCAGTACTGATTATTGAAAATGGTTGAGATTTTATAATAGATTCTTGGTTGAATTTGGACCATTAATACTTTTCTGAACAACCCTAAGTGCAGAACTTTTCAGAGTAGACTTGGTACCATGAAGTGTGTGGGGACTTTTCATCAAACACTAAGCAATGAATGAACCTTTTCTGTACTGAGAATTTTTCTGCTACCTTGCTCTAGGCTCAGGAAGTTGCTGTAGTATTGAGAGAGTTAATTCAGCAACATGCAATGACTGATACATTTAAGGCAATTTCATACTTGGTGCTCCACCAGATCATCTTTAAATATCAGTACAGAAGCTAGCTGTTTAAAATTGGAACTGCAGGTTATATTATCATTGTATTGCTCTGATATTATCTCACCTTTTCTTTCATTTCCATTTTTCTATTTTTTCTCTCGTGCCGATTAAGAGAATAGAACTAGAACAAAAGTAAAATATCCTTTTTTATTTTTCTGATAAATTTGTATTTAAAAGTTTTTCTTTTCATTTTTTTCTCTGTTAAAAAGTGTTTAAACACAGCTTTCACAGTTGAGGCACCAGTTTCTGGAACAATTAACAAAAGGGCAATCCGACATTGCATGAATGGTGTCTGAAATGTAGGAGTGTGACATGTCTTACAACACTAATGAAAATATATAAATAAAAGATTGATACTACTTTCTCTATTACATGTTACTTAACTTTTTCATTTCTACTCAATATATACTTAGATTTATACTTTAATTTTTCAGTAATTTCTCTTTGAAATATAAATCTCTTTGATTTTATCTAGTTAAAGTAAGATTTAACTCAATTAAAATAGAAGAGAAACTTAACTGTGTGTCTCCTGAGGCTGCAGGTTGAGCTCATTAAAACTTGAGTGTATGTGATGTGTATTAAATTTGTAATGGCTTGAAGAAACAAAACATGCTGCGAATTCATGACTAGATGGATACTTTATGCCATCTTTGAATCTTAATGAGAACATATCCATAAATATAAGCTCTTGAAAGGCAGAAATACATTGGTGGAAGAATTCTGCTTTTGAAGTGTTGGCTGATTCTGCAAGAAACACATTTAAGCAAGAGTGGTCCCCTAGTCCCTATAGGATGCAACTCTTTTCTGACTTATATTAATTAGATTTTTGTGCCATGATTCTTCACTGTACTTAAGAGTTTCTATTTTCTAGCAAGGCTGTTTAATCACTCTATTTCTTCCAATTCAGATGCATTTCACTTAATATTTCTTGTTGGATTCACTGTAACTTTGCTTTTGCCTTCGTTTGCGTACAACACAGGTCCTGATAAAGTTGTTCAAAGCCATTTTCTTTTGACAAGAAAAACTTCTTGAATTGACTTATCCAGCTGTTAGTCTATAAAATTATCCTTATAAAACTTCTCATTGCTGATATTTTGGGTTCCTGAAATAACTTTTTCATTGCTGATATTTTTAAGTAATTTCTTTTTCACTTTTTTTCAAAGGGACTATTTCAAAATAAATAAAAACATGAAAAAAATATTACAAGGCTTTAAACAAAGATGAATAGATAAATTTTATAATATAAAGATCTATCTTTTATAAACAATACGATTATAAATATTATCTTTTACATGGTGTTGAATAAAATCATACAAATGTTAGTGTTCCAAATCTCATTCTTTATCACTAATAAAGATTAAAAAATTTACTTTCTCCACAAACAACAAGTTTTTCGTTCCGTCTTTTCATAAACGATAATTTGTACCATTTAAATTACTTATATTTTATTTGTTACTGTCATTTGAGCAAATAAATATAATCTCAAACCAAGTGCCTTGATACCACTTTTGATTCTATTTTATCTCTTCAATAAGTTTAGTAATAAGCATAACGACCTTTTAAAAAATTTCCCAAAAAGAACAATTTGAACAAAATCTTTTCATTTATTTTATTATGTTCATCTATTGTATCTCTAAAATGTTTCATTATATGTTTTTATCTATTACTAGAAATAATGATGCAATAACTAAAAATACCAAAGTATTTAGTGAAAATAATTTTCCTAAACTTTTAAGAATTCGTGACAAGCAATAATAATAAAAAGTAACAACAATAATCACAAGACAAAATACCAATATTAAAATATTGAGGAATAATTCTTAGCATGAGAAGTAAAAACCTACCAAAGTTATTCAATTAAACCCCATTAAAATTATATAACGATACATAAGAGTCAAACCAAATATGCAAACAAGAATTTATAATAAATCAATACATCAAAATAATAATGTTCTTAAATATAGAAAACAAAGAAAAAAATAAACTAAAATAAAAGAGTAATGTGGGACTGGTTTTTTAACCATAAATTTTCAATCAAATATTTTAACTGTCAAACAAAGAATCATATTTCAGAAACCAATTTTCAAAATTTCGACATAGTCCACCATCTACTTTTTTATATTCTTTTTATTTAAAAAAAAACTATCTCTATTTAAGTTAAATGAGACAACTTTTAGACATATAATAAATACAGAATGTAACCTAACATTACCAATTACAAAATTTACTACCATAACAAAAATAAAAAATACCAAAATCATCATAAATAGTAATCATTTTCAAGAATTTTAAGATACAAAATCTCTAATAAAATCACCTCAATTGAATAATAGCATGATACGTATGATACGTTATAGTTTTATAAGGTTTTTATAACACCATTGAACAATCAAACAAGTTGTTGTACTTAATAAGAAAAGCAAAAACAAACCACGTGATCTAGTACAACTAATAATTGAAATATTAAGTTTTGGAAATTTAAACTGTAAATTATTCCATTTAAAAAATGAAGAATTCAAAGTATCATGAAAACAAAGAAATTTAAAGTATAATTATTACAAATATATATGTTAATCATTGTCTTAACCTTGAAACATTGCATTACAAACACCCATGATAGTTCCAGAGTGTAAAATAAAACATCTATGTCAATGGTTCACTTTCATTGATATAGTTTTGGAAAACAAAAAAATGTGCATATTTATGAGTATATACCAAGACAAAATGTTCATTTTTTATACCAAGACAAAATGTAATAACAATCTTCTTTCTGCACTTTTATCTTTTTGAAAAAATATTGAAATTTGTATTTTCAGTTTTTAATGAAATTTAGTTATTTATTTTAAAATAAATTTTTTTAGTATTTTACCGTAGATAAAAGTAATACATAATACATTTATATCTATACCTATATAAAGAAGATTACTCTTTTTAATATACGCATTTATTTTTCAATTTTATTCTTTACATATTTTTTAAAATTAAAATAATTATTTTACCAATATTATTTTTTAAGTGATTGTTTTCTCAAATTTAACCATATTTTTTAATTTAATCATTTTTTAAACTTAACTACTCTTTTAATTAAAAAATTACTACAAAATAAATAAAAACTATTTACAATAAATTATCTAAATAAAAACTTTTAAGTGATGGTATCATAATGTTCATTTTTATACCAAGACCATGCACCATGCACCATGCAACGCAGCGTTTAGCACCAGATCAAAGGTTTACGTAATATTCTTTTTTTTTTCTTTCTTGCATCTTCTTTCTTTCAAAAAATAAATGTTTAATTTCTACCTTATTTTAAAGCTTGTTAGATAAATGAGGCTAAATAAGTTATTACAGACTCAACGAATTTGAAGAAACTTATGGTAAAATAGACAAACTAAAAGAGAGTGTTAAAAATATCGATTAAAATTTGTTGGAAACTATATGATTAGTAAATAAGACAAAAGAGGCTAACATAATTTTATAAATTTAAAAAAGTTTTAACTAATAATAAAGTATTTTGAGTTTCATATGAATTTTGTAATTAAAAAAAAATGAACTCAAAATATGTCAACTAGCATTTTTTTTTATTATATTAATACACGTGCTTCACGTGTTTTTGTAAACTTTTAACGCAAAATATGGTATGCGATTTCTATCTTCAATGATATAGTGTTTGGTGTTCGCAGGGATTAAGAAAACAAAGCATTTTTTTTATCCACATGGCTTTAGATAGATGTCAAACAGTGAAAAATGACACATTAACATTAATTAAAATAAAATAAATATTTGACAGTTTTATTTTAAAAATATATAAATTTAATTTTAAAAATAGAAAATATATAATTAAAATATGAATATAATAAATTATTAAATAATTATTTTATTTTAATGGATGTCAAAAAATTATCATTATTTAAAAAAAAAAAACTTTCGGCCGAAACTCGTAAGCTAGAATGAATAGCCCTTAAAACGTGCTCGAAAAATTAACCCTTAAAACATTCTAGATGAATAGATTGTTTAAAAACTTTTGAGAAAAAAATTCTTATACATTAAAAATGCCAAATATGTAAAAAATACCAATATCAGTATTAATGCAGAATAAGAATTTCTTAAAAGATAAAATTCATAGATTAAAATAGAGTGTAACTGGTTAACAATGTACACGTAAAGAAGAACTAAGAATATTTTAATATAATGATTCAGAAGATTCTTTGTGATGTCTAATTCTAATGGTATTTTTTTAAACTAGTTTTGTAAGTTTTTTGTCAACATGGAAATCTTAAAAAATTACATTTTTATAATTTTTCTGCTTTATTTTTATAATTTAGAAATTAGTTTAGCATATTATATATACTTTTTAAATTCATATGAAATAAAACTGAAATTTTAAATTTAAGAATTGATTACTGATTGAATGATGTAAATTTTTAAATTGAAGATAGTTAGATTCTGTAATAATCAATGGTAGTTAGTTTGGTGACTTTCGGATCATGAAAAGCAGAACTATCAAAAAGTATTATTATAAGACCGAATAATGGTTGTTAGGCACCGTTTTTGTTATAAGAAAGAGGAAGAAGGAAAGTTGGCAGCATGGTCTGTTTTCGTTTCTTTTATTTTTCTCAAAACCATTATCAATTAAACTTTTTCTCCAAACATGAAAAGCAAAAGCATCTGTTTCTGCATCAGAGGGCGGCACAGCAAGAGAAAGGAAAGCAAAGTGGAAGATTTGGAGAAACATGTGAAGCCTAATTACAAGGTGAAAACAAAGGGGTGTGATCCAAGAAGTTTTGTTGGTGATGGTGGTGACAGCAATGTTCATGGAGGTAGCATGGTTGGTAGCAATGATACAGGAGTTAGTGTTGCTGTGATAAGTGCAGCTCATATGTCAATGAGTGGCAATGAAGATGGATGTGGAAATGGGCATATGGGGGAATCTGGGGCAGATGCTGGTGGTGACTGATATGTCATACTCAGATGTTACTGTCAAACATAAAACTTTCATGTACTTCCTTAATAAATGTTTCTTTTTGGTGTTGTTCTTTAACTGTAATAGTTATAATTTAATGCTACTTGTTGTAATGTAAAGTATTGTGGAATTTCAATTTTGATAGGGAAGTGTGACAAAACTACCCGAGGAGCTACTTCTAAGTTATCATTCTTTTCATGCAAAGTTAACTCTGATGCTTGATTTTGTTTGTCAGGGATCGTCCCTGTAAATGAGGAAAATTGTGCAAAACCCTACCATGATAGAGTGGAATGATTGCGTAACAATAATATTTAAGGGTTTTTTTTTGTTTATTAAAGAAAAGAAAGACCCTTTTAAATAAAAATGTTCAAAACTAAAAAAAGCTTGCAAAAAATATCTAAGTGTTATTTATTGGTTAGAAAGAATAATTTTAAAATGAAAATGAAAAACTTTTTTCATAAAAAAACACCTTTTTCCCACCAAAAGATCGTTCATGTGAAAATCATTTTTTTTTTTTATATTTCTCCGTGTTATATTATAATACATTTCTCTGCAAGAGTTGAATAGAAAGTTTCAATCAACATCTTATTAAAGGCGTGAGTATAATATTTTTAGAAAGATGCACGAATATATATTTTTTATCTGTTGGAATTCAACACACATCAGGATATTTACAACACCTCAAGCATCCCCTCCAACTTTGTTAAACTCTTTTGACCAAATATATAAATATAATTATGTAAAGTTCAGTTTGAATAACTATGTTTTTTTCCAAAGAGTATCAGATTCCACAAAATATTGCAGCCCCACCTAATATTGAGCTTTTACAGTGGAGAATCTTGTTCACATCCATACACTGTAATCCTTGTCTTGTGTCTTTCGCAAGACACGCACTCTTTCTAGAGTTAAGAGGTTCCTTCGTGCAGGTAAGAGTCTCCCTCGCTTTTCACAAAAATCTATCTTCTATTCTCATGCATCAAATAAGTATATAACTTATGATATGTACTCATTCCAGATGGCATATAAATGAATGAAGAGTGCACATTATAATCCTTTCCTTTTGAAATAACACGATACAGGATACAGATACGCGTTGATTGAACTGTTAATAAATAGAAACAGAGCATGGCAAAACGGTCTGTAGATGTGGTAAATTTAAAAACTAGAGACGCAACAGGACATATTTTGGTTCGGCTAATCGAATGAAAAAGGAATAGTTGAGCGCATCCAATGCCATTTAATGTTTACTTTGAAAAGCAGGATTCCCTTCACCACATTCACATTTTAGCATAAGAAAGGTAAGCCCCGAGAGAACCAAGGTGATATATTCATCATCTACCTTCGGAATGGAAGATGGAGAAAGCAGGAGAAGGAGCAGACTTTCGTCTTATGAGAGAGTGGCAGCCATAAGCTTGGTGGTTCTAGCAGTGGCTTCTCCTCTCTATATAGACCACAGAGCAGAGAGTGAATTAGATGATGAGCAATCCATAAACTTTGCGTTTTTGTTGCCCTTGCTGCTCTTTGTATTGATTTTAGCCACAGCTTTATCGGCTTTTCTTGATCGCAACTTCACCAGGTTTGATCGCCACTGGATTCATAGAGTTGGTGGTTCTTCTGGAGGTATTGTCTTAATTCTTGTAGTCCTATTTCTAGTGTTGAAGTGTAAAGCGTCTGTGTAACAAGATACCATGAACCAACTATGTAGTTAGATATGCAGCAACGTCTTTGTGTCGTGTTTATGAAAAAATATACGAAACCGCTTAATATTTGGCGAGTAATCATCCTGTGTTTACTATTTAGTACATTCACGAATGGAGATATATTCCATGAATGAACCTCAATACACTAAAAAGAATGTACAGGAGGAGCCAAAGCATATTTGTGTTCAATAACTAAGATTATAACTACTCAAATTTTTCATTAACGGCTTGTTCTTAAAAGATAATGATACACTTTTCTTTTTCTTAACGGGCCGAGTCTCCAACAACACCTAGTTGACCCATCATCCTCTTCATTTTTGGACAAGTGACGCTCGAGTGAAAAGGAAGAAATAATGGAGATATCCATGAATGAACCTCAAAACACCAAAACTAAAGTATAAATTAATCTTACTAGTGTTGACATATCCACCTACGTGCATGATATCTGCAAAAGGTTTGCAAGGTTGAATTGCAAAAAGTCCATATCATAAATTTCGTACACACAAATTATATGAAGCAATTGGCTTGAATGTCCTGACAATTTCTTTTTCAATAAGGAAAATATTCTCCTTAGGTAGTAATCTATCCAATTTCAGTAAAATTATAACGACAAACTAAAAATTAAATGCAACCATAACTAAAGTATGAAATAGCTACATCCTACCACCCACATACTACTACCTAGTGTTGGTCAATCATGAGCATAGCTGCACTTATCATTAGCTCCACAAAAATAACTATGTTTTGTTATTTTAACCGCACCACTCCAAAAAGGCAACACTACCGCTAAAGAATACACAAACCAGCAGCCAGTTGATCCACCTTCAACGCATGTTCTCATTAATTATTTCATAGAGGAGAATTGATAAAATACATAGCGAACACACAATAAGCATCCCAAACAATCGAGAATTACATCAAGAAAATGCATACCTGCTATTTCTGAACCATAGACGGGGCGAAAGGAGAACTTAGAGTATTGTCAGAAGTACCATCATAAATTATGTAATCTGAAGGGAATTTGATTACACGGTGAGGGAGGGCTTCGTATTGTCAGATATCACTGCCAGTTTCTCAAGCCACCTTTACTTTCACATGGATAGAATTTGAAGATAAAAAGAATGATCCTCGCGTTGGGGTTTAGGCCTCGGTGGTTATGGAGCTCAATTGCCCTTTCAGATAAGCACTTGTTTGTGACATCCGTTAATAATCTATACAGATGATTATCCATATTTACACTGACTTTAAATTTGATAGAATACCCAACACAACAAATATCCGTTCATTAGGGGAATGGGGAGGGATTACACCATTTGTCTAAGACCAAGTCCAGAAGAAAAATGCATATCTCGCATTTACACTAACTTTAAACTTAAGAGAATACACGGCACAATCAATATCCTTTTATTTGGGGAAAGGGGAGGGGTTACATCAGTTGTCTAAGGCAAGGTCCAGAAAAAAAACATGCGTATTTCCAAATACAAATGTCAGTAAATGAAAGAACAATTTACAGCATAATCGATGAAATACTATGGCAAAGGATCAGATCACCTATTTACAACCAAGAAAAAAGGTTAGACTATTTTAGAGTAAAATATGTATCAACAAAATTGAAATGTAAAATTTACAAGAGCTCATGTATAGGAACGACAGCTTATTACAACAATCCGAAAAATATAACCTGATTTCTATATATGACAAACATACAGAAACAATAATAAGTTGACCATTTACAACACATTGAGGAAATAACCAGATTTATTATTACCAAGTGTGTCTTCACTTCAAGTGAAAACCACTAGTAAAATAGAAGATCCTCGGTTATGTTTATGAAGCTGACAAGCTGCTGAATATACGCTTCAAACTAGGACATGCTGCACGCAATCTTCCCATGCTCATTGAGCTAATCTGTAAAGCACAATAAATATAACAATGAATAAAAGTGAAACATATTCCATCATGTATGAAATGGGTAATAGGATAAAACTAATTAAGGATTAGTGCACACGCTACTGCTGATCGCTATCACCTTTGGACAGAAGCGAACATCAAGAGTCTCCAGCATAGTGCATTTGGATATAGCAGTCTCTACTGCTTCTTCGTCAATGTTGCAAGACTAAAACATCGAAGCACCACTCCATCAAAAAAAGTTAGTACATTTAATAAAGCAAGCAACTTATGGTTTACAGTAATGAATCAATAGATGTGTTGCTAGAATTAATATAAATTTAAGATGAATTTTCATTTGTCATGTCACTCCGCCCAAACACTTCCATTCGTGCCTAATTTCAAGTGGACTAGGGCCAACCCTGCATGCAAACATTTTGAAAATGCTTGCAGTCTAAAAACAGATCCCACACAACGGAAAATATTCACATGATAGTTTGTGACAGCTGTAATGCATAAAACCTAAGATACATTACCTAAACATACTCAAGCACGGCTGGAATAAAATTTCCCAGCAAGAACTAAATATATAATGAGTGCAACAGTCTATTTCAATTGGAAGAGAAAAACAATTACCTGGAGGAATAGACTGGTCAATCTTGTACAATCTAGCTTCAAAACTTCCAAAGAGTAACAATTGCTGAATAGAAAAGTTTAAACATTAATAACTGTTAGGAGAGATATAATATATCTACAGATACGAAAGAAAAGCATGACCGCTTATTGAAACATAATTATATTACAGTTTCACAGAGGTCTATCTATATACAGTCTACAAGAGATCCTGGGTCCACGGCAATCCCATATACACAAGAGAGTATTTTTCAAGAGAAGGAAATACTCATATATATCTACTCACTCACACACATTCGATAATGAGAAGGATAGAAATCAACCCATTTATTAAAGCCAACCATACCTTAGATTAAGCCAGCTTAGGTTGAGACATGCAACATCAACCTCTTTCAAATTCGTTGATAGAGAAAGGTTTAAAAACAACAAACAGGAACAATGTGCCGTTAATGGAATGAAAACTTTCCGAATGTTCAGACATCCCACGCAGTTTAAGTTCTGCAGTAGTCGAGTGGGTTGCTCACTTAGCTCATGGACATTTTCATAAGAACTTGTAATAGATAGCACATTTACACCAGCAATATGCCCACGACTACATCCCCAATTTAAGTCGTGCATATTGGCACAGCCAGTCAAGTTGACATGTGTAAGGTGTGTGCAGCAAGAAAGAAGCTCCTCTATAGCAGACTGACACAGTGTAGCATAAGACAAGTCTAACTCCTGAAGTGCTGGTAAAGCTCCCCTCTTGTAGAGGGGTTCAAGTGATGAGTCAGTGAGATATTTGCATGCCTGCAACTTTAATACCTTCAAGAAATAAGGAATCATACAATCAGAAAATGGCAAAGAGAATAAATACACAAAGGTAACTTAACAATTTTATTGCCAACTAAATACAGTCAGTGAAGATATTGTATTTACAATAACATTAAATTTGATTCAACAACATAATTATTTTATGCAATTTCTATTATTTAATTAGCAGGTTGCAACAAAACAAAATAAAACAAATTAGGCTTAATTATTCCTCTAGTCTCATACTTGCATCATCAGCAAACTTGTAGTATCCAAGGAAAACACATTTCATTGCCCTTGCATAAAGTTTAGCTATACCTGGAGAAACATCATGAATAAAACTAGTACGACCAAAAACACAGGAGGTACATGGAGTAATGGTTCATTTAGAAAAATGATTGAATGAGGAATCTTATTTTCAAGAGACGATGAAGTAGACAATGAGAACTGCATCACCCAAATGGGGCACTGGGAGAGTTGCATTAAGTAACAAGGCTCGTGCAATGTTAACTAAATGTCCATTTTTCCTTTCTCATATTTCTATTCTGCTGCTGTATATGAAGACACGGGGGGTTTGATGCAAGATCCCTTCTGAGGATAAAAAAAGAGTACAAAATAAAATACTCATTATCATTGTCACTCCAAGAAAATTAATTTATTTTTCCAAATTGATTCTTGATCTCATTGAAAAAGGACATGAAAATAGACAAGTTTAGATACGTACTACACCAGCAATATTGAAGGGACAATTAGGAATAAAGAGGACGTACTTCAAATGTAATTAGGTAAAAAGGAGACTTCCAACTCCTTGGGAAACAACCTTGGATCCATTTGCTCAAGGAATAAGACGGGGAAGATACAAAGGTGAACAGAGAACCATTGCCAGAAATGTGACTAGAAAAAACTAAGCCAATTATCCATGGACCTTGACAACCCATAGATTGACAAATACATGGTGAAACACCAAGGGCTGAAGATGGTTGGACTTAGCTGTCGGACTTCAAGAGAAGATATTTCTGATATTCATTTTCAGAAAACTGCTGCTTAGATTTCTTTAACTTGGAAACATTTGTTGCCATCCTAGGAAAGTCGTGTGAGGAGCAACGGCTTTTCCAAGTATGACCCTTTCTCTTACATACGGGAGCTAAGGACAACCATATCTACCACCATGTCCTCCTCAATTTCCACAACCTCCCCCCCTTCCACAAAGTGGACACCATTGCCAAAGATTTAACAGATTCAAGATTCATCCACCCTTTTTTATAAGTAGAAACATTAAGAATCCTTGATACTAAATTTTCCATGAAAGGAACACCTTCAATGGTAAAAATGTGATCATGAACATGATAACATTTTGAATTCAAACCATCAAAAGCACCATGTAAAACTACTCTCTTAGCTTCTTGAAACATCTTTAGCTCTACAATGACTGATTAGTCTTGAGAAACAGACGTTAATATGATTAATCTTTTTGAATGAGGCCAGTTTTTGAACAAAATCATATAAACAGAATGTCATTAGACAAAATATTGAGCCTTCATTCCAAAATAAACACGTTTGGATGGGTAAGAAAGTCTTTAATATTTGTTTCCACAATACAACACATAATTGAAAGTAATGTTCCTTCCATTGAGCTTGTTCCTAATTCATAATTCGTTAAATTCTATTTTAAAATGGTCATGTTAAGCCTGACCAAAGGAATCATAATTTTACGAAGGAAAAACTATGACAAATGACTTTTGCCATTTAGTTTCCCTACAATAATGGTGGGGCTTCCAAAAATGAAGACTGGGCCAGTTGAGGTAATTTTGTAACACAAAAAACAGAAAGGATATTCTTCAAGTCACAAATCCCAAACAGGTACCCTAAGAAAGGAAAAAATGCAAGGAGGCTTGAAATAGGACCAGAGAAGACCAGAGATAAGCAATGGGACTGCTTGTGGCAGCATGTCGAAGCTCTGATGACAACGCAACACCTGCAGTGATGCACACGCCACAAAGAGTCTATGCAAAGGTGGCACATGAATAGGTTTGTCAGGGTGCTGACTAGCAAGAACTGATGTTTGCCAGAAAAAAGTCATTGGAGGACAATGACAATAGTATCAAACTTGCTTTAGTACCAACTTGAATATTTGAATAAAAGAAAAGGCTTGAGCTTATATTCACTTGGCAACTGTAGATTATACATTTCAACAAAATGATGTACAAAAGAAGGATAAAACTGCAGGATCCGACTAGGATAACTTGGTCATACATAGGCTTTTCATAATACATAAAAATAACTTACATAATACTTTGAAGACTTTTCCTGAAACCAGACACAAGTGAACTTTTCTAACAATATAAAATGAGGATACACTAATTTCAAATGGACCAAATCTGACTCATTCACAAAAGATAGATTAAGGGAAAAGGATTGCACTTGATTTAAGAGGAGCATCCTCTTATATTCCAATCCAATGTTGGACATCTTAACAAGAATAAAAACTTAATGATCATACAGTAATCTGGTTTCTAAAATATACCCAGCACCCAAAATATCAACTATTTTATACTTGCAACTTGCAAGTAAACCAGAATAATATCACACTTTTGTTTTATTATTAATAAATGAAATTACATTTTAGTATAAAGACAATGAACTGAATTCATTATTACTATTAGAAGGTAAACTTTAAGCTTAACTCAACTTGACAAAAATATTTGGTTTGTAAGATGAGATTAGCATTTACTTAGGTCATCTCTGTTGCAAGAGTCATTATAAGAGGTTCTAACTTACTTTTCGTGGGTCTTATTGTGTCTCATCACTTTTAAGACCCCTTGTAACTTTTATTCTAATGGAAGAGTCCTGTAAAACCAACACTTTAACTAATATTTTA
Source organism: Vigna angularis (assembly GCF_016808095.1). NCBI lineage: Eukaryota > Viridiplantae > Streptophyta > Magnoliopsida > Fabales > Fabaceae > Vigna > Vigna angularis. Next base: position 13,354,513 of record NC_068976.1, on the reverse strand, counting down.
TGTTGTGGTTAATATTTCCAACACAAATATATTGTTTTATTCTTATAATAACTCAGGATCTTAAATTATATGTCAACAAGGAGGTCTTGTAATACCCAAGTCTTAAACTTATGAGCCTGAATATAACCCTTGCAATGGAGATGCCTTTATATACTATAATTTGACCACGTGTTGATGTGACATGTCTAACATCAATGCCAAGGACTACACTCCTCAAGCATAAGAATAAATATTTATAGGTGGTCCAATATTGAATAGCATGATAGGCCCAACAAAACTTGCCAAAATAGGTTTCAGTACCATATTAAAAAGGGGAATTTTAAGTCCAACTTAAAGTCACAAAATTGTCTTGTAAATAAAAATAGATTCACATTTAAGGAAGAGGACAATGAGCCCAACTAATTATTTCATAAACATTCAAGGACAAAGGACACATGCGCACACTCTGCACTGCATTTTCATTAGATGTTTATAAATTGGCTATCCTTTCCCTCAGCATGTGCATTGTGGTGCCACTCTACTCTCACTACACTTCTAACAAATCAAATACAGCTAAAATTACAAGCACGAAAATAAATAGCAACTCTAACCTTTAGCTGTGTACAAGACTCAAAAACAGGCTGCAAATTGACCAAAAAGGTATACGACAAATCAAGTAGGGTCAAATTTGGGAGCCGCTGCAAAGAACACAGTCCATCCAAACCAATTGATGAGCATGACATCAATATTAATGATTCAATCATTGGGCAAGAGGCAGTTGTTGCAGACAAGCATTCATTAGTGAGTTGGCTGTGTCAAAAACATAAACATCAGTCCACATACAAGCAGAATGCCAAAGCAAATAACAAGTGAAACCTCACCTGCAAAATGAAGCATCCAAAGATGTCAAGAGAGGACAATTAACTGATGCTTCAGACAGTACACCACATCCTTTCAACTCAAGTGAGACCATAGCCGTGGCTTCTATGCTGAGTATATTTAATTTTGGACATATTCCTAAATTGAGAGATCGAAGACCAACCTAAGCAGATAAAGTAATGAATTTAGCAACTATATCACACATACCACAAACATTACTATGTGCATCTAGTCCCAAGCCTTAAACCAAAAGCATCCCCTTTGACTGGAATGTGCACAAACTTGACTTGTTCTTAAAGCATGAAACAGCAAAATCCACATGCAAATTTAATGTTAAAGTTCATATTCAATTATAGATTTAACATATATAGTTAAATGATCAAATTAAAAAAGCATAATTAAAAAAATTCAACTCCCAAAATCTATGAAGTAACTAAGAAATCAATACAACTTACAGGACAAAAGGATGCTCTTTCTAAATGATCACAACCATCCAAAATGACTTTCTCAAGGTTGGGGCATGTGAGCTCCAGAGTAGTGATTGCCCGACAATCAGCAAGGGAAAGACTGACCAAAGAGGTGCTGAAGAACCGAACCGAAGTCAAGCTCTAAATCCAGTAAAACACCAAAGTTCAGTAAAAAAGGAAAAAGAAAATCAAACATTTCACCAATAAAATCAGCTATAAGCAAAAGAAGGAATTCAAAGGAAACTAATCTCTCACAAGTGCAACCAGCAGAAAAGTTGAAAGGCATAATTTGACATGAAATTATAAATGATATGAAACACCTAGATATGTAGCCTCTTAAACACAAGTAGGATATGATAAATAGCACCAACATGTAGCACAAAACCCCTGTAATTTTCAGTATAGACTACTAGCATAGATCATGGATAAACAAACTGATCCAGTATATGCCACAAAAAGGGGACATATATCAAAGTACCTCACAATTAGCTAGAACTAGTGATTTCAGCATAGGGCATCCTCCAACATCGTTAAAAACATCACATATAGAGTTTGTCAAAGATTCACACTCTGAGAGGTCCACTTCTTGTAAAGATTGACATTGTAGAGCTAAGGTGGTTAAACTTTCTTGCTTTTGCAATGGTAGTTTCTGCATCACCACAAAGTCCATCCTTTACAGAACTATGAATAAATGGCATGAAGAAAAGACTGCAGACTTAATTACAATACATACTTGAAGTGAATTTGAAGTGATATTGATACGATGAAGTGCAGGACAGTTTGATACCAGAATATTAGAAAGCATCATAGTCCTCAAGTTTAAATCGGCAAACCTGCCAATTAAATAATTCAAGAAAATAAATTAAAAAATACCATACCCAAAATAGGAAATGGTTGTGGAGTCAAACAACAATTACACAAGCAACTGAGAAAGGCAAAGACCAACAATATAATTACAATACTTTTCCAGGGTGAAAAGTAAAAGAAACATACTTGCGACAGTGTACCAATCTAATAGTCTGCAAACGGGGAAGATCCAATGACACTGATGTCAGCAGGCTACAATTATCAAGCTCCAAAACCTGCAGTGGCAGAGTGGCACCATTTATTCTTCATAAAAGTCTATACTCAGTAATTCAGACACATTACTAATTTCTTCTACCTATACAAATATCATACCTCCAACATATCACTATGAGCAATTGCAGCCATCGAGGCAGAAGTGATCCCCTCACAACTATGAAGCTTTAGAACTGTCAACATCGGCAGTCTAACAGACTTCAAAGAAAAAAACAAACAAGTGAGCAACCATGTCAAACAAAGTCATATACTTCTATTTGATCTATACATGAAAAAGTTATTATAGACTCTATAGCACACCTCCAGAGAAATGTTTGGGCAGTATGATGCATCAAGAAAACTAAGGCTAGCACAACTCAATGCTATTTCACGCAGAGTTTCATCACTGACACAAGAACAATTTGACATGTCCAGTGAAACAAGTTGAGGGCATGAAGTTGCAGCAGCTCGTATTGCAGCATCAGGAAGTTTGTGGCAAGAGCCTATATCAAGCTCATGCAAAAGTGGACAATTGAGTACAACCTGTGCCATGTTACTGCGCTTCAATGACATAGTTTCCAGTTGTGGGCACCTGAAAAAAGAATAAATAATAAATAATCAATATACAGTAGCAAGGCGACCCGTAAATGTCAGTTAAACCAAAGACCATATTTACCTGACTGCTATTCGCATCACACGGCATTTTGTTAATTGAAGATGACACAATCTGTCATGATTTATAGTTATCTCTTGAATGCCATTGCCAAGTGTAGAATCATTTATATTCAACTTTTTTAACATAGAACAATCAGCTAAAGCATGGAAAAAAGTATCAGCTATTTGTCCTCTTCCTAATGTTAGAACCTCAAGATTCCTGAAAATGAAGAAACAAATCAGAACTGGCGTCCAGCACATAACTTGATTGACTGCAATACCGCATTTGGAATACCTACCTTAATGAAGAGATGGCCCTCATGACAAGCAAGTAAATAGCAGAACCAGATATGCTCACTGCTGTGGCATTGGGATAACGCCTACACATGTCCTCAACTGTAAATTCATATTGAGTTTTAATAAGCACATTTGGCAAAGTTTAAATGAAGTAAGACTTCCACTTATAGTCATCAAGTATGTGCTATATCATTGCAATAGTTCCCTAACAACATGAGGCAGAAGGATGTCACTAAGAAGTTAAAGTGACACAATTTTTCTCCCAGTGTGAGTTTTCCATACCAATTTTCTTTTATTTGTAATTTTCCCAGATCTTTGATATTTGCATCAGAAAACCTTGCTGTTTCATATTTAAAGTCAACCTGAGTTTATCTCGTTCACTGTTCTTGTTTTTTCATTTTCGTCAACTTAGTTATGTTGGTCAACTTACTACTTCGTTATGACTAAGGAAAGTCGCTTAATTTAGTTTTAATTATTTAATTTTTCCACACTCACTCTCTATTGAAGCGTTAGGGCTTGTTCTTTTTCACAGTTACCCCCACATGCTCTGTTTCTCAACTTTCAATTGTCAGACTAACTAATGAATACGGCTTTAATTTCGGATTTCTATTTTAGTTTTACCATTTACTCGTATATGACAAAAATATTTATGTTGGATCTACAATCTGGGTAAAGCATCCATCCTCTTATAGCATTTATTCAGGGGTATGGGACCAGTTATTTCGCACAACTCTCAGGGATTGATAGATATGCTTTCACTAGTAGAAGACTCACCTACAGGGCACAACATAAAACTAATAAAGAAAAGAGAAAACAGCTTACTACAACATATATGCAGACTCACATTGTTCGACAGAAATGTTACGATCTTCAAAATTCAAGCTTTTCCAGAAATCTTCATGAGCACTTGCACTTCGCCACTGTTTACAAACCCTGGCAGCTTTGCAAAGATTGGGATGATCCAAAAACGAGAAAACCTAAATTTCACATATAGCAAAAGAGGACGGAAGAATTAAGAGAAAAAACATACCAGGAAAAGTAAATTTAAAAAAAAAAACTTACACAGCACCACAATAAGTAATACGCACTTAAAAGCGAAATAAATAGCAAAAATAGATTTTCCACGAGAATTACCATATGCAACAAGTCATCGGTGAGATCCATTCTGACCTCTACATCTTCCACTTTCAAGATATCACTATTATCTCCTTCACCGTCTTCCACAATGCTGGAATCAAAACCACTCTCCTCACCACCGCCCATCAATGCAAATGTATCACAAAAAGTCTCACCGTTGGTTCGAAGAGAATCGTTAATGAAGTCATAGTCTCCATATTCATTAGATGCACTGCATTTCCCTGCATTCGTCGAAAAGTACCGCTCCCTGCAAAAATGAAAAAAAAAAGAAAGAAAAGAAGACAAGCACCGCAATCAATCGCCACAGAAAGACTGCGAGAACGACAACGAAAGATAAACATTCAAGAACAGTTTCCAGTTTCAAAACGAAAGCTCGAAAAACGCAACACAACGAAAGTGGACTGACACGTCATCATCGTCAGAACAACACCAATGCACACACTAAAAAGACATTCACACGCTCGGTTCGGGAAACTCACTCGAAATCGGCGTAGAACTTAGCGCGTTTGTGGCTCAAATCGCGGCTCTCGACGCTGCCTGCGACGGTGCTGTCCGAGCACGCGGCGGCGCTGCACTCGCCGGTCCACGAGACCAATGCCTCGGCGCGCGGCTGCACCGGCGTCATCGCGAATCGGTCATCGTCGCGGTTGTCGTCAGCGTGGTGGTCAGCGACAGCAGCAGCTCCAACGCCGGGAACGACGTCGTTTTCGGAAATGTCCTCTTCCTTCATGAGGTTTAGGGTATCTTGTTCCTCTTCAGTGAAGCATAGACAGCACCAAAGCTTCATGCACTTGAACTTGGCGATGGCTGGGTGTGGATCCTACGCATTTGGAGAGGAAATTTGGGGAAACCCTAAGCGGCTGGCGCGGAAACGATTTGGGGCAGTGAGAAAAATTGAGGGAAGGAGAGAGAACAGGAAGAGTGGAAGTGAGGAGAGAGAAAGACGATAAAATGGATCTGATCGGATCTTGGGAGCTGCTGCTGCTTTTTTTCTCGGGATGTTCTTCCTCTGCCTCTGCTCTGGGGTTGCTCTATATCTCAGCAAGTGAGAAATTCGTACTTTTTGTGCCAAAAAACTGAAGGAGAGAGACTGAGTGAGAGAGAAAAGCCCCTCAAACGACGCCGTTTCGTACTTTTAGGGGGCGTTTTGTTTCTTCTGCCGAATGGTGAGACTATCAATCCTCGTTTCATACTGTTTTTCTAACACTGCAATACATTCAAAATTATGTTGAGAAAATAGAGTGTAAGAAAGAATATTATATTACATTATTTATTTTTAAATTTTTTACCATTGGTTTTGCTAAAATTAATTCTTTGAAAATACATAATAGGTCAAATTAATTACAAATTTCGTTTTTATAATTTTTTTATCAACTTGGAAACACTTGTCTGTGGTTCTTACACGTGTCGTTTTTAATGTCTTTGCTCATTTATTTTGTTTTGTCTTTTGTTTTAATAAACACGTTTGTTTTTACTTTATTTCTGTTACCTTATTTTTTTTTCACTTAAATAAATTTAGCAAAACACCAAAACATTCTGCAACAAAATATATTGATACAAGGATAATGAGACATGTATAACGGAAGAAGATCAAACCAGGTTAAACCAGGTTGAAAGGGACAAATAGTGGAATCGAAAATAGTTTGGGATATAGCTTCCTAAATTTTTTTTTATTGTTTTAAAAAATACTTTCAAATTAAACATTCTTTTCTAACTAAATTTTATGGATATTCTATATCAATTTTTTTAAAAGAAATATTTTTAAGTTTTCCTCCTGTTATTACAATGTAGTTAATGATCATTAATTACTTTTATAACATGAAAGATAAAGTTAATTAGTTCGTTTAACTCTTCATATAACTTCTCATTAAAAAAGTTATAACTCTTAACTTCTCGTCATAATTATATTTCAGTAATAATGTTGTAATTTTTTTTGTCTTTCTCCTAATCTTTAGCAACCAATATTGTAATTTTTTAACTTTTTCTTTATTATTTTATTGTATTTTTATGTTATTATTTCAATATATATATAAATATATATATATATATATATATATATATATATATATATATATATATATATATATATAAATGTCACCAACTTGTATAAAACACTTTTAATTTTAACTTATAGTAAACAATTAGAGCACTTAATAGTTCATTAATATGAAAAAAAATGCGTTTACTTATGATATTTTTTATTTTGTGTTCTCGTATATCCAATATAATTAGGAATGACGTAAATTTATGTCACACTTACATTACATATCTATTAACTTAAATTTATGTTAGGAAAAATATTTTTTTAACAATTTTTTTTGACAATTTTTTAACAACAACTCATATGGTAGATTGTGATTGGTCCATTTCAAATATACGGACCAATAACATACTGACACATAGTCTGTTGTCAAAAAATTGTTAAAATATCATGGTCTTATGTTAGCTGTCTTCACTTTAATGACGATTTGGAAAAGTTAAAAAAAAACAAAATTCAAATATTTACATATCTTAATGTATACTAAGACGTAAATTTATGTTAAATAGTGCATAGTGCAATGTAAATCTTTATATTTTTTTAAATACAATTGGTTTTGGTATGAAACCAAAACCTATAAATCAAAAACTACCCATACCAAAATATATATTTGAAATATAACATTTCAAGAACATAATACACATTTCTAAACTCAAAATAAATATCAAACTCTTCTTTTGAATAAAAGAGTAGTCTGGCTTAAAAAAACATACTAAAAAAATAACTTGAGCTATATGTGTTAGAGGAGAAAGTTTGCCCATTGTTATTTTATTTGGATCATGTCTTCATTAGATATAGGTAATGAATTATCAAAATCCTAAAACAATGATACAACGTTATTATGTAGTAGTGCTAAAAGTATGATACAATTGATGTAAGAGCTATAAGGTGTTATTTATGTCTAGTTTTCCTTAATTGTTGCTTGAATGATATGTAGTTTGTTTGCTCCTTCCAGATGAAATGTTTGTGTTAGTGACAACTTTGATTAAATTGAAGACATATATTAGTCGTAATCATTATATATTAATTGGATGATATGAAAAATGTAATGTTTACCCTTATAGTATGTTGTTAATGGGCCTACAATTGATTGTCAATGGGCCAAAAAAATCAATTACTTGAATAATTACTATAACTTAAAAAAATATTACACTTAGTAAGACTAACCCTTCAATGTCTGGAATAAGGTAAATATGTCTTTGTGAGTAGATCATCCATGTTTTACTTTTAAATATGAAAAACAAAATTCAATAGTCTTATCCTAAATAGATGGCTACACTAAATGTGCTCGATCCTTTCATCGTAAACATCGCAACGGTTTTTATAGTAACCACTTGGCAAACAAATGTTGTAAACAATTTAGTAACGTTTTAGGAGAAGGGTACCTCTACCTTTACTTTTGTGTCAATTCCAAACACACCTTTAGTCTTAGAAGGACATATTGAAGTTTTTTTTATGCCCTTTACAATACAAATGAATCCTTTCATTAACTTATTTTATCTTGGCTTAAATGCTTACTTGGTCCCTTTGTTAAATGATTTTTTTTAGTTTAGTATCCGGTTTTAAAAGTGCATACATTGGGTACCAAAGTTTTCAAAATTGTATGAATGAAGTCTTATCCCTTAAGTTGGAAGGAACAACGTTAAATGTTATCCAACGTGGCAACATACATATCCCACCTTAGCTCCTTTGAGATGAATGTGTTAGGGCCCAACTTTCTCTCTCTCTCTGTCTTCTATATTAATGATTTCATAATTGTAGGATTTTTATTCCTCTTTTGCATTATTCTGGTATTTAAATCACATTTAATAAATTAAAATAAAAACTAAAATCACATAGCTTTCCTTTTGCCGTTAAAATAAAAAATATATATTCTTTATTAACACTAATATATAAAATTTCAAGTATGCATAATTTCATGCTAATCTTTTCTAAATCCTGATGAATATCCCCAATAAAAAGAAAATATAGACAAAATAGAGGACCAGATTCCGATGGCGCTGCCGGTCACGAACTTCGACATCGTCATCAACGCGCTTCCAGCGGGGACGATCAACGACCTCCACGAGATCCCAAACGCGAACTTAGGAACACCCACAATTCGCAAACCCATAGAGAAGAACAGAAGCCAAAACCCTCAACCTGTGAACCACCAAAACGCTGCCATCCACTTCCAAAGAAGAAACATAAATCATTATCCAAATCCATGCACCACCCAGTGGCCGCGGGGACGCTGATGAACAAAGACTGCCAGACCGCGAAACCCCAGGTCCGTTATTTCCCTCCACGACGATGCCATCAACAGGGTTTCTCGCACGACAGAGATTTCTGAGGTCGAAACCTCACGAAGGCGTCGCCGCTACAACAATCATCGCACTACGAGAAAGGTGTTCCTGCCTTACCTGCAAAACCCCAACCAAAACCGCGAAGGAGAAGAGGAAAGAAGTCATTGCCACGCGGTAAAACGAGAAAAGAGAAAGGAAGAAAGCTTCCTTGTTGTGGCGAGCTCCACAAAGGCAGCCCAAAGATGGTTTGTCGAAAGAGAAAGACCAAAAATTGGGAAAAAGGAGTGGGCTTTGAGAGAGAATTGCCAGAATTAGGGTTTTTCAATATGAATTTCAATTTGGGGAAATTAATCAGGGAGAAACTAATTAGAGTTTTAATTAGGATTTAAAAAAATAACATTTAATAAAAAGAAAACCTAACTGATGAGCCAAACTTTGATAGCCGTTACTGGGACTCGGGTTCAGCCCCCAAATCCCCGGCAACGGCGCCAAAAACTTGTTGTCCCATTATTTGTTGTTAGCCGTTGCTAGGACTCGGGTTCAATCACCCAAATCCCCGGCAACGGCGCCAAAAACTTGTTGAGGCCCAATTTAACTTGTTAGCCGTTGCTAGGACTCGGGTTCAGCCCCCAAATCCTTGGCAACGGCACTAAAAACTTGTTAGCTCAAAAAATACTCGTTGGGCTCGATTTCGGCAAGTGCACCGAATCGTTCAAGTAATAAATCGGTAAGACCGGGTATCGTTTTCCCAAGAGACTCGTAATACTAGAGAATTGTGCGATTAACAACTCATATAGACTCAATAACATAACATCAATATACAGAACAAGTGCAGAAATATAAATTCATACATAATTACAAGGTTGGACTTTGGTATTGAAGGCACTTGGAAATGGAAAAGACTAGAAATGGTATGAAATGACATTGTTAAGGCTAGTTTTCACCAATGCACTCTATTGTATAACCAATTTCGTCTCCTCTCTATCAATTTACTAAAGTCAATCCACTAAAACACTCTAGCCCTAATTCCTTAGGTGAAAGAGCCTAGGTTTTCCTTATCAAACCCCAATTCCTTGGCAATCTAACAAGCAAAACCCGCATTAAAGAGCTGGAATCTAAGACAACATGTGAATCATCTTCCATTCCTAGAATCAATGACCCACAAGGACTCCTATTTCAGTTCCGGATTTCATCTTACGTTCCCATAATCCATAAAACCCCAAAATCAAGTCATGAACGTTCCCATTACATGCAAGCTTTAAGATCGGAAACAAGAATACTAGCAATTGATAGAAAAGGCATATATATAATCAAATCATTCAACAATTACACAAGAATTCAAAGGCTACAACTAATCCCAACAAGATGGGTTTGGTTCTCCATTTCCATGGAGAACCCTAAAGCTTACAAGATGACCATGGAAGAAGATGAAGAACCCAAGAGGAAGAAGGGAGTGTTCCCACGAACCCTAGCAGTCCTCCAAGCTCTCCTCTGAGTGAAATCGCACCTCCAAATGACCAAAGACCCTTTCCCCTTCGCGTTTTAGGGTTAAATAAGCTGTCTGCCACATCAGTAAAAGTCGCGCCCGGGCGCCCTCTGTCAGTCGCGCCCGAGCGCGAAGCTCTCGCAAAAATTCAAATCTGGCGAAAAGTCGCGCCCGGGCGCCCCTCTGTTTTCGCGCCCGAGCGCGAGCCTCTCGCATTTGGACGAACGTCCTTCAATCTGGCCGAGCGTCCTCTTTCCTGGACGAGCGTACTGGACGAGCGTCCTCTGCCTGGCTGGACGAGCGTCCACTTCTGCCTGGCTGGACGAGCGTTCTCTGCCTGGGACGAACGACCTCTCCTGGACGAACGTCCTCCTTCTGCATGGACGAACGTCTGCTTCTTGGACGAGCGCCTGCTGCTTCTGGACGAGCGTCCCCCTCTCTTGGACGAGCGCCTGCTTCTGGGACGAGCGTCCTCCTGGACGAACGTCCGCTCTCTTGGACGAGCGCCCTCTCTTCTCTTTTGGACGAACGTTCTGAATCTTGGACGGACGTCCTGATTGTGCGAGTGTCCTGCATGTGTGGCGAGCGTTTCTCCGTGCTAACTTCTTGGTCCAGTTCTATACATGGTTGGAGAATCTTCCAAGCTCATTTTTAGCTACAAAATAAGGGATTATTGATGAAAGTACATCACAGTAGCCAAAAACACAAATATATAGAAAACAAGACAAAACAAGAGGATTAAGCAAGTTATATGTTATTTGGTTTTGTAATCAAAGGATATTTTGATATCTGTCTTTGCTAAAAAAATTGCTTTTGCCACATCAATTAACATTTAACGTTGTTCAAACCTACTTAACGGATAAGATTTCAGTCATACAATTTTGAAAACTTAGGGACCCAGTATATGCACTTTTAAAACCGGGTACTAAACTGAAAAAACCACTTAACAAAGGGACCAAATAAGTATTTAAGCCTTTTATCTAACAATTTGAAGATTAATAAAAATATTTGATAAATAAGATATAATGGATAAATAACATTCTTTTTCTTTCTCGTAGTGTTAGAGAGGTATAGATTGTAATATATGAGATGTAAAAATATGGTGATTATATATATATATATATATATAAAAGTACATCTTTAATATTATATTTTTATTTTGTCAAATTTCAAGTGTAATATAATAATTTCTTAAATAATAATTAAAAATTATATTATCTTATATTTGGGAAGGAAAGTCCCATTAGATAGTATCATAGTAACATTTCATGAGACTTGTGAAATATGTTCATCATAAGATTGTTTTTATTATAAATACTAACTTATACAATTTCATATGGCAAACAATAAGAGAAATAATAAATTGACTAAAGTAGTGCAAGCTATCAGAGACATTGGCACTACTCTATTAAGGAATTGAATATCTTAAAGAATCATAGAGTCATTACTTGAGAAGTGTTTAGAACAAAATTGTTAGAAAAATATTTTCCAAATGATGTATGAAGAGCAAAAGAAATAAAGTTTATGCAATTGAAACACGAAAGTATGACAATACAAGAATATGCTTCAAAGTTTAAAGACTTAGGAAAATACTCTACCTTCTTTTATCACCCAAAAGAAAGAATGAAATGTATAAGTTTTGAGAATACACTTAGGCATGAATTGAGGAAAGCAATAAGAATACCAGAAATTTCTAATTTTCCTTCGTTTATTCAAAAGTGTAAATTTTTGGAAGATTTTAAAAGCAGTCAAAAAATGAATCAAGATATTTTGGACCCCAAGCAAATAAAAAGAGATAAAATGAGAGAAAACTTTAATATCACACTCAATAAAGATCTCAACCCAATAAATTTTCTCAAATTTCTATACCTCAGAATAATTAGATTAAATGCTTTAAGTGCAGACAAGATCATTATACTAAATATTGTCATCTTAAAGGACTCATCTTTTTTAAGTGTGGAAAACTTGTTCAAGTAATCTCTGAATGTGACAACAAAATCCACATTTCAATTGCTCACATCGAAGATAAGGCCTACCACAATAGAAAGAGTTTACACCATGGTTGCAATTGAATTTGCTAAAAACAATTGTATGGTTCAAGTTATATGCTTTATTAAAGGTAAAATTTTAAATGTATTTATGATTGAGGTGCTACTCATCATTCATTTCTAATTAATGTGTTCAACACTTTGACTTGTCAATCTCTTTTTTAGACATTAGTTTGATTGTTTCAGCTCCTACAAGTAAGTCTATAATTACTAATAAAGTTTGTTTAAATTTTCCTCCATTAATTGAAAATAGAAAATTCCTTGAAAATTTAGTTTGTCTACCTTTGTGTCAATTAGATGTGATCTTAGGAATGAATTGAATCAAGTCCTTCTTTAACGCAGTTATCAAATGGGATCAATTTGATTCTATTTGAAAAATATAGGAACTCATTGAGTAAAAGAAAATATAGGGACAAAGATTAATCATAGACTTAAATCTAAAAACCAAATTATTAATCAAATAAAATAAATACAAAGGAAGTTAACTAATCCTAAAGTTAATAAGGAGCACGAGCAACACCAACTTCAAAATGATTAAATGAAATATATTTGTCATATATATGTTTGCACTGTTTTTGTTTTTACAATATCAAAACCTATTAGGAAACTCAACCTTTTTATATTAATATGTTGATCCCTTGAGAAAAAAAATGATTTTCCATGAAGAATAAACAACAACAATCATTTTGATGAAAATTGTATAAAGATTAAACTATTAAACGATCATGATCATGAAACTAAAATAAATATTATTTGATGTAACTTTATAATCTAAATTTTTTTTTTGTAATTGTGTTTTTTTATGGGAGTGAACAAAAACCTTTATATCAATTACCTTGTGAAATTACCAAACAGTGTAAGGAAGTCATTTATATCCTCCCAAAGTTACGTTCATTTGATTAAACAGTCTTTACTTTGTTGCTAGAAAAGATAGTTACAATATGTGTTTTAATCCCAATGAGAGATTATTAAGGGACAATTAAGAGTTGTTTGTATACTCCTTATAAATAGAAGTGGTGTGTGCATAAATTTGTAAGCATGTTAACAATAATATAATAAAAATGAATCATTTGACTCTTATTTATGTTATGTTTTTCCATTTCCATTACAAAATATCCCATGGTTGTAACATACCACCAAATGTCTAATGTTCAATTTTAGCTTTTTGACAATTTTTGACAAGTAAAGACAAAGTGATACACATTGTACCACATCTCTCTTCGTATTTGACAACCAAAAAGACTTCTTGTATCTTGGTACATCTTAGTCATGTTTAGATGTGGAGTAACCTTTATGGCCTTCCTTTAAGACCAACCTTCCTATCTATGCATCTTACTTCAAGATTATAATCCTTAGCTTGATTAGTAGTTAACATCTTAGTGGTACGTTTTAAATTATGATCTACTAACTACCTTTCCTTTACCATCCTAAGTAAATAATTTTTTTAAGAACTTCATTCATCTTCTCTAATCATATTCAACTCATTCTAATCAAATAGGTACTTCAAACATTTTTTTACACTGAATACATCAAACTTATATCACCTCATAGATAATACTGCCGTAAATTTAAGGAAAACAAAATTGTGACTAACTCTAGGTCAAGAGTTGGATCGTTATCTAGTACACCATCAATTGCCTTGAAACATAATCATTTTCATTCTCTCTTGCATCAATAGACATATTAATCCTTGGTAACGTACATTACAATAAACTTTAAAAGGCTTCAATGCGTTAGGAAGTTCGGTTTGTTACGCTAGGGCCACATCAATTTTCAATTTGACGTCTGTTGTGAGGGGTCCAACATCAATTTGCATTTTAAAATTTCAAAAACAACATTAGCATCCTCACATTTCTCTTTCTTGTTTGTACGAAACTTACCACGAAAGTTCAAGAGCCACAATGCCAAACTCGTAAGAGGAAGTTCAAACAAAAATGTCACCGCACATTTTTAAAATTGAATTTTGGGTTATGCAATGTGAAACTAGTGACAATATAAGCTCTTTTTCACTAGTGATTTTTCAAATATATACTTGACTCTTTACATTTATACTCACTTATAAATAAAATTTTGATCCACACATAATAATTTTTTAAAATATTGGAATAAAAACCATAAAATCACAACACAACTCCTAAGAATGAAATCTAAAATATCTACTAGATATAAAGAGATGTGTTACTCTAAGTAAAAAAAAATATTCAAGTATTGACACAAATAGTTGACCAAGTTGTGAAATTGTGAAGCCTCCACTCTACTCATGAAAAAAAAATCTAACACTTGGTTTATTATTGTCACTTCTTCTTGTATTTACAAAATATTATTGGATGGAGTTGACCTCATTTGTGGTTTTTAGTCTTTCACCGTATTTCCTAACTTTAACTTTAAGCACTTGAAATAGTTTCATGAAAAAAGCCACACAAAATATTTTTAATTTGAGCAATTGCAAGAAGAATACTGTACTCCATATAGTTTAACATAAACACATGGCCTTTGCATGATTGAAGTTTAGCATATGACTTCCACTTTTTTTTTATCACAATATTAGATTAAATATAGAGAAAACAATCATTTTCTTTTTCATTTACAAGAAATTTTGTTGAGCAAAAATTATATTTTGATCGAAATAAATTATTTGAATGAATGAAATTTATCAAAAAATACGAATTCCATTTTTTTTATAGATTTTCATTGGGTAAAAATATTTCATTGACCGAATCAAAATTAATTTGATGAATAAATTATGTATACACAAACTCAATTTGTTATTTAACACTACAATGATTAACTTTTAGATTTATTTTCACGAAGAAGAAAAGAAAAAAAGTATTTGAGTGAATACGAAGATAGTCTTAAAAAAAGAATTGAGAAATGAAAGAAATATATATTTTGTCACACAACTTTATATATATATATATATATATATATATATATATATATATATATATATATATATATATATATATATATATAGATTTTGACTGTCTTACTTCTTTTTCTAGATTAATTTTTTTCACACACACATGCTCATTCAATTGTATAACGTGATGTTATGAAAATGTTTTGTAGCGTATTCTATTCAATTTATTGATAATTTAATCAATTAAAGCGATTATTTAAGCTTATATTTTATTTTTTGTATTGCATTCTTAGTGGATTGTTATCACAAACAGTAATTGGAAGAGGGTGTTGCTCCTTCCACCACCACGTCTTTCTTCCTCCATCTTCCCAATTTTCTCTAATTCCAATTATATCCTCAGATTAAATTTTTTTACTTTTACTATTTTACTATTTTAACTTATTTCAAACTTTATTTTTCTACTTTACTCCCTCCACCCTACTTTTCATCTTCCATTTCCGTTGAACAATCTCTCTTCCGTCTTCCATTTCAGTGCAACCCTCTTCTCCATTTCTTTCTTTTTCATTTTGTTGTGGAGGAGCGTTTGGTGTGGAGGAGCCGTTGGTGCGGAGGAAGCCGATCTAGCGTGGAGGAGCGTGGATCTGCGCCGTCCAGGTTTGTTCTCCGTTCACCATTCTCCGTTTATCTGCTGTGCTTTCTGCTTGAGCGCGTTTGAACAGTGTCCACGAAAGGCAAAACGGATGTGGGACATCCGTTGGCCTTCGACGGATGTCGGACTTCCGTCGACGGATGTGGGATATCCGTTGAAGGCCAATCGGACATCCCACATCCGTTTTGGCTATCGGGATGCTATATATATATTTTTTAATATTTTAATTGTTTGTACAATTATTATAATTAGAATATATATTTGATATATTTTTTGTTAATTTTTTAAAATATAGTTATTTGATTTATATATAGTTATTTTTATATTTTCTTTAACCTTTTATATTATTATTTGAATATTTTATAATTTTTCTATTTGTAGCTTCTAAATGAATTGATTAAGTTTTTGAATTAGATATGTAAAATTTAATATATTTAAATTATTTTTATTTCTTGAAATAAATATTATTAATTTAATTTTATTTAATATTAGTAAATTTATATTTGTATTTAATTTATTTATAGTAAATTTGTATTTGTAATAATATTTAATTTAATAATAATTAAATGGAAATGTATTTAAATATATATTTTTAATTAATTAGGTAATTGTTTTTTTAATTTAATTTTTGTTGTAGTTAATAAATTAATTATTATTAGTTTAATTTATTTTGAATTGCATTTTTTTTAATTTATTAATGATATTTAAAACAATAATTTTCTTAATTTTTGAAATTAAACAAACAAATTATTGTTAGCAATGGCAAGAACATATCATCTTTTAGTTCTCGAGGTGAGAGTTCTCGAGGAGAGAGTTCGTCGGAGGGCGAAGCTCGGAGAAGACCTATCGTTTCTGCTCGTAGAAGTCGTGCAGCTCCTATCCAGGATGACCCCATAGCTAAGGAGCGAGCGGTTGAGGAACAAACATATGAGGCGTATGAGACTCATGGTGAGGAGAATGCATTTAAGGCCCCTAATGATGATGACGATGAGGAGGAGCATGCGGATGTTCATGACATACAAGAGGATGTCGGTGGATTTCCTGGAGGTCCACATGATGGTTCATTGCTGACGCACTATGTTCAGAATGTAGCTTATGCTGTTTCACAAGGCCGGGTGAGTGCAAAAATAAAATTTATTTTATTATTTTTTTAATAGAAATTTTATTAAATATTGATGTGTAGGATCGAGGGGACACACTGAAGTTGATCTCGCACGAAAAAAAAGTAAATAAGTTAGGACCATGCCACGAGGGAATTCAACACATTGTGTTGAATTCCAGTTTGATGCCTCTTACAGGGATTTGTTATGATTACGTTGATAAGGGGTTACTCCTCGGATTCATAGAGAGGTGGCATTTTGAGACCAGTAGTTTCCATCTCCCTATAGGGGAGATGTCGATTACTCTTGATGACGTCTCGACATTACTTCACCTGTCCATGATGGGACAAATGTGTGATTTGGAGGAGTTGGAGTTTGAGGAGGCTCGTACAGCCCTTGTGCAACTGCTCGGCGTTGATGGTGGCACAGCAGGTGCTGAGATGGAGGACGCAGGTGGTCCGAAAGTCAGACTCAGCTGGCTTAGAGAGATATATGTTCAGAGGTGTGAGTCGCAGCATTGGGACTATGCTGCTAGAGCATATCTGTTGCATCTAGTAGGATGCACGATTTTTGCAAATAAGAGTGCCAGTTCTATACGCGTGTCTTACTTATTGTTATTTAGAGACGTACACGCGTGTGGCAGATATGCCTGGGGTGTTGCTGCACTCGCCTATTTTTACGACCAGCTCGGGGATGCGATGTCAGAGCGGCTGCAGCGGAATGGTTAGCGTGGGAACAAACCAAGAGGGGGGGTGAATTGGTTATATTCAAATATTATCCCTTTTTAATATTTTTCTCTTAATTTCTTACTAAGCAGATAATTAAACTTAAATAACAGAGTAAGGGAAAGAGAAAAATTACACAGGTATTTTATCCTGGTTCAGATCACTAGGATCCTACGTCCAGTCGCTTATCTCAAACAAGATAAACCTTTTTCACTATCACAAAACTATTACAAATATTAGTCACACAGAAAAACAATTTGTAACAGTTTAGAAATTACCACCTCTCTTGAAACCACAAGAGATGAACTTACACCTCCTTTGAATCTTCACAAAGGATGATCACCTCCTTCGAATGCTTCACGAAGGATGATTCTCTTCCAGACACTTCCTCAGACACACCAAGGATGATCAAGCTATTCCTCTGTCACCGCAGTACCACTTCAGGACTTTGCAGACAAGAGTTTCCTTAGCTTCAGCAATTTCACAGAGTTCTCAAAAGAGTTCAGAGTACTTGAGCACAAGGGAAGAGTTGGAGTTGAGAGAAAATGAGAGTCTATTTATAGACTCATCCAAAGGCTCCTCCATTTTCGCTTTTAGACTTTCTGACTGTGTTAATCGATTAGCTACAGTGGTTAATCGATTAACAACCCAACGGATACTTCAACGGCTCTAAAAACGGCTAGTTTTTCAAACGTTCACCTTGTTAATCGATTAACAGCCCTTGTTAATCGATTAACGCTAATCGATTAACACCCTCTGTTAATCGATTAGCACTGCACTGCTGGGCTTCTTCATGGCGCACTGGAACAATCGATTAACAGCCCTTGTTAATCGATTAACGCTAATCGATTAGCACCTCTTGTTAATCGATTAGCACTGCACAGAATTTTGCTTATGGCTTATTTTTACATCACTTTTGAATGCATACATAAAACTACTAATTTTCCTATGTTCATACAATTATTACAAAAGATTACAAGTCTTCAAAGATCATTCTTCATGAGTCTTGTTTGTTCTTGACTTGAATTGGACATCATCAAAACTTCATCTTCATCAATTTGCTAACAATCTCCCCCTTTTTGATGATGATCAAAACTTTCTTGATTTAAAGCTTTTGGTAATAATCTGTATTTGAAACACAACTTAAGGAAGAAATAATTGTTAGGGTACTTAGAAATAAGTTTAAGGCTTTAAATATTTCTCCCCCTTTTTGATCATTATTAAAAAGTGATGAATAAGTGCTCCCCCTAATTTGATTAGAAATTATACTCCCCCTTAATAAAAGCATGTATGCATAGAAAGAATAAGAAAAGACAACATACATTTTATTGAATATTAAGAAGCAAGCATACAAGGAAATATAAAGGGCACACACTAATAAAAGCATAGAAACATAAATTTCCTAGGGCTCATCATCGCTATCGGGTACATAGAGTTTTGCCAGTTTTTCATCAATCTCCTTAAGATGATTATCAATTGCATCATATCGAAGAGCATGATAAGCCATCATATCATCCATCCGTGATTGCTGCATAGAAGCCATATCTGCAATTTGTCTAGATATACTCTCTAGACTATATTCTTGGGGAGGATGGGATGGTCCAACAACATTGGTTGGATGAGGCATAGGTATATCTTCATCTTCTTCAGCTGATGCATCATCTTCTGGTGCAATATCATCTTCAGCACGGACAAACATATTTCCTTGGCGTATAAATCCCATTTGATGCAAAGCTGATTCCTCAATTTCATGACTTCTTAAGACGGATAGATGTTTCTCTCCGGTGACATCAACTCCTTTATACACACATATTAAGGAAATAAGGAGGGGATATGGAAGATGACCTCTATCATACCTCTTTGCCCGGACAATAGTGTCGGAGATAAGATCTACCCAATTGATTTTGATATTTTGAGTAATGGCAGACATGATTATGAGATCAATTTCAAAGCATTGGGCTAGGTTTGAGCCTCTTGGACACAACAACCATACAATAAGATAATGAAGAACCCTTTCCTCCATTCTAAGATTTCCTACAAGAAGATATCGCCTATTTGGTAGAGGTTGTTGAGGGTTGCGCATGAAAGAACGATACGCCAAAATTTTGTTAAAATCACCAAAGTCATTTGGCACATGCATGGTATTTTCTAAAATGGGAAGATGAACAACATTGGTCCAAATGTCATTATCCAGAATGATATCTATCCCTTTTACACGAGTGTAAATAATACCATTTTGGGATTTCAGATTGTAGTAGAATACTCTTACCAAATCTGGATAATATCTCCCTTGAAGTTGCAGTAGATGCTGGACACCTTGCTCAATCAATTGCTGAGAAAATTGAAATTGATGTGTGGTAAACCAATTGAGATCTACAAATTTTTGACGAAGAATCTTGCGTTCTTTCCACATTTGTAGATATTCTTCATGCTTTCCATCATCGGAAATCCACCCTTGAATATTCGGACCACGTGCAATAGGTGTGCTTTCCGATCCATAGCTTCTTCTTCTTCTTCTTCTTGATGGTTCAGCCATGAGAGCAAGAGATTTGAATTTTGAGAGAAGAAATGAAGTGATTTTGAGTTGTAGAGGGATGGGTAAAGTGAGTGGGTAAAAATGAGGGATGGTATGGGTTTAAATAGGCAAAAAAATGACCCCCCAACGTTCAAATTCAAAAAGTTACCGTTTATAGCCGTTTATAACAGCTAGATTCTGCAGAATTTACTGCAGGTTACCGTTGTTAATCGATTAACAGGGTGTGTTAATCGATTAACGTTAATCGATTAACAGGACATGTTAATCGATTAACAGACGCTGATTTCCGAAAATCAGCAAATTGTTCTGCTTTTCAATTTTTAACATGTTTTTAATATCCCTAGGTCTCTTCTAAGCTCATAGAATCTATCTTTAGGCAATGCTTTGGTGAAAATATCAGCTAATTGGTGTTGGGTATCAATATACTCTATTTCACAATCTCCTTTTTGCACATGATCTCTAAGAAAGTGATGCCTAATCTCAATGTGCTTGGTTCTAGAGTGCATTATGGGATTCTTTGTAAGGTTTATTGCACTTGTATTATCACACTTAAGTGGTATATGATCTAAGTGAATGTCATAATCTTCTAATTGTTGTTTCATCCATAAGATTTGTGCACAGCAATTTCCCGCAGCAATATATTCAGCCTCAGTGGTAGATAAGGCTACACAGGCTTGTTTCTTAGAATGCCAAGAAACTAAGGAGCTACCTAGAAGATGACATGTTCCACTAGTGCTTTTTCTATCTATCTTACAACCTCCATAATCAGCATCTGAAAATCCTACAAGACTAGGTTCCGTTCCAGATGGATACCATAAACCAAAGGATGTAGTTCCCTTAAGATATTTCAATATTCTTTTAACTGCAGTAAGGTGAGATTCTCTAGGACTAGATTGATACCTAGCACACACACAAACACTTTGCATAATATCTGGTCGACTAGCAGTGAGATATAGCAAAGAACCTATCATACATCTATATTTAGTTTGATTTACCTCTTTACCTGACTCATCTTTGTCAAGATAGCAAGAGGTTCCCATAGGAGTAGATGCTTCCTTTGCTTTGTCCATTTCAAACTTCTTAAGAATTTCTCTACAATACTTAGTTTGAGAAATGAACGTACCTTCTTTCATTTGCTTAATTTGAAGGCCAAGGAAGAATGTTAATTCTCCCATCATAGACATTTCAAATTCACCTTGCATAGTCTTAGAAAATTCCTCACAAAGAGATTTATTAGTTGATCCAAAAATAATATCATCAACATATACTTGAATAATCAAAATATGTTTTCCGACTTTCTTAATAAACAAAGTGGAATCAACTTTTCCTCTATTGAAATCATTTTCTAAAAGAAAATTGCTAAGTCTTTCATACCAAGATCTAGGTGCTTGTTTTAAACCATAAAGTGCTTTCTTTAATTTATAGATGTGATTTGGAAATTTAAAATCTTCAAAACCGGGTGGTTGTTCAACATACACATCTTCTTTTATAAAACCATTTAGAAATGCACTTTTAACATCCATTTGAAATAATTTAAATTTCATTATAGATGCATAAGCAAGAAGTAGGCGTATTGCCTCTACCCTGGCAACTGGAGCATATGTCTCATCATAATCTATACCTTCTTCTTGACTATATCCTTGAGCCACAAGCCTAGCTTTATTCTTGGTGATGTTTCCATCTTCATCCAGTTTGTTTCTAAATACCCATTTTGTTCCAATTACTTGATGAGTATCTTCTCTAGGAATCAATTCCCAAACTTGATTTCTTTCAAACTGGTTGAGTTCTTCTTGCATTGCTATACACCATTGTTCATCTTGAAGAGCTTCCTTAATGTTCTTAGGTTCAATCTGCGACATAAAAGCTACATTCATACAAAAATTTACTAAATTTCTTCTAGTGTTTACCCCTTTTGATATGTCGCCAATGATGTTGTCCAATGATAATCCTCTAGGTTGTTGCCATATTTTGTTTAGATCTTCATCATCTTGAGGATTATTCATTTTCTCTTCATTGGTTGTCTTTTGCAAGTCTTCATTTTCACCTGCATCTGATTCATCTGACTCAAGAGGTTTTACCTCAAGGTCCACAATTTCATCAAAGACAACATGCACAGATTCTTCTATTTCAAGTGTTCTCCGATTAAAAACTCTATAAGCTTTGCTAGTTAGAGAATATCCTAGAAAAATAGCTTCATCGGATTTGGAATCAAATTTTCCTAAATTTTGTTTTCCATTATTTAAGACAAAACATTTGCATCCAAAAATTCTTAAATGTGAAACATTTGGTTTTCTACCTTTAAAAAGTTCATAAGGAGTACATTTCAAAATTGGCCTAATAAGCATTCTATTCAATACATAACATGCAGTACTCACAGCATCAGCCCAAAATTGTTTAGGAACACTATATTCATTTAACATAGTTCTAGCAAGTTCCTCTAAGGATCTATTCTTTCTTTCTACAACTCCATTTTGTTGAGGAGTTCTAGGTGCAGAAAAATTATGAGAAATGCCATATTCTTCACAAAAAGTTTCAAAAGATTCATTTTGAAATTCACCTCCATGGTCACTTCTAATAGCCTTTATTTTCAAGTCCTTTTCATTTTGAACTAAATTTGCAAACTTTTTAAATTCTTTGAAAGCTTCACTTTTAAGAGTAAGAAAGAAAGTCCAAGTATATCTTGAATAATCATCCACAATAACTAAAGCATAATAATTTCCTCCAAAACTTTTTATCCTAGAGGGACCAAATAAATCCATGTGCAAAAGTTCTAAGGGTTTTAAACTAGAAACAACATTTTTCGAATGGAAAGATGATTTCACTTGTTTTCCCTTTTGACATGCATCACACAATTTATTTTTCACATATTTTAGTTTTGGTAGACCAATTACTAAGTCTTTAGAAATGAGTTTATTCAATTGTTGCATATGAATATGTGCAGCTCTTTTATGCCATAACCATGGATTTTCTTCTTTTACTACTAAACATGAAATATTCCTATTTGATGCATTTTCTAAATCAATCAAATAAATATTGTTATGCCTAATTCCTTTCAAAGCAATTTCAGAAGAATCATTTTTATAAATAGTGCAAGAATTTTGTTCGAAGGTTACCTTGAATCCTTTATCGCATAATTGACTAATGCTAATTAAGTTATGCTTTAATCCTTCCACATATAGCACGTCTTTGATCATCAAGGTATCTTCACTTCCAATATCTCCAATTCCAAGGATTTTTCCTTTGTTGTTATCACCATAGGTGACAAAGCCTCGTTCCTTTTTCCGGAAGCTTGTAAATTTCTTTTTATCTCCGGTCATGTGTTTTGAACATCCACTGTCAAGACACCACATATACTTCCTTGGTTTTGATAATTCCTACAACATAAAAAGAACAAGCTATTTTAGGTACCCAACTACTTTGTATGGGTCCTTTGGGTTAGATTTAAAAAGATTAAAATCATTTTACAACCCAAGCATATCTACCACTAGGAACACCATAATGCTTAATTTTACATTTATTAGATGTATGACCCTTTTTCATACAATAAAAGCATGATGCAACATTTGTGTTCTTATAAGTTGTTCCTTTTTGTACCCAAGTTCTACGGGTTCTATGATTATGTTTAATTTTAGGAACATATTTATTTTTAACAACCTTATTTTCATTAGTTTTACTACATTCTCTAGTGGTTGTATTTTCAGAAAAATATTTGAATTTTATGCAAGATTCACATTCATTTTTAGCAACATATTTTTCTTTTTCATAATATAAGACCTTACTTTTTAAATTTCTAATTTCTTCCGCTTGATATAAAAATTTATTTTTCAAACTTCTGTTTTCTTCAGATAAATTTGTAAATTCAGTTTTCAAATTATCATTTATTTTAGAGAAGTTTTCAGAAGTAATTTTCAAATTTTCTTTTTCTTCAAGAATATTTTCAAAATTTAATTTTAACTTTTTGAAGTCCTTTTTCAATTTCTTATGAGCTATATCTAATTTTTCAGATTCTACTAATAAAGCAGCATAAGTATCATGCAGTTCATCTTCATCCATATGACTATCATTATCAGAATAGTGTGAACTACTTACTTGGCTGACGTTATCATCATCTGCCATCAAACAGATGTTTGCTTCTTCATCTGATTCGCTTGAATCTGAAATGGTCTC
Organism: Vigna angularis; assembly: GCF_016808095.1. Classification (NCBI taxonomy): domain Eukaryota; kingdom Viridiplantae; phylum Streptophyta; class Magnoliopsida; order Fabales; family Fabaceae; genus Vigna; species Vigna angularis. The sequence goes on along the minus strand of NC_068976.1, from coordinate 13,330,147 downwards.
ATTGTCGTCTTCCCAGGCAATGTAGGCCTTCTTTTTCTTGAAGAATCTTTTCTCCTTCTTGTCTTCACCCTTCTTTTGATTTGGGCAGTCTGCTTTTAGATGCCCCTTTTCTCCACAGCCATAACATCGGTAATTTGAGGAAGATGCTTGATTATCTTTCTTTTCGTACCTAAATCTTCCTTTACCTTTAGAATTCATGAGCCTGTTTAACCTTTTGATCATGAGACTTAAATTTTCTTCTTCGTCTGAGTCTTCATCTTCTGATTTACCTTTGTTTCTTTCAACCTCCGACTTTAATGCCAAACTCTTCTTGTTGTTTTTGGCTTTTGCTTCTTCTTCATCAAGTCTTCCAAGATCTAGTTCATGTTCTCTCAACTTTCCAAATAATGCAGCCATTGTCATCGTGTTGAGATTTTGTGACTCAGAAATTGCAGTCACTTTTGGTTGCCAAGACCTGTCTAAAGATTTCAAAATTTTAATGTTAAGCTCATCAGTATCGAAAGACTTACCTAATCCAATAAGATGATTTACGATGTTGGTGAAGCGTTTCTGAACATCTACTATTGTTTCCCCTTGCTTCATCCTGAACATTTCGTATTCCTGGATTAATGTATTCTTTCTTGCTCTCTTTACATCATCTGTACCTTCATGGGTTACTCTAAGTACTTCCCACATATCTTGTGCAGTTTTACAAATAGAAATCCTGTAAAACTCGTCAACAGTTAGAGCAGATGAAATAATATTACGAGCTTTTACATCATTACCAAATTTTCTCTTATCTTCAGCAGTCCATTGGTCACAGGGCTTTGGTTCCTGCATATTGTTAATTGGAACAAAAGGACCAGATACAACAGCATCCCAAATATCTATATCAATAGATTCCATAAAAATTTGCATTCTTACCTTCCAGAATGCGTAATTTTCACCTGTGAATAGTGGTGGTCTATTGATAGAAGCACCCTCTGTGAAGGTTTGATGCGATCCCGCCATTTGAATGACTATCAAAGCAAGCTCTGATACCAATTGTCAGAGCGGCTGCAGCGGAATGGTTAGCGTGGGAACAAACCAAGAGGGGGGGGGGGTGAATTGGTTATATTCAAATATTATCCCTTTTTAATATTTTTCTCTTAATTTCTTACTAAGCAGATAATTAAACTTAAATAACAGAGTAAGGGAAAGAGAAAAATTACACAGGTATTTTATCCTGGTTCAGATCACTAGGATCCTACGTCCAGTCGCTTATCTCAAACAAGATAAACCTTTTTCACTATCACAAAACTATTACAAATATTAGTCACACAGAAAAACAATTTGTAACAGTTTAGAAATTACCACCTCTCTTGAAACCACAAGAGATGAACTTACACCTCCTTTGAATCTTCACAAAGGATGATCACCTCCTTCGAATGCTTCACGAAGGATGATTCTCTTCCAGACACTTCCTCAGACACACCAAGGATGATCAAGCTATTCCTCTGTCACCGCAGTACCACTTCAGGACTTTGCAGACAAGAGTTTCCTTAGCTTCAGCAATTTCACAGAGTTCTCAAAAGAGTTCAGAGTACTTGAGCACAAGGGAAGAGTTGGAGTTGAGAGAAAATGAGAGTCTATTTATAGACTCATCCAAAGGCTCCTCCATTTTCGCTTTTAGACTTTCTGACTGTGTTAATCGATTAGCTACAGTGGTTAATCGATTAACAACCCAACGGATACTTCAACGGCTCTAAAAACGGCTAGTTTTTCAAACGTTCACCTTGTTAATCGATTAACAGCCCTTGTTAATCGATTAACGCTAATCGATTAACACCCTCTGTTAATCGATTAGCACTGCACTGCTGGGCTTCTTCATGGCGCACTGGAACAATCGATTAACAGCCCTTGTTAATCGATTAACGCTAATCGATTAGCACCTCTTGTTAATCGATTAGCACTGCACAGAATTTTGCTTATGGCTTATTTTTACATCACTTTTGAATGCATACATAAAACTACTAATTTTCCTATGTTCATACAATTATTACAAAAGATTACAAGTCTTCAAAGATCATTCTTCATGAGTCTTGTTTGTTCTTGACTTGAATTGGACATCATCAAAACTTCATCTTCATCAATTTGCTAACATGCGAGTCTCGCCTCCAGGAAGCAGATGGCTGGATATTTGACTCTTTTTCAAGTACAGTTATAACTTTGACATTTATTTCATGTATTTATTTCCATGTTCGAAGATGGATGAAATTTAATTGAATAATTATTTTTTAGAGTTGGATATACAAACATTTCCCTGGCATGGGGAGGAGGCGGTTGGTGACTTCTTACGATGATACCACACCACGTGCCATGAGGTGGCAGAGCCCTAGGCAGAGTTCCACTCTCGTAGAGATTCGGTCACAATTGGATGCGCTGACATACAGTGGAGTTGTATGGCATCCGTATGAGGGGCATCGGGGCATTCGGCCATTCTTCGGCATCTGTATGTATTCTGGATGGATTCGGATTGGTGACACCCTTTGTCGTCATTTGCTTGAGCGTGTGCTAAGGCAATTTGGGTTTCAGCAAGACATTCCACGATCACCGACTACGGTTCCAAATGCAGATGTAGTGGCCATTGATCATGTTTGGTTGCACTTCAGAGCTCACGTTGTGAGTAATGTCAGACATGTAGCATCCCCTTCTGACTGTGTTGAGGGGTACATTCAGTGGTTCAGGAGGGTTTCGCATCCTTATATTATTGCTGCTCCAGATGACGCGCGACCGGCTCTTGCGCCTAGACAGCGCCCCGATGTTCCACAGGAGGCACGATCCCATCGTAGATCGTCTCCACCTTCACCATCTGGCACCTTGGTATGTTATTTTTCATTGCTTATATTATTAAATTTTGATCACCTTGTTTATTTAATTGTTTGATATAATTATAATGCAGGCTAGATTTAGGCGAATGACGAGAATGTTACAGTCTTTGATATCGTGTCGTCATGTCACCGAGGGTACTGTTGCACATCAGGTGCAGTGGACCTGCTTCAGATTGCTAATGAGGGCATCGACGAATATTCCCCGACTAGGAGAGGGCAGAGGCATGTGCGTGGTAGACGGTCGACGTCTAATTGATAGGACTTTGTATTTCATTTTTTCATTATGTATTACAGGACTTTATATTTCCTTTTTCTCATTATGTTTTATTTGACATCATATTTTCTTTGTATTTGTAATAGACATTTATAATTTTTTATAATTTCAATGTTTTCATTTTGAGTTACATGTTCTTTTATATTGGTTATATAGATGATCAAATATTTATATGTTTAAGTGGAAAAAAATAAGAACTTAATTAACAACAACTAATATAAATATCAGGAATACTGATAATATAAATATCTTCATACATAAATAAATACTACATAAATATCACGAATAATAATAATATAAATATCATTAATACTGACAATAAGTACTTAAATAACAAAATATAATAGTGTATTTTTACATATCTTCATTCATAATATAAATATCATGAATCACCTAAGTCAACATAAGATGTTGTTATGTCCATCAACTGTTCAAATGCGTGCATCCTACTAGTATAAATAGATGACCACGCTCGTGCCTCAGGATAACAGTGGGTTGAGGATATGATATTCACCGTGGGCAACAGACAACCTTCTTGTAGCTTAACCTGCATTATACAAATTACAATAATTAATTGAGTGATAAGTAATATTAAAATGAAATCATAAAAAAATGCACTTACCTGCACAAAATGACATCCATGAACATGTCCTATACAAATTAAGCGATGTTGAGTGATATCAGAAGGTGGTGTGGAACGTAGTGGGAAGATAGTATAATTTTGAGAGTATGACAAACACACTAAGATAACGTTATATCGGTTAGCAATTGCATAACCAATGTCTGGCAATGTCATCCACTTGCTCATGTTAGCCTGTTATGAATAAAAGTTGTTAAAAAAAAAGATGTAATAAATAAACTACATAAAACGGGAAACACTTACCGCCGACAGTGATTGCACCAACAAAGAGTTCCTCAGTTCTTCTAGTCTATCATAGCCTCCTACTAGGCTTGCATATTCATCACGCCATGCACTGAGTTCTTTGTACAACTCATTCCTGACAACGGGCCATGAATCTTCTCCGAGTCCCAACAACGCAGCAGTGCATCTATACCCACAGTGACCATCAGCCACAACATCAACAACGTCCACAATGAAGGGGTGAGTAGTAGAATGAAACTGGTCTATCATTGGAACTCTCCTTTTCTTCATTGCTTTTGGCTTTGACTGTAATTTACTTCTCATAGATGAAGATTCTATGGTTGAATGAAAGGCGTCCACATACTCAAAATAGGATGGATCCCGCGTAGTAGACCTTTCACTTCGTTTAACTTTACTTTTTTGTGCACCCTTTGTCTTGACTTTATGTAATGGAGGGACCATTGATGTCAATGTAGGACAAACAATCTCAAGTAACTTTTGCTTGATGGTGACTTTACCGCCAACGTCAACCTCATTGAATCGTTCTTCTACTTGTTTCAACTCATCTTTAATGGATAATTGAGGCTCAGTTTCATTTAATTCAACATTTGAGAAATGCAATCTTCGCCACATGATATGAAATTCACCTATAAGGATCATCCTAGGATCATATCGTGCTAATTCACATGCACATGGGACACCAAATGTATGTCTCAATACGCATCCACACTTTGAGGAGTTCAATCCTATCTGCTGCACTATTTTCAATTCCTTACCAATGAGATCCAATGCATATCGAGACACACATCCAATAAGTTCTCTATATGTGTAGCCTTTAAAATGGTCACTCGTGAGCAATAAACTACTTTCAAATGACGCCTTAATCTTGTTGTGTTGTAGGATAATGACGTTATGAATATTATCCCAACAAGAACACAAATCACCCATACTATTGCCCAGAACTTTCTTCAGGCTCCAATGAGCAGATTCAGCCCTGAAACAAAAAAAAACCTTCAACAAGTGCAAATAAAAATTTATCTACAAAACAAATAAATAAAATAACATTACAACATACCTATTTGTGGTTGTGTTTCCTAAATGCATTACTTTGTTCGTCCAGAACTTTACAAAGTATGTGCTGTACGGAATAATCCAAGTCTGATTGACATATTCAAAGAACAAAGGCCATGAACTGCTTGCGTATTGAAAGTCATTCACATACTCAGCAAACAAGCTTTCATCAGCACAATCCATCACATTTTCCAATGCATCCATCAACACTTCCCAAACCTCAGTAGAATGAACTAACATTTTGCATTTAGCTTTAACATTTTTAAGGATGTGGAACCGACATAACATCTGATATGACTCAGGGAATACATTTGCTATGGCATTCATCAAAGCCAAGTCTCGGTCAGTGACAATGACTTTAGAACCACCCTTAGATGTTAAAAATAAACCTTTCAGCTTTTCCAAAGCCCATGTGAAATTACTCTGCCTTTTAGTAGACCAGAAAGCAAATGTTGCTGAGAAGGTTAACCCTGTAGACGTCATACCCACAATCTCAAGCAACGAAAGTCTATATCTATTTGTTTTATATGTGGAATCCATCATAAATACAACATTAAATGAGTTCAACAATTTGACCGCATCAGGATGTGTCCAAAACAAGTCAGTAACAACCTTTGAATCATCAGCACACCTACTCCAGTGAATGTACTTATCCCGATCCAACAACATCATAAGTTGTTGTAGTTCAGTTCTGGACCCTCTTAATGATCGTTTATACGCATGTCTTGCGTTGTAGATTTGTTTAATCGTTGTGACATTTCGATCATTATTTTGTTTGAGTGTTAATAAAATATTTGCAGGTGTAACTTTACTCTTTGTCATATCAACCAGTAATGACTTCTCACTCGTATTTAACCTGCCAGCATAAGGGTGACCAACTAAAGTTTCAGCTAACTCATGGTTGTGATGTCCACACATCACCTTCAACACCCATTCGGCCCCATCTGAACATGGTTTACCCTTTAATCTAAACGGACATTCACATTTATGAGTGCCGTATACACTAGCCACTGCATCAGCTTTGTATTTCCTATATTTCCCCCCTCTTTCACATCCAAGTATGACGAACGTTTTTCTTCCCCGTACACTAGTAGCTATGTCAGATCTTACTATTACCACAACAAATCATAAATCGTAAGCCATCCCTCTTACCCATTGAATTAAGTGCTCCCGTGAACAAAATATTTCATTTGTTGTAAATTTATTTGTTAAATCCCTCTCTACAACTTTGCTAATTGATGAAGACAAATCAGATTTCAAACTACAACCAATTTCAGAATCCATATGAAGATATTCATCCATTTCAAATAATAATCACCTACAAAATTATAATGAGCCTTATTAACATAATTAATAATTAATCAAACAAATATAAAAATATTAATATAATTAAATTATATATTTGATATAAATAAAATAATAAGTAATTTTTTATATAATTATAAAATTGTTAAATAATTAAAGATACAAAAATCATGTATAAAAAATATATATTTTACAAAATTATTACATTTAAAAACTAATTATATATAACATCCAAAATTAAAAATTTAAATATAAACTAATATAAATATACGTTATTAAAATATATTAAAAATATATTCAAAAATAATAAATCAAATTATTAAAACATCTAATAAAATAATAAAACAAACCCAAAATAAAAATGAAACCTTTAACGGAGGACATCCTTATGCGAAAGGCTTCGTTTTTAGTTTAGGGTTTTATGCGAAGGGTTCATTGTACTACGTACCTGGAGGAAGCACCACAAACGCACTGCGCCACTTCACGTATTACACCACTTCACGCACTGCACTACGAGAGCAACACTATACCACCACAGAAGATTGCTTGATAATTCTTTTCACCACCACCAACCTTTGCAACTTGTAGTATCTCACACCAGAGAGAATGTTAAAATGAAAGGAAATTATTTTACTCATGCAAAGGACTAGATAGGTTATTAGTGAAATAGGTTATGAATAAGTAAAACTAAAAAATAATAACCCTAAAAATAAAATTTTACTGAGGGGCAAAATAGTAAAGGGGAGGTGCAGGGAGAAAGTTGGGGTGGTGGAGGGAGCAACACCCATTGGAAGAATATATAATGTTGAATGAAAGCCCATTACAGTTTGAAGCCAATTCATAGGCCGAATAATAAACAATTTTTTGAGAGTTGCTCCCTCCACCACCCCTAATCCTCCCTACACCTCCCTAATTTTTCTTTTATTCCAAAATTACCTTTTTTTTACATTTACTGGTTACCTTTTCAATTTTTGATGATAAAACCCTAATCCTTTTCACACTTCTTATTTTCACTTTACTTTGCAGCAATACTCTCACCCCCTCCCTTTTTTTTTTCTCTTTCTCTGCAACCTCACCCCCTCCCCCCACCACCCACACACACTTTCCCTTTCTTTCTCACTTTCACTGCACAAGGACTATAAGTATATCTACACTTATTTTCATCTTACAATTGCTTACATACAGAGAAGTTTATGTAAATAAGGCCTATATATTCTTCTAGCCTTTGTTTAATTTTAGGATGACCCTAATAATTTATATCTGATATCCTTGTCAACCGAGTCATGATTTTCTGTTATATGAAGACATTTCTAGCAACACTTTTTCATGTAATTCTCGGCCACCAATTCATTAGTGTTTTTAATTATGTCGTTATCATCTCATCCCTTAGCCGTGCGTGCAATGTTTCATGAAAGTTATCAGAAGATAAGGGATACACCGGTGTAGAATTTTGTTTCTAAAGCAAAGAACTTTCCTAAATTATACAAAATTACTTTTGAATCATGCTAACGTTATCAATACCATTTCACGCTTCAAGAAATCTGTGTTACCTCTGTGTAACTCTGTCTATTTATGCTTTATTATTTTAAGGAGAATATGAATATTGACTATGCTAACTTCAGTAGGATGAATGTTAACGTTGAATTACGTGGAAAGAAAGGAGAAAGTTGAACGGATCTAGACATCCGTTTACGGATGTGGGGTGGGAGTGGGGGTGTATTGAAATATTGGTGAAAATTAATCTCAATAATAATGAAGGGCAAAAGAGGAATGGAGGAGGTGGAGGAAATAGTCTGTAGTGGTGTAGGGAGTAGCTATCCAATTTTTTGGCGAAAGAAAATGGTTGCTATGAGAGACCTCAGGCTTACATGAAACCTATTAACCCATTCATCCCCTCACTAACCGAGCCCAATTTCACAACTTAGGCTTTTACTTCCCCACTTCAACAATTTCTTCAGGCACTCCCTCAAAACTCTTGAAATGACCATTTCATCCTATGGAAAAGTGACTTCCGGAAATATTACTTTTGAAAGGTATGAAATGTGTTCCGAACCAAATTTTATAAAAAGGCTTTCCAGAACTAAAGGATGTTTGAGTCTTTTCGTATTATTAGGGGAGTGTGCTTACTAATTGTCAGGGTGCAGGAATCAATAGCCTCCAACTCAAAGGATCACCAGCTGCAATAAAGGACCAAGCGTAACAGTAATTGTTTTTGCCTTTAAGAGAATCATAAATTTTGAAAAATGCAATTCTTAAAAATGTAGTTGGTTGGTTCTACACATTTTCGAGAATGTTATATAATTTTTCTATAAATAGAAAACAGACTATTTTATTAGAAACATTAGTTATTATCACCTCAAATGATATACAAAAGTAACATGATACACTACAGTAAAATAAGTTTTAATTTGAAAATGTTGAATTTTCAAATATTCCCTGAAATTAATTATGAGAAAAAATAGCTAAACAAATACTAGCGATTATTTGTTTTACAAAAAATATTACGTTTTAAATATTTCCATCTTCAAATTTTTAAGAAATTATTGTTATTTTTACCAAATGTCCCTAAGTATGTAAAAGAGTTGAAAGCTATTCTTTCTTGCCACCATTAATTTTATTTTAATATAATAATGGTAATGAGCCATTCATCGTGAAACTAAAAGAAAATATAAAATAAAGATGAAAAGAAACTCATTTCATAATACAATTGAAAATAACTTATATCTATTAACTCCCCTCTCTCTATATATTTTTTTAGATTTTATTTTCAACCAATCAAAACTAAACAAATTAGTTCATACTTCATCTCATAAAGTAATCATCCAAAACGCAAAAAACTTGTACATAAATTGTGAATCATTATTGATATAACTTTCAAAATGACTGTTTTAATAATTAATAAACTTATACGATACCTAACTTATGATTAGATAGAAATGTAAAACTATTTTTCACGTAAAGTTTTACTATCAAGTTTCCTTAGCGTTGGAGAATCACGTTGTAAACGGAAAAGTTGCTATAAAGTTTGTTAGCAGTGGAGATATAAAGACAATGTGAAATGTATAAAAATAAAAGCAATTAAAAGTTGGAGAAAGTTTATGCTTTCCCTCCCTCACAAAGAAGTCTTCGAAGCATTAGTTAGAACACAATATCTTATGTTAAATTTTATTAGACAAAGGTCTTCTTCGAGTCTTGTATTCTAATAGTACATAAGATTTACCAATGATTCTTCACGTAAACAATAAAATCTAGTCCATTCTATCAGTATTTTGATTTTTTAGTCAAGATTACTCGAAAGATACTATAATAGGGAGACATGAATTTAAAAAAGATAAATATTATTTTCAATATAAAACTTAAAACTATAAATGTAAGGAGGGTCAACACACATAAATAGTTGGAAGTCCCACATCGATCAGAGATAAAGTCAGTTTATAATATATAAGTGGTACAAACCTCATCTTACAAGTCTGGTTTGTTTTGTAAGGTTGAGTTAGACTTAAAGTCCACTTCTTAACATAAATTTGCACAATAATAAAATATTATCCACTTTGAATTAAATTCTCATGAATTTGCTAGTGATACCACTTCAAAATATCCTCTTACAAATGGAAGTATTTATATATATATAAACATGTTCATCTTTTAGTTTTATTCGAAATAAGACTTTTTATTTATATTCTAACAATAAATTTACATAATATATTATTTGATTTTCTCATTTCACTAGTTTAATTTTTTAATAATAAGTAAAATATAATATAAATATTTTTGTATACATGATGCTTAACTTTTTACTTTTATTTTTATTAAATGTAAAAGTTTAATTGATATTTAATTTTGATATATTGAGCTAAAAAGGTGGAATATTCTTTATGGGGAGAGAAGATGGAAGGAGCAGAGTGGTGTAAAAGTGAAATCTGATATGGCATATGAAAAACTACAATGTTATAAAAATTTGAGAGTAGTACAATGAATTGCCAAATGGAGAAAATGGGAATTGCTGCAAATAGTCTTCCATGCATGAAAAAGCAGCTCTGCTTTTGAGCATTCAAACTCATACTATTTTTTTCCAACAAAAGAAGATAACCCACGTGCTTCTACATGGATCATGTGAGGGTTTTTCTAGATGGAAACCCTATAATTAAGCTTTCAAAATAACCCTAACTTTTAAGCATTTTCTATATATATAAAAAAGGAAGAAGAGTTTTTTAATAAATTTTTAATAAATATTTACATGTTATTGAAGTTTTTAAGGTTCAGAAGCTGGTGATAATGAAATTGGGAAGATGCTGGGTTGAGAGGTTTCATTACAAGGAGAAGACATAGGAATGGTGGAGAATATGAGTAATCACAATTCACCTTTCATCCTTATCCGTCAAACAAAAAGGTTTTTAGTGAGATGTGGAAGTGTTGAAAAATTTACATGTGAGTTTAAGTTTCATAAAGTAAAAATGAAAAAATTAAATATTATATTAAAAAAAATCTATAAATTTATTGTTTTAATATTTTATGTTGAAGGCTATGTTAATTTTTTTTGTACGGTTTAAGTGTTTTATTGATATTGTATTTCTTAAATTATTTTTCATCGAAAAATTAGTTAACGATATTGAAGCTGAAGGTTATTTTGATAAAGTTCATATTATTTTCATAAAATAAAAGAAGATTTGAAAAAAATACAATATCACTTTATTGACATAAAGGCTAATATGTAATATTTGTAAATAATTTTAAAATTGAGATTACTTCATCATAGAAGACAATTTTTTAGAGACCATAGATTATTTTATGTTTTTCACTAGTTATAGAAACTGTTTTGATTTTTACTATATTTTAATTTGAGATATAACTTGAAATCTTTGAATATATTTTTTCTCTTCATAATATCTTGATATTTTAATTTGAGACACAGCTGAGAATCTTTGACTATTTCTTTTTACAATGTTTTGATTGAAGTGTCTATGAGACTAAAGAGTAAAAGAATATTAGTTGAGTTTTTCTTTGGTCAAATTAATCATGTTTAACTTTCAATCAAATTACGCTTACTTTATTCAAAATCTTAATTCAATATTTTAATCAAGACATGACGTACAGACAAGTATAAGAATTCGATTTGCTTTGATGTAATCAAATCCAATTATAATCCTAACTGACTTTAAAAAAAAAAAATGAGAACACCGATATTGATTTGCAATTATAAGCAACTATACATTAATTTACATAATATAGTAATGTATAATCATGAGACACAAATTATTCTTTAAATCCCATTTACCAAAAAACTTATGTTATTTATATATCTATCCAATCAATTTTGTCTTAAATAAACCCTTAACCAATCCTAACATCATTACCTTCCCTTTTAATGAAATCGAGTTTAGAAATTATTCTATTCTATTGAAAATTCAGTGAAAAAAATAATTTAGGATGAAATATAATTCATTGATCTTTTACATTTAATTTTTCTATTTTAATATTTTCATCTTAAATATTTTTTTCCTGTTCACTCTTTTATATATCCTACAGCAGAAAGCTAAAGAAGGGATTGATTCGTATCCAGGTAAATTTTTGAAGAAATTTGTTCTTAAGGTAAATAATCACATTGATTTAATATTTGTGACTGAAAAGACATGGTTAGTAATTGTAAATAAGCTGAAAAGATCCTGAGAAGAAGATAAAGTAATTTATGAATGAAAGGATGAGCATCTAACTATCTAGTTTCCACCATTATTTGACATTTGATTCTCCATTAACAAGCTAGGAGAATGGAACTACATGTCCTTTCTTTTGATCTGACTTCACCTCCTTAAACGAGTAGAGCCTATTTGCTATCCACCTAAATTTTTTAATATATATATGTTTATATTAGTTTCATTTCTTTTAAAGTATAATAAATATTTTTAATTTTAAAAGTAATATATATATATATATATATATATATATATATATATATATATATATATATATATATATATATATATATTATTTATTCCGTATGTGTAAAATTGAACTCTTGGAGGGAATATATATAATTCATTTCTTAATTCCTATGAACATATTTTGAGAAAGAAATTTCCTTACCCTATTTAAAAAAGGAAGGATATGTTTTACTATTTCTACTTCTTTTATATTTTTCTCCAACAAAAAAAATCCAAATTTTTATTTTATTTTATTTTTATCTATTTTTAATTTAATAATTTATTTCCTGTTATTGGTTGCTCTCTGAATCAAACAGGTTTTAAAGTAATGACTAATTTTATTCTGTCCAACTTGTTAAATTAAATTAATTATAGAAAGTACATCTCAATATAAATAACTAATATCAACATTAGAGTATAATATTAATTCGCATTAATTAACTACTTGATATCATTATAAAATTTCTAACAGAAAATTTGAAGTAGATACTAGTTTTGTCCAATAAAAAGTATGAGAACTATATGATACTATTTTTCGGTTAATTAAATCAAACAAATAATTTCTTTCTTCCTATTTGAAGATTGTTTTAAAAAAAAGACATTTTAATTGAAGAAGGTGATAAAAACAATTGTTAGTGGTGCTGTATTTCATTTAATATTTGATTAGATTAAATTAAAACATGAAGTTAATATATAAAGTATTTGGAGAAGGAAAAAGAGTGTAACATGAGAATCCGTGCACTAAAAACAGTTTTGAACATTAGGAATTTGTCTCCTTTGTATGTTCATAGAATTGACAGATAGAGAATGGTAAGAGTTTATGAATTGAGCTATATAGTGTCATTAGGATAGTGATTATTCTCTGTTTCTTGGAAGTGACATTGCCTTTCCAATTCCGTTCATTTCATATATCCCAAACTTGGTTCCTGTCATAATTCCAACAGCCTAATTATATACTATTTTTTCTTTTTCTTTTTATTTAAAATAATATATAATTTTGTACTGTAAATTAAATGCACAGTCAAGAAAAAAAATTGCACTTTCCCATTAAATATTTCATTTAGAATTCCTAAAAATTATATTTTGAGTTTAATTTCACTTTATAAAATTTATTGTATAGTATAAGATATTAACCGAACGGTTACAAACAACCAACCGGATATTCAGGTAATCTGTTTATATCTTATTCTGTTTATATTTTATTGGGCTTATATCAACAGCTTAAGATCCATGAGGTAAATTATAAATACAAAGCCAAGGCCAAAGGCCAGGTACGTTCCACTTACGCATTACTCATTCTACGCTACTCTCAAATACTCAATAGTGAAAATCATTCACAAAACATTCAACTAAGAGCCGAGGCTCCTCAAAATCACACGCCTAACTTGAGCGTCGGAGTACCTTTTGCAGGTACATCCACCCCCGTCCAAAAGGAGAGCGATCGGCTTGCGCCAACACCGATCGGCCAACAACTGGAGTTTGGAGGCGAGCGAGCGGCCCAGACACATCAGCAGGTTAGTCTCTCGGTCCCAAAACTTTCCACCGAAACATTTTGGCGCCCACCGTGGGGCCGAGCGTCAAACCCAATGATGACCACAAGAAACCAAGACGAGCGTTCAGTCTCGACATCACTATTTCAGATCAACACCAGAAACTTTCGACAAAGTAAAAACTACAGTAGATGAATCATCATCTCTACGTGCGACGTCGTCAACAAGATAAGTATTTTTTGAAATATGAATATTTCATAAAATATCTAATTGATAATAGATATTATAACAACTATTTTTATGTTAAATATATAGTATAATCCATAATATATTATATGATATATGATATATAATATAGTACATAACTATAAATATAGTTATCTAATTATTATAACCGAAACATTTTTTGGCATGATTAAAATAGTCAAAGAAATTGTTGTGTTAGAGATAATTATCAACAACAATATTATAAAATCTCAAGACGGTTTAGATACCTTGTTGATTATATATGTTATTTATTCGGTGCAATTCATAATATCTGGTAACCGAATCATTTATTATACGGTTATATACCATAATATATATCATCATGAGAATTTTAACAAGACAACATCTTGAAAAAATATATATCAAAATCCACGCCATCAACTATGCGAGTGCAGACCAAGATCTAGTCATAAACGGACTTCATGCTTAAAGTATCATGGAATTCAATTAACGAAGGAGAGGTCTCCTATTGCAAACACTGATTGCCAATTTCGTCAGCAAAGTTCATAATTAACGATCAAGCCCGTTCCCTAGGAAGCACTCCTAGGTCGAAGACCGAGCGGTAAATCCCCCTCGGGCAAGAGGTAAAGCCCTCTCAACGACGAACGGTAAATCCCGTTCACTAGGAAACACTCCTAGCTCAAAGCAGAGGTAAAACCCTCTCAAAGCCGAACAGTAAAGCCCGTTCCCTAGGAAGCACTCCTAGGTCGAAGACCGAGCGGTAAATCCCCCTCGGGCAAGAGGTAAAGCCCTCTCAACGACGAACGGTAAATCTCGTTCACTAGGAAACACTCCTAGCTCAAAGCAGAGGTAAAACCCTCTCAAAGTCGAACGGTAAAGCCCGTTCCCTAGGAAGCACTCCTAGGTCGAAGACCGAGCGGTAAATCCCCCTCGGGCGAGAGGTAAAGCCCTCTCGACGTCGAACGGTAAATCCCGTTCACTAGGAAACACTCCTAGCTCAAAGCAGAGGTAAAACCCTCTCAAAGTCGAACGGTAAAGCCCGTTCCCTAGGAAGCACTCCTAGGTCGAAGACCGAGCGGTAAATCCCCCTCGGGCGAGAGGTAAAGCCCTCTCGACGACGAACGGTAAATCCCGTTCACTAGGAAACACTCCTAGCTCAAAGCAGAGGTAAAACCCTCTCAAATTCGAACGGTAAAGCCCGTTCCCTAGGAAGCACTCCTAGGTCGAAGACCGAGCGGTAAATCCCTCTCGGGCAGGAGGTAAAGCCCTCTCGACAAATGTCGAAGGCCGAGAGGTAAATTCCTCTCGGTTCCTATTGAAGGTCGAGCGGTAAATCCCGCTCGGTTAAAAGTTGAAGGTCGAGAGGTAAAACCCTCTCGACAAATGTCGAAGGCCGAGAGGTAAATTCCTCTCGGTTCCTATTGAAGGTCGAGCGGTAAATCCCGCTCGGTTAAAAGTTGAAGGTCGAGAGGTAAAACCCTCTCGACAAATGTCGAAGGCCGAGAGGTAAATTCCTCTCGGTTTCCTATTGAAGGTCGAGCGGTAAATCCCGCTCGGTTAAAAGTTGAAGGTCGAGAGGTAAAACCCTCTCGACAAATGTCGAAGGCCGAGAGGTAAATTCCTCTCGGTTTCCTATTGAAGATCGAGCGGTAAATCCCGCTCGGTTAAAAGTTGAAGGTCGAGAGGTAAAACCCTCTCGACAAATGTCGAAGGCCGAGAGGTAAATTCCTCTCGGTTTCCTATTGAAGGTCGAGCGGTAAATCCCGCTCGGTTAAAAGTTGAAGGTCGAGAGGTAAAACCCTCTCGACAAATGTCGAAGGCCGAGAGGTAAATTCCTCTCGATTCCTATTGAAGGTCGAGCGGTAAATCCCGCTCGGTTAAAAGTTGAAGGTCGAGAGGTAAAACCCTCTCGACAAATGTCGACGGCCGAGAGGTAAATTCCTCTCGGTTCCTATTGAAGGTCGAGCGGTAAAACGCTTTCAGTTCCGCCAACGCAGCCTCCCTCAAACTCATCAGTCCTATAGTTAACCACGGCTAAAGTCGACCGCTTAACTCGGACTTGGGGGGCATGTATAGTATAAGATATTAACCGAACGGTTACAAACAACCAACCGGATATTCAGGTAATCTGTTTATATCTTATTCTGTTTATATTTTATTGGGCTTATATCAACAGCTTAAGATCCATGAGGTAAATTATAAATACAAAGCCAAGGCCAAAGGCCAGGTACGTTCCACTTACGCATTACTCACTCTACGCTACTCTCAAATACTCAATAGTGAAAATCATTCACAAAACATTCAACTAAGAGCCGAGGCTCCTCAAAATCACACGCCTAACTTGAGCGTTGGAGTACCTTTTGCAGGTACATCCACCCCCGTCCAAAAGGAGAGCGATCGGCTTGCGCCAACACCGATCGGCCAACAACTGGAGTTTGGAGGCGAGCGAGCGGCCCAGACACATCAGCAGGTTAGTCTCTCGGTCCCAAAACTTTCCACCGAAACATTTATTAATAAAGTGAATATTATATTTAGTTAATATACAATATTTAATTTATATTAAGTTGAGACATATATATTTTAAACATAAAACTAAATATTAATAAATAATTATTTAAATATGAGACTTTGAATAATTTTTTATATTACTTAGAGAGTGAATTTTAGAAAACTTATTTGTCATATGAAATTTATATACAGTTAAGAACTGAAAATTTATTTTATTTACGACATCGTATTCATATTGATTAAGGAAAGGAATGATTGAAAATATGAGAGGAATTTGTCAGGAAAACATTGAAGAGGTTGTTTATTTTTTACATTTCCCAACAGTTGAAACCTAAGTTGTAGAGTTTGAGGAAGTGTGTTGGGTAGATTTGCATGTGTGATGAAACTAAAGAAAGGAAGGAAGCATAAAGGGTGCTTTTGAAAAAGCACGACGGGAGATGTGGAAGGTATGAGTTGTAGTGTAAGAAAGGAAAAGAGAGTGTAGATACACGCGCATTGGTTACGCGTAGTACTGTGTTAGTCCAAAGATACATAGAGAAAAATAAGCACGTCCGTGCATGACACGTTTACCATAGAACGTAGATTCTACTTTTGCATGAGTCTAATCGCGTAACGCTTTCTCATTGGCTGGTGCTTCTTACAAGAAATCATGATCTTATTATTGCCTTCTAAAGCTACGTAGGGGACCCCCACCCACCAAGTATTTTTCTACCTTTCTCTACTTTTCATGCGAGTAAAAGCAAGTTACAGCTCCAAACAAACACAACAAAACTTCCAAAAACAAAAAGAATAATAATAATATATCTAGATGTATATCGAAGTGGAGCTGGAGGAGAATCAACAAGCAAAATAGATTTTGTTTGATTTTCGCGTCAAACAACGAACCAGCACAGCCCGAGGATTTGTGGAAACCAGTTCAAAGGGTCAAGAAAAGAAAAGCCAAACCTTTCCCTTCAGATTTTTTAGCTTCTTTTATTGGATTGGACTTGCTCTTTTTACTTCAAAAAGGTACAAAAGGGGACTAAAGAATCCCACATATACCTAACTCCAAACCCAAGTGGCCTCACTTTCAGATTTCTATATGTTTTTCTGAGTTTTACTTTTTCCAGTTTTCGAGTTAATTTGAACATTATGGAACCAAAGAAGATGCAAATTGAAAAGAGCTGGCTAAGGATGAAACAAACATGAAGTGAAAGATCAAGGCCAGTTAATGCTGTCTCAGATAAGACACATATACATGTAGTGCTCGCTCCCAATTCATGATTGGCACGTAGGTTGTTCCCGAAGATTATAAATCCAAAGGGAAAACGACTTTTGACAAGCTTTACTTACTTCATATCATATACCATGTTATTTAACATATTATAGAAACAAATTAATAAGTTTATACGTGTCATACATCACCAACCCCTTTTTTTTAAGACCTCTGATATATCCATCCTTTGCTTAATCGAATCAATGTTTTGAATTTTACCAACAGAAATAATTATTAAGGAGAAAAAAGCACTTAAAGTTTACTGTCAAACGGTATTGAAACTCGATTAACAGCAGAAAAGGATCGAGATTCACATTAATTTCACCCCCAAAATGTTGATTTACAATATGGGTACAACGGTGTGACAGAAGAAAAAGGAGGGGGGAGGGAGGGGAAAAAGAAACAAAAATGGAATGAAGAGAAAATGATGAGATGACAATGGGTTGAGAGAAAGAAAAACAATATATTAATTAAGAGTGTTTATTTATTTAATTAATTATTTATTTATGTGATGGGCAAGGGTTGAGGGATTCGGGAAAAAATTTTCTGTCCAGGTGCAAGAAGAGCGAAGGGATCAAAATTGGCCTTTCTCTCGAGGAATGTGGTCCATTTGTCTCCGTAGTGTCGCATCCAGTTCTCCTGTGACTGGTAGTGAGGGAGATAGAGCTTGAAATCAAAGCCTCTGTTGCAGCAGAGCTGAATAATCTCATGGTTTTGTTCCACCAAGAGTTCAGTGGGTGGTCCCTTTGGTGGTGGTGGAATAAATCGGAGCAAGGCTATAATGTAGAAAATGTTGCTATCCGGCACCACTACCGAGTGTCGAGCATCCCACCTGATTAACACAAAAGAAAACAAAAGTAGAAAGAATTAATGAATTGGGTCCTTAATTATCACAACAGAATTGAAGCATGTTATTGATGATGGGTTGCGCATGACTTGAAGCAGTTGCAGATGGGGGACCCTTAAATTCTAATCCCCCAGAAAAGGAGCACCACAACACAATCAATCCCTGTGTGTGTGGAACCATTACAGGGTTTTTGTTTTCTCTGTCAGAAATCAAAACGAGTTTCTTTAGAGTCCATACAAACACCGGTGTCGCTGTAATCCGGTTGGCCATTAAATATCCTTGTCCATTCCATTTGCCAACACACACCACCATACATACTTTCTTCCCATCCAACCCAATCATTTAATGCTCTAAATTAATCTCAATTCCCTACTTCTACCTTTTACATTCTTCAAATTTCACACTCCTCTACTACCAATTTCATGCACACTCTATCCATACTACTACCTTCTCTCCTACCATCCTTTCTAAGCTTCTAATTTACATTTTCAGTAATTACATATCACATTTATTTTTCAACCAAATTTTAATTTTTTATTTTAAATTTTTTATTTATTATTATTATTATTATTATTATTATTATTATTATTAAACACCCACATAAAATACTTTTAAGCGAAATAAACTTTTCAGTAAAACATCAAGAGATTTATCCTGCACAACGTGAAACAGTGAAATACATATTCCATTATTTTCTCTAGAAATTAACAGCGACACAAAAAAAAAACAAAAACACATTAAAATATTGCTGTTTTTTTGAGAGCTAATCTGAGTTTTGTCAGTGAAGATTGCCAAGCAAAGACAGACAAGATGTAAAAACTAAACTCGTAAGTCTAACCCATGCACCCCGTTGGGAGGGTGTCCCAAAGCAAAGTTTTTTGAGAGGGTGATGGTAGTATAAAACTACTGCCAATACAGTACGGAGAGATACAGAGGAAGAGAGGTACGAGCAGCTCAGTATGATGAAACAGCTGAGCCTTACGACCAAAAATGGGGATGGAAGTGGGTCCCACCATGGCTTGACCCTTTGAGTGGAATATATTAGACCACCCTCAAGTCTTAACCACCCCCAGTGGTCCAAACCAACCCACACTTACCACATAATATATAAATACATAACTTATACATACCCAATACACACACAACACAAGGCAAACAGAATAAGGACTCAGGTGACTCACATACGTGGCTTACAGGTCACGCTGGATTCCCCCTGTGGGACCCTTGTCCCATACCCTCTTGCGTGTCAACCCCATAGAACACTGTCATTCTTCGTGTTACAACCTCATGATGAGATTAAGGGTTAAATAACGAAATTATTGTTTACAGAAGTATAGTGAAAAGTTACTCCTGGAAGTTATCTTAACAGTGACGAGAAAGCAGATTCATGTGAAGCGAAGGTGAAGATCACACACAACCAACCCAACAAACGCATTAAAATTAGAGACTGACGTGAATGCATGTAATGTAGCTAGCTAACTTAGCTTGCTCTCCCCTCAACAAAGGTGAGGGAAGATTTTGCCAAATCTGGCCTGTTGAACTAATTAATGCTGGAATAAATATTTGTAGGTGGTGAAATTGAAGGAAATGAAAGGAACAGCAAAAGAATCTAAAATGATAAAGTTTATGATTTTATATTTACTTGGATCGCAGCAGGGGGTAGACTAGAATGGGGCCACCAACACCGTGCTTGAGGATTTTCTTGAACACTTCACGGTCGAATTCAGCGATGTGGGACTTGGAGACGAACAGGTTCAGCCAAGGGTGGGGTGCGTCCCAGATGCCGTTGGCTCTTGCATCTTCCTCCACACGATTCACACGCAGCAGGAATTCCATGTAGGTCACATCCAGCGAGAACTTTAGACCCTCAACGAATCGGAGTCGTCCAAGTAATCTATCCACCTCCTAAAAGAGAGAGAGAGAGAGAGTTAAGGGGCATTAGCGTCATTAGCGTGAATTGATATATTTTTCTACAGATTCCAGAAAATGATGGGGTTTTGGGCATTTTCGGAAGTGTGGGGACCGTAACGTCAGCGAGATCTCAATGATCAGAGCAATGGAGCAGGCAGTGATGTTACATGACCATTTTAGCCTTACCCACAAAGGAACTCCGCATTGCCATTTTATGCTTATTGCTAAGGTATCAACCCTCGCAAGGTACAGTCCCCTTTGGTAATTTAAAACGCAAAACATAGGCCATATTGGGCGAGGCTTTGTGTCAGAAAATCCAATGGAAGATACATGATGACCGAATAGTCAGTTTTCACCAAAACCATTGCCATTTTCATGGAACAATACAAAATCAAATTATCACAACCAAAAATTTAAAAACTTCAAAAAAAAAATCATTAAACAAAAATAAACCAAGTGAAATGTGACGTTATCTATGAACCTCGTGGCAGACAGGAATTAAATAAGCCATCTTCCCTCGGCTTAACTTCGTACATGTGTAGGTGAAAATCTGCGTATATTGACTTTTTACCAGGGACCCACTTAGGGTAACTTCCTTCATTTTAAATTATTTAATATTATTTATTTTTTCTAACCTAAGGTTACTCATTTCCCTTACATTACACCACTATGCTCAAGTCTATTTTTTTTATTAAAGTAAGTGACCCGCTAGGTCAAAATTGAGCCATCATTGGTGCCCCGGACTGTTCTGTGCCCGACCCGTACAATCCCCGATAAAAGACAAAAATCCCAAACGCCAGCTAGAGAGTGTATACACACATCACATCCTGCTGAATAATGAAACCCCAAAATACCGAAAATATAAAAATAAAAATAAACAGAGTTCACAAATTTAAATATTAATTACCATATTAACAGCGGAAGGGTAGTCTTCGTTACGGTAATGAAGCGCCAGTTCTAAACAATACAGAACCGGACCCGCCGTCGACGGGAGGCGAGCCGGGTCGAACCGTTGGTTTGGGCCCGTGGGTACCGTGGGCCAGCCGTTGCAAGGGTCGTCACTGTTCACAAAAACGAAACCTTCCACGTAGTCAAAACCGTAACCTTCTCTAGTCACCAGCCACTCTGCGTCTCTAGTGTAATCTTCAAATTCCGAGTACACCACTCTTATCCATCTCACCTAATCGTAATAATAATAATAATAATAAAAATAACAATTAAAAATTAAAATATATGTTCACAACATCAAATATTAATTATTAATATTTTTTGGTTGGGCGAGGATTTAGTAGCGTACCATGTCGGGGGCTGGTTGAACTGGGACCCGGGCTCGGGTTATGATACCGAACTGGCCCAGCCCTCCGAGAGTTGCGAAAAAAAGTTCTGAATTTTGAGTTTCGGAGCAGACTAAGGTTTCGCCTTTTCCGGTGACGACTTCCAATTCCGTTACGTTGGAGGTCTGCGGGCCGTAACGGAAGGACTGGCCGCTGACGCCAGCGTTGGAGAGTGTGCCGCCGACGGTCAACCCAAGGTAATCCGTCCACGAGCGTGGCGCGAGACGGAACTCAGAAACGCAGCGTTTAAGAACCTCTTCCCATAATGCCCCTCCCGAGACGTCGACGTGTAGGGAGCCGTCGTCGAGGGAAAGGAGCGTGAAGCGGTCCTCCATGGCGCGCATGTCGAGGACCAGCCCGTTCTCTGCCATGGCCTGACCGTTGATGGAGTGTCCGTTGCCGCGCGCTGCCACCGTGAGATTCGCCGTGCGCGCTGCGGCCTTCACCGCCCTCGCCACGTCAGCGGCATCGGCGGGGCGTATGACCGCCAACGGCTTCGCGGATTTCATCCCGCCGAAGTCCTTGCAGCCGGCGGCGGTTGCGCCGAAGTGGAACGAACCTTCGACGCCCAAAACGTCGTCGTTAGGCATGGATTCCGTGTCATTTCCGTGCACGAAGTGTTCTAAGTAAGCTATCATGGTGAGAGATTTATAATTTTTTTTTTGCTCTCTTTTGGAGGTAGCGTTTGAGTTTGATCCTTTGAGAGTTTTGTGTGTTGCGTGTGTGAGGTTTGTGTGCGTGCTTCGGCGCAGTTGGGGTTTATATAGCGGCTGCTTTGGATTTACTTGGAATTTTCCTGTCCTAAAGAAAAGCCATTTCCGTTATATTTTTTCGAATCTGAGGAAATTAGAAGGTTTTTAATTTTTTCCATTTATTGCTTTTCTTTTGTCGTTTATCGATATTAATTATTAAAAGAAGTGATTATGGAGATGTGACGACAGAATTAATGTTAAAGACATTCTTAATATAAGACTTTGTTTTAATTATTTATTTTTCCTCCTAGAATATTATCATATCTTGTATATGTAAGAGACTGAGTTTTTTTTTTATTAATTGTACGTGCATACATGGAACTCCTCTTAGTATATTTTATTTTTGTATACATTCCAAATCAAACCTAAGTCACGTGTATAAAAGGGACAAAGATGTTTAACACTCTAAAGAATGAATACGTTCTAAAAAAGTGAAGAGAGAAATAATAATCAAAGAATACATAGTAAATCATATTTTAAAATGTAGCAGACAAAAACTAAATAATTCTACTAACACGTATTAATAACGTGTGCATTAGTTAATCAGTATTAATTAGTTTATTTTCATCAAATCATTGAATTACCACTCTCTTAATTGATCTGCTGAAGTCATAATTATTTATATATCAACCCTCTCACACTTGTATTATTGTTATTTTTGCGAAAAAAAAATGAAAATCTCTTACAACTATTTTGTTGGGTTTATTACTGATAAAAGGGAGGCTGCACAAGAATTAAGAATCAGTTACATTAACTAAATATAGAATATCGTATATGACATGTGTTAAGACGTCATGTACCAGATAAAATAGAACCGTGTATAAAATATATTTTTTTTCATGAGAGTGAGACAATCCTCTTTCACCCAATGAAACTATTATTTTTTATTTCAGTAAATTAGATCATTATTTTTAATATGATATAATTAGAGTTTATTTGATTATGATGTCACCACTAGCGCACATGCTTTTATTACAAATTCTATATTCTTATGCAAGCGAATATATTCGAAACCTGGTTAATCATTGTCCTTTAGAAGAATATATATTAAATACCAAATATAAGATTTTTTCTCAAAAATATTCTGAAATTTACAAAATATAGTAACAAAATAGAAGATTTGATTTTCAAACATTCACAAAAATATAAAATGTGAGACATTTATTCAAATATATATATATATATACATACATACATACATATATATATATATATATATATATATATATATATATATATATATATATATATATATATATATATATATTATATAATCCATCAATCATCACAAAGGTATACATGGGTATCTAACCTAAGCTTTTTAAAACTTTATATTAATTTTATCAACACCCAATTTCATCTAGGTAAGAAGTGAATAAAGATAAAAAAAATAAAAATAAATAAAATAAAAGAATAATAATTAATGGTGGACAAAGATAAAAAAAAGGAAAAATAAAATCATTTTTCTTAAAAAAATGTAAATGTATATATAATTTTCAAATTTTAATTTGTCCAAGAGCCCAAGAGTTTTATGTATATCTTTAAGATACATCATTAGAAAATATTTTTGAAATATTGGTTTCTATTTAATATGGTAATAATTTGAATCAATATCAGTCAATAATTATAAGCAATATTTCTAATAATAATTAAAAATAATACTATAATTTGCTGTGTCAGTTTCTCTTTAAAATGAGAAAAATGTGATTAAAATTGACAAAGTTTCTAAAAATAATTATAAACAATGTCTTGAATTTTATTTGATTTGTTTTTCTTTGCA
The DNA here is from genome assembly GCF_016808095.1 of Vigna angularis. NCBI lineage: Eukaryota > Viridiplantae > Streptophyta > Magnoliopsida > Fabales > Fabaceae > Vigna > Vigna angularis. Next base: position 13,305,763 of record NC_068976.1, on the reverse strand, counting down.
CGGGTTAAATATGTTTTTAGTCCCTTAACTAACTATCACGCGATTTTGGGTTTAGTCCCTATTCGAAAGTTTTGTTCATTTTAGTCCTCTTAGTTTTGAAACTCTTATGTTTAGTCCTTAAAATTGAACGACGTTAAGTTTTTGTATGAGGTGACTAACGGTGAACCAGGTTTATGCCACGTTTTTTTTTCTAAAATATTTGCTTCGTTTTTTTTTTCTAAAATATTTGCCACGTTTTCCCCAAACCCTTCCTTCTTCTTCTCAATCACTCAAAAGGTCTGCTCATCTCTTTCACACCCACCATTGTTGCTCTCCTTCCATCATTGCTTTAAAATGAGAAAAATGTGATTAAAATTGACAAAGTTTCTGAAAATAATTATAATCAATGTCTTGAATTTTATTTGATTTGTTTTCCTTTGCACCAAGACCATTTCTTTACCTATTATGTTCGTTGTTAATTAATTCACAATAAAGGACAAATTATCATAATATTAGAATTTGTATATATAAAGATTTACCCTATCATAGAAAAAAAGATGATGAAAAAAAATAGAGAGAGACACAAAAATAATAAAGATAGAAAGGGAGGAAGAGAGTATAGAGGAAAGTGAGTTATCACGCAAAAGGGTTCTGTCAAAGGCAATCTTCAAGGAAGAATTAGAGGAGTACCAAAAGTTAAAAAGTTATGTCACCTCTACACCCTTCTTTTTTTCTTTCTAGTGTATTTTGAAGTTTTTTTTCTAAAGGTATTATTTTTTACTACACACAAATAACGTTTTTTTTAAATCACAAAAAAAGGGTACGTCGACCTATTGCCGGTTTCCTTCCTTTTTTTTCCCACCATTCTTAAAATAAAAAAATACAAAAATCTTTAAAACAAAAAATGTCAACATTGTTAAACCAACATTTTTTTTACCAAAACTACGTGATCCTTTATTTTCCATCATGAATGAATGGAGATACGTAGGACCAAAGTCAATTCTTATCGTGTGCACTTTTCAAAAATCTAAAACCATCCATAATAATTTCCGAACAAATTTACAAACTTTTTTCTAGATAAAAAACTATGTGATCTCTAATTTTCCATCATAAATGGATATACATAGGAGTAAGGTCAATCCTTATCGGATTCGTAAAACAAAAAAATATTTTTTGTTTCTTAATAGTTTATTTATATTATTAATTTTAGGAAAAATTAAATATTTTGAAAAATCATGTCAACTTTATACATTTAATCAAAGGTACTACTTTTAACTTTATACATTTAATCAAAGATATACTACTTTTGGGCAGGCGCAGTGGGATGCTAATATCTTCCTTACGCATAATCTATTCCCGAACCTAAAATCTAGTTTTCGTAGATTATGTCTTATTTTATGGTTTTCCATAGTTTTTTCAGAATAAATTATGGTGACGACTCCCAAAATTTTTTCTTAAACCCGTTTGTTTTCGGTTCATTATTCCATCGCGATCCTGATTGCGACAAATTTCAGTTATAAACTTTGGTTAACTTTCTATATCTCAAAATATTATGCTCTTCAAAGCAACGGTATGACGAAAAAGAATACAAGGAAAGTCCTAAGTTACTTATAAATAACCTAATTGAAGATTAAATTATTATTAACTTATAGGTTTAATGTCTTCTAAGGTCTCTATTTTTGTCTAGAATTTCAAATAGGTCTCCTTCTTGTTCGGCGTCTCAATTAGGTCCTTATTTTGTGAAAATTGCAACAATTAGATCCTTACCGTTAAATTGGGCTTAACGGCGTTAAGCAAATGTTAAGGTGGCATGCTGATGTCGGTGTTTTAATGACGTGGCAAATTGTTATATATATATATGTGAGTCTGACGCGAATTTTTGTGTTTTTAAAATTAAAAAAATGAGAAAAGATAATTAAACAGATTTGTGTATAAGAATTAGGGATTTAAAATCACACAATCAAACGTCATAGTGGTGTAAGGAATGGTGCAAGCTCTGTAGTGGGAATCGATTGGTGTCAACAACAATGGAAATTCCACAAGCTCTGATGCGCTTTCCATTTTTCACAGCAAGAAGGAATGAATGTGATTGCAAAATCAATAAATAGTGATAAGATCTGAGTTGCGTTGTGAGTTCAATTCGCCAACAAGAATTGCAGAGAGAGATGAGAGAGAAAGCGTGACGGAGTGGCGCTTCTCTCCTCACTTTCACTTCCCACACGAGTTGAAACTCTCAGCTTCTTTTCCTTTTCTGCTAAAACAAATTAAAGAGGATTGAAAAAGAACGTGATTTAGGGTTTGAAAGGGTTTTTCGAATTGAGAATTTTTCTGGATTAGAGCTCCTCTGCGTTTGATATGCAAGTGATGAAATTGAGTTGGGTTATCTATGATTAGGTCTGGTAGTGTTTCATGGAGGTTGACGCGCTGCAATGGTGCTCGCGATTTAGGTTGCGTTAACGGAGGCTTGTATGGTGGCTATCTGTGCAAAGAAGATGGCGGCGGCGACCTGAGGGTTTAGAATCGTGAAGAAGATGATGCACGAAGATGGTGACGGCGCGAGAACAATTTCTGAAATTAATTCCCAATTTGGATGAACCCTAAAATCAAACTTTCTTTTCCCAATTCCTAATTCGAATAAAAGATGCAGTTTAATCTTTAATTCATCTTTACAAATTTCTTTTATTTTAAAAAAAATCAAAAGACACATCAGAATCTGATCCATCAAATAAGTTATTCCAAGTCATTTAAAAATGAAAATTAGCATGCCACGTCATCCACACATTAACACAGTTTGACCTAATTTAACGGTAGGGTTTAATTGTAGCAATTTTTACAAAATAAGGACCTAATTGAGACGTCGAATAAGAAGAGTACCTATTTGAGATTCTGAACAAAAATAGGGATCTTAGGAGACATTAAACCTAACTTATATTAGCTTAAACTAATCGAAATTGTCTTTTTTTTTATCACTAGAAATTAATCCTAACTCAGTTGCAAAATGAAAACAGAGATTTAATTAGATGAATTTTGTTCTGATGAAAATTTGAATTCGATATCTCACCCTAATTTCTATTTACATTCAATTTTAAGATGAAGTCATATTTATAAAATTCTAAATTTTCTCATTTTTAGAGAAAAGTTAGAAAAAAAAAAGTTACAAAGAAATTCATATTTTTAAAATGTAGCCAGCGAATTATATTGTTTTCTATTTATAGCCTTTACTATTTTCTTTCTAAACTTATAAAAATTGCTACTTACAAAGTCTATAGCTAAATCATCTTATAACATGCTGATATATAATTTTCTTTCGTCTTTTTCTATGTAGACGTTTTAAAAATATATCCCAAATATAATGCAGACAAGTTGTTAGGAATAAATTCCTTTAAAAACGAGTAAACATGTAAAATAAGAAAATAAGTTACATATCACTAGTTAGATTTGTATGAATAGCTTTTTACTTGAATTTTAATATTATTGTAGATAAACAAGGCATAATTGAAAAAAATAAATAAAAGTAATTATCATGTTTTTATAAAATTAATGAAAAAATATAGATTTTTTAAACCTATAACAAGATAAATTAATGTCAAATATATGTTAAATTTAAATTCTTTATAAATTATTTTCGATCTCGGTCATTAATTAAAAAACAACATTGGAATAAAAAATTAATATTAGAATCTACACTTAAGCAATAAATTTGTTCAATGTTACGTTTTACTATATTCTTGTTATAGTTAAAAATATATTTTCCATTAAAGGATAAAGTTTAAGAGTGAAAATTTTTCCATTTCCCCCCTTTTTATAGAGTTAGTACGTTAGTCTTAGGGGCTTTTTTGTCAAGTACTTATATGGTCCCTTATAACAGGGTCCAAAGACGTAACGGATAAGGCAATGAATTCAACCCCGTTACTCTTGTCACATGTCTTTAATTTTAACTAATAGGATCATGACTTAAAAAAATTTGTCACTTAAAAATTTGTCACTTAAGTGATCTAACATCATGGTTGTATAATCTTAGGTGGAAATTTTCATTATGATATATATGTTAATTTTTCTATAGTTAAACATTTATAAGAAATTAATCAATAATCAATATTTACTCCTTATTAAATTAAAACTATTATATATTTACACCATATATCATTGTCTTTTTCCTTAGCTAACTTTTGGTGTTAGCGATGATATTTTACATAGTAAGCATAGACTCCTTATGCATGCATTAGGCGTTGTGAGAATTTTCACATCTAGTGATGATTCTCTTCTTTTTTTTTCAATCTTTTGTGGTTATATTATTATTACTAGTGACAAAGAAAAAAAAGTTTTTTTTTATGCTGCTTAAATTAATGAATTTTTCATCATTTATTTTTATGGAGATAAGTGGCATAATAAATGAAATATTTTTAGTTCGAATATTCAAATAATACAACAGGTTATATTGTATATTCGATATGATATTAATCAATGTAGGATAACTTTTTTTTATATTTAAATATAGTGTTTGGTTTTCAAATAAACCCAAAACTTGAATAAAAAAAACAAAAAGTTTCAGAAAAAATCATATTATTTGAAACATATTTAACTTCTAAAATGTTAATTTAATTTGAAGTATCTAGTATTTGAATCTAAAAACAAGGTCTAAAAACGTAAATTCTAAATAATTGTGTATGACCATCTAATTGATGTTGTATGTATAAGATATTATTGTGGCGACAGCAAAGTCAAATTTTGAAATAACAAAAACATTTAAAACATGTTAATCATCAATTATTTTATCAAATGAGTATAAATTGTTAGCACGCGCGCACACAAAGTTGTACCCATGTTGGACAACGCAAGGACGGAACATGTTCGTGTTGATAATTTTAATGTATTTTTAATTCACTCATTAATATTTTTGTGATTTTTTTTTGGGGTTTAAGGGTGTTAATTAGTAAAGATTAAGATGAAAAGGGAATAAATGGGATATTGAGCGTGAATTTATGGATACCTGATGATTTTAATGGTGGTTTGATTATTCTTTTTATTTGGAAAGGGTCTCTTTGATGTTGAGAGGAAGAAGATCCACTTGCAACAAACTCTTTGACGTTTAAGTCAGAAAGAGAGTTAAGATCTATAAGTGAGAGTGAGTGTTATGAAATGAGTATCCCCTTAAGAATACTAATTATATTTATAGGATCAACATGAGTCATGAGCTATGTTCTTATTAAAATAATACTTAGCTAAAGAGAATAATAACAATATAATAAATAGTAAGAGAATGATAGATAATAACAAAATACCAAATTTATCGAGATTTAGTTATAATATGTAAATATAACCTAAATATGTGTATGTTAAGCTACTCCATAATGAAAAGACTTAAATGGCCTTATTGGACTGCACTCTTTAATATGTCTATTGGGCCGGGTAGGAAGATAAGCCCCCCAATCTCGAAAGTTTGGTTTGGTGTATGAGATTATATGGAACTTTGAGCCTACTTGTGTAGCTTGTAGATGAACAGACCATGTTTGCAGGTGGATTGACCTTGAAGCCGAATTTATTCAACTTGCATAGGTTATTGAGGTTGAGCTTATTTGGTGTGCGTTGGCCATGGAGGCCGATCTTGTTCAATCTTGGCCTTTAAGGCTAAGCTTATCCAACATGGATTTGGCCGTTGAGGTCGAGATCGTTGAGTGTGGATTTGACAGTTGAGGCCGATCTTTAAGCTTTATAGACATATTGACCCTTTAGTCGATCTCCTTAATTGGCTTATGAGGCCTCGCTTTTTAGATGTGATGGTCATTGAGGTAAAGTGATTTGAATTGCATTTACAAAAGGACTGATTGAGGATCTTTAAGGTTATAACCTTGAAAAAAAATTCAAAACTTAGTAAAAATAGGGAACCAAATTTCAAAACGTTAATATCACAAACTATAGAACTCTGATTGAGATGTTTTCAAAATAAGGTGAAATATGACGTTTTGAAGTTCAATTTTGGCTCAAGAAACACTTAATTTCGACACGTAAAATGCAAGTTATGACTACGAGATAAATTGGACATAATTTAGTTTCTATAAGTATGGAAGAAAATGAAAAACGAAGTGACAAATAAAATTGGAAGGAAAAAATCAGTCTTTTCAAGGGAGGCAACACACAAAGGATGAAAAGTCCTTTGATACAACCAAGGGTTCTTGAATCACTCAAGAACTTAGGAGAATCACTCTCATTAAGATAAAAGAGTAAGAAACTCTAATATTCTGCAAAAAAAACATCACTTGTATTCTTTTATGAAAATGATTAAGATTTTAAAAGCTTTAGCCATCAAAAATTACAAAAGAGTTAATGACTGATTGTAAATAAATATTGTGGTAATAAAAAAGTTACATAAAAGCATTCAACTATGTATCCTTTTGTTCTACCAAAGTCTGATGACTAAGTTTCTAATTGGGCCTATATTAAAACTTAAAATAAAATCAAACTAAACCCTATTAATTGATTAATCCAAAACATAATTTGGTCAATAAATTTTACAAAGGATTGAGTCATTAGTTAAACAAACTAATTACTTAAAAATTACAGCAAAGTGACACATCCTCATCATTGGTTGGATTCACATCACTAAGTTTCTTGATGGTCATTGAGCTCGAGCTTTAGATGTGACCATAGAGGTCGAACTCCTTGATGGTCATTCGACTAATCTCTTTGGAGGTAGCTATAGAGGTTGAGCTCCTTGATGGTTATTCGACCGAGGTCTTTGGAAGTGGCCGTAAAGGCCGAGCCTCTTGATGGCCATTGAGGTCGAGCTCTTTGGAAGTGACCTTAGTGGCCAAGCTCCTTGATGGCCATTAAGGCCAAGCTCTTCGTAAGTGGTGGCCATAGAGGCCGAACTCCTTGATGACCATTGAAGTCAAGCTCTTTAGAAGTGGTGGCCATAGAGGTCGAGCTCTTTGATGGCCTTTTGGCCGAGCTCTTTGGAAGTGTCCATAAAGGTCAAGCTCTTTGATGGCCATTGAGGCCAAGCTCTTTAGCTCTTTAGAAGTGGCCATAGAGGTTGAGCTCTTCATACTGGTTTTTTGGAATGGTCTTTTCGTCTTGTGTTTGGAAATTTTAAGCAGTCTCTCCTTGGTGTAGTCCTTTTTAAGTGTGCTTTGTTTTGTCACTGCAAACTATAGGTAGTGTTTGCTTTGGTGCTACCGACTTTGGGCAGATTATACGTTTGATGTTGCCGACTTCGAGCTTGTTTTCACTTAACGTTATAGACTTTGGGCATGTTTTGTCGACTTTGTTGTGTGTTTTGACTAAGCTAGATGCAGACTTTGATAATGATTTTGCTGACTAGCCGTCTCTAGACGAGCTTTGTTTCAGCGATGTCGGCTTTAGGTAGTGTTTGGTTTGGTGCTGCCAACTTTGAGCAGATTCTACTTTTGATGCTACCGAAACCAGGCCTGTTTTCCTTGAATTTGTTGACTTTGGGCATTTTTTTCAGTTTTGTTGTTTGTTTTGACTAAGTTGGATGCTGACTTCGGACATGGTTTTGCTAACTTCATTGTTTGTTTTGACCAAGTGGGAGAAGACTTAATGCTTTGATTTAGTGCTTGTTTTTGCCATTTATCCTGTTTGCCCACCCTTGAGTCTTCTGCATGGTACTTTTTTTAGCTTGATTATCGTATTGCTCCTTTCTTTTTGTGAGGTCCTCCGATAGAGGAGAAGACAACCTTGATAGTTGAGGTACACCCTTTTTCTAGATATTTTTCTTGTGTTGTCGGGTAGTTGTGCGTTGCTCATCATGTTGCTATATAAATATATGTGTTTGAAGTTGTATGGTCATCATTAGGTAGTTGTGTGTGATGACCATGGAAACGTGAGGCCAAAGAAGTGCTTCATTGGGGGCCATAGTGGGCGCCAAGGTTCTTACCCAACGCTTAAGCATGAACTTATGGACATGTGGTGGGACCATAACGGTTGTTTGATTATTCTTTTTGCATGGAAAATACCTCTTTGTTGTTAAGGGGGGAGTATTCACCTACAAAAGACTCTCCTGATGTTCAAGTTAGTAAGAAAGTTAGGATCTATAAGTGAGGGTGAGTGTTATAAAGTGAGTATCTCTTGGAGAATACTAGTTGTATTTATAAGATCAACATGGACCTTGGGCCTATGTTCTTATTAGAAGAATACTTAGTTGGAAAAATAATAAAGATATAATAATTAGTAACGAAATGATAGATAATAATCATGATACCAAACTACCGAGATTTAGTTATAATATGTAGATATGACTAAAATAGACATAGGTTGAGTTGCTCCATAATGAAGAGGCGTAAAAAGTCTTTTTTGGCAACGATTTTTAATATGCATGTTGAGTTGGGTAGAAACAAGAAATAATTAATTTTACCATCGTCCATCTAAATTAATTAAAGGATCTCCATTATAAAAAAAAGAATATATTTTAATTCAAATAATATATATTTATACTATATTTATGTACAATTTTGAAATATTAAAATAAATATGTAATTAAAATAAATCCAAGACATGGAAATGATTTTTCAAATTTCACTAATTAATTTGTTTGTCAAAAAATTTCAAAAACATATCTCATTATCGACTAAAAATATATGATATCAATTATTAAATACGATCAATTTTATTTGAAGAAACACACAAAGTAAAAACAAATTTGTTAAAATAGTTAGCCGTTGTTAAATAATCTACACATCTTAAGATTTCTAATAAGTTTCTCAAAAAATGTACATTTGAAACACAATATTAATTAAAACTAAGTCAATTATTTGATACATCTAATACTAAAGTTAAAGTAATAAGTTTTTGAATTTTTTTATTTATATAATGTTTGACTTTTTTAATTTTATTCAATGCCTAAGTACTTATTGGACAAAAACATTTTAAGTTACTATTACTTTCTTATTTGTATAACCGTCAATTATAATAATTATAATAAAATATGTTTGCCAAAACATTTACACACAAAATTTTAGATATAAAGATTATATTATGTTTATTTGAGTCAATCACCGAGATAAATCATCAACTTGATAGATTTTTTTTTGAGAAACTTAATCCATTAAACATAACAATAATAAGATCTAAGTGAATATCACATAAGAAATTTGATACAAACTCTAACTCAAAACCTTAACTTTATGAGTTTCTTTTCATATATACTATTTAAATTACTTAGTTATATTCAACACACACTTGAATTTTTAATTATTTTATAATATTTGGATGAAGTTTATATATATATATTTTATTTCCAAATAAATGTTGAATAAGGAACGTTAATGTTCAATATTTTGTTTAATCACGATGTTTTATTATTGTCGGGAAGATGATGGATACACATGTAATTAAATTGCCTCAATTGAAAACAAATGAAACTATTTGACATTCTTATCATACGATAGCAAAGAAAATATTATTTTCAAATCCGTCTATTTTTTCAATAGATTTTCCTGTAGTAAGTTGAAATGGCATGTCGACGCTAAAAATAGGATTAAGAATAAACACGTCTGATGATAATTTTTAAATAAAGTTTTAGTGAATAAATGATGTGTTTTTGTTAAATGTCAACACCATTTTTCTAGTTTAATTCGTTGATTAGACTTTTAATTGATTAGGTTAATGATATGACTTTTCCTTTAAACATGGGAATCTTATAATGACTTTTCAACCAAGGTCGATATCCTCTTTCAAATTTTAATTACGTTTAACAATTCATTTATTATTTATCTTTTACATATTTAATCATTAACGTTTTTTTTAATATTCCGTATTTTAAATTTTAAAATTACATACATTTTTTTCACTTTGTTATGTGCACAATATGACTTATAGTTAGCCACTAACATTGCATGTTGATCACTAATGTAATAAAATGATATTAATGATAAAAAAGTATTATTAATGTGACCAAAAAATATATATTACATATTTGGGCCCCTAACTTTACTTTTTCACATTTTATTATCTAATAATTTTTTGTTTATACATTATTTAAATTAAATATATATTTTTCTCGTGATTAAGATTTCTTTTTTGTGTATGTTTTATAAATGTACATTTTTTATATAGATATACACATAAAAAAAAGGAAAAAATGGATTATATTACAAACCATCAATTCACTAAAAATGAGATACGCGGGTTGAAATAAAAAATAAGGATGATCGGTTGACTCGTTTTTTTAAATTAGAAATTAAAATAAAAAATAATTTAAAATATTAACCTTTTTATATTATACTCTTCTTAAAATGCAAATATGAAACGATATTATAACTTAAATCACTAATATTTATAAATTAAGTTTTAATTATTATTTAAGTAAAAAAATTAATTAATCAGTTAAAATTTTATATGAATGAACATACTTTAATATATATATATATATATATATATATATATATATATATATATATATATATATAATATAATATAAATAAATTTTAAAAATAAAGAATTAAAAAATAAATAAACAATTGACGACTCAATTGTCAGTTAATTTCCGTTATAAATGGTAATGTGTTTTGTTGAGAAAGATAAGTCCAGTAGATCCATAAAGATTAAAGATTAAGATTGGTGGTTTCGTTTTGGGGTGTTACTCCCTTCACCACCACACTTTTCTCCCTCCATCTCCCCTTTATTATTTTTAGGGTTATTATTTTTTAATTTTACCCATTTACAACCTATTTCATTAATAATTTATTCTAGTTTTGTACATGAGTAAAATATTTTTCTTTCATTTTAACCTTATATTTCTTCCTCTCTTTCTTTCGTCGTTGTGAGATACTACAAGTTGCAAAGGTTGGTGGTGGTGGAAAGAATTATCAAGTAGTCTTTCTCTCGTGGTGCAGTCCGTGGAGTGGTGCAGTGCGTGGAGTGCTTCCTCGTATTCGAATAAACCTTGAAATAAAACCCTAAAATAAAAAACGTAACCTTTAAACGGAGGTGACATCCTTCAACGGATGTCAACATCCTTCAACGGATGTCAACATCCTTCAACGGATGTCAACATCTGTTTAAGGAAAAACGGATGTCACCTCCCGGTACGTTTATAGAGTTTGTTTTATTAGGGGACATCCGTTGATGTCACTTCCGTTGATGTATACTTCCTCACGCTGGTTGATGCTCTGGACGTTCCTCGATGTTCATCCATACCACGGCGGCGACGCTCCTTCACACCATGACGAATATAGAAGCTTTCAAACCAAAAAAAAAACTGGGAAGAAAAAGGAATAGAAGTGCGGGAGGTGGGGAGGTGAAAGGAAAATGGAGAAAGAGGAAGAGAGTTCCATGGGTGGACACCCCTACATCAATGAATTATGATAAAGATAATTATCTATGATTAAAATAATATTAAAAAATATAATAAAAAAATTACCTTTAATATAATATTGTCTATCTTATTTATATACATATAAATGGATTACCAAATCGCAATTAGTATAATTTGTATAAAAAAATTATAATAGAGATAAAAAAATTACCTTTAATAAAAATATTACCTTTTATAATTTGTATCTTCTAAAATCGCAATTAGTCGTGAATTCAGGATGTTTGTAACAGTAACAATGGAAAAAAAGTAATGTTTTACACCGTATTTTATTTTTTCTTGATTGTTATTTTTACTTTATTATATAAAAAATTATATGGTGATTTGGGGAAACGTTGGAACCTAATTATTATTTTAGACAACAATACAAAACAAGTCAAAGAGGAAGAACCCAATAACTGAAGAGTAAGTTTCATGAATTGATTAATAGAGATATATAATAGGACTATGAAAATTGTGATGATAGTTAGAGTTGAATTTGATTAGATGGATATTAAAATTAGCACGCGTGATTAGCTTGTCAATTAAACATTTCTCTTAATTTTCTCGAAAATAAACAGTCAATATATACTAAATAGACAAAAGTCAATAATATTCGTTGATTGGGACTCAATTAAATATTCGTAGGTCCACTTTTTACCAAAAAAATATTCGTAGGTCCACAACCTTGACATAAGTTCCTATTTACTTCCACACCCTTAATTAATTTGATTTTACATAATTATGTTTTTTTAAAGATATAGAAGAATTTTAAAAGAAATATTAAGATTTTGATATGATGCTTAAAATTTGATATCTAATTGATTATGAAAATCTTATGAACTTTCATATTGTGACCGAAATAATTATATTTGTAACATTATATTTAAAAAAAAAATAAAGTAATATGATATATTAATAGTTTATGTATATTAATCTTAGAATTATTTTAGTAATATATGGTTTATTAAGAAAAGATACTTGGATCAAGAGATAATTATTATATTAAGTAAATAAAATTTAAAAACATCACAACTATATATTCATTTTTATCTTGAGAAATCTACATAAATAAGGGAATCTATCCTTAGTTTCATCATGTCTCTCAAAATTGTCTCTACTTTCAAACCTTATATTCTTTTTTTACAAAAAAATTTGCTTTCTTTTTGCTATAAAGATTTTTCATACCTCTTTTATCTCATCTATACTTCTCTAAGATAAGAAGGAATGAGAAAAATATTCTCCTTATTTACTCTTTTTTCTATTCCTTTTTTGTTTATATGATAACTATTGATTATTCTACGTTTTAGGACAGTTTTTTTTATTGGTGATTGGTTTGAATGCTATTATATATGTCCACTTTTAAATTGGAAAATGTTTCAGAATAAGGGGAGACTTTTTTAAAAAAAAAAATTATACTTTGGATGAGTATAAGTTAATAAACATTTCATAACTTTCATTCTATTCCACGGAATTATTCGGGACTAATTTTTTTTAAACAAATTCTTAAAAAGCTTTTGTTTAAACTTTGAAATCACCAAAAATTTGAAATGAAATATTTATGAACGTTAGAAGTTTATACCCTTGTTTTAAAATTTTCATGCGAAATGATATATATTAATTGAACTAGCGGTATTATTCAGTGAGAAAATTTTCAAATATAATTGTACGGGTAACATATCTTATTTTAATGTATGGAACTATTAAAACAAACATTATGAATCCAATATTTAAGATAGATAACTCATAAATAAATAAATAAATATATATATATATATATATATATATATATATATATATGATATGCTATTATAGTTATATCTAATATAATTATAATATCAAAATTTACATATATCCTAAAATATATTATATGCTAAAAGATATAATTATATTGATAAAAAAACATAGTAAGGTTTTTCAAAAAATAACATAAACATGCCTAATCATCCTAATTCTACATTTTAACATTGCACTCATCTTCTAGGGGTTAACTTTCCATTTACTCACACTATTAAGGTATTCATTGCAAATAAAGAAAACACAGACAAATAAACATAGACGAAATGTTAAGCTAATGTGCAAAATATTTAGTCTAAAATAACCATAATATATTAACTTATTAACTAAACCTGTATAACGTACAACAATTCATATATTGACGCAAACAATTGACACTAAACTCAATTATCCGGATACATGTCTTTGACATATGACTTCAACGTAGGGGTGCACTTGTAGTGATATCCATGCTCTGTAAAATCATAAATAAAGGGATTATCACCCTACCGCCTACAAGATTAGTCTCCTTCGTGTCTAGGATAATTAGCACATTGGCTACAACCTCCTACAACTCTCACCACATAACTCATTCTACACTATTTTGATAATGAATAGTTATTAGATTTCAAGATGTCTCCTTTCTCACCCCCATATGTTAATGCATACACTAAATATTACCACATAACAAAATTTCTTCTTGAAATTCTCTTAACAACATTTCAAAACATATTCTCAACCATGTTATCACTCAATTAAAACATCACAATACATCATAAACATACATAAGAATCATAATCAATCTCTCTCAAACAAATCATAGAATAAGAAAATTACAACATACACATTGAAGCTCAAAGGAAGTGCTCAACGTAAGACCTTTCGCAAAAGATGATACTCAACAATAGTCTTGGCACTCAATGTCATTCTTCTTGCAAAATGTCGTACTTAACGACACCCTTCTACCACTCAACTTCTTAGAACTAAAATTGCTATAGACTTACAATGGATAATGGTGCTCATTGGTGTCTTGTTACCGCATAGTGCCAAAGCATTTACATTTTCCTATGCTTAGTGGTGCAAGACTGGCGTTCAATGGCCTAGAGCTAATATACTTCCTGAATTGGCGCTCAATGTGCATGCTTATCGTCGCTCAACGCTATATTAGATATTATAGGTGCAAAATATGTGAAATTGTGAAAATGAAACTTATTCAAGTGGTCAATTTGGTATTCCCTTCTTAGTAGTTGGTTTAAAAACAACTTTTAATGTCAAGACAGATACCAATTATATCCATTGATTAGATTCTCGTTTCCGAACAAAACAATCTGTAAAACAAACCAACATTAGAAATTCAATCATTTTCATACAACTCAAACATGCAAATTACAAATCTCAAAACATCAATAACTTATAAACATTACAATTATCTTCCCTTACCTGAAAGATAGTCCAACAACACAATAACCTTATAAACACCTCTTGATGTACATAAAGGCTTTATTTATCCTTAAAAACAACATAAACAAGATTATGACACACAATTAGAACCACTAATAAGTGGAAACTCTTAAAAAAAATTCAAACACCACATGAGATCCTAAATGGTCCGCATGCATAGGAAGGATAAATAGATCAAGGAAAGGACAAAAAATCAATTACCCTATTGTTGGAAGTCCCACATCGACTAGAGATAAGGCCAAATGATAATATATAAGTTAGGTGCAAACCTCACCTTACAAGCCGGTTTTGTGGGGATGAGTTAGGCATAAACTCACTTTCTAATATGGTATCAGAGCCTGGTTAGAGCCTATCCTAGCGAGTTCTAAGTGGGCATTCTATTCTTCTCTTCCACCCGCAATCAGGCCACTATCGGACCACCCAATTTCTACTATCACGCACGAGATGTCTATACCTCGGCGTGAAGGGGGTGTGTTGGAAGTCCCACATCGACTAGAGATAAGGCCAAATGATAATATATAAGTTAGGTGCAAACCTCACCTTACAAGCCGGTTTTGTGTGGATGAGTTAGGCATAAACTCACTTTCTAATACCTATTACAAAAACTGATCAGCTAGAAGTAAAGTACTCATCTCAAAGATCACCCTGGTGGTCTTCGACTTTCAAAGATAAACTAACAATTATAAAATCTAGAGAGAACTGAGAGAGCTCAAACATTTTTAGATATAATATGGTTTAAGATAACGCAATTTGTTTATTAAATTATATTTATATATTAAACTTTTATTATTAAAATAATTGAGTCTTGTCATTTAAATTATACTATAAATTCTAAATCACAATTTTCGATTAAATACGGTTTCTAAAAATATATAACTTACAATTTTTTTATATCTTTTAACATTTTTAATGAATTTTTCTCTTAAGATTACATTATGAAACATTGCGCTCGAAATCTACTTTTACTTCAAACAGGGGATCTAGTTTTTTACGTTTTCTTATTTGAAATAAATAGAAAGCAACTTTATTGGAAATAAAAAAAAACTATCTTTGATTTACGATTTTGATTCAGTCAAAAAGCTTTTTAAATAATAATAAAAATTATGATTTTTGAAATTCGATTCATTACGTAGAAAATAATAGTTGATGTATGGTGTACAAGATGATCTAAGAGAAGGTAGATAATATATAAAGATCGAATTTTAAGATTTAAAAGGCAGGCCATGAATAATTTATGGTTAACTAAACTAACGCATGGTCTTTTACGGAACCAAATTAAATAATTCATGTAGAGACATATGAAATAAAGTCAGCAACTACAATGCATAACTAGTTGATAGACTCATCATAATATGGGACATATTAATTCTAAAACCTTAAGCTTAGAAAGCTTGATATGTGTACTAAATGTTTCTTCACTTTTAATGCATTTTTTTTCTTTCTTTCAAGTAAGTCATTGTCATTGTAAATTAATCAAGTTAATTATGAATTAGATTTTATAAAATTTACTCTAAATTTAACTTAAATATAATAAAGTAGATTAAATTTATAATCCATATCTATTAAATTAATTTTGCCCAATTAAATTAAATTTGATGTAGAATTAACCTAATAGACTCGACATTGGATCAATTCTTTTTAGTTGTCTTATTTGAGATTAAAGATACTTATTTGAGTAAAAATAATTAAAGAATAAAATAAATAACTAAAATGATAAATGTCTTCTTACGTTACCTTAATTATTTATTATTTCTTTTTATAATATTTTACCTCTACTATTCTTTTTTTACTTTCTTATACTTTTTTTCTCCTATTCTTCCTCCCCTAAATTTTTTTTTATCTTGATTACTCATCCTATGGATACACCTAGATACAGATTTTTTTTTCATTTATTTTTAATACATGTAGTGACGGAGAAAGAAACATTTTAATTTCTTACTGTTCTCTTTATGTGTAAGATAAGATAAGTTTATGTTATCTCCTTGTCTATTATTAAATATTTGTTTTACTTTTTAATTTCTACTAATTAAATAGTTGGTCATATAATATTTAAAAAATAAAAAATAAAATTTAAATTATTCGAAAGTAATATTTTAATATATTATGTTTAAAAAATATTGAATTATAAATTTTAGAATTTTCTCACCCCTCACTTCTTTTATTCATCAGAAAAAGAAAACCTGAAGGATTTATATAGATGAATAGGGAAGTTGTAATTGATGAGCATTATAATCAAATAAAGAGGATATGAGAATCCAAGGACAATGGCACACCTTAAAAGAAGGAAAAAATAGTAATGAGAAAAACATCAAGATTTGGATAACATTAGTTAATAAGAGTAAAGATATAAAAGTACAAATATTTTATTCATTTCTAAGAGAAAAACTTAGTTGCTCACAGCTTAGGATGGAAAATAAAAAGTTGGGCCATTAACTTTTCTTTTGTGCCAAAAGTTGGGCCATTAACTTCCTGAAAGCGGTTTCTAAAAAGCTCTTTAGAACTTCGTCACTTCCCAATATAATTGCTTTACATCAAATTACCAACTTAATACAAACTTATAAACCATACCAGATCTTCCATTACAAAACTTGCATGTACATATAAATTTTCCTATTCTAAAAAGAAAAACTTATATTAGCTAAATTCTAAAAGAAATTTTGTTTTTCGTTTTTTTTTTATTTATTTCTAACATATATTCCAAAAGATTATTTTCATATAAACTTATTCCTAAATTGATAAAGAGAGAGAATAAATCTCAGCCAACAATATTCCTAAGTGATACTCGAATAAATTTTTGTCGTGGTCCAAAAATAGAAAAAAAAAATAAAAAAAACATGTTGCTCACATAATAATTGTCTTTGATCTAAGCTTCTACTTAGGCAAGAACACGTATATTAATTCTAATAAAGTTTCAAACATATATTTAAACTTGTATAATATCTCTCTAAAGTATATTTTTCTAACATTTTATTTAACATATATTATTTGTAGTAAAGTTTTCAACAACATTTTATACTTATATTTAATTTTAAAAAATTAAACATATTCTTGATTCATTAATTTTTATGCAAATTATTTAAGTTTCCAAGCTTTGAATTTGAATTTTATTAACTCATTTATATGACGAAATAACACTAAGGACTTATTGAAATGAAAAACGATATTATCGTATCTATTCGCGTGGTAACAATATTGTTTGTCACATCAATAATTCTTGTTTAGTCATAAAAACTATATTAGTTCATCAATAAAGTTTAAAGATAAAAACGATTTAAAGTTTGAACAAAAACAAAATTTAATTTTATATAAAATTAAATAATTAAAAATAAATTTAAGTGAATGGAACATGATGACCAATTAAGATGGTTTTTTTTTTTTTTTTTTTTTTTTTTTTTTTTTTTTTTTCTGGAAAAATATGGGTAGAAGTAAGGTATATTAAGTCTACGACAATATGAAGCATGAGAAAAGAATTTGATGTGGTTAGATTTTAGTTGCATGGAGAGTACTATTTGGAATCTGGGTAAGGGAAATGCACGTTCACATGACCCACAAATTAGACGTTTAAATTGGTACACGTCCCTCCCACAATTGTGATCAACATTTTTCACCAAAATATACATATTCATAAAAACAGGCCAATCACTGCAATACACATATATGCAACTTTCAAGAATCAAACCACAAGTTAGCTGACAAAACAAATAAGACATAATTTGGTTGCAAACTAAGGTGTCCAACATCCAATGGTAAACCTAGCACAACTACAACAGATAGTGCAGTACTTGCAAAAAAACAAACACCAAATTTCTGCCACTTATCTCAATACCGACAACGCTGCTAGTCACTCAAACTCTTCAATCATTCAACTCCGAGAAACAAACAAAGTGGAGTTCATACCAACAATGGAATAACAGTAAATTACAAAACATTTATCTGTCATATTATAAGGAATCATTTTTACCCCAATACTTCTTTCTCACCTTTGATGAAAACCATTTGTTAAGCGACAAATCAACCTCTTTAACAGTTTCAGACACTGTTGAAGCATGAAAAGTAAAAGGTTGCTGTTACATATCTTTAATAGGGTGTCTGACAAGTGACAAGCTTCTAAATTGACTGAGTTGATTCATTATTGCGTTGTGAGAAATGATAAGTGGATAAGAATGTGTGAGAAAAGGACTTATCAATTATATGATGGTTTTGGACTGTGAAATTTTGCAGAGTGTTGATATTATTGGTTATTGGATTGAGAAGTTATTTGACTCCGACCAATATGGTTTTTTTTGAAGAGATGGTGATATAATTTCGCATGACAACGAATAGATGAGACAAGTTTGTGCTCACATATGTTGTAACGTGTCAAAATAGGAAGAATCAAGATGAGAAGCCACTACCTATTATTTTCTGCCACCATCTTTGATTGAGGCAAAGACTTGAAACATTCAATCATCTCAACTTTGAAAATAAGAACCCTTGCACTATCAACCCCTAAATTCAAAAAATACAGTCTCACATCTCTATGATATAACGTGGATTATGCATGTACACAAGAAATTTTTTCAGGAAACATCCCAAAATAGGTCAAAGAAAACAAAATATGTAATCAAATATTCTTCCAGACATCATTAACCAACTCAAAACCTTATTACTAAACTTGATTTTATGAGATTTAAGTCAGTTTAACATTTACTTCTTGATATGGTAGTAATTTTTTTGGTGTGTATCCTAGTTTGTTTTATTAGTTAATAGTGTCTATTAAATTATTTTTTATTTTCATGTTTGAGATATTCGGTCTTTGATGTTAGAGTGAGTGTAGTTTAAATTAATGTGAATCTCACCTTTCAAATTAACTCTATAAAATTGAGTTTGAACTTTAAAAATTTAGTATATAAAATCGGTCTATTATTTATATTGTAATGTTTAAAATGTTTATACTTTTTGTTTTCTCAAAAACAGTTAAATATAGTAGAAAATTAATTAAATATATAACTAACTGGTTATTTGTCATTTATTTGTGTTTAATGTATTTTATATTCAAGTTAGAATTTGCAACAAAAAGAAATCCGAGTATATAAAATTATTGAGGTGACTTCTATAAAATTTTGTATCAGTTAATATTTACTCTTTACTCTTAAAAGATTTGATATTACGTTTGTTATAAAATCAAATTATAATTATAATATATAGTAGGAATAAGTCTTATCTTATTAAATAAATAAAATTGAGTTAAACTTAAATTTATATTATATGATTCAATATTAAACTCTTTCAATTTTTCTATATTCAAGGTATGAAAAAACATATTGAAGAATTCATAAAAAAAAATTATAATACTAAATATATATATATATATATATATATATATATATATATATATATATATATATATATAACAAAATGATTTTTTAATATTAAATTAAACTAAAATTTATTGATTTAATAATATTTAAATTTTGAAAATTGGAAAATGGAAAAAATTAAGAAGTGTGTTATGAGTTAATATTTTTTTTGTTAACATTTTGATAGGTGCAACAACGTGTGTATTACAAATATTAAAGAGGGTTTAGGTCAGAAACGTGTCACTCTTTGATGCTTCAGAAACCAAGAAGTCCTTTAAAATTATTGTACGGATAAAATGAGTTTTATTAGTGAGGGACCGTGCACAATTTCTAGTCTATCTTTTATTTTATTTATTTCTTGATTAGTTCTATAATGTCTCATCTACGAAACTTAGGTTTAAATTTTCCTAAAAAAATCAACTTATTATTGGTCACAAACAACTAAGATAGTTGTTCCTAGATGCAGCAATTTCAACCTCAGTCACATCAAACATTTTTATTATTTATACGTGCATATCTTAACGAACCTAAACAATATCCTACAAAATCTATAACAGTAATAGTCACACTTAACTAATTTTACTACAAAGTTGCAAACTCTTAAGATGCGATGACATCAAACTTCCACACCCACTCTAAGAACATTTTTGCACAAAACAAATCTTATTTTCTGTCTGCTATTAAAAATACAATCTATAACCATGATTTAATGTTATTTTCTAATTTGGATTACAATTTTATTCCGTAAATATTTATTGCACAATTTTTTAATATAAACAAGATTATTCGAAAGTTAATACCAAAAACGCTCACCTTATTTTTTGATGAATAATTTCAAAACAAAGATTTATTTCTCTAGAGACGTTAAAATAGTTTGTGGTGAAATATATAGTTTGGTCTCTAAATATATACATTAATGATAATTAATTTCAGTTTATGAAAAAAATAAAAATTTTAATTTAATCTCTCAATGTAAAATATAGGACGGTTGCATTCTACATGTTAAAGACAAAAAAAAAATTAAATTATTGATCCTTATATATTAGGGTTTTATGACAAAAACGCTGTAAATTAATTACAACTTTCATTCTTTCGAGACTAAAAAACAACCATTTTTTTACTCTTATTTGAAATTAAATTTAAGAATAATTTAAAATTTCAAAAATTTATGAAATTATTTTTATAGGAAATTATAAAATTTAAAATTAAACAACAGTATAAAAAAAAATTAAATTTTTTAATATTTTCATTTTCCCACACATGTCTCTTATTTCTTCTGTGTATTCTTGCCCCTTATTTTTTATTCTTTCGTCTCAATTTTTCTTTTATTTCTTTTCATTCATCTCTTTCTTTTATACATAAAAATATTGATATTTGTATTTTAATTATTCAATATACAAGCTATTGAAAAGATAATCAAATATATTTATTTATATGAATTTTATGAAATTTATTGGATATAAATTTTTATATTAAACTTTTGTCGAAATAAAGTAATAATATAAAAGAGGAAACTAAGCATTTCACACCAATCTCAAGTGCTATATATTGACATGGTAGCACGATATGTATCTTTAAAAAGAATTGGTGAAACGTGATGTAAATGTCAAGAATTTCTATAGGAAATGTCCCCTTAGTCTGATACAGCTAAATTGATTGAAAAAAAAAATGAAGATTGTGAAGAAAAGGAAAAAGGAGAAAAAAATGGAGAATATTAAAAGTACTACCTATGATTATGTAAAGAAAAACCAATGATAGCATGAAATAATAGGTGAGGTTCACATGTATGGTTGCTCGTGTTATCGTGACTGTGACAACATATTGACAAATTGCAAAACAAAAAACCTTTCATGCTTTAACATACCAACTTAAAAGTTGAGTTTTTCAATCCAAACACATTAATAAATCTAAGTGATGTGATTGAGATCTTTTATGAATCTAAAACATGCCACAAAATTGTAACATCGTACGTAAGTCAATAATCTGAACGCATGAACTTGAAGAACTTTGATCTATTTGTGCCTAACAATTCTGAAAATCTGTTTCAAGATCAGGCTTAGATTAAACATTACCGTTTTTCGCTATTTATCTAAAGGTTTCAAATTGTTTTTTATTTTATCAGCACTTGTCAAAGATTTTGTCAAAATTTGAAGTGTGGGATGGTTTTTTTTTATTTGTTTTACAATAGAAAATGGGCATTACTGATGAAGTGTGTTCTTTTGAATAAAGTATGCATCTTAATAATGCCACAAACCACTTATGAGGACTCAGTTTGGTGGAGTTGATGAGGCTGGGTGGAGATAAGACATGTTAAAGTTTCAAAGAAAAAATAAGAAAGAAATTCATTTTTAAGCATTTTTTTTAAGAAAAAAAGACATCATTCTTAAAATTTATTGTTTGGATTATATATTAATCATTATTATATGTAAAGAAAATCTATGAATTTGTATGATGTATAAGATAAGGAGATTCTCAGATGGTGAAGTGTGACAACATTTCACTATTATTCAATCGTGTTTGACAAGAACCCCACTTGCTCATTGAAGCTAAGGGGATGATTATCTCTTGCTGATCCACTTGGGAACAAAGCAAAAGATTTTGTTTTGATAGTTTTGAAATTTATATTTAAATGATGGACTCTTATGTCACAACCATTCTAGTAGAAAGATCTTATTGCAAGTTTTATATTTAAATTTTGTTAGATCATTGTATACAAAAAAAAAATCTACAAATAGTTGTTTTACATTAAATGAGTTTATAAAGATAATATTCTTACCAATTTAGACAGTATTCTTTAGGTGCAAAAAGAGTAAGGTTTTTATAAATTAAGTCGATAGTTTTAATAATTTGTTAAGTGGTTAGAATAATAAAAAATGATTTACTTATTAAAAATACTATGATGTTTATGTTAAAATAAGAGTTTAAAGGAATTATACGTGAGTATAAAAATGAATGAGAGAATTAAGTAACTAGATACTATGCTTTTATTATTATTATTATTATTATTATTATGTATTTATAGGTTTATTGGATTCATGGATAAAAAGTATATAATATAGCTTCCCCTGTAACATTTCAAAATGTTTTTTAAAAATAAAATTGTTACAAGAGTTTGGGGTTTTAAAATGGACAACACTCCAACTAATTAAGTCACTAGTACAATAAAGGGATATGACCTCGGTTATTTTCGGTTATAGACACCGGTTTCCTAACCGAGGCATATACAGACGAGGTAAAAAGTTTATCTCTTTTTGCCTCGGTTGTGACCCGAGTCGAAAAACGATAGGAGTTTGCCTCGGTTTCTACTGAACCGAGTCAATATCTTGGATTCTACTGCCTCGTTTGAGACCTGAACCGAGGCAGTATAGTGGTTTTCGATTTTCCAGGCCGATGACCTCCATTAACAGATCACCTTCCATCATATCACCTTCCATCAGATTAACTTATTATCATTTTCTCTGTTGCATCTTTATTATCATTTCCTCTGTTGCATCTTTCAATCTCAAACTCTATGAAACCACAACCAGAAAAAGAGAGCAAAACCAGAGAGAAAAATATCCAGAGAGGCTAAAATCATATTCAGATTCTTTCATAAATATAACAGGATCATACAATACAAAAAAGAAAACACAAAAACGAAAAAATCCTTAAGCCCGTGCTCTGCTCCTTCTTCACCTTCACCTGCGTAAAATGGAGCCAACAACGACGACTTTGCTGAGCAACAGCGGTCCGACGACTGGCCTCGGCTTCACCGTGAGGTTGCGAACGGCCAACAGCCACCGCCAACAGCCGGGCCTTCAGATCTGTAGATCTGAGATTTTTCACCGCCAAAAGCCACCGCCAACAGCCACCGCTCCAGAGACGGGGCCGCTTGCTCTTCACTCCAGAGACGGGGCCGCTTGCACAGGCGAGGTGGTGGTGGCTCATTGTAGCGGCGGGGCAGCGGCGGGGTCGCTTGCTCTTCGCTCCAGAGACGCGATGGCAGGTGAGGTAGAAGCTGCACTCGAGCCGTCGCCCAGAACGAGGTGGTGGTGGCTCCCGGCAGTGGCGAGGCAGCGGCGGGGCAGCGGCGGGGTTTTCTCGAAGTGGAGATTGGAACGAGAGAGGGGCAGCGGTGGGGTTTTCTCGAAGTGGAGATTGGAACGAGAGAGAAGTGAGATTGGAACGAGAGAAGTGAGATTGGAACGAGAGAGAAGTGAGAAAAATAAAAGGAAAAAGAGGTAGCTGCTAGGTTTTCTCGAAGCGGATCAGTCTAAGCCCAAGATATATGCCTCGGTCCATTTGTTAACCGAGGCAGTAACTTTTTCACCTGAGGTATATACCTCGGTCCATTCTGTTAACCGAGTCAGTAACTTTTTCACGTGAGGTATATACCTCGGTCCATTCTGTTAACCGAGTCAGTATGCCTTTTAGACACCGGTTGTTTAGCAACCGAGGCATATAATGATTTAAAAATTACAGCCCTGCCACCGCGTCTGATACGCTTCGGTTCCGAAAAAACCGAAGCATAATATACGAGTTAAAAATGCAATTTTTTACTAGTGAGTGATTAATCCTGATAATATTAAGTCAATGACTTGAAATTAAAATAAATAATTTGTTTCCTTAATTAACAAAGTTATTTTTCCCATGAATTCAATACTCTTTCATGTTGAATTGAACAATACTCACATGCAAAGGAAAGTTCTTTTGTTGTCTAGGCAAACAAAGGTTTATATTCTCGTTCATATTTTGTATACAAGATTTAATGTCATAATTACATAGACTAGTTTTAAATATGTTTCAGATTTAGATTTTGAATTATAAATACAATCCACATAATATGTTTTAATTAAATAGGACCCGTGCATAAGTTGTAGTCACATTTATGAAAATGAAATTTATACCCTTATTATAAAAATAAAATATCGACGAAATAAAGTCAAATAATTAATGAAAAATTCACAAATAATATAGAGTATTCAAAGGGGTCCATGATGTATGCAAGTTAGTCATTGTTGCAATGATTTTAGAACATTACCTTAGAAATTTTAACATGATTCCGAAACATCAATAGGGAAAAGAAACATAATTCTTTGCATAAGTATATCATGTAATTGTAACTCACGTTTGCTTTTTGTGCGCATTTTGCATTTTTTTCAAACCATAAATTATGTATGCAATTACGGTTTGTCTGATAATGACATAACTAAGGCAAAGCACTCAAATAAATTACTTTTACCTGTCAATGTTTCTTTTTTACCAGGGATGAAATGATTATTTATTATTATTTTCAACTGTTTTATTAATAATATTATCTATGACAATGATTCACAAATACTTTTAATATATTAGGATATCATAATATATCATCATTATAAAAGAGATAACAAACAAATCTGCTAAGCACTTATAAGAAGATACTCTTCTCCTTGTCCTAGTCGCGGGGAGAGTGCCTCTAGAAGATACTCTGACGCTCAAGTCAGTGACTTTGCGTAATAATATAGTAATAAAGATTAGTAATTAGGATAAAATTAGTGTCTTTTCTTTTAGACAAATATTTATAAATTAGTATAGTGAGCTTTCCATTAGGCCTGATTCATTAATCACTAGTAAATGGCCGTTAATTGTCAATAAGTGACAATTATTTTCATTAACTTCCCATTGG
This sequence comes from Vigna angularis, assembly GCF_016808095.1. Taxonomy (NCBI): domain Eukaryota; kingdom Viridiplantae; phylum Streptophyta; class Magnoliopsida; order Fabales; family Fabaceae; genus Vigna; species Vigna angularis. Next base: position 13,280,250 of record NC_068976.1, on the reverse strand, counting down.
TGGATATTATTAATTTCCAGATCTATCGATCATTTTCTTGTTGGACGGTCAATCACCCGGTCTTTTAGCTGACCAAAATGTTTCAGCTCAAGTCAGAATTGATCTCTGTAAATCTTTTATAATTCAATCAAAAAAGTCAAAAGTCCCTTTACTTCGAAAGTAAACCCCTATTTATAGAGTTTAAAAGAATCTGACCAATTAATTTACCTCTTAATAATCATTAATGCAAATCTTAATCACTTAACAGTAGCCGTTGTGACATTAATTACGTCTTAACTCTGTTCAACGGTTGTCGGGCCGAGCTGTTGTGGGACGCTTTCTTGGACATCCACCCGCTCGGTTTAATTGCGCCTTAACTAATCTGTCATCCTTACCAATCGGCTAGCTTCAGGCTCATAGTAACAGTCCTCATATGTAAGAGAAAATCAAGGAGAACCTAAGGTGCTTGCTTTCTCACCATCCCCATGAGAAGAGAAAATCAAGGGAAACTAAGATGTCTACATTTGAAAATCATATACCAGTCAATCTACGTTGCTCCCAATGGTGAATCCATGTATGCTTCTACATAGTATTTTAATGGAATTAGGAATTGCTTTATTCAAGAGGGTTTATTACTCATTAATGATTGATATGTTTTGTATTCATAATCTAACGTAGCCCTTCGTTAATGTTAAAATACATGTTTACTTCTCTCAACAAGTACTAAATGATCTCAAAAAATTTTACCTTCCTCAAACATATCACACTTTGCAAGCTTATACACATGCATACATTTAAGATTTAGATTCACTAACAGTCAATAATTCATGAGTAAAATGTTCGTCAATAAAATTGATCAAGAGATCGAGAAATCCATCTTAATTACCAATGAGTAAAAATTCATTGGAAAAAATTGTCAATAAATATCACGATTTTCTTTTTCTTTTCTTCCTCCTCCTTTATCATCATCTGACATCATTGTTGTTTTTCATCGTTGTCGTCACCACTGCATCCATTACCGTTGCCTTCTTCTCCTCCTTTTTTCCACTCTTTTCCTCCTTCTCCTTTTGTTCCTCTTTCTCCCCTTTCTTCGCCATTGTTGTTGTTTGTTCCATTAAGACTACATATTGTCCCTATCATTGTCGTTTTTGTAATTATCGTCCTTGTATATTGTTGCCATCAACATTGTTGTTGTTGTTGCTGCCTCATCCTCTTTCTTTTTATCTTCCTCTTTCTCTTGCGTTTTTTTTTCTCTTTTTAATGTCACTCATCTCTATTTAATTCATAACACACTCCTTGTTATATTTTGGGAAAATATAGTCACCCATTTTACTCGTGAAATAAGTGGTCGATTTTGAAAAATTCAATTATCGAAAAATTTTAAAAAATCTAATTGATGTTGAATACTTAACAAGTTTAATTACTAAATAGTTTACCAACAAATTTGAAAAGGATAATTTCTAATGAATTTATTAATGGATTTTACTATATATGATCAAAACTGAAGGGATAACTGTGACGCCTCTTTCATAAACGAATTTTATCGATAAAATCTATTAGTAATAAACATTTTGCACAACTGATAAATTCTAATGGCGAATTGTTTTCTTTCATAATTTTCTTATTTTTAATTATTGCATTGATGAAACATGTTTTAAAGTAATGAAATTAATAGATATTTATAAAATATATTGAAAAGGAAGTTAATTTTAAAATATAAATATTATAAATAGTATTAATTATGATATTTACTAAATGTAAGGTAAAGTTAATTTTAAAATATAAATAATTTAAATATTTATAAATTGTTTCATTATATAAAGGTAAAAACAGACATGTGAGTTTATTTAAGACATGTAGGGAAGATATATTAATAATCATTTAATCCAAACTAGAGATAAAAATGGATAAAAGAAAACATGATATTATCAAATTTAATGTTTAAAGAATACATATTTATTTTTCTCAAAAAATAATATAATTGTATAAATATTAAATAAGAATATAAAAAATATATATTTAAATAAAGGTTAAATAATTGCATAAAATAGTTAGAAAAAGTTATAAGTGTGATTCCTATAAATAAGTTACTAAGTAACCAAAAAAAGTTAATACAAATTTGTTAAATAACATAAAAACCAAAGGTGTTTTAATAATTTAAAATGAGAATGAATGTAAGTACCATGGCATGTACAAGGAGAGGAACGGGACAATCATATTCATATTTTTCATATCCAATTTAAGAAATTAAAAATACAAATTTATAGTAGTCATCGGGGTGATTCTTCGTTAAAATTGGAACAAATTCAAATAATTTTAAAATATAGAAATTAAAATGTTTATGTTAAAATTCTAATAGTTTTCGTATTTGTATTTGAATCTTTGGTCATAAAATTTTATTAAATCTCAATTAAGTATCTTTTATTGAAAATATGTAATAAATAAACTATTTTCATTAAATTAACCTAAACTACGTGAAGTGTTGATGAGTTGTAACATATTTCGCTAAGGTGTTTAATTCACCCTTTTACATGCCCCTCATTATCCTTCGCACCCCTTCTCCATTTCCATGTATTTTTTGTTATGTAGCATTCCCACCATCTCCTTCTAGTAGCCTTCACCATCTTCAAAGACCACTAAAACCTCCTCTTGGTCAACTTGAACCAGGCTGCCAAAATGGATGGATTTTGATCCTTCAAACCTTCCTTTTCCATTGAATTTCTATGGCTAGATCGGCCAACCCCAAAGTTACTATAACTGTCAGAAATGGAATTTACATAGTTAGATTGAACAAATCCAGGAAGCTGGAAACAAGGTCAACTCTAGCTTAGTGAGTCATTGAATCAAAACCCATTTGAATCAATTTTTTCTTTAAATGAGTATTCCAGAAATTATTTATCTCATTATCTGTCTTGTTAGGAAGGTGGGTCACAATTGTTTATCATATGATAAAACACATGTTCATTTAGAACTCAATATTCATTATTAATATTCATTTAAAAAATAAAATACAAAAAGATTATGAACCGAAAAATAAGAAGGAGAAAGTCATAACGACATAAATAAAACGGAGATATAAAATTGTAAAACGAGATAGTGAGACAATGGTTCACAAAAATAAAATAAAATTTAATATTAAACACAATCATATATCAAATGAGAACTAATTTAAAAAAGTGATAATTGCTTAAATGAAAAAATGTTGTTATTCATCTAAGTGTGTGATCTTTATTCATATCAAAGTTTAAAATATAATAGTATAATAAATTCATAAAATGTAGCCAAAAGTGCTTATTGTTTACAGACATTAGACATGATTAGACATTATTAAATTATTCATTCAGTATTTTTAATGAAGTGTGTAAACAATTTACATTAAGTGTAATTGAGCGGATGAAGATAAGATACGTAATTTATTATATATTTTAGTTCATAATAATTCATAACGTTTAAGTCAAATTAACGAAAATGACTTATTTTGTACATATTTTAACATAAAAGTAAACAACATTTATTAAGAAAAATTAGAGTAATACTTTTTACTATATGGTTGTCTCTCTCTTTCACGTATTTCCTTCTACGATATTCAGTTAAATGGATTAAACATTATATTTTAACGATCAATTTTTTTATTCTATCTCAGCGCAGTCGTATTCATTAAAACATTATTAATATATATATATATATATATATATATATATATATATATATATATATATATATATATATATATATATATATATATATATATATATTATTTTATTTTATTTTATTTTACGAAAGAAAATCATTTAATTTGTTTTCTTTTTCTTTTTTTTTTGCTTAAAAATATATCATAGAAAAGTTTATATAAAACTGAACTTAAGTTCCAGGAGTGGATCAAATCTAATAAGAGTGCACTTTACGTAAATTTACGTATATTCTTGATATATGATATTATGTATTATAAATCTTAAGATAGATGAACATTGAATTTATAGTTCTGGTTTGTTAATTCAGTTTGCATATACATTATTGTTTTAAGTTTTAACCCAACAAGGCTGAGGTCCAATTATTACCACTCAATAGCCAACTACTTTTTGCACCTCCAAATATTCTTCTTGTACTCCCATAAATTTTAAAATTCCTTCTTTGTCTTTCTTTTAGGTAGTGTTTGGATTGGAAAGAGGTTTCGAGAGAAAATGAGTTGATGGATTTGATGAGATTGAAAGGAGATTATGATGTTATTTGGATTAATGTTGTGTTTGTTTGTGTAGATGTACTTTATAGATGAATTATAACAAAGAGATATGTATAGATTGTTGATGTTTTATTCAATGAATTTAAGGGCGAATACGTGGAAGGATTTATGAAATGTTTATCTTCTTTAATCTCGCCTGAGTAAAAGGGATTTATGGTAATTTGAAGTGAATTTAAAATCTAATTCCTACATGTTTAAAAGTCATATAAATTTTTTTATAAAAACCATTAAATGTTCAAGTCAAAGACAAATGCAAAATAGACAATTACAAGCTCGTGAAACTGTGTGAAGATTGAAAGGTACTTGCAAGAACCATTCAAATTACTAAAAAAATAACCATTAATACTCAAATACATTGCTTTTACAATTACTATTACATGTCAAAATTAATACATGAAAATAATAATAATAACCACAATAATACTTACTATTTATTTTTATACCAAATACATTATATTCTTTATTTATTATAATTACTTTTTTTTATGTAATATTGTTCATGAACAATTTTCTAAAAGAATAAAATTAACTAATCCAAAAATCAATTTATATTACTTTTAAAAATAAGTGCGATTTGGTAATCTTATTTTTTTTATCTGTTAAATATTTTTTTATCATCACATAAGTTAAATCCTTTACAAACTTCACATTCAAATTCATCCACTTTCAGTTTCAAATTCCTTAAAAGAAACAACACAAATTTTACCTCTAAATCCACCTAAATTCATTCATTTACTCACCTTCAAATCCATCATCTTAAAAGAACATCTCCTAAGGGTGTGTTCTAATATTAGATGTTCACAAAGAATGAGATAGACAGATTTGCGATGCTCAATCGTGTACTTTTTCAACAATTTGTGAGTGAGTGAGGCATAGATTAAAGGTATGCTCACCTCCTTCCATATCGTTTGAGATGAAGAGATTTGAGGTTGATATATGCCCCTTTACCATAAAACCCCTTGATTAATGAATGTTATTTTCAAAAGGAGCTTGAGAGGGTATATGTGAGTGTATGATTGATGCACTAGTGCAGTTTAGAGAAACGACAACGATTATTTTCGCTCATAGACAGCGGTTCCGCAACCGAGGTATATACTGCCGAGGTAAAAAGTCTACCTTTTTTGCATCGGTTCTGAACCGAGACATAAAGATATATGCTTTTGCTTCGGTTAAAATACAACCGAGGCAGTACAGGGTGTTTCTTTTTTACTTTTTTTATTCTGCTAGACTTTTGGCCTCGGTTTATTGTTGAACCGAGGTAGTAAAAAGGTTTATTTATTTTTTTTCCTCTAATTATATGTCTCGGTCTTATGCCTCTGCTCAAGCTCCTTGACAAAGTTAATAACACCTCCAATTATAGAAGCTTAATCACCCTTCAATGGCCAACCAGACCAAACAACAAGAGACAATATCTTGAGAACATGAAAAAATGTACAATCCGACAGTTACATGTATTTCTATTTCTTGAAACTCATAAACCTTTGTTTTATTAAACCAAACAAATTCTGAGATTGCTTATAATGCTACAAGAAGAAAAGCCGAACAACTTGCAGAAACCATCACATACAAAGATCCAACACCCTACAAATGCATAATTTCTCCATTATCACCATCACTTTCTACAAATTATAGGTAAAATTCATGAATAATACAAAGTGTAATAGCAAGCATACCTTGAAGGAAAGAAAGGAGGAGGTTGCTGATGAAGTAAGTCCTGTGAAACCTATATCATAAGCAATGCTACCATCTGGTTTGAACAATCCAAAGTTTCTCTCAAACGTTGGACCAGGCTTCAAATTCTCGTTAAACAAAGCAAAAATATAAGCTCTCACAACCATCTTAGGCCTATAAGGGGTACCCGAGGAGAGGTGGGAATCGGTGATAGAAAGAACAGGGGCGTGGTACACGAGGGTCTTCTTCATCCCCATAGTGCGGTCGCCATGGGCCACAAGGCGGTCCTTTCCAGTAGCCCTTCTCGGTGGCGCGGTTGGTCCTGGAGCCATTTCCATACTTGCGATCCATCACGCTGAAGAAGTACCATTCCAAGTCCTTCGTCTTCAGCTTCGACAGAGCTCAAAAGCAAAAATAAGTTAAAAAACACTTTGAATCCTTTGAACTAAACCCTATTGCTAACAATTCGACACCACAAAAAAGGGCAAAATGCTAACGGGGAAGGTCCCAAGGCTCGAGCTTGTAGACATCAACCACTGCGATGTGTCGTATCGGGACAGGTTTCCGGTGATCTTGCGCTTCAGGTTCAGGTAGAACACCACCAGCTCTTCGTCGGTGCGGTGGAATCGGAAGCCAGGACCCATAGGTGCCATGGATTGGATTCAAGAGAGATGAATCGCTGAGAGAGAAAAAGAGTGAAAGAAAATTGGGGATTAGAGCTTTCCGGTGATCTTGCGCTTCAGGTTTAGGTAGAACACCACCAGCTCTTCGTCGATGCGGTGGAATCGGAAACCGGGACCCATAGGTGCCATGGATTGGATTCAAAAGAGATGAATCGCTGAGAGAGAAAAAGAGTGAAAGAAAATTGGGGATTAGGGCTTTCGTTTATGATTGATGAAGAGGGAGACGGTGACAGTAAGAATAGTCGGTGGCGTTGATGTCGACAAATGGCGGAGACGACGATAGTGTTGGACGACGACACTGGAGGCAGTGAAGGTGAGAAGAGAGGACGTTCAACCGTGAGAGGGAGAAGTGGAACAGTGGAGTCGCGAAGAAGAAGCAATGAAGCAATGACGAAGCAACAGCGCGAAGAAAAGAACAAACTCTGAGAATTTTGAAGCTCTACAGCACCGGTTATGAACGAAACGATGCTTAAAATGAAAAATCTGAAGCCTATATGCTTCGGTTAGAAAGGAATCAAAGCCTATGAAGGTTTTGGCACCGGGTCTAAGTTCACTGAGGTGGCAGCTCAGGCTTTATGCCTCGGTTCTGTGGGAAACCGAGGTAGTATCACATTTTCATAAAGTTGTCAGCCAAAAAGCCTGAGATCGTATCACTTTTTCATAAAGTTGACACCTTTTAGGCACCTGTTCTGCTTGCAACCGAGGTTATATCTCTGTTCTGCACCGGTTCTACATGCAACCGAGGCCTATAAGGTCCGATTTATTACGAAACTGCCACCGCCTTGTGATAGGCAGCGGTTTGGTGTAAAATGAGGTATATTGTGCGAGTTTAAAAGCAAAAATTGTACTAGTGATGATAAAGAACCATGTACCACCAATGGTGATGTTGTGGAATGCCATGGATGTAGACTTGTGTGATGTTGGAGGGTTAGGAATAAGTTCTAAATGCCTTGGAATCGATTCTACATGTGAGGGATCTACAAGTGAGAGAAACCAATTTTATAGTTTTATGCAGTTCTAATCATGACCCATATATTTCCTTGCACTCCAGATCCCTGCATCAATGCAACTTCTTATAATAAATAATATAACAAATAATAAATAATAATACTAATAATGAATATAAATAATAATAATAATAAACAATAATAATAATAATAAATACTAATAGTAAATAATAAAAATAATAATAATAATACTAATACTAATAATAATAATAACAATAATAAATAATAATAATAATGCTAATACTAATAATAATAATAACAATAATAAATAATAATAATAATGCTAATAATAATAATAAGGGTTAAATATGTTTTTAGTCCCTAAACTATTGGCCATTTCTGGTTTACGTCCCTCTTCCAAAGTAAGGTACACTTTAATCCTCATACTTTTCGAAACTTTGGTTTTAGTCCTCCAAAACTAACACCGTGAAAATAATGCTGATGTGGCTAACGGTAGACTGACATAGTTCTTTATTTTTCAGCTTTTCTTCCTTTCTCTCTCCCTCGGATTATGTTACGATGACCCTTACTGTTCAACATCATTGCCTCCATCAGCCATTTCAACCTTGCCCCCAAACCCCTTCCCGCCGCTGCTCTTTCCGACGCTTCTTCCTCCGAAACCACTGCCGACGTCTTCTCCAGATCTGTCGCATCTAAGCGAAAGCGCGCAAAAGGTAACACCAACTCCAACACCAACACCAAGCGCTGCACTCGGGGCAGAATCGCGCCTCCTCCACCACCACCGCCTACAACGCTCCCGCTGCTGCCCGAGACTCCGGTTCTGAAGAAAACAACCACCAGAGAAAGCCACAAGGACGCGCCGGTGTGGCTGAGCTTCGGGAACCGCGGCGGTGCAGGTGCGTCGGTGGATCCGTTCTGGTTCCCGGCGGCGGGAACGGTGGTGACGGTAGAGAAGACAATGGTTGGAGAATCACCAAGCCTTCTAGAACTACGCCGGGAAAAAGCATCCCAAAATAATCTTCTACCGTTCCTTCTGGCGTCATGATCATTGGCATCAGCATTGTTTCCAGACAAAATGTTGGAAGATATTGTGACCATGTCAACTTGAAGCACACTATCATTTCCTGTTCCTCTTTCCCGATTGGATACAAGAATACCTAAACCTGAAGGTATTGTCTCACGACATGGTTCTTCTTCTGGTCCTTGAGAAGTTGCTGCTGAGTTGGAACCTTGAGAAACAAAGTTGGAAGAATTTTGGATAGATATGAATTTCATTCTCAACAGAAAAGCTGATAAACTCTGAATAAAAAAAAAACTGTCTCAGTCTACCGTTAGCCACGTCAGCATTATTTTCACGGTGTTAGTTTTGGAGGACTAAAACCAAAGTTTCGAAAAGTATGAGGACTAAAGTGTACCTTACTTTGGAAGAGGGACGAAAACCAGAAATGGCCAATAATTTAGGGACTAAAAACATATTTAACCCTAATAATAATAACAATAATAATAGTAATAATAATAATTCTATGAGCAAAAGGGTAATCCTACATTTTAATCTATTCAAACATTTTTTTTATTATATCACATGTATCTAATCTTTCACAAAGCTCACTCCCAAATTCATTCACTTTCATCTCCAAATCTTTGAGAAAAACAAAATCTTTTACCATTAAATCGACTCAATTCTACCCTATCACTCTCTCTCAAATTTATCTTCATAAAAGAACATGTCCTAACACTGTATTCTTTTGAATGGATTTACTGAGAGAAAAGGACGCATGAATTTGTGATGATAGTCAGTGTTCGTTTGAAGGGATTTGGAGGTGATGGTGAAAGCGAATTAGCAGGATAAGACCCTTACACAATCCCATTTTGTTTGAGGATATTTGTAAGTGACAAACATCATTTTACAAAAATAACTGCACTTTAATATCACATGTTGCAACATATACAAAGATGTTGCTTTTGCTTCCAAGAGCTCGAGGGATTTGCATGATTTATGGTGAAGAACCCATAACAGGAAGGGTGGGTTGGGTTGTGCAGCAACATGGTGGCCAAGGCAGCATCATTGGAATGCCATGAACACATGTCACTTTGTAGCGTTAGGAATCACTTTTGTCTCTTTTGGAACCGATTATTTGAGTGATTGAAGGAAAGAGAATCAATTATGGATTTATTGGAATTGATTCCATGATGGCAAGTTGCGTTTGGAAATCAATCTTTGAGTGACCGATGGTTTTCTATTTTCTAAAAGTTGGTTGTTTTTGTGTTGCAGGAAGTGTTAGAGTGTCTCGAGGAGTTGTGGTGGAGTCCACTTGTAGTGGTTCGTAGCTGAATGTTGAAGGCGTGTGGTAACCATTGTGGTGAACTCATGAAGGTGCTTAAATGGTCCATTTTTGTTGGTTTATTGGTGGTGTATGGTTAGTGGAGTTGGAAGAGCTATGACCTTATGCTTGTCATCGAGGTGTTCATCATTGTGATGCTTGAAGAAGAAGATGAAACAACAACCATGGAAGAAGAAGATACAACTTGTGTTAGGGCTTGAGGAAAAAAAAGACGGTCCATAATAAAAAAAACAAATAAGTATAATAATAAGAAAATAATAATAATAATATTAATAATAATAAATAACAATAATATTATTTAATAATAATAATAATCAATATTATTAAATAATATTAATAAAAATAAGGGTTAAATATGTTTTTGATTCCTAAACTATCATGCAATTTTGATTTTAGTCACTCAAACTTTGATTCATTTTTGTCACTCTTCTTTTGGAAAGTCCAAGATTTAGTTCTGCATGACTAACACCGTTAATTTTTTTTTATGTGATTAACGATGTGCCACGTCCTCAATACATATGTACAAGTAACTAATCAACGTGTAAAATGAAAGTGGAAAATGAAACTAGTGATAACTTGCAATGACTCAAGTTCAAAGTTGAAACCTTTAGTCGTATAGTCATATCAAACCCAAACAGAACCGGTTTGCTTAATACGCCACTCTGACTGCTTTCACTCCTTTCTCTAAGAAGAACAATGGATTTTTTCCAAGAACAAACCCTTCAATGTCTCTAGTTGTGTAAACTGTTAATGATGTCCAAGAACAAGTTGCATGACGTGAGGAAGGAGTTCGGGTTCCCTAACCTTTTTTTGGTTGATTGAAACCTCATGTTTGTAAGATTTGTTATTGAGAAAATAATCGAGGAAGAGAGTAAGCGATTGAGGATTAAGATTAGACCTAATTTTAAAGTGGACTTATTGTCAGGGTTTGTGTTAAAAAAGGAGATTAGGAATGACAATGAGTTGGGTTGGATCGGGTCGGGCACGAATAACGCCTACCCGTTACTCGATTCGTAACAAAAAGAAATTCAATCGCTACCCGTGCAGATACTCGTTTAAGAAATACCTGCGAGTATTTTAAAATTCACGGTTACTCGTGGTTACCTGCGAATATTTAAAATAATATATGTTATAAATTTTTAAAATAAAATTTAGATAAAATAAAAAAAAATAAAAAATATATAATATAAGTTAAATTAAGTATAAATTAAAATTTAATTTTAATTAAATTGAACTTGATAAAATATAAATTAATTATAATTTTAATTAAATTTAACTTAATAAAATATAAATTAAATTTTTATTTTTATTTTTGCGGATAGCGGATACCCACGGGTATGAGTTGTGTAATACCTGCACTCGACCCTTTTATAAGCGAGTATTAAAATACGCACTACCTGTGAGTAATAAATACCTGCAAGTAACAATTATTTGTCACAAATTTTATCAGCGGATACCCGCGGGTACAAGTATTTTTTGTCAACCCTACTTAGGATCCAACCACTATAACCTGCTTAAGAACAACAGAGGAGGGGTGACAGATTCCAAGCTTCGGGTAGAGTGTATGCCATGTCAGGGGCAACTAGGTCAAGTAATTTTATAGTGGAAAGTTGTTTGATAGTTGGTAAGGATATATGTGTTCTGTTTGATTCTAGAGCAACATACTCCTTTGTCTCATATGCTTGTGTGCAAGAGTTGAGTTTAATGTGGAGAGGGTCGTAGTATGATCTTATAATATCTACATCAGCCTCCGGTTTGGTCAAAACGTCTGAGTTGTGTGCTAGATGTCCTATGATTGTAAAGAGGCGCAAGTTTAAGGTTAACCTAATATGTCAACCTCTACAAGGTTTAGATGTGATATTAAAAATAGTTTGACTATTAGTTAATCACATTCTTATTGATTAAAGTAATGGACCAATCACAGAATAACACGTAAATGATGTTAAAATGTTGTCAAAAAAATGTTGTCAAAGTATCATTATCCTTTGTATAAATATTAAAACTCACTCTTCATAAACTAATTATACACATTTTGTATTGGTTTATTGAAATAATTTTAATCATAAATGAAGTTTTATAAAATATTTTTCAATGTTTTAGTTTATAAATTATATATAAAATCATAACTTTTCGCATAAAATTTGAAATAATTAAAGTGTAGAATAAATTATGTCCCTTTAGATAATTTCTTTTTGTTGAAACTATAAACAAACTTCACCAATCCTACATTTAGAGAAAAAGAAATACAATCATCTAGTATATGTAACTAACTCATAATAAAATCAATTACAATAATTACTGAAATTATTCCATAAGTGAGTGAATGTTGTACACATAATTTTCTATGATACGTGTAGTCAATGGTGCATTTAAATAAATTCATACTGGAGCCAAAATAATTAGGTAAGATTGGATAAGATGAAATTGATCTTTGCTGGTTTTAGGGGAAAAAAATGTTAAATTTATCACACTATCTATATATATAAATGAATATTTAATTTTTTATATCATGGTTTTTGTGTCTATTCTAAAAGAACACTTTCGTGAATTCTGAATGGTTTAATCTATGTGTATCTCTTTGTCTTCAAAAAATTTTGTAATACCACATTTATCACAATTGATATAACTATAGAAATTTATATATATATGTTTTCTAATTAAGTTGTTAAGTTTTTAATTTCAGTGATATCGAAAATCATATTGGAAGAAAAAATGATGAATAATATATAAGAATTATGTATGAGTTGATTTTGAATGTAATTTTTGTAATTACTTCAGTTTAGTGTAACCTTCTTTTCATCAATGTGTGATTTTCTGAGCTTTGGTCCAAAGAGACAATAACAGAAAATCAAGATATAACATACAAATTAAATAAGGATTAAAACAAGCAAAGCTATAAAATAAAGTTTTATAACCTTTTTAATATATATATTTATTAAAGTTAAACAATCTATCAATAAGTCGTTGTAGTATAGTGGTAAGTATTCCCGCCTGTCACGCGGGTGACCCGGGTTCGATCCCCGGCAACGGCGTGTTTTTTTTTCCTTTCTTTCATGAATTAAGAAGGGTTTTAACAAAATTAGTGGTGGAAGATAAGAACGTCAGAACAGTGTTAGAAAAAAACAAACGGCGTGTCACGCGGGTGACCCGGGTTCGATCCCCGGCAACGGCGTGTTTTTTTTTCCTTTCTTTCATGAATTAAGAAGGGTTTTAACAAAATTAGTGGTGGAAGATAAGAACGTCAGAACAGTGTTAGAAAAAAACAAACGGCGTGTCACGCGGGTGACCCGGGTTCGATCCCCGGCAACGGCGTGTTTTTTTTTCCTTTCTTTCATGAATTAAGAAGGGTTTTAACAAAATTAGTGGTGGAAGATAAGAACGTCAGAACAGTGTTAGAAAAAAACAAACGGCGTGTCACGCGGGTGACCCGGGTTCGATCCCCGGCAACGGCGTGTTTTTTTTTCCTTTCTTTCATGAATTAAGAAGGGTTTTAACAAAATTAGTGGTGGAAGATAAGAACGTCAGAACAGTGTTAGAAAAAAACAAACGGCCATGGGGTGGGGTCACCTCGGAAGGCATGGGTCAGATTCAGGCAACGGAACGGAGGCTGGGCCGAGCAGCACCGCCACCGAGCCACGGCGGTTCCCACTGGCGGCACAGCCAGAAATGATGCGTGCCGCCGAGAAGGACGATCAATACGCATCTTTCGTCTACGAAGCCTGTCGTGATGCCTTTCGTCACCTCTTTGGTTTCCCTCTCTCTCTCTCTCTCTCTCTCTCTCTCTCTCTCTCTGTTTCTCCCGTTAATATAGCGCTTCTCATTCCGAATGAATTTTCAATTAACTGTATTCTGTTGTTGCTGTAACTCTTGCCACAGGTACCAGAGTTGCAGTGGCTTACCAAAACGAGGTAACCTCTCTTTCGTTTTGAGCGAGTTTTGAATTCGAACGTAAAGTGAGTAATCGCGTCTTTATGTTGATTCCATCGTAGACGAAACTCTTAGGGCAGATGCTTTACTACGTTCTCACAACTGGCTCCGGACAACAAACCCTTGGAGAGGAATACTGCGACATCACTCAGGTTTCGTGCTCGAAATTTTCAAATTCGGTCGAGGATTGGATTGCCTTTCGAATTTGCATTTTATTTTTTACACTGTTCAAGGTTTTCAATTGCCTTAACTGGTTGATTTCACTGCGAACTTTAATGGTGTGAAAAGTGTCGACAAATACGACCTCTAGGATGCAAATATCTCAAAAACCTTGAGGGTGTGGTCTTATTTGCGATTACAGTTCATTGTTTAGGGCCTTGGTATTGTTGTATTCTTGAATTGATTTGATGAATTCGCCTATTGTTCTGATACGAATGTTGTTGATTGGTTTATTAGGTTGCAGGAACTTATGGACTTCCTCCAACGCCTGCGAGGCGTGCTCTTTTCATTGTATATCAGACTGCTATTCCATATATGGCAGAACGGATTAGGTTGATAATTGCTGATTCATTGGATGTTTACTTTTCATTCCAATTTATATGATTGAGCTGTGCGCCTGTCAAATTTTGTGACGACTTGATTGTTTGTTAATTACACAGTTCTAGAATTGCTTCACGAGGCATTGTCCTTGCTGACTCAGAATCTGCCGAGGGTTTTGGAGAAAATGCCCACAGGAGCCCTGGTTCTCAGATTTCTGGCACTGGTCCTTTATCCTCGTCGGGACAATCTGTGACAACTCTGTCAAGGTTGAAGGGGAAACTGAGTGCATTTTGGTTGCATTTGGTTCAGAGATGGCCCACGGTATATTAATCCCTGCAGATAGTTTTCACATACAATATGGATTGGGAAGTCAATACATTCTTCTTGGGAACACTTGATAATTTTATTTACAACCATAAATTATCAGGGAATTTACTAGTTAGGTTATAGTTGTCCACTCTTATGAAATAGTTTGTGTCACCCCCTTTGAATCTGTTTTCTAACAGTTGGACTTCGTATAATTGATGTAGCTAAATGCAATTCTTTGAATGTTTTCTTCCGCTGAATCTAGTTTTTATTCCCTGTCATCAGATGCTCCCTTTTGTTCGTGAGTTCTTGCAGTTGGCTCTTCGTGCTAACCTCATGTTATTCTACTTTGAAGGTGATTCTTTACTTGTTAGACTCATAAAAGTTGTGAAATGTGTAAAATCTGAAAACAAGTCTTTTAAATTTTCCCATTCCTCTATTTTGCAGGCCTCTATTATCATATATCCAAACGTGCTGCTGGCATTCGATATGTATTTATTGGAAAAGCATCAAATCAAAGACCTAGGTAATGTCTTAGAAATTTTAAGATTTAAAAAATATGTGGAGAATTTGGGAAACCCCCTGAAATTGCATTGTATAAGGTTTGTCATGTGAATGCCAGATTGTGTTATTATTCACTTGGTTTCGTTTCATATAAAAGCATAAATTTGACATTTTTATAGTTGGAAATTACCTTTGTTTAGTTCCACCTAGGCAATTTAATCTATCATTTCTTATCAGTTATTTTAGTAATTTTCTGAGGAGATTTCAGACTTACAGCTCCTGTTCTCTATAATTTTTGTCCTTGCAGATACCAAATACTGGGAGTATTTCTGTTGATTCAACTTTGTATAATAGCTGCTGAAGGTCTCCGCCGAAGAAATTTTACTTCAATTGCTGGTTCAGTTCATCAAGCATCCTTTGCATCCCACGATAGATCAGCAGGTTATTGATGATTATTTATTCAATTATTTTAAAAAAAATTCACTTTCGTAACAACGTAACACACATATACCATTATGCATTGGACAGTTTTTATTTTTGTGCCTTTTTAGTTAGTTTTTTTGTTTCATAACCTGATCACTTATCATGTACTTTAGGACATGGTTTACCTGTTTTAAATGAAGAGGGTAATCTGGCAACTCCAGATATTGACAAAGGAAGTTGGGTCTCTGATTCTTCATCTTCTGAGGTTCAATTCTCTCATTAGATTATTCTGTCCGCCCCACCCCTTTTAATTGCCATATATTACTT
Organism: Vigna angularis; assembly: GCF_016808095.1. Taxonomy (NCBI): domain Eukaryota; kingdom Viridiplantae; phylum Streptophyta; class Magnoliopsida; order Fabales; family Fabaceae; genus Vigna; species Vigna angularis. Next base: position 13,264,340 of record NC_068976.1, on the reverse strand, counting down.
GGAAATGTAACGGGATGGAATAGACTTGTTTGACGTACGTAAGCTCTGTTTGGAGAAACTTCTCCATAAGCATTTCCAAATAAGAAAACAAAATAAAATCAGGTTTTTAGAAGGTAAACTTAGATTACGCATATAGTAAATTATCGAAGCTATTTCATAGTAGCTTCTCCAAAATTTGATTTTTAAGTTATGTACAAGCTAATTTTAGGTTAAGTTGGTTTCATTTGATTTTTCTTTCATAGAAGTGTTTAAGGAGAACTTTCCTCCAAACAGGCTCGTATTTGTGTTTGAAATGCTGATGTTTAACCATAGAATCAGAAGCATAAAGGAAATTGCTTCTTTAGCGAGTGGTGACAAGTATTAAATGAAAAATTATATTTCTTTCGCCTGAGATTTGAGCACGTAAAATTCAGTTAACACTTTATTTCTTTATGTAACTGGAAGCATTCAATGGAAGTACTGAATGTTCCTTTATTAGTGCCCTTGTGATACAAGTTAGCTAAAGCATATAAAAGTGGAAGTAGCAAAAATAAAGTGTATACTTTGATTATGTAGATATGTTTCAACTAGTTTTATTCCTTGATGAATTAGAGTTTGTATAATCGTTTTTGTGATTACTACGTTTTGGTTTCCGTCTACTTGTATAGGTCACAATATCAGTGCTTTTCTTATGATTCGAATTGTTCTCACTTTTTGCGATGTACTTTGAAAATGCTATTGATTTCGCATGGCATATTTAAATGAAGAGCCTCCATAGAATAGGTAGTTCCATCATGTCATCTCGAGTATCAAGTGTTTGATAAATCCTTTTTCTGTTTGCAGCATCATGCAGTTAGTGGGGTTAGCAAGTGCACACTTTGCCTGAGTAATCGTCAATACCCAACAGCTACTTCCTGTGGCCATGTATTCTGCTGGTATGTCTTGGTGCTTTCGCTTTGTTTTCCATTTACATGATTCTTTCCCTCTCTCATCTTCTGTTTGGTGTAACCCATGTAGGAACTGTATCACAGAATGGTGCAACGAAAAGCCAGAGTGCCCTCTTTGCCGCACTCCCATAACACACTCGAGTCTAGTTTGTGTATATCATTCGGACTTCTAGAATCTGCTCTTCTTTATGTACATATATAGAACATAGCATCAAAGGAAACATTTTCCTCATCCTAGATCTGACCAGGACTGTATGAACATTTGAGTAATTCATTTTTGTATAACGATGTCAATAATTAATTTGATTACATTCTCGGGGTTCAAGTTTCATATTTTTTTACTATAATACTGTAATGATTCTTGTCGGAAAGACTTGACATTGAAAGTGTAAAATATATTTTTAGAGGGCTTAATTGATCCCTTTAACTCTTTATAATAAACACCCAATACAAAGGTACATGGAAGATTAAGGGTATATCATAGACATCTAGGTGCTGAACTAGGTATTATTACTATAGATACAAGCATAAAGACTAACACATTACATCTTAAGTAGTCTTAACGATGATACATAGATGTAATTATTCTAACACTTCTCTTCAAATTGGAGCATATAGATTGTATGTTTTAAGCTTGGAACAAGTAAATTTAATCCGAAGACTCCTTAATGACTTGGTCAACACATCTGCGAGTTGGTCATTTAATCTAACAAACTTAATACATATTTCTTATCAATTTCTATGTGTTTAGTCTTCTTGTGAAGGAACTGCTTCATAGTCTAGATGTTACATAAGTTAAGCTCTTGAAGGAATTGTTTCACTCATATAAGTTCACATGTTAGTGACGCCATTGTCTTATACTCGATTTTAGCTGTTGATCGAGTTACTACATTTTGTTTCTTATTTTTCCATGAAATGTTTCCTCTCAAGAAAACACAATATCCAGTAGTAGATCATTTATTAATAGGCAAACCTGTCTTATCTGCATCATAGTACCGAGAGACCTAAATGCTTCTTTTATATAACAACTCTTGTCCGGGAGCCATTTTGATATAACTTAAAATGCAAATGATAACATTCCAATGGTTAATAAATGGAGCTTGCATGAACTGGCTAACCACTCTAACTACAAAAGATAGATCTGGTCTTGTAATAGTGAGATAAATCAGTTTTTCAACCAGCCTCCTATACCTTTTTGGATTGGAGAATAATTCTCTTTCTTCTGTCCTTAATTTCTGGTTTGTGTCCATAGGATTGTCTACCGGTCTGCAATCAATCAGGCCTATTTCTTATAATATATCAAGAGCATATTTCCTATGGAAGATTACAATTCAATCTTTTGATTAAACTACTTCAATGCCTAAGAAGTATTTGAGACTTCCAAGATCCTTGGTATGCAAATGTCTACATAAGTACTCCTTCAATTGAGATATTTCAACGACATCATTTCCAGTAATAACAAAGGTTAAACACCATATAATATTTGTCTAGTTTCTTCTTGATATCCTCCAAAGAGTCCACTTTCAAAAACATCCTTAATTCTTCGACAACAGATTGAGCTTCAATAATGAAAGATACCATATCACGGTCTAACATTTTAAGAGATGCAAGCTTGTTTGTTGTGTCATAAAGACGTTGAATATTATTGACATAAATTCTTTGAGATTTCTTCCAAAAGGAGTGACAAGTTTTGAAGGCTCTAAGAGACATAAGAACTCTGGGTTCCACTTTTATGGCACATAACTGGAAATCTGCTTGTACACTTATCGACTTTTTCAGTAGGTACATGGCTGCCATCTTGCTTAAGGTGATCATAGTGTCTTTGGTCAAGAAACCACATTTCAACGACAACAGGCTAAGATATGCAATTTTTTCCATTTAGCTTCTCGAAAGTGATTGAGGGACTTCCAAATAGTGAAATGACACTTCTAGATGCCATTTCTGACCAAGGGTCATAAAATAAGCTAGAAAAATCGAAAACCTTAGGTGAATTTAAAAAGGGTTGCTTCTAGACGTTATCGAAACAAGGTTCTGAGGAGCAGAACAAAGAAAGCAGAGTCCGACGATAACAATGGCTGTGGCGCGGTGGCGGTGTGACAAGCAGAAGGTGGCGCATGAATGATAACTTTTTGGCAAGTATACCAAATCGTTCCAAGTAATATAGAGTAAGTTTAGAATATCGTTCTCCAAAAGGACTTGTGCAACACATGACAATTCTTCCTTTTATAACTCAATTAGACATAAAAATGCACAAAACAACACAAGAAACTCTTTTTGGTATTTTATCAAACAGTTGGTGTGCAAGAAATTATATTTAAAAGAAACTTTGTTGGAATTGGGTTTCATAAATCATATGAATATAAAACTCTGAACAATATTTCATTATTTCATTCAAACATTCACATCAAGGCATACTAGTCCTAATCCCTCAACAACTAGCTCTAAATTTATATATCAAAATGCTAATCTCTTAGTCAATTTAACATACAATTTGCATTAAGTCTGATGGTAAGAATGACCAAGTTATTGAGTCTATCCCTAGATCCCAAATCACTTAGGTGCTCTATCTATGTCCATGTTCAAAGTTACTTTCCAGTAATCAGAGAAATTCAAATAACATTATATTTCCATACAATGATAGTAAATTCAAGAAAGAGCATATGAACGAACAATGATATATTGAACAGAAAAATTACATCACAGTGAGTTCATTACATCCAATTCCAATGAAAGAAAAATTTAACTACTCCTAGTCATCTAAACGTACACATTTGAAGCAATCCCTTGCAAAATTGTGTCTTAATGCCTTGAAGTAGTCTCCGGAAGTTCCTGAGATGTTTTCGTTTCTTTCCTTTGTCCGGAACTTCTGTCAGGAGTTCTTTCTATCTATTTCTCACTTTAAAAGCCAATTGAAAAAATAACTAATTCGCTAAGCGCACAACTCTTTATGCGCTAAGCGAATATTCAACTGCAACATATATTTAATTGTCCTTTATTCGCTCAGCGAGTTGTGCTGGTGCGCTGAGCGAATAAAACTCTATTTAGCTGAGCGATTTAATGTTGGCTTAGCGAGAAACATCTGATAGCACTCCACTTTGATGTATAAATTCCTGTACAATTTATTACACACTTTCCTACTTCTAATTACAACTTTTCAATGAGGAAAACACATTATTTCATGAATAAATACAAATTTTGAGTTAATTAATAAGTCTGAAAACATGTATTTTTCATACTTATCAATGAACAACACACGCCTATTCGCGGCACTTAAAGATGTTGTGCGTGGCAGCCTGTGGAGGTGAATTGGACTCCGACACCGACGAGGTTGGTCATTGCGCAGAGAGATGAACCGGATCCAGTGGTCACTGGATGAAACTGTAATGGCGGACAATGGCGGATGACGACGAAACTGCAGAGAACAGAGGTTGATGGTTTTGGATGGTTGCAAATCACAGTGGACAATTGCATTTAGTGGCAAAACAGAGTCGGACAATGGCGGACAATAACAAACAACGTCAGACAATTGCAGCCAACAATGATAGGTGTCGACAAAGGAGACTAGAGAAAAACCAAAGCAGAATCTACCCGCTCTGATACCAACTTGAGATTGAAACTGTAAAATATATTTTTAGAGGGCTTAGTTGATCCCTATCATGTATTTATAATAAAGACCTGATACAAAATACATCGAAGATTAAGAGTTTGTCCTAAACACCTAGGTGCATAACTAGGTACTACTATAGATACAATTCATAAAGACTAGCCCATTACACCTTAAGTAGGTTTAATGATAATATGTAGAGAAAGAAAAGGATCATTGTAATAGAAGTAAGCATGGTGATTCTGAAATAATTGTATCCTCTCTACGGCAGATGGGGCAACTGAGATAAGCCAACAAGCCTGCTGTTCAATTTGTTTTAGAAACATAACTAACTACTAGTATTCGTCCGACCTTAACGGCTTGTTTTGGTTTTTCCTTCTACTAGGGATAACTTTTTATTCCTAAGTTGTATTTCATTTGTTTATTTATTTTCTCCCTATGCATGACTACTTCAATAAAGGAACAAAAAAAAATGAACTAGTACCGATAAAGAACCAATTTTAACAGGCCCAAATCGTTTCATACATCCCCTGTTCTTTCTTTAACCTTTTAGAGGTCTTTGCCAAAAGAAATTTTGTTCGTATATTCCTGAATTTTCAATGAGTTATGATTAGATTATGTTTGGTTTGTTAAATTATATTAATATTTAAGATTGGTTCATGTAATTTAAAGTATAACTTTGATGTACAGATTCTAATGTGATGATTATTAGAATATAATATATTAAAGTCATAGGGATTATTTTAGAGTTATTAAAATTAATCCCTCTCTTTTCACTTCAATAAAGGGAATTTTGGTATTTTATTAAAGTTGATTAAATATCATAAAAGAGGGAAAAGGTTTGACTACGGTTGATAGCTTAAGTTTCTGAAAAGAGAGAAAGAAAGGTTACGTTCTCTAAAAAGAAAAGAAACTGTGACATCCCTCAGAATTTCTATATCATCAAGAAAACATTAAAGATGAGTAAGAGAAGGGAGAACATTGACAGGAAGAAACTATACAATGGATCCAGTTAAGTTCTTTTCTACTGTGTATGAGAGAATAGTGAGTATCATGAAAATTCAAGATCCTGTGTGTGTTTTTCATTCAATTGAAAATTAAAGAATTGCTTACAAGTGGTATCAGGTTCTGAATTTTATGATTCTCCATGAATTGTAATTTTCTCAATTTTGTGAAACCTTAATTTTTTGAATTATAAAACTTAGGGATTTTAATTTTCAGATGTTTAATTATTTTTATTGGCATGAAAGAAAATTAGATTCACTGTAATGTGAATCTCACAGCCGGAAGTTTTTAAATTTTGATTTTCGCACGTCATAGTAAAGCAAATTTTTGTACTGTTGCATGATTGTATTTTGAATTCACTATAACGTGAATTCCATTCATCCTGGGAGCAACAAGTTATTTTTTCTTTTATTATTTGATTATTACATTAATGTGATTTTGATCTGTGCATAACACATTAAAGTTCATTAAAGTTGCCTTATGTCAAAATTGAAATTCCTTGCGCAGTAACCAGATTAAATCCTCCATGAAAGAAAATTAAAGTCGCAGGGTTTTATGATTTCAATTGCTTTTATTGATGAAAGTAAAATAATATTCACTGTAACGTGAATTTCTTTTGGAAGCCGCAAGTCGGGAATTTAATTTTGCCAAAAAGCAACTTTATGGTTGTGCCCATATTCTCACAGGAAAGCACTTTTACTGTTGCGCTAATGAAATTTCAAATGTGAATTAAAAGTTGAATGTTTTTTAACTTGAAAAGTGCATCTGTATGGTATAATTTTTGTTTTATGAATTATATGTAATTGTTTATTAATCTTGGATATTGTTTATTAATCTTGGATGAAGGAAATTCAATTAAGTTGAATTTCGGATGAGTTATAATTCTAATCAAAATTAAAAGTTTTAGTAATTCCGCTGTTCTTTTAAATTGCTCATGTTATTGTGAAAATTATTCATAATATAAATGATGTTAAATTATGAATATATATAGTTATTAGTCATTGATATAAGGATGTTATGGATTACCCAAAGGTAAACCATTGTTTAGAATTGATGACATTAAAGTGAGACATTTCATGTACTTAGTAAATATGTTTGTATATCCAAAGATAACATACATATAGACTTAAGTATGATTGATTGTTTATTAAAGTGTATATGGAATTTGTCAGTTTAAGAATCACCCAAAGGTGAACTTAAATGAATGACTTAAATGATTACTTATCAGTTTAAGTGTCACCCAAAGGTGAACTTGAATGTATGACTAGTGTAGTAATTTGTTTGAATCCATTAATTTTATCAAAGTATTAATGTATGAGCTTGTGTATTATTTCCAGCTTACATGAATTTATCAGGTTTGAGCAACAATGTGGTCAAGTTTAATGGGCTCAATTATGCTGATTGGTCAGAACAAATCCAGTTCCAACTGGGTGTGTTAGACTTGGACATGGCAATTATGATGGATGAAATGCCTGCAGCCATTACAGAGACTAGTACAAGTGATGAGAAGTCTCTTTATGAGGCTTGGCATAGGTCTAACAGGTTGTCACTAAACTTGATGCGCATGTCTATAGCAGAGAATGTAAAGCCTTCTATGCCTAAAACAAAAAACGCAAAGGAATTCATGAAACTGATCAAGGAGTACTCACAATCAGATATAACTGACAAGTCTATTGTAGGAACTCTTATGAGTGAGATGACTACCAAAAAGTTTGACTGGTCACAGCCCATACATGACCATGTAATTGGAATGACAAATATAGCAACAAGATTGAAGTCTATGGGAATGGAGGTGAATAAGTCTTTTCTAGTACAGTTCATCATGAACTCTCTTCCTCCTGAATTTGGCCAGTTCCAAGTGAACTATAACACTCTTAAGGATAAATGGAACTTTCAAGAAATCAAAGCCATGTTGGTACAAGAGGAAGGGAGATTGAAGAAAATGAAAGATCATTCTATCCATCTCACAACTCATGAAGGTGCTAGCTTCAGTAAAGCTAAATCAGGAAAGAAGAACAAGAAGGACAAAGCCCCAATGAAAGTGAATAAGGGCAATATCCTAAAGGACCAGAAATGTTTCTTTTGCAAGAAAGTAGGTCACTTCAAGAAAGATTGTCCAAAAAGAAAATCTTGGTTCTAAAAGAAAGGTACTTTTTATGTTTCTGTAAGTTTTGAAGCAAATATAATTGAAGTCCTAATAATACATGGTGGTTGGATTCTGGAGCTACCACTCATGTTTCTAATATTATGTAGGGATTCCTTTCAATCCAGCCTATAGAAGAAACTGAAAAGTATTTAGATATGGGGAACAAAATGAAGGCACGGATAGAAGGAATTGAGACTTATAGATTGATTCTAGACACTGGTTATTGATTGAATCTTGAAAAGTGTCTCTATGTTCCTGGTTGTGCTAGGAATTTAATTTCTGTTGCAAAGTTGGATTATTGAGGTTTTAACTTTAAGATTGAAAATGGTATTTTTCATTTGTATAAACTTTCGTACTATTATGGTTCTGGTACATTATTGGATGGTTTATATCGTTTAAATCTTGATGTTAATTTTTATGAATCCCTGTTTAGTGTTGAACATGTTGTTGATAGAAATTGTGGTGCGGGAAAAGAATGTTCTGCTTTCTTATGGCATAAAAGATTAGGTCACATATCCAATGAAAGGATGTTGAGGTTAGTAAAAAATGAAATTTTACCTCAATTGGATTTTGATGACTGGGATGTATGTATTGATTGTATTAAGGGTAAACAAACAAAACACATATCAAAATATCCCGCCACAAGAAGTAGTCAACTTCTTGAGTTAATACACACTGATATTTGTGGTCCTTTTGACATTAAATCCTGGAGTGGTGAAAATATTTTATCTCTTTTATTGATGATTTCTCACGTTATTGTTATATATATCTATTACATGAAAAATCTCAATCAGTGAATGCCCTTGAGGTGTTCATAAATGAGGTGGAAAGACAATTAGATAGAAAAGTAAAATTGGTGAGATTTGATAGAGGTGGTCAATATTATGGTAAAACTGATGAGAATGGACAATGTCCAGGTCCATTTGCAAAGTTTCTTGAAAGTTGGGGTATTTGTGCACAATATACAATGCCCGGTACACCACAACAAAATGGTGTAGCAGAAAGGCGGAATCGTACTCTTATGGATATGGTTAGGAGTATGTTAAGTCATAGTAATATTCCTTTATCTTTGTGGATGTATTCATTAAAGACTGTTGTATATCTGGTTAACAGGGTTCCTAGCAAAGCAGTTTCTAAAACTCCTTATGAACTATGGACTGGAAGGAAACCCAGTTTGAGACATCTTCATGTTTGGGGTTGTCCGGCAGAGGTAAGGTTATATAATCCACATGAAAAGAAGCTTGATGCAAGAACCATTAGTGGTTACTTCATCGGTTATCCTGAAAAATCAAAGGGATATAGATTTTATTGCCCTAACCATAGTACAAGAATAGTTGAGTATGGAAAGGCTTGGTTCATTGAAAATGGACAATTTAGTGGGAGTGAGGAATCACGAATAGTGGATATTCAAGAGCATGCTGATAGTGTTTCTACATCTAATATCTCTTCTGAAGTTTTTATCCCTCTTGTTGTATCACAGTCACACAACAAGCAGAGACAACAAGTTAATGTTCCAATCCCACAAAATGAACATATAAATGTTGAGCCAATTGACAATGAGCAAGTCACAAATGAGCAAGTCATAAATGAGCAATTGATAGAGGAACCATAAGAAGCAGCATTAAGAAGGTCTATAAGGGAGAAAAGACCTGCTATTTCGAATGATTATGTGGTTTACTCTGTTGAACATGAATGTGACTTAAGCATTGATGAGGATCCAGTCTCTTTCAGACAAGCCATGGAAAGTAATAATTCAGAGAATTGGTTGAATGCTATGAAAGAAGAATTGAAATCAATGGATGACAATAAAGTATGGGATCTAGTTGAATTGCCTAAGGGTTCAAAAAAAGTCGGTTGTAAATGGGTCTTTAAGACTAAACATGACTCAAAAGGCAATATTGAAAGGTATAAAGCTAGATCAGTCGCCAAAGGTTTCACTCAAAAGAATGCCATTGACTACAAAGAAACCTTCTCTCCTATTTCTAAGAAGGACTCTTCGAGAATTGTTTTGGCTTTGGTGGCTCATTATGATTTAGAGCTTCACCAAATGAATGTAAAAACCGCTTTTCTGAATGGTGACTTAGAAGAGGAAGTTTATATGGATCAACCAGAAGGTTTCACAATAACAGGAAAAGAAAATTTGGTGTGTAAATTGAAGAAATCAATATATGGACTGAAACAAGCTTCCCGACAATGGTATCTAAAATTTAATGATACCATAACTTCATATGGTTTTGTAGAGAACATTGTTGACCGGTGTATATATATGAAGATCAATGGGAGTAAGTTTGTTATATTGGTTCTATATGTTGACGACATTCTTCTTGTTGCTAATGATGTTGGTATGTTACATGATGTAAAGAAGTTTCTCTCTAGCAACTTTGAAATGAAAGATATGAACGAGGCATCTTATGTGATATGAATAGAAATATTCTGTGATAGATCACAATGATTGTTAAGTTTGTCTCAAAAAGGCTATATTAACAAAGTGTTAAAGAGATTCAGAATGGAAAAATGTTCTCCTGGAATAGTTCCAATTCAAAAAGGAGACAAGTTTAGTCAAATGCAATGTCCCAAGAATGATTTGGAATGAAAGGCCATGGAGTCTATTCCTTATGCGTTAGTGGTTGAGAGTTTGATGTATGCTCAAACTTGTACTCGGCCAGATATCAGTTTTGCTGTTGGAATGTTAGGCCGATATCAAAGTAATCCCAGAATGGATCACTGGAAAGCTGCAAAGAAAGTTCTTAGGTATTTACAAGGTACCAAAGAATACATGCTCACCTACAGAAGGTCAAATCATCTTGAGATGGTTGGCTACTCGGATTCAGACTATGCTGGATGTATGGATTCAAGAAAATCCATATTTGGGTATGTTTATCTATTAGCTGAAGGAGCAATTTTTTGGAAAAATGCAAAACAATCAGTCATTGCTACTTCCACCATGGAGGCTGAATTCGTGGCATGCTTTGAGGCCACGATTCATCCTTTGTGGTTGCGGAACTTTGTATCGAGGCTTGGCATTATTGACAGTATTGCTAGGCCGATAAGGATTTATTGTGATAATTCCGTAGTCGTCTTCTTCTCTAAAAATGACAAGTACTCAAAGGGTGCTAAACACATGGATTTGAAATACTTGTCGATCAAAGAAGAAGTGCAGAAACATAGAGTGTTGATTGAGCATATTGGTACGGATTTGATGATAGCAGATCCGTTAACTAAAGGACTACCGCCCAAAACTTTATTGGCCATGTTGAAAGTATGAGCATTATGGATAAGTCAATATTAACATAATGATGTTATCTATCTATATGGATATGTACAGTTATATGCTTGTACTGTCATGACAATTGTGAATTCAATTAAAGTTATGTTTCTCTTTATTCTATTGTTATCCACATTAAGTTATATACATGTATTATTGATTGTGGTAACATGTTATATCTCTTTTAGAGACATGAAAGTTAAAAGATTGATTAAAGTTATGTTGAGTTGGTTTGATTATGTGATACATGGAAGGAATCTTGTCGTTCATGACTTTTGCCCGCCATGATCCGATCATTTCAATTCATATAAGGATAAAGACTTGATAATTCTAATGAATGATGCACACTTAAAGTTTAGTTTTAGATCTTCAAGTCATCACATGAACCAAGTGGAAGAATGTTAAATTATATTAATATTTAAGATTGGTTCATGTAATTTAAAGTATAACTTTGATGTACAGATTCTAATGTGATGATTATTAGAATAAAATGTATTAAAGTTATAGGGATTATTTTAGAGTTATTAAAATTAATCCCTCTCTTCTCACTTCAAGGGAATTTTGGTATTTTATTAAAGTTGATTAAATATCATAAAAGAGGAAAAAAGTTTGACTACGATTGATAGGTTAAGTTTCTGAAAAGAGAGAAAGAAAGGTTATGTTCTCTAAAAAGAAAAGAAACTGTGACATCCCTCAGAATTTCTATATCATCAAGAAAACATTAAAGAGGAGTTAGAGAAGGGAAAACATTGACAGGAAGAAACTATACAATGGATCCAGGTAAGTTCTTTTCTACTGTGTATGAGAGAATAATGAGTATCATGAAAATTCAAGATCCTATGTGTGTTTTTCATTCAATCGAAAATTAAAGAATTGCTTACAAGGTTAGGTAGCAATATTCTTGCAAATGTTTACATATTTATTTGAAATAAAAATAATGCATTATTTATATTAAATGTTTTAGTTTATTATCATATTAAATGATTTAATACAGTAATATTATGCTTTTAATTATTATTTTTATTTCGGTGTGATTTTTTAAATGTTATTTAAACATGTTTCTCTTAATAGTACATTTCTGGGAATTAAAAGTTAAGTTTCCACTTTTCCATAGTAATATTTTCATAAAAAACTTGATAACAAACTATTTTCATAACATTATTTCCTTGAAAAATGTTTCTTTTTTATATGTAAATCTGATATGTTTGCCAATCTGGAATTGTCTTTAGAACAAAAATATGCATTCTAGTAGAATAAAATTAGTCCTTCGAATATTTAATGCATCAATACAAGGTTAACATCTGAAATTACTAATGAAAATAAAATAGTCATACGTTAATTGATTTACGTGTTAGTGATTATTTATTAATGATATAAACATTATATAATTAGTTTATTCATAGCTGGTGACTTTAAGTCGATCATCTCAATCATAACTTTCATCTAAAATACAAATGGATTTTATGCAAATTAATAATTTTTTTGTGAATTTGTTTACGAATATGATTATTTATATCAATGTTACTGTTTTATCTGTATACTTATTATTTATTTATTTAATTCTTTGGAAGCTTTAAATAGTATTAATGACTATTTTTTAACCCTGTTCTTATTTTTCGTTTAACATAGTTTAAGTATCCATCACAAGTATATAAAGAAATAATAGTGAAGAGTATATTAGGGGTCAACTCCTAATACTAAATAATTTGTTTTTTATTAAGGCACTAATTATATTTCCCTTGCGAATTATATTTGCCTTGTGAAGAGTATAAATAATTATATTTTTCTGTAAAAGAGTACTAATTACATTTCCCTTGCGAATTTACTGTGTTATTTTTTCCAGTAAAAAAAGAAACGCGGAAGAAATATACCGTACTACTGACGAACAAAAGAATTAAAAATATAACGAATTTATATTTAATATTTGAAAACTAGGTAACGGCATTGTCAACACTCTCCTAGGGTTTATCGTCGCGCTCCTCTATATATAACGAGATAAAAGTAAAAGCAAAACCCCTCAATCTCAAGGGAAGGTTCTCGATTTTCCATCTTTCCAAATTGGAATCCAAACGGCGACGGTAATGGATTCTTCATCTCTTTTTCTTGCTTTCATTTTCTTTAAATTCTGCTTGTCCATAACATATTTGATTTTGGATTTCACAGTTAAAATATTTTCTACGTCTTTTCATTTATTAATCTATTTTAATCGGTCAAATCGTTTTTTCATTTTTCTGCAATTCAAGTTCCTAAACCTAAGGAATCTTTACAGCGAGTTTGTTCTTTATATTTCTCGTGTCTGAGGATGACGATAGTGTTTTCACATTCATTGGCACGAAATGAATTGCACATTCCTTGTGCATTTGGTGCCAATGGTACATTTCACATTTGGTTCCACTATGGCTTGTTAATGTATCTGAATTTGTAAAATGTACAAATACCTTTTACCTTTCTATGATATCCATTTCGTTTGTTTTGTTCTGATGGCTCTCATTTTGAATGTATAAGTTAGGGTTGTCGATACGATAGAAGAGCTATTTTATGTGTGATTGCGGAGAATATTAACCGATGAGCGTTTATTTAGTTTATTTTTGTAAATAATTGTTCAACTTTGCAGACATTTTCATTTTGTTTTCGAAAAAATTAACGTGTTGTTTCTCGAAACATGAATCGTAAGGAAAGTATTGATGGATCGAAAATTCATTTTAGCATATATTGATTCTTGAAACATAAGCATTGTCGTCGTTTGCTGTATTCAATAATGAAAACACAGTGCTGAAAATAATGATTTTTTGTAGTTAGTCAGCCTTCTTTTACTGTTATAAATCTGGAAAATGTTCACAGATTTCATGTATAATTTTTCGTATAGTATGTGTTAGATTCATTCTAGCATATACTTCTTGACATATGAGCATTGCTATCCTCCTTGGTTGTTTTCATTAGCCTTGAGGGGTTAATAATGAACATAATGCTTAAAATAAAGATTTTTCGGAGTTAGTCAGGCTTCTTGTGCTGTTTCAAGTGTGCTTGGAGTTTGGAATATACTCCTATATTTCATAATATTTTCTTACACAGCATTTGTAGATTTTTCTCACATTTAATCTCTTTTAGTGCTAAAGTCTCGAACAATTTTAAATAAGTTCGAACTTTCTATTGGTTAAGTCTGGTTGAGAAATGCTAGTTCTGTCATTAAAAATGGTCTTCTATATACATTTTGAACATTCGTCCTTTTTTCTATCTACTATAATATGTATTTATAGTTCTCATAAATTTGAATTAATATCAAGTGTTATTTTCGCTTTTTGTTGTTTAACTTATGTTTTAACATTAATTATGTTCCAACATATCCTTAACGTTTGGGTTATCGAAAAAGTTTTTCATGATGATTGAGATTGAAAATAGTTAACAAATTTCAGAATCATCGTTGATATAGATTGTTCCAATTGTCATAATTTAGTTGACAATAATAATTGAGAGGAATTTTAGTTGTTTTGTTAATAATATTATGATGCATTTTTTTAAACAACAGTGGGGTCGTAGGTCAACAAAAATGTTAATTTTTTAGTTATTGTTTTTGGGAAATCGCTTCTTCAACCACGTTTTCTTAACACAGTTTTGACATCACGTGGCAGTTGTCCATTGGCTGATGTTTAAAAAAATAAATTAATATGCAATTGATCAGACAAGGGTATTATGGAAAGAAAACAATACGAAATTTCATTTCGCGCTTTCGCTTCTTCTTTCGTTTACATTTTGTAGTTTTGCTTTCGTCTGATCTCTCGCGTTCCCTCATCTCTCTTAGTTCTCTTATCTTTCTGGTGTTCAAAGACTAACCTTCTCTTTAAACCCTAAAGACTCACCTTCTTGCTGTCTTGTACGTCCGTCTTCTACAACATTGACGTTTTCTTCTTTTGCTCGAAGCGTAACCATCTTCTCCAGCATTGATGTTTTCTACTTTCGCGAACCCTAACCATCTTCTCGACCCTTGTTGTTTTGTTGATGTTATAACTGCATGTCCAATGGCAACCCAATGACAACCCTCTTCTTCGTCTTCCTCCATCATTTTCACTTTGTCTGGAGCATTGCTTTCACTCTCACGGGTTTTTCTCTCGGTCGAAAGAAACTTTTCACTCAAGTTGGAACTTGTACATGTTTTTTAAATACAAAAGATCATGATTATAAATGTTGGGTAATATGTACTGACAATATATTATATGAATAAAATTTCAATTTTGATCTAGTACCATACGTTCTCTACTAGTCTTGTTCGACCATATATATATTGAAACTTTTATTTGGTTATGGGTGTTTGGTACAAAAATCGATTTTGTAAGCGACCTAGATAGGCCTGAGTGTTGTTGCCTAAAAAAAGATCGAATTCAATTGAGTGTTGGTGCCTAAAAAAAGATCAAAGTCAATTACGTAAAATATTTTTGGCTACTTATGTGCTCACAGCTGGCTCTTGCAGCACAAGTTTTTGTATAAAACTAGATTTTTGTTTCGGTAATCGTTTACAGGGTCCTTGTAATCGATTACAATAGTCAAAAAGGCCTACACATCATTACCAATGCATAATTTGAAAGGTATGTGAGTCTAGATTCCAACAAAACAAGAATAACTCATTTGGAGTTCGGTGTAGAAAGTTATGAGCAAAACAATCAAAGGTTAGAGTTGGTAGGAATATATAGAGTTTTAACTTTAAGGAATAAACTGTTGTAACTAGTCATTGGAAATATTTTCGAGTCTAGTTTCTAATAAAAAAGAATCACATCATTTGGAGGTCGGTGGGAAAAGTTATCACTAAAATAACCATCGGTGGGAAAAGTTATCATTAAAATAGTCAGCAAAAGTCAAAATTGACAATGTTAACTTGTCATGACACCAACATTGGGTCTTTCCTCCACCAAAGACTGCCCAAAACCCAATTTTCAGGCTCTACTCACACTTAAACATTAAAAAGAACTCTCATTCATTCAAGAAATATGAAAAAATAACGTGAAATTTTTTTGGCTACTTATGTGCTCACAACTGCTCCTACAACATAAGTTTTTGTACAAAATCATATTTTTGTTCGTGTAATAGTTTACAGGGTCCTTGTAATCCTTTATAATGGCCAAAAAGGCCTACACTTTATTACCAAGGCATAATTTGAAAGGTCTTTGAGTCTATATTCCAAAAAAACAAAAATCAACTCATTTGGAGTTCGGGGGAGAAAGTTATGAGCAAAAACAACCCGCAAATATTAGAGTTTGAAGGAATATATAAAGCGTTAACTTTAAGGAATAAACTGTACCGACTCAGATGACCAAAAATTACAATTAGTAGTCATTAGAAAGCTTTTTGAGTCTAGTTTCTAATAAAAAAAGAATCACATCATGTGGAGGTCGGTGGGAAAAGTTATCATTAAAATAGCCAGCAAAGGTCAAAGTTGACAACATGTTCACTTAGTCATGACACCAACATTGGGTCTTTCCTCCACCAAAGACTGCCCAAAACCCAATTTTCAGGCTCTACTCACACTTAAACATTAAAAAGAACTCTCATTTATTCAAAAAAATATGAAAAAATAACGTGAAAATTTTTTGGCTACTTATGTGCTCACAGCTGGCTCCTGCAGCATAAGTTTTTGTACAAAATCAGATTTTTGTTCGTGTAATCATTTACAGGGTCCTTGTAATCGATTACAATTGCCAAAAAGGCCTACACTTGATTACCAAGGCATAATTTTGAGTCTAGATTCCAACAAAACAAGAATTAACTCATTTGGAGTTCGGTGGAGAAAGTTATGAGCAAAACAACCAGCAAATGTCAAAGTTGCCAAGAATATATAAAGCGTTAACTTTAACTAATAAACTGTACCTACTCAGATGTCCAAAAATTACAAATTAGTAGTCACTGGAAAGGTTTTTTAGTTTAGTTTCTAACAGAAAAAGAATCATATCATTTGGAGGTCGGTGGGAAAAATTATCGTTAAAATTGGCAGCAAAGGTCAAAGTTGACAACATGTTAACTTGGTCATGACACCAACAGTGGGTCTGTCCTCCGCCAAGGACTGCCCAAAGCCCAGTTTTTAAGCTCTACTCACACTTAAACATTAAAAATAACTCTCATACATCTAGGAAATATGAAAAAATTACGTAAAATGTCTTTGGCTACTTATGTGCCCACAACTGACTTCTGCAGTTCTTTCTACCTTGGTTCAAAAACATATATGGGCTTTGACCTTTGCTAACTATTTTAATCCTAACTTTTTCCATAGACCTCCAAATGATGTGATTATTTTTTTATTAGAAAATAGACTCAAAACGCTTTCAAATTACTACAAATTTGTAATTTTTGGACATCTGAGTAGGTATAGTTAATTCCCTAAAGTTAAAGTTTTATATATTCTTACCACCTCTGACATTTGTTGGTTGTTTTTCTTTTAACTTTCTCCACCGAACTCCAAATGAGTTGATTATTTCTTCATTACAAAATAGACTCAAAAATCTTTCCAATGACTACTAATTTGTAATTTTCCCATCTAAACTAAGAAACATGAAACAATAACTTGAAAGTAAACTCATTTAAGAAGCCTACAAAAACGTTGTTTTTGGGAAATTAATTGCATCTAGTACAGTGGTCTAAAAATTATGGGTTGATATTCATTTGAAAGCTCTTTGAGTCTAGATTCGAACAAAAAAAGAATTAACTCATTTGAAGTTTTGTGAAGAAACTTATGAGCAAAACAATCAGCAAAGGTCAGAGTTGGCAGGAATGTATAAAATGTTAACTTTAAGGAATTAACTACACCTACTCAAATTTCCAAAAATCACAAATGAGTAGTCATTGAAGAGAATTTTGAGTCTATTTTCTAATAAAAAAAGAATCACATCATTTGGAGGTCTGTGGGAAAAGTTATGATTAAAATAGTCATCAAATGTCAAAGTTGACAGTATGTTATCTCACTCAAATTGCCTTTGGTTACTTACAAAACCGGATTTTTATTCGTGTAATCGTTTACAAGGCCTTTGTAATCGATTACAAGGCACAAAATGGCCTACACTTGTTTCAGGACTTGAACCAACTTGGCCTTAACACCAACATTGGGTCTTTCCTTCACCATGGATGGCCCAAACCTCAGTTTTCTTCCTCTAGTCACACTTAAACACTAAAAAGAAATCTCGTCCACTGAAGAATTATGAAAGAATAACGTAAAATGTCTTTGGCTACCTGTGTGGCCACAATTGGCTCTTGTAGCACAAGTTTTTGTACAAAACCACAATTTTGTTCGTGTAATCGTTTACAAGCTCATTGTAATCGATTACAAGAGGCAAAATAGGCAACGCATGCCATAGATGCAATGAAAATTGGTGATATCATTATTCATGGATGGTAGTCAATTGCATTCGCCACTTTGTTTATTCACATTCCAAACAACAACACATCTGACAATGACAATAACAAAGAGATTAAAACTTCAATTAACATTAACAATAACCAACTGAAGTAAAGTTTCATCTTTTATTTCATTAAAAAAATATGGTACAATAAACTTATTTGTTCATCTATGTACATTTTTGTATTCCTTTCTTTAACAATTCAATACAAAAATCACTCGTGTTTCGCTACAACGTAAACTTTGGCAGATATAAGCATGACCTGTAACTAAATTATGTTTCATTCTTGGGTGTTGCTCCCTTCACCACCACCCCTTGCTCCCTCTACCTCCCCTTTATTGTTTTACCCTTTAGTAAAATTTTATTTTTAGGGTTATTATTTTTGAATATTTATCCACTCCCAACCCATTCCACTAATGACTTATTACTAGTCCCCTGCATGAGTAAGAAGCTTTTCTTTCATTTTAATGTTGGACTTCTTCCTCTCTTTGTTTCGCTGTGAGAATATGCGGTGTAGTTTCATTCGGTGGTATACTTAGTGAGAGGTTGCAAAGGTTGGTGATGGTGGAAAGAATTGATCAAGCAGTGTCGGTCTCAGTGGTGCGGTGGTGCGTGCAGTGGTGCTTCCTCTAGGTGCGTAATCAATCCTAGAATAAATCCTAAAATAAAAATGTAAACTTTAAATAACGTGAGCATCCTTCAGCGGATGTCAACATCCCTTTTGGCCTTCGTGGCTCTGAGAGACAACCAAACACAACAACAGCACATGATAAACATATATACAAATTTAAACTAACTTGGGATGGAGATGAAAACCAGATCCACCGCTAGATCTATGCTCCTCCTCTACGCTTCTCCAAATCAACACCAACAATGGAAGGAAGCAAAGGAAAAGGGAAGTGGGAAAGAGAAGGTTGAAAGGAAAAGAAAGAGAAGGAAGAAGAAAACCTTGAACGGAGATGGGAAGAGAAGAAGAGTAAAAGATGTGGTGTGGTGGTGGGGTGCAGCTACCGCGGAAGGGAAAGTGAAAGGTAAATTAGGGTTTTGAAATATATTAAAAAATCCCAAAAGGTAAAAAGTAAAAAAGTTAAAACAGAAGAATAGTTTTGGAAATAAGATAAATTTGGGAGATGAAGAGAGTAAGAAGTGGTGGTGGAGGGAGCAACACCCTTCATTCTCACTTATATACCAAATGTAAGCATTTTTTTAAGTCTAAGCTTGACGTAATTAAAATTCATGTTTTACAGATAAAAAACCTATAAACAAGCTGCTAAATATATGAAAGCTAATGATCCTAAAAAGACTAATCACTCTTGTTTATTAGATAAATTATTCTTTATAAATATTTATATATAAGGAAGTAGAAAGTTTCGTAAAGTAATAACAATTAAATTAAAAATGGATAGACATGAGAAGCATAGGTCCTCTCGTATTGTTACTGGATTCAAAATGAGAAAAAAAAAATTAAACAATGAAAAAAGTAATACATAAATAAAAAAACTCTTATAATCTTTTCGTGAAATTTATCAAATTTACTACAAAACTTTAGTTGTATAAACTAAGAAACATATTTTTAATACTTGATTAAAAGTAGTAAACTACGTACCGACAACAAACGTATTTGTTATTAAATAATAAATTATGTATAATAAATTTGTCAATTTTTATAATAGTTGTGAGGATCCAATTTTGTGAAATATTAGAGTATAAGATTTAAAGTTCATAAACGAATCATAATTGTGTTTTGAGCCAAAAAAGTAGTATATATATAATGTAAAATAATTTCATTCTTCATTTTCTTAAAGATGTTATCTTCTAAAAACTTAAATTATCTCACTTCTTTTTCATTAATTTTTACTTAGAATTTTGATTAAAACAATAAGGTTTATTTGGTATAAGTATGAATCAATAACCGTAAGTCTTCATATGTCCAAAACTTTAATTGTTTTTTAATTTACATTATTTTATCATAAAATATATAATGTATTACATAAAAAAATATATATTACGTAAATATGTCAGTCTATCATGCGTAACAAGTTTTTTTTTCTAAAGTGTAACATTTTTATTCAATAACAAATAAAGTGGTAAGGAACTTCTTCCTACACCTCCATGTTTTGTTCTTGCACCTCCTAAAATAATCATATATGAAGGTGGAGGAAGAAGAAAAAGGAGGGTACAGTAAGAGGTCAGGTAAACCTCTAACTGATCTATTTTAGTGAGATTTATCTTTCCAGTAAAATATTTAATAATTTTTTGCCACATCACCAATTTAAACAACACTAAACTTATTGCCTTCACATAATTGTAACTGTGATTAATCCAAAAGAGTTTTCACGAACAAATTTCTCACAATATAGATCGAAGAATGAAATATTTAATATAACATATTTCCATATTCAATATTCCAATTCTACACTTTTACTTAATCTAAATGACCTTTTTGCAATATTCCAAAAGGTATTCTAGATGTTAATGAGTCACTTGCTCAAAGTATGGTGGTTAAAGTAAACACAGCCATGCTATCTTTTCCTTATTGATTGTGTGTAGAAATGTTGTCTTGTTCACATTTTCAAACTCAGCCATCAACAGTCACAAGAAGAAAAGAACAATGGCAGCCTTGGTAAAGAGTCCATATACCCATCATAAGAATTGCTTATATATTTTATTTAATACTTGCCCCACCCACACTAATGATGGGATGCAGTTAGATTTCAAAATAAGAAAAATTGTTATCAACATCCTTTGTAATTCGTTTTCTTAATGCATTATTCAGAAATCTTTTTAACTGTTTTAGCTCTAATTTATTTAAGGTGGTAATACTTTTGTGAGTTTGCGTGGGTGTTAATTTTGTGGTTTTTGTTATTGATTAGCGGATAATTTTGAATAGATGGACTTTACATTTAATTTAATTTTATAAAATCATTTTGTAAGTTAAAATTTGTACTCATTTGATATCTTTAGTACATCTTTTATGTCAATACATATACATATCAAACCTGAGATAATATATTATTGGATAATCCAACCGTGGGTCTTATAATAAGTTCGACAAAAATTTAAATATCACTAAAATAGCTTTAGGATGATTTTATAAAGTGGACTTTAAACTTAACTTAACTCTACAAGATAAGTTTATAAGATAAAATTTGCATTAATTTATATATTGTAAATTTGTTTTATCTGTAGTTGATGTGATATCTCCAACAACAATTACTTATGAAAGATGATAAAGAGAAAACTTTATGTGAAGGTTGAATCAACTAGAGTTTGACGTGATACTAATTGATGGAAGAGCATATGGAGGAAGCCATATTCGACCATTGACATGGTTAGGAGATTGAAAGAAAAAGAAGGATTTCAAAGAACTCTATTATTGTGGAAGATAGTTTATTAGCTTAGCCTCCCTTCTCTTAAGTTTTGTAAATATGTAAATAAATCATCTCTTTAGACCTTGTATTTGGACTAAGGTTTCATTTCATTTAGACTTATATTTTGGCTATTTTTTTGGATCGACCTCTAAAATAATTAATCATTGCATTAAATAATCGATTATTTTTTGTATTTTGGCCGTTTCTTTGGATCGGTTTCTAAAATAAACGATTATTTCATCCAATGATCAATTATTTTAGTTAGTGTTTGATAAAACGTTAGTTTTTTGGCCTTTTAAACTTGACCATGTCAAGTCTTTACAAGGTAAACATAGTATTAAAATAGATTGTGAAGATTGATCACCTTTCACAAACACAAAAGAGACTTTTTACGTATATTATTTTAAGATTTTTATTTATGTTAAATGTTCAACGTTACAGTGAAAAAAGTAAAATAAGGCTTGTTGACTTAATAACCCAAGTTAATTAATGTATGTTACAAGAACAACATATGTTAATTTGTCGTCTTTTTTTATATTTGGCTAAATCCCATTTTTTATCCTCTAATTACAAAAATTCAGTTAAATTCCTAATTTTTATTTTGTTTGATTTAGTCCTTTACTTTTTAGAAATATTTAATTAGGTCATTTTTGTTAAATTGACGTTAGATATCTGATTGAATTTATACATCATATCACTCTACTTAAAAGATGAAATTAATTTCAATACTTTGGAGTTTTAGGTAGAGTTGTTTAATGTATAGATTCTAACAAAAATATAAAGTTAATCTAATGAAAATGACATAATTGAATATTTTTAAAAATTAGATAAATGAATCAAATAAAAATCAGGCATGTAATTGAATTTTTTATAAAAATTAGAGGACTAAACTAAGATTTTAACCTTTAGTTTAAACTAAAATTTAAGTCTTTTTAAGTATTAGAAATCAATATACAGTAATGAATATACCTAAAAAAATTTCAGAATTTTCTAAATATTATGAATATCTCAAATAAAGCTATAATGTATAGAAAAATAAGCAAAAAATACTAAGAAAATAAAAAATATATAGCGTAAATGATGAAACTTTTAAAATTTTAGAGCAGCCAAGCAATTTTAACATTGGATTTTGCCTCACTACGTGAAATTGGTGATGTTGAAAGCCCTTTTTTGTGTTACTATCTCATCACTCAATTTTTTCTTTTGTTTAGTTTGAAACTATGAATTTATATTTGAATTCCTAAGTATGAGTTAGGTTTTTCACCACAAGTGTCTACTACTATTAGTATTTTTTTTACTAGAAGAGATTGACTACCTTTAGGTATGAATTGTTTATATATAAGAAATTTGATGTCATAATTAACATAAAAATTTTAGAACTTAATGTTTGTGTTTATTTTATTATGTCACTTAAAAATTTCTTTTTTTTTTCAATATAAAATTATGAACTCATGGTTAAACGTAGCCTTAAACTTTTTCACTACAAATATACACCATGTCAATTTTTTCAAGAAGTAATATATGTGACTCAATCTTTAAAAAAAAAATCTTATTTTTTTAAAAGATATATGCAGTATAAAATATTTATTAGTTTATGGTTAACATTGATGATCATGTCTCCACAAATTAAATTCTAAATAGTCAGATGGAGTAATATTTTAAAAAAATTATTTGAGACATATAATAACTTATTTGTTGGAAATCTATCAATTTAAGTCACACATTAAATACAAATGAGAAAATAATACAATACACATAAGATAAAAACTCAAACATATTATTTTAAGATTTTAGATCGAGAATAATGTAAATTATTTATATATCATTTTTACTTATGTTTTATTATATATATATATATATATATATATATATATATATATATATATTTTTTCTTTTTCTTATTTTTCCCTCAAAATCTAACTTGAAAATTGTGTAAATGGTCTTGTGCAGGAAAAATGTTCTTGATGTTGGATCTTATAGACTAATTATCAAATAAATTGGTGATATTAGACTAGTGGAGTATTACTTCATTTTTAATTTTATTTTTTTTCTTTACGTAACCCTTTTTTTAACGTATAAAAGGATTAAAACACATGGTTTGGCGAAATCCAAATGCACTTAACCTGTTTATGTAACCCACAAATGATTTAAAAAAACTTGAATAAAAGAATGTAATTGCTCAAAATTTGGTGTATATGTTTTGTTCAATTAATAAGCATGCATTATTGAAAAAGCTAAATCGAAGATGAAGATAGCAGCACGTATGGAGACAAATTGACGGCGTGTCACTGAAAATCAACAACTCAATGAGATAACAATTTAATAAATAAATAAACAGAAAGGAAACAATGGAACATATAAGTTTGCAGCACCCAGAAGAAGCACTCAGCAGCCACCACAGTGAAACAAAGAATTTAGACAAGTTTGTCTGGTTTCGTGTTTTTTTGTTTCAATTTTGTCTAAAAAAAGGTATGTTTAAATTGTAAGAGCTATGAAAAATGTTTACCTAGTAATAATTTTATTATTAGTAGTAATAAATTTTTCTTTATAAATGGAAAATATAATTAATAATTTTATGTAAAAATAAAATGTGGAAAGCTAAATAAGAAATTTTGGTAGCTTAAATGGTAGAAAATTGGGATGATTTCAAGAACATGGGTTCAAACTCTTTTCTACTTTTTTATTTTTTTTTAAAAAAAAAAGAAAGAAAAAGAAAACAAATGGACAAAGAACCTTTCGGTGATTGAAATAGCAAAACACCAAAACATCTTTCGGTGATTGAAATGATAAAAAAATAAATATATATATATATATATATAATAATAATAATAAAAAAAAAAGAACAAATAGTACCAGAATCTTGACCAATAAATACCAAGCAAGGGGAAGGGGGATTTTGCACCAAGAAGTAGAGAGAAATCATAAGATTAGGAAGAATTTAGAGTAAGAAGGATTTTAGTGTGGAGATTCTGGAAGTTTTCTGGGAACAACCTCTGATCAAGAAACTAAGTCTGGAATAGAGGTAGGGGAGCTAACTTTTCTAAGATTTTATATTATGATTTAGTATTGTTTTATTACTATTCATGTCTTGAAATTATGTGTGAATATTGTTAATGAAAAACATATGTGCTTGTTATATATCTATCTATATTGAATATATGTGTTAATATTACATGCTGTTGTTTTGAATCTATACATAAGAAATTTGTTAAAAAACTAGTTGAGGAACACTTTGGCTAAGGAAAGACTTGGTACTTAAGTTGTCCATTGTGACGCACCTCTCTTTCCTGGAAGTCTACTCGACAAGTTTTTAACTTAAATCTTATTGAACAGATTATGTACTGTTAAATTATTGTGCAATATATCTTGTTGGAATGAAAATTTCTGATGAATTCATGTTATTGTGGTGGATATGGAATTATGAATTTGAGCATGGTATGCATTGATGAATATGAACATGACATGAGTCTCGTGGAGAGATTCTGTAATGATATGGTATTAGTGTATATGTTGATGTTGAGGGTCCTGTTGTTGGAGGTTATCTTGATACTCTAATAATCATCGAGTCTCAAGTAGAGAAGGATGAATTATGTTGTGAGAGGGGCGAGAGGTCCTGCTCTATGTGCCGGTTTTAGACATAGTGTTGAGGACTAACCTTGTGGATGGTATGGAGTATTTTGGAAGTGTATTTGTAAGAAGAAGTAGAAGTCATCACAAGTGCATAACCTCCCGTGACCGCCCATCAACGTATCATCTGAATGAGTGTCTATTGGGTATTGTGGAATGAGTGTCTATTGGGTATTGTTGAATGAGTGTCTATTGGGTATTGTGGAATGAGTGTCTATTGGGTATTATGGAATGAATGTCTATTGGGTATTGTGGGATGAGTATCTATTAGGGATTGTGGTATGATGGGATGAGTGTCTATGATGCAATTGTTGTATGATGGTATGAGGGTGTCTAACATAATTATTATATGATGTTTGTTGAGTATATCAAAGTAATTATGCATGTTTTATAAATGATTTGTTGCATGTTAGCTCACCCTACTTGTTTGTGTTTGTGTATGTGTGATAATCGTATAATTCGTTATACGGGAGCAGATGAAGGAATGTCGTCTGATTCAGTGCCAATGAAGAAAGAGATAGAAGAATAAATTAGAAGAATTCGAGTTATATTTATGAGTTTGTAGCTGAGTTTAAAACATATATATATATATATATATATATATATATATATATATATATATATATATATATATATATATATATATATATATATATATATATATATATATATATATATATATCAACTATGAAATATCAAGTGTGAGATTATGGGATGTTACCTTAAATGTAATGCTACAATATATCAATTATGAATTATCAAGTGTGAGATTACGAGATGTTACATAAATAATCTTTAACTTTACCTCGATATGAAATTTTAAAACATATTTGAAAAAACAAAATCTTATCAAAATTAAAATACAAGTAATAATTTTAATGCTTTGATATCAAATTTATTGATATTTGTAGAATATACAGTCTAATTCAAAATTAAATGTGTGATAATAAAATGCGTCTAGAAGTAGACAGAATCAAATATTTTTTCAAATATCTTATTATTTGTGTGATAATAAAATGCATCTAGAAGTAGACAGAATCAAATATTTTTTCAAATATCTTATTATTTGTGATTTTTTATTTTGACAATTTATAATATTAATTTTCTTTTATGATATAATATTACGGTAATTATTGTAACTATTCGTTACAATTCTATTTATGAAAGTATTTGTCTATATAATTATAGGATTTTGATTGTACATTACTACTTGACAATACATAATCAATTCAAATTATAACATTTAATATCATATCCAGATATTAGAGCTATCAAACAAACATGTTTTGATCCATAACCACAACTATCATGTCATTTGTTGTCAATCAGAAAAATAACGTACCTTCTACAATCTCTGTCAAGTTGGACAAACACAATTATCCAATATGGAAATCTTTAGTCTTACCAATGATTAGAGGATGTAAACTTGATGGCTATATACTAGGGAATGTAGAATGTCCAGACCAATTCATTATTGTGGAGAACACGACAACAGGTTAATCCTAGCTACGAGGATTGACAAGCCCAAAATCAAGTCATTCTAGGATGACTGATGAATTCAATGTTCATTGACATTACAACTCAATTAGTTCATTGTGAAACATCCAAACAACTTTGGGATGAAGCTCAAAGCCTTGGCGGTGCACACACCAGATCCAGAATCATCTATCTGAAATTTAAATTTCACAACGCACATAAAGGAGACATGAAGATGGAGCAATATCTTGGCAAGATGAAAAATCTTGTTGACAAGTTAAAGCTGGCAGGTCCATAAATCTCTAACTTTAATTTAGTGATTTTGACACTAAATGATTTGGATTTTGATTAAAATCTAGTGGTTGTCAAGTTGTTTGACCAAATTAACATTCCTCTGATTGAATTACAAACTCAATTGTTAACCTTTGAAAGCATATTTGATCAACTCAATAATTTTAGCAGCCTTAACTGGAATGTTTCTATAAACTTTGCTGCCAAGAAGGAGTCCAAAGGCAACATATTTGGATCTTAAGGTGATTGGAGAGACTCTAATTTCAGCGGCATGAGAAGTGGCTGAGTAAGAGGTGGGATGTCAAAACCAATATGTCAGATATGCAGAAGGATTGGTCACACTGTTATACAATGCTATTATCGTTTGATAAGTCCAATACAGGGAAAACTCAATCTGTTGAAAGTGAAAAATAAGGAACACACAGTGCATTCATAGCTTCACTTTATCAAGGTTAAGATTATGAATGGTATTTTGAGAGTGGATTTAGCAAGCATGTGACTCACCAAAGTGACAAAATTCAGGAACTTGGTGAAAATAATGGTACGAATTCTTTACTTGTTGGTACTTGTGAAAGACTAAAAGTAATGACATCAGGATCAACCAAATTGAATAATCTTCATCTGCAAGATGTTTTTTATGTTAAAAAAATCACCAAAAATTTGCTGAGTATTTCAAAATGAACTGCTGACAATAATATTCTAGTTGAGTTTGATGAAAAGTGTTGTTTTATGAAGGAAAAATTGACAGGGAAGGATCTTCTAAAAAGGGAACTTAAAAATGACTTGTATAAGCTATGTGACAATAAAGACTCTTATGTCTACATGTCTCTTAAAGAAAATTTTCATAGAAAACTTGGACATCCCAACAATAAAGTTCTGGAAAAGATCTTGGAGGAATACAATGTGAAAACATCATATAGTGACTCATTCACTTTCTGTTTGTTAATTTGGAAAATTGCATTTGTTGCCTTTCAAAAGCTCTTCCTCACATGCTAATGAAATTTTATATTTAATTCATACTGATGTTTGGGGTCCTTTCCTAATTTTGTCTTCGTCTGGGTTCAAATATTATGTTAATTTTATTGATGATTTTAGTAGGTTCACATGGATTTTTTCTTTAAAACATGACATATTCAAAAATTTTGTTTCAAGAGGAAAAAGGAAAACAAAGAGAATGATCATGATGTTAATGATCGTGTTACTACTACTACCACAAGTGGTGATCTTGTTCTTCTTTGAAACTTTGAGTATGTCAATCTTGTATCTGATGAGAGCATGTTGATAGGTAAATAAAATGTAGTTGCATTAGTAGTTAGTTTAGGCCATTTGCATGCATAATTATATTAATTGAATCATTTTATTAAGCATTATAGTTGTTTCGGATCATACAGTTGGATTTTGTGTTTTTTCTTGTTAATAGGTGTTTTGTGAGGGTTAAAATCACAAATCAGGAAGAATAAGTGCTTAAGATGTAGAGGTGAAACCAGAGAGCGCCACAACTGAACTGTGGTTGTTTACCCAACCTGTGGATTTGCTTCAGGAGATGTAGACTCAAAACCAGAGAGCTCCATAACTGAGCTGCGGTTTTTTCCACAACCTGTGGAATTAACTAAGGTGTGCAGAATGGAAACCAGAGAGGTTCACACCCAAATTGTGGATTTCTCCATGAACTGTGGAAACGGTCAGAGCAGTAATCAACCTCTGATATTACGTGGAATTAAGATTAAAGAAAAAAGCAGAAAAACAAAAAGAGACAGTTACTAAGAGAAGTAACAGACCAATTCCACTAATTTAGAGGGGGAACGCACGTAGGAGAGGGGACGAACGGACACGGAGAGGATCCAGAACGCAAATTTCTTCTTCTTCTTCCTGGGGGTTTTTGGTGATTTTTATTCCAGTATGCAGAACTAATTTCCTTTTGTTAGAGAATTGATGTAGTACTTTGATTATAACTTCTGAACCTTTCCAATTGATGTTTCGTTAATTTTAATTTATCTCAGTGTTCTATTTATGTTTTGAATGTCTTTCTCTATGAGCAGTTTCACAATTGGGAAATTGGGGATTGCTTGCGATTGTAAATAGAGCAGATTAGAAATTGTCACAATTGGGAAATTGGGCATAGCTAATTAGTTTGCAATTGAGATGGTACTTGTTCTTCATAACTTCATTAAATTTTATAACTGGCCTAAGGGATTGGGGGTTAGAATTTGATGAATACGTTTGCCTATCTAAGGGATTAGGGGTAAACAAGCTCTTAATAAACTCAATTAGATAATTATAATTTGCACATCAATTGGGAAGGGTTAAGAATTTATATGAAAGCGTACAAAAATTCAATTCTCTAACATTGTTTATCTTAATTGCTTGCAAACCAACATGGGAGTGTAGTTATTACTCAAAGGAGTGAAACATGTTCCAAATGTTCGTTTTAGTATGATCTTTGTGCATTTGCTTGATGATAGTGGTTATGACAATTAATTTGGTTTTAGTAAATGGAAGGTTACTAAAGGTAACTTAGTTATGGCTAGAGGGGAGAAAAAAAAGTTCTAAATTGTATTAGACTAAAACTTTGGTTTCTAAAGAGAGTGTGAATGTTATCTATTTGAAGGCATCTTTGTGGCATTGAAGGCTTGGTCATATAAGTGAGAAAAAGCTTAATTTCTTAGCCAAAAAGTATGTGCTTTTGGGATTGAGGAATGCAAAGTTGGAGAAATATTTTCATTGCTTTGTTAGTTAAAAAACCAGACTATCCTTTAAGAAGCATCCTCTCTCAAGGAAGTCAGAATTGTTTGAATTGGTGAATTATGATGTTTGTGGCCCATTGAAGGTAAAATCATTTAGTAGTGCACCTTACTTTGTTACTTTTTATGGATGATTATTCCAAGAAGCTATGAGTATATGCACTTCAGTGGAAAAATCAAATATTTGAAATGTTCAAGGAATTTCATGCTTTGATTGAGAGGAAATCGGGTAAGAAGCTGAAATTTATTTGTACTAATAATAGTCGTGAGTATCATGGACCCTTTGATGTTTATTTAGACAGAAGGGTATTAGACATGAGAAGAATCCTTTTAAAACTCCTCAATTGAATGGTTTAGTAGAGAGGATGAACAAGCTTTGGTTGAAAGAGTTAGGTATATGCTTTCTAAAGTAAAGTTTCCTAAGGACTTTTGGGTAGAGAAATTGTTTGCAGTTGTGCATGTTATTAATCTTATTCATGCAATTGCTTTGGATAGTGAGGTGCTAGACAAAATTTGGTTTGAAAAAAATGTTAGCCATGATCATTTGTGTGTCTTTGGTTGTAGGGAATTTATAGATGTTCCAAAGGATGAAAGATCCAAGTTAAATGCAAAGACAAGGCAATATATCTTTATTGGTTATGGTCATGATGAATTTGGATACATGTTGTATGTTCTTGTAGAGAAGAAGCTAGTTAGAAGTCGTGATGTGTAGTTCATAGAAGACCATACCATTGAAGACATCAACAAGGTGGAGAAGACTACAGTCGAGAAAGAAAGCAATATCATTGATGGTAATCTAATGTGATTGCCTATTTACAATCTAAATAATGTTGAGATTGATGCTCAAGATGATGAGACACATAATGATGTTGATGATCAATAAGTCGAAGATGGAGTAGAGGTTTCAATTGATTATGCTCAAGAGGAACATGGCGATGATCTTGGTGATACACCTGAATTATCACAAGTCCCTATCAAAAGGTCCATTAGGCTGATAAAATCATCTTCCATGTATGCTTTTGATCAGTATATAACCTTGACTAATGATGGAGAACTTGAGTGTTTTGAAGAAGCTATGAATAGTGAAGAAAAACAACATTGTCTGGATGCAATGCAAGATTATCTGAAATCCTTGCATGATAATTACACTTATGACTTAGTGAAATTGCTTGTGCAAAACAACTTTAGAGAACATGTGAATTTCTAGGGTGAAACAAGATGCCAATTCTACGTCTCTAAGATACAAGGTCAGATTAGTGGTGAAAGGTTTTAGACAAAAAAAGGGTGTTGATTTTAATGAGATTTTCTCACTTGTGGTGAAAATGTCATTCATATGGATTGTGTAAGTTTAACCGTTATTCTTAGTTTGAAGGTTAAGCAAATGGATGTGAAGACAACGTTTCTTCATGTAATTTGGAGGAAGATATTTATTTGAAACAACCTAAAGGTAAGAGATATTATGTGTGTAGGCTTATAAAGAGTCTATAAGACTTGAAGCATGCTCAAAGACAGTGGTACAAGAAGTTTGAATCATTTATGTCTGATCAAGATTAAAAAAGGACTACTTCTCATCATTGTGCCTTTGTTAGAAAGTTCTCTAGTGATGACTTTATTACCCTATTGTTGTATGTTGATGACATACTTATGGTTGGAAAAAATATTTCCAGAATTGACAGGTTAAAGAAGACACTTGGCTAGTCCTTTTCCATGAAAGACTTAGGAGTTGCTGAAAAGATTCTTGGCATAAGTATCTCACATGATAAAAGAGAAAATAAAATTTGCCCATCACAAAAGCACTACATTAAGAAGGTTTTGTAGATATTCCAGATGGAAAATGCTAAAGTTGTGACCACTGCTCTTCCTACTAATTTTAAACTGAGTGTTAAACAAAGTCTTTCAAATGAAGTTGATAAGAAATATATGAACAAAGTTCTTTATGCATCTGCGGTGGGAAATTTGATGTATACAATGGTATGTACAAGACTAGATATACCATATGTTGTTGGTATAATAAGTCAATTTATGTAAAATTCAGGAAAGAGAATTAGAATGTTGTGAAATGGATTTTGAGCTATCTTCGTGGCATTAGTGATTTGATGCTTTGTTTTGGAGGTGATAAACTTACTTTAATAGGCTACTCAAACTCAAATATGACTGGAGACATCATTCCAAGAAGTCCACTTTGACCTATTTGATTAAGTTTGCAAGAGGAGTTGTGGTTTAGCAATCAAGACTACCAAGTGTGTAACATTGTTTACTATAGAGGTAGAGTTCATTGTCATTACA
The DNA here is from genome assembly GCF_016808095.1 of Vigna angularis. Lineage (NCBI taxonomy): Eukaryota > Viridiplantae > Streptophyta > Magnoliopsida > Fabales > Fabaceae > Vigna > Vigna angularis. The sequence goes on along the minus strand of NC_068976.1, from coordinate 13,232,226 downwards.
AAAGCGTGCAAGGAGTTTCTATGGTTTAAGAAATTCTTATAGGAGGTTGGTTTTGTGCAAAATAATTATCCATTATTTGTGGATAGTCAAAGTGTTATCCATCTTGGTAAGAATTCAACTTTTCAAAAGGTCTAAACATATTGATGTGAGGTATTATTTGATATGTGATTCTTTGGGTGTTAGATTGTTGGAGTTGGTTAAAGTTCATAAAAATGACAATGGTGCTGGTATAATGACTAAGGCATTGTCAAGGAAGAAGTTTGAATCTTGTTGTGAGATCACTGACCTCCACATAATTGTGAGGGGAAAGATGTGTTGGGTTAGAGCTTCCAACTATGTGTCTTAAAAGTTCAACCTAAGCAAACCCATTTTGTCTCACTATTTGATCTAAGTGGATAGGGGTCTTTTAGGACACAAGAGAGAATGCATAGAAGTATGCGCAGAAGGTGCAAAACGCAATCATGGGATAGAAAAAGAGGGAAAAAATTTGTGGTGAATTTCATTATACAGTCCCTGTAAAACTACAATTTTTTCTTCATTCATCATTGGATCAAACTATAATTTTGACAACAGGTTCATGACATAGAGTTCTTCATTTTCACCGAAGAGATTGTCAATCTAAGGTTTAAAGTTAAAAATATCAGTCCCAAGGTTTGAAAATATTATTACTTTGATTTATTGACTGATTATATGTAGTTGTTTATAGTTTTGATTTGACTATATTCTATTCATATTTGATCTCAGGGGATCTTAATTTACGGGCTTATATTCATGGATTATTGCTTCTCACATTGAAAATATTTTTCCATGCTAAAAATATTAGTGTTTACTTTTGTAATTATTATTGTCATTTTATTTTGTTGTTACTCTTTACATGTTCTTGTAAGTTTGAAGAATGATTTTCGTTTTATACTTTAAATATTTTATTATTTTTTTTGTTTTATTTTTCATCAGTAGTTACGTTACGTTATCATGTGTCATTACTATTGAGAGAAATATTTTTTAAAGTACTCAGTCTAAAAATATGAGAATTTCATGTGAATTCCGAAAAGAGAAAGGAATGAAAGGAAAGGGATATTAGTGGAGACAGGTAAGGAACATAGTGGCCAGACAGCACAGATTGTAGAAACCAGTAAGCACCAAGCACGCTTGTTGTTCATACCTCAATGCTCCATATTTCATCATACAGACCAATTTCATTCGTATATGAATCTTTTCTTGAAATTTATTTTCTACTATTTTAATATTAATATGATCAAGAATATTGTTTTTTAATCCTCTCGACACAAACATGATATATAAATCCTTGATTCACGTTTTATCTAATGTCAAATTTTAATTATATATTATATTGATTGTTTTTGTCAAATTTGATTAAAAGTATATAATGATAAAAAGTTAATTAATCATACTTCATATATATAAATAAAGTTAAGAAAAATAGATTTTTCCCATGTGCGCGAGCACTTTCATACAAACTATATGCTCTAAATTTCTTAGCACATTCCTAAAGTCAATCCTTTCAATAGGTTTTTTCATATGCTAAGTTTTAATATCTGAACCAATGAGCTAAAAAGAAAAATCCTGTTGAATAGATAGAATTTACAAAATTTATAAATTTTAAAACTATTTCATTATATAAATTCAATTTAATGTATAGCATAGTTTAAAAAATAATACAAAATAATATTACATAACTATTTCTATATTTTGGTAATCACTAAGTTAATATAAACATATCAACAATTTACATAACAAAATTTTAATATAAATAAAAATTTGAAGAAACAAATTCTTAATCCTCAATTTGGATAATACAATTTATTGTTGTTGTAGATGAAAGAACAAATGTTAAATGCATTTATTTTCTACAATTTGCATCAAAATAAAAGTGTGAATTTGTAAGTTTGAAGGGAAAGAGGTCCCTCATCCAAGTGAAGAGACTTGATGGAAAAGGAACGTCATTGCAACAAAAATACTCATTTGCCCATTTGATTTGAATAAAAAAATTGAGGAGAAAAGAATTTACAACACCACGAGAGAGTCGATTCTAGATTGAAAAGAATCAATTCTTCAATCAATTCTCCTCTTTATTATTTCTGAAGAACTGATTCTCCTATTTTTTAATAATCAAGTATGTTGTGTGTGTATTTTAAGCAAACCAATTCTTCCTTGCATAGGGTGGTGTAGCAGTAGTGTGATAAGGATTGATAAAGTGTGTGGTAGCAAAAGGGAGAGAGAGAGCACAGGAAGAGAGAAAATCAATGCAGAGATAGTGAATACGAGATGTATTGCATATTAGGAAAACATAGTATATATACAAAGTGCTTACTGTCAAATGACAGTTAAAGAAGTTAAACTTTCTGATTTACGATTTACTTTCTAATACTCCCCTTTAAATCTAAATCTCCTAAAGACTTAATTCCTAGTAAATCTCTGAGTGTTTCAAAGCGACTTTGACGCAGTGCCTTGGTAAAAATATCTGTTATTTGTTCATCCGTGCTGCAGTACACAAGTTCAAGCTTTCCTTCATTGACGCGTTCTCTGATGTAATGAAATTTGGTGTCAATGTCTTTGCTTCTTCCGTGGGAGATTGGGTTTTTCGACAGACTGATTTCCGACTTGTTGTCTACCATGAGACGTGTAGGTTTGTGATTCTCAATCTTCAAGTCTCAAAGAACAGCCTCCAACCACGCACTCTGACAAGCAGTTTCAGCAGTTGATATGTATTCAGCTTCACATGATGATAATGCAACTACACTTTCCTTTTTTGAGCACCACGATATAAACATTCCCATCAGTTTGAAGAGATAACCAAACATACTTTTCCTATCCATTTGATCTCCGCTCCAATCTGCATCACACCAGGCTTCCAAAACGTTGTTGACGCTGTTATCGATTATGGTGAAGCATAATCCATAGTCTGTTGTTCCTTTCAGATATCGAAGGATGTGCTTTGCTGCGTTCAAGTGAGACTGCCTTGGGTCATGCATGTACCTGCTTATGAGACCAACTCCGAAGCTGATGTCTGGTCGACTGTTACAGATGTAGCGAAGTGTTCCAACCATCTGTTTGAAGAGAGTGACATCTACCTTGGCTTCTTCCTGACGATACGAAAGCTTAATATTGGCCATAACTGGAATACACATGTTGTTGCAGTTCTTCAAGTTGAATCTCTCCAGAGTTTCTAGGATGTATTTCCTTTGATGCATGATCATTCCATCTTCAGTCTGCACGAACTCCATTCCAAGAAAGCATTCTAAGTTGCCAAGATCAGTCATCTCGAGTTCATTCTTCATTTTCGTTTTGAATTGTTCAATTTCTTTTGTTGAGCTCCCCGTGATCAACAGATCGTCAACATACAAGCATACCACAAGTGTATCTACCTGCTTAACAGACTGAACGTAAATTCCATACTCAATTGTGCATTTTTGAAAGCCATACCTGATAAGCAGTGCGTCGATATGTCTGTTCCATGCTCTCGGTGCCTGACAGAGACCATACAGGGCTTTGTTTAGCTGGTAGACTTTTGAATCTTGCCCTTTTATGGTGAATCTAGGTGGTTGATTCACGAACACTTCTTCCTCAAGAGGACCATTAAGAAATGCCGATTTGACGTCCATCTGATGAATGATCCAGCCTTTAACATTTGCAATGGCTACAACGAGTCTAATAGTTTCGATCCGAGCAACAAGAGCGTAGACATCATTAAAGTCTATCCCAGGTTTCTGCAAGAACCCTTTAGCAACCAACCTAGCTTTCAGTTTTGCCACTTGTTTCGTTCTATTGCTGATAGCTCCTTTTGCATAGCTTCTAGCCACTCCTTAATCTCAATGGCTTGCTCCCATGTGAGTGATTCAGCACCTGCAAGAAGGGCATACTGTACAATATCTCCAGTGTCAGTAATATCATTATCAGAGAACAATTCATGATTCGTGAGTCTTGTAGATGGGAAACGTGTTCTTTGTGATCGCCTTGTGTCACCATCTACACTGATAGTTGCTGGTCTGCTTTCTTCCAATTTGTTCTCTTCCATCCAGATGGTCATCACATTATCAGGTTTTTGAGCTGGGATAGCTTCATTTTCTTTCCACATGTAGGTAGTTGTTTCATCAACAATGACATCCCTGCCAATCACGACTTGTTGTTTATCTGGATCAAACATCATGTAAGCACCTGTTGGATGATATCCTACAAGAACAAGGATTTCACTTCTATCATCAAGTTTCTTTCTTCTTTCAGTTGGTATGTGCTTATAGCAGACTGATCCAAACACTTTCAAGTGTCGAACATCAGGCTTTCTCTTCGACCACATCTCTTCTGGTGTGTAATTTGGTAATGCTTTTGTAGGACATCTGTTCAGAAGATAGGTTGCTGTTGCGACTGCTTCACCCCATAGAAAGTTAGGCAACCCCTTTCCTTTGATCATGCATCTGACCATGTCCAAGATCATTCGATTTCTTCTTTCAGCCAACCTGTTGTGTTGTGGGGTATAAGGTGCAGTGACTTCATGTTTAATTCCTCTATCAACACAGAATACACTCATATCTCCTGAATTAAACTCGCCTCCACCATCGGTTCTAAGAATCTTGATTTGTTTGTCCGATTGCCTCTCAGCCATGCAGCAGAATTTAACAAAGCAGGTGTAGGTCTCTCTTTTTTCTTTTAGCAGATATACCTAAAGCTTTCTAGAAAACTCATCTATGAAAAGCAAAAAATATTTGTTACCTCCTAGGGACGACATGTCAAACGGGCCACAAACATCTGCATGAATGACGTTCAACACCTGTATTGCTCGCTTGGGTGCGTGTCTTTTGAAAGAACGCCTAGTTTGTTTACCAGCAGCGCACCCTTCACACACTTTGCTTGGTGCACTAAACTCAGGAATACCCTTCACGAGGTTTTTATCTCTCAATTGACACAAACTTCTGAAATTCAAATGTCCAAAGCGATAATGGCAAAGCCATTCTTCTATATCCGCGCCTTCTGCAGCTAAACATTTCACTTCAACAGCATTCAAGTTAACTTTGAACGTTCTATTCCGAGCAAGAGGTGCCTTGATTATCAATCTCTGTTTTTCGTCATAAACCTCAATATTTTTTTCTCGTAAATTCATAGTGTATCCCTTTTCAAGGAGTTGGCCAAGACTCAGAAGATTACTCTTCATAGTGGGCACATAGAGGACATTGTGCATGAACACATATTTGTCATCTTTTGTGTGATCAACACCTTGCCTGAGCCTTCTGCACGAATTATACTATCATCTGTGAAACGAACAACGCTCTTGACACTGGTGTCTAGATCAATTATCCATCTTTCATTACTTGTCATATGATTAGAACATCCCGTGTCAAGATACCATGACATGTCCTCCCTTGCATGATCAGTTTCTCCTGTCAGTGACACCTGTTCTGCTTGTGTAGCGTTCCTAGGCCATTTGTCGTTCTTTACGCTGGTTGTGTTTTGAAAGAAATCATCGTGTGTTGTAACACATTTATCATTGTTTCTTCTATCTGCGACGATAGTCATCAGGATGACATGGTCTGATTCAGACTCCAGTTCTT